>NC_140999.1:137757387-138357387 GCF_052327205.1 Somniosus microcephalus | reverse complement strand
CAAATTAAAATATTTAAATAAATCTCCTACATTTGTTGTAGGACCCCTTTCTGACATTGGGTTGCACTCGTGCTTCTCTCGCCACATGATAAACTCGCCCAGTGACTCACGGAGCTAACAGGCAGGAAGGACCCTTCAGTGGCGATACTTAAAGGGCTCACCCACTACTTAAAGTTTCATTGTTGGATTGTTATTTCAGGCTGCTGGTGAACTTCTGGGTGCTTTTTGGCCTGTTTTCTGACACTGAAAACTTAATTTGACTGGCGAGAAGAAGATTTTTGCATTAAAAAAAAAAAATTTTTAATTCATTGATGGGATGTGGGCGTCGCTGGCTGGCTAGGTTGCATTTAGTGCCCATCCATAATTGCCCTTGAGAAGATGGTGGTGAGCCGCCTTCTTGAACTGCTGCAGTCCATATGGTGTAGGTACACCCACAATGCTGTTAGGAAGGGAGTTCCAGGATTTTGGCCCAGCGACAGTGAAGGAACGGCGATACAGGTCCAAGTCAAGATGGTGTGTGGCTTGGAGGGGAACTTGTAGGTGGTGATGTTCCCATGCGTCTGCTGCCCTTGTCCTTCTAAGTCCGCCATTTTCTTAGCATCCATTATAATCTTGCCTGCATCCATCTTTAATAGTCCTGCATTTCCCTTTACCGCTCTCTTTCACTTAATATATTTATACAAACCTTTGCTGTTAGTTTTGATATCCCCTGCAATTTCTTTTCATATTCCTTTTTGCACCTCTTATAAGTTACTTTGTATCCCTCTTTTGCTTTTTATAGCTCGCCCAATGGTTAATGGTGTGAGGACTATGGCTGAAAAATTTGGTTTGCGTGTAAAATGGGTGCAAAGTTGGCAGCGTGGCCATTCCTTTCACCTGTTCAGGTTCGGGTCGCGAGCTACGGGTTCTGGGAGGGCGGGAAATCGTCTGGCTTCTATGCTGAGTCAGCTGGGTCTGGGGAGAGGCGAGGTGATCCCGGGAAGGGGATGGGGAGGAGGCCTCGAATGGGCCAGAAGTGGGTTGGAGATTTTCTTGTGGGCCAAGGCGTAGCACTCTTGCTTTTCCTGGGCCCACAAAAGTAAAAAAAAACAAAATTTCCTGTGGTTTTTTTTGAGCAGCTTCCTGAGTTCCCTTTAATGATCATTGGTTAGGCAGCTGTTATGTTTCCACCCAAAATTTGCAATAGGTGCACGATTTGCATATTGAGGCAGCCTTGCACCTGTTTCAGATAGGCGAGCTACTTGCCCATTTACAGTCCTGGGTGTCAATAGAGTGATTAAAGTGCCCCCCTGCATCCACCCCTCCCCCTCCAAATTTCAACTGCTAGACACCCATTTTTATGTACAAAATTGGCAGCCATGAGTGGAATTTCTGCCCCATGTGTCTGCTTTCAGCCTGTTTGGGCAGCAACAACAACTTGCATTTATATAGCGCCTTTAACGTAGTAAAACTTCCCAAGGCACTTTACAGGAGCATTATCAGACAACATTTGTCACTGAGCCACATACAGAGATATTAGGGCATATGACCTAAGAGGTTTGGCCAAAGAGGTAGGTTTTATTTTTTGAGGATGTAACTGGTAGAATAGATAAGGGAGAACCAGTGGATGTGGTGTATTTGGACTTTCAGAAGGCTTTTGATAAGGTCCCACATAAGAGATTAGCGTGCAAAGTTAAAGCACACGGGATTGGGGGTAAGGTACTGTAGTGTCCGGGTATCAATAATACTCGGACTGCAGGAGAACAATAAAACAGGTATTTACTGAACAGAGGGGAACTCAAGACTGAAATACAGAAGCCTGCTATGGCTTTATATACAGGGGTGGTCACTGCTGTTACTGCAGTATAGAATCAGTTCTTCTCTTAAAGGTACATACACAACAATTCCTCCCCTTTTAGATAAACAGTACATAACATTCATTTAACAACTAAATAATAACTAATTACAATTACAATTTTCTCTGTACAATATACATCAACTGAAATAATCATTTATAAGTTCAGCCTTTGAGGAGGCTTCCTGATCCTGACTGGATAGCGCCTTTCTCGAGTATCCTGTTCTTGCGGCGGAGTTGATTCTGGCTCATTGTCATTGGTTGGTTCGTCAGCTTCCAATACCACTGCTTCTGAGGTAGACGCAATCTGTACTTCGGGTTGATTACCAGGTGCACCTGCTCGTGGTATGGGTTTGGCTTGTTCCTGTGACTCTAGAATCTGGTCAGCATGGCGTCTCATGATGCTCTCTCCAACGTCTACTGTGTACATTAGTGGTCCCTGCTGTGTGCATATCGTTCCTGGCTGCCATTTTTCTGTTCGGTAGTCGCGGGCCAAGACTGGTTGCCCTATCTTGAAGCTCCTGGTTGGCTTCTCATTTATGTGCTGGAATTGCTTATCCTCAACATCTCGTCTTGTGTTTGGTTTGAGCAAATCCAGGCGACATCTTAGCCTTCGGTTGAAGAACATTATGGCTGGAGCTTGGTTGGTGACGGCATGTGTTGCATTCCGGTAAGCAAACAAGAAATTATCCACCTTGTGTTGTAGTGGTATGTCGTCATTATACATTGCATTTATTGCCTTTTTAAAGGTCTGAACAAATCTCTCAGCCAATCCATTTGTGGCTGGATGATATGGGGCAGATGTGTAATGTTTCACCCCATTATTCCTCAGAAACCTCCAGAAATCCTCGGACACAAACTGTGGCCCATTGTCGGAGCAAATCTGTTCTGGCAAGCCATTCCAGGCGAAGATGGTCCGTAGGACTGCAATAGTTTTCTCCGTGGTGGTGGAGGACATTTTGATGACCACTGGCCATTTCGAATGGGCGTCCACAGCGATTAGGAACATTGAGTCCATAAATGGACCAGCAAAATCAATGTGTACCCGTTGCCATGGAGATGAGGGCCACTCCCATGGATGTAGCGGGGCCTGTGGTGGAGCGTTTTGGACCTTCTGGCATCCTATGCATCTCTTGGTCATATCCTCGATTTCTTTATCGATTCCCGCCACCACACAAATGCCCTGGCTAGGCTCTTCATTTTTACCCCTCCCAGATGACCCTCATGAAGCTCATTGAGCACTCTATCTCTCAACTTGGGTGGAATTACCACTCAGGATCCACACATCAAGCTCCCCCAGCACACTGACAGCTGTTCTCTCCTTGGCGAGAATGTTGGCAACAGTGAGTCGCCATGTGCTGGCCATCCCTTCACCATCAAATCATAGACCCAAGAGAGTGTCGGGTCATTTCGGGTTTCCTTCTCTATATTTGAGTTTGTAACAGGTAGACATTCGACTATGGTCGCATGGAATATCTCAACAGGGTCCACTGCAGGTGCTTCCTCTACCATAGGCAACGGTAGGCGCGACAGCCCATCAGCGTTTCCATGCTGTTTCGTACCCTTGTACTCTATGTCGTACTGATGTGCCCCTAGAAAAAGTGACCATCTTTGCAGCCGTTGCGCCGTCATCACCGGAACGCCCTTCTTTGGGTTAAAAATGGAGACCAGGGGCTGATGATCAGTCAGTAGGGTGAATTTCTGCCCGTGCAGATAGTGATTGAACTTCTTCACCCCCCACACCAGGCTGAGGGCCTCCCTGTCAATCTGGGCGTAGTTACGCTTGGCTGAGGTTAACGAGCGCGACACAAAGGCTATTGGCCTCTCTGAACCGTCAAGGAATTTGTGTGACAGCACCGCTCTGATGCCGTAGGGAGACGCATCACATGCTAACCGAATCGGTAGTGTTGGATTGTAGTGGGCCAATACTTCTTTTGAAGTGATTAGGCATTTACATTTCTGAAAGGCACGCTTACACTCATCACTCCATTTCCATGTTACTCCAGTTTGCAGCAGGGCATTCAGTGGGTGCAGAATTGTAGATAAATTCGTCAAGAACTTACGGTAGTAGTTCACCAACCCGAGGAACGACCTCAGTTGCGACACATTTTCCGGTGCTGGAGCCTTGACTACAGCCTCAATCTTGTCCGGCGACTTATGCAACCCTTCCTCATCAATCATGTGGCCACAATACGAGATTTGTCTCCTGAAGAACTCGCATTTGGGGCGGTTGGCTCGTAGCCCATATTCCTGTAATCTCGTGAGCACCTGCTCCAGGTTGGCAAGGTGTTCATTGTCATTTTCGCCCGTAACCAGGATGTCGTCCAAATAACACTGGGTCCCCGGGATCCCTTGCAGGACTTGTTCCATCGCCCTCTGCCAAATAGCCGGGGCTGATGCTACCCCGAATACCAGTCGATTGTACTGGTAAAGGCCTTTGTGAGTGTATATCGTGAGGTATTTCCTAGATGCTTCTTCCACCTCCATTTGTAGATACGCTTGGGCCAGATCAATCTTTGTAAAGCGTTTCCCTCCAGATAGTGAGGCGAAAATATCTTCTATCCGTGGAAGTGGATATTGTACTGTGTGCAGGACTGGGTTCACAGTTACCTTGAAGTCCCCACAGATGCGAACCTTCTTCGGTTCCCCAGGCGTGCCGCTCAATGATTTCTTCATTACAGGAATGATGGGTGTGGCCCACTCGCTCCAGTCCACCTTGGACAGCACGCCCGAACGCTCCAGACTCTCCAGCTCTGCTTCAACGGCTGGGCGGATCGCGTAAGGTACCGGTCTGGCCTTAAAAAATTTTGGGTTTGCGTTATCTTCAATTTTTATCGTTGCCGTTACTCCTTTTAGAGTCCCAAGTCCTTGTTGGAACGCCTCTTTCGCGTCAGTTAGAATTTTTGACAGTCATCCAGGTGTGACGTCATCATCCTTTTTATCAGTCACAGTTAGCGCCTGAATGGAATGCCAATCCAATTGTATTTTTTGGATCCATTCACGTCCCAATAATGGTGGTCCTCCATCTGGTAGTATACATAGATATAGTTTCTGTGTTTCCTTGCCATTGTATTCAACTGGCACCCTTATTTTTCCTCTGGGGTAGACTTTTTGCCCCGTGTATGTCTTCAATACAATGGACGTGTCCTTCAAGGGTATGTGTGAGAATAGCCGCTCATAGTCTCGTCGATTCATGACAGTTAGGGCTGATCCTGTGTCCAATTCCATCTTTACTGGGGACCCTGCTATCATGAGGGTGACCCAAATGGTTCGGTGATCCTCCTTTGCGATCACGTTGTGTAACTTTAGACAACTTAGTCTCCTGCTCCCGGAGTCCTTATCACTCTCCTGATCTTCCGAACTACTGCCTGTCAATTTCTTTACTTTCTTGTACTTTTCCTTAGTAGTTCTTGTAGTGTTGGTTTTCTTTCCCGACCTGCAGACTCTTGCTATGTGTCCCATTTTCCCACATTGCCTGCATACTTTGTCCTTAAACCAGCAGTCCTTCTGATCATGGGTTGTTCTGCCGCAGCGATAGCACTTTTCTGCTCCATACGCCATTTCATTAGCGCTGTATTCCTGTAGTTTCTGTTGTATTTCCGCAGCTGCCCGTGCTGCTGCTTCGTAGGATACTGCCACGCTGAAAGCCTGTTCTAGCGTCAGGTCCTTTTCCGAAAGTAGTCGATTCTGGGTTCCTTCACTCTGGAGCCCGCAGACAAACTTATCCCATAAGGTGTCTGCCAGTCCTGCTCCGAACTGGCAGTGCTTCGATAACTTGCGTAGTTCCGTAAGATAGTCAGCATTGCTCTCATCTTTGTGCTGGTTTCTTTTATGGAACTTGAATCTTTCTGCTATCAGCAGCGGTGTAGGGTTTAGGTGTTCCTGTAAGATATTAACAATCTCTTCAAAGCTTTTCTCCATTGGTTTAGCTGGGGTAATTAAATTCCGCAATAGGCCGTATGTTCTCGTGCCCATCAAATTTAATAATACCGATGCCTTCTTTCCATCGGCCACCTTATTTGCCTTGCAGTACACTTCAATTCTTTCCACATACGTGGTCCAGTCTTCTACCTCGTTGTCGAAAGCAGTGATACTGCCACTCTTCAGCATCTTGAGTGATTTAAAATGGTGCCTCCCACGCTTTTTCTTCTTCCCCAATGGAATAAAATGGTGCCTCCCGCACTTGTCCTTCTTCCCCTTGCTGCCACGCTGCTCCTAGTGTTCTACAGGGTAATGGCGGTGACCCGCGACTTCGGCGCGTATCACTTTTCCTTCCCCTCGTTCTATCCTCTCCATGCTGCCCGGTTCCTGACCACCGACCGCGCCCTGTGGGCTCCACCCTCTCTCTCTCTCTTCCTCCCGACAACGCTGCACGGCCCCTTTTGCAGAGCCGCTTGATCGAGCCCGAGCCCGCCGCAGTCCAGAAGGGTCAGCGCACTACCTGCTACCAGCACGACTTGCTGGAACACCTCGACTGGGGAGCCAGGCCCAGCTCTCCATAGCCTCCCCTGCAACTCTCCGGTGGATCCCTGGGCGGTTGCCCGCGGTCGACGCCCTCCGTTCTGACTTCGACCTCCAAGAAGCTTCTCTTCAGGGAAAAGATCCCCGTGAGGTGATGCAGTAATGCAGGTGAGTTCGAACCTGCCCGTCGCCAGTGTAGTGTCCGGGTATCAATAATACTCTGACTGCAGGAGAACAATAAAACAGGTATTTACTGAACAGAGGGAAACTCAAGACTGAAATACAGAAGCCTGCTATGGCTTTATATACAGGGATGGTCACTGCCGGTACTGCAGTATAGAATCAGTTCTTCTCTTAAAGGTACATACACAACAGGTACTGTCTTGGATAGAGAACTGGTTGGCAGACAGGAAGCAAAGAGTTGGAATAAATGGGTCTTTTTCCGAGTGGCAGGCCGTGAATACTGGGGTACCGCAGGGATCGGTGCTAGAACCCCAGCTATTCACAATATATATAAATGATCTAGACGAGGGAACTCGATGTAATATCTCCAAGTTTGCAGACGACACATAGCTGGGTGGGCGTGTGTGCTGTGAGGAGGATGCAGAGAAACTCCAGTATGATTTGGACAGTTTGGGTGATTGGGCAGATGCATGGCAGATGCAGTAGAATGTGGATAAATGTGAGGTTATCCACTTCGGTGGCAAAAACAGGAAGACAGATTATTATCTGAATGGCAATAGATTGGGAAACGGGGAAGTGCAATGAAACCTGGGTGTCCTTGTGCACCAGCTGAAGGTAAGCATGCAGGTGCAGCAGGCGGTTAAGAAGGCAAATGGTTTGCTGGCCTTCATAGCGAGAGGATTCGAGTACAGGAACAATGATGTCTTGCTGCAGCTGTACAGGGCCTTGGTGAGACCACACCTTGAGTATGGTGTGCAGTTTTGGTCAACTTATCTGTGGAAGGATGTTCTTGCCATGGAGAGAGTGCAGCGAAGATTCACCAGACTGATACCTGGGATGGCAGGAATGACTTATGAGGAGAGATTGGGTCGATTAGGTTTATACTCGCTAGAGTTTAGAAGAATGAGAGAGGGTCTCATTGAAACTTATAAAATTCTAACAGGACTAGACAGACTAGATGCAGGAAGGATGTTCCCGATGATGGGGGAGTCCAGAACCAGGGGTCACTGTCTAAGGATAAGGGGTAAGCCATTTAGAACTGAGATGAGGTGGAATTTCTTCACCCAGAGAGTGGTGAACCTGTGGAATTCTCTACCACACAAGGCAGTTGAGGCCAATTCATTAAATATATTCAAGAAGGAGTTGGGTATATTTCTTAAGACTAAAGGGATCAAGGAATATGGGGAGAAAGCAGAGACAGGGTACTGAATTTGGATGATCAGCCATGATCTCATTGAATGGCGGAGCAGGCTCGAGGGGCTGAATGGCCTACTCCTGCTCCTATCTTCTATGTTTCTATGTTTAAGGAGCGACTTAAAGGAGGAGATAGAGGTTTTTGCTTGGTTTGTTACTGTCACCGGGAGATCGACTTATCGACAAGTTCGGTGTCCTTTGACACAACATTAGTTGTGATCTAAGATCACGTAACAGAGTGGGCCGCGAGAAGGCTGTCATCATCCACCCCGAGAGAGAGTTAGAGATGGAGAATGGTTTAGTGAGGCAATTCCAGAACTTAGGGCCTAGTTAGCTGAAGGCACAGCCACCAGTGCTGGAGCGATGGATATCGGGGATGTGCAAGAGGCCAGAATTGGAGGATCTCAGAGGGTTGTAGGGCCAGAAAAGGTCACAGAGATGAAGCCATGGAAGGATTTGAACACAAGGATGAGAATGTTGAAAATTGTGGCACTGCTGGGCCAGGAGCCAATGTGGTTTTCTGAGCACAGGGTAATGGGTGAACAGACTCAAAGACAGGTGTGGGAGAAAAGGATTTTGCTTCTTGGGACACTGGCACCAGTACTGGGACAGGAGAGAGCTGTTCCGTTGGGATGGACTTCACTTGGCCAGTGCTGGGACTAGAATCCTGGTGAATGGCTGTAGAGAGGGCTTTAAACTAATTAGTCGGGGGGAGGTTTCAAGAGAGCAAAAAATAAAAATGTCAGCGGAGAAGGCAATAGAGCAAGGTAGCAGTGGGGGAATTAAAAACCAGAGCTTGTCAGGAAGGGACAGAATATATAAAGATAAAGGTAAAGTAATAAAGAGGGTAAAAGCAGGAATAAATTGTCATAAAACATATTTAAAAGTTCTTTATCTGAATGCACGCAGCATTCGTAACAAAATAGACGAGTTGACGGTACAAATAACTACACATGGGTATGATCTGGTGGCCATTATGGAGACATGGCTGCAGGGTGACCATGACTGGGAACTAAACATCCAGGGGTATTTGACTATCAGGAACGACAGACAGGAAGGAAAGGAAGGCGGGGTGGCTGTGTTAATAAAGGATGGAATCACTGCAATAGTGAGAAATGATATTGAGTCAAAGGATCAGGATAATGAAACGGTTTGGGTGGAGATAAGGAATAATAAGGGGAAAAAGTCACTAGTGGGCTCCTAACAGTTGCAACTCTGTTGGTCGGAGTATAAATCAGAAAATAGTTGGGGCTTGTAATAAGGGAACAGCTATAATCATGGGAGATTTTAACTTTCATATTGACTGGACAAATCAAATTGGGCAGGGCAGCCTTGAGGAAGAGTTCATAGAGTGCATTAGGGACGGGTTCCTTGAGCAGTATGTTACTGAACCAACCAGGGGGCAGGCAATCTTAGATCTGGTCCTGTGTAATGAGACAGGATTAATAAAAAATGTCCTAGTAAAGGATCCCCTTGGAATGAGTGACCATAACATGGTTGAATTCCAAATTCAGTTGGAGGGTGAGAGAGCTGGATCTCAAAGGAGACTATGAAGGTATGAGAGCAGAGTTGACTAAAGTGGACTGGGAAAATAGATTAAGGTGTAAAACGGTACATGAGCAGTGGTGTACATTCAAGGAGATATTTCACAACTTTCAAGAAAAATATATTCCACTGAGGAAAAAGGGGCGTAAAAGAAAAGACAGCCATCCGTGGCTAAGTAAAGTAATAAAGGATAGTATCAGACTGAAAACAAGGGCATATAAAGTAGCCAAATCTAGTGGGAGGATAGAAGATTGGGAAGCATTTAAAAGCCAGCAAAGAATAACTAAAAGATTAATTAAGAAAGGGAAGATAGATTATGAAAGTAAACTAGCAAAAAATATAAAAACAGATAGCAAGAGTTTCTACAGTTATATAAAAAGAAAAAGGGTGGCTAAAGTGAATGTTGGTCCCTTAGAGGACGAGACCGGGAAATTAGTGGTGGGGGACATGGAGATGGCAGAAACGCTGAACAAATATTTTGTATCAGTCTTTACAGTAGAGGACACTAAAAATATCCCAACACTGGACAAACAGGGGGCTATAGGGGGGGAGGAGCTAAACACGATTAAAATCACTAAGGAGGTGGTACTTGGTAAGATAATGGGACTTAAGGTGGATAAATCCCCTGGACCTGATGGATTACATCCTAGGGTCTTGAGAGAAGTAGCGGTAGGGATTGCGGATGCATTGGTGGTAATTTTCCAAAACTCCCTGGATTCAGGAAAGGTCCCAGCAGATTGGAAAACTGCTAATGTAACGCCCTTATTTAAAAAAGGAGATCGACAAAAGGCTGGAAACTATAGACCAGTTAGCCTAACATCAGTGGTTGGTAAAATGTTGGAGTCCATTATTAAGGAAGCAGTAACAGGACATTTGGATAAGCATAATTTAATCAGACAGAGTCAGCATGGTTTTGTGAAGGGGAAGTCATGTTTGACAAATTTGCTCGAATTCTTTGAGGATGTAACAAACAGGGTGGATAAAGAGGAACCAGTGGATGTGGTGTATTTGGACTTCCAAAAGGCATTTGACAAGGTGCCACACAAAAGATTACTGCACAAGATAAAAAATCACGGGATTGGGGGTAATATACTGGCATGGGTGGAAGATTGGCTATCTAACAGAAAACAGAGAGTTGGGATAAATGGTTCATTCTCGGGTTGGCAATCAGTGACTAGTGGTGTTCCGCAGGGGTCAGTGCTGGGACCCCAACTCTTTACAATCTATATTAACGATTTGGAGGAGGGGACCAGGTGCAACATATCCAAGTTTGTCGACGATACAAAGATGGGAGGGAAAGCAGTGAGTGAGGAGGACATAAAAAACCTGCAAAAGGACATAGACAGGCTAAGTGAGTGGGCAGAAATTTGGCAGATGGAATATAATGTTGGAAAGTGTGAGGTTATGTGCTTTGGCAGAAAAAATCAAAGAGCAAGTTATTATCTAAATGGAGAGAAACTGCAAAGTGCTACAGTACAAAGGGATCTGGGATCCTGGTGCATGAAACACAGAAGGTTAGTATGCAGGTACAGCAGGTGCTCAGGAAGGCCAATGGAATCTTGGCTTTTATTGCAAGGGGGATGGAGTATAAAAGCAGGGAAGTCTTGCTTCAGTTATACAGGGTACTGGTGAGGCCACACCTGGAATATTGCGTACAGTTTTGGTTTCCATATTTAAGAAAAGATATACTTGCTCTCGAGGCAGTTCAAAGAAGGTTCACTCGGTTGACTCCGGAGTTGAGGGGGTTGACTTATGAGGAAAGGTTGAGTAGGTTGGGCCTCTACTCATTGGAATTCAGAAGAATGAGAGGCGATCTTATCGAAACATATAAGATTGTGAGGGGGCTTGATCGGGTGGATGCGGGGAGGATGTTTCCACTGATGGGTGAGACTAGAACTAGGGGGCATAATCTTAGAATAAGGGGCTGCCGTTTCAAAACTGAGATGAGGAGAAACTTCTTCACTCAGAGGGTAGTAAATCTATGGAATTTGCTACCTCAGAGAGCTGTGGAAGCTGCGGCATTAAATAAATTTAAAAAGGAGATAGACAGTTTCCTAGCTGATAAGGGAATTAGGGGTTACGGGGAGCGGGCAGGGAAGTGGACGTGAGTCTAGGTTCGGATCAGCCATGATCCTATTGAATGGCGGAGCAGGCCCGAGGGGCCGTATGGCCTACTCCTGCTCCTACTTCTTATGTTCTTATGTTCTTATGTAACAGGACTTGGTGTGAGTTAGGATATGGGCAGCAGAGTTTTGGATGAGCTCAGGTTTATGGAGGGAGGAAAGTGGGAGGCCGGCCAGGAGTGCGTTAGAATAGTTTAGTCAGCAACTCCTTGGTATTGTCATCCACTAGCCTTTCTTTCCATTTTTGTGCTTAAGTTGAGGGATGTTGGTGCTGAGAAATGGAACCCAGCATCAGCATCAGCATTAAGGTATAACACAGCCAGAGTAAACTCCTCTTTGTTCCACTTTTGACCCAGCAATAAGCAACTGGTGTAACATTTTCTTCCTTTCTGAGTGAGATTACCAATTAGTGCCAAAATAGGGACACTTTTGCACTGTAGGCTTGTGCCCCATTAGGAACTGGATTGAAGCTGCACAAACTCACGTCACATCACAGCAAACAGGCAGAGAAGATTTTCATCCCATCATTCCGAGCTGGATTTGAACCCAGGTACCAGAGATGAAAGGCCAGTGTATAATTCACTGACCTAGTTGTGAGCCTGGAGTGCAAGTATATTGCTGAGCAGAATAAAGAGAACTTAAAATCTGGCCCATGCTGTGCTTGCCCTGGATGCAATTTGTTTTGCTGTCATTTAAAAAGTAATCTTTTTAATTAACACAAATTGGCCAAGATTAAAAGGAAATGTTTTTTTAATTAAACCTTCAACGTTGCTTTGTTTTTTAATTAAACTGTAAACATTGTTTTTTTTTCTTGTTGACTCTCATTTAAATGAGTGCTACCATTCACCACAGGACCAGATATTTTAACTAGCTCAGAAATTAAACAACATCTTTGGAATATGACTTTTATTCTATTGATTCTGCAAGCTAAGTCATATGGATTGTGGTCAGTTACAGATGTGTACTTGAGCCAAGATTAGCACTGACCAGCACATCTGAGCCCCAGCAAGAGAGCCCATTAGATGCTAATTATTCTTTTCTGACTGCCTATTATTATTTTGTATAATTCGGGTATATACAACTCCTATCTTTTATATTGTCTCAAGCCCAATGGCTGTTATCTGCATTAGCTTGAGTGGGTTGTGAAGGTAAGGCTACTGGTAATGTAAAACAGTGTGTGTGTGTGTAGTGTGTGTGGTGTCAGAGACAAAGCATTTTAATGGATGTCCGATTTCAGTTGACAATAATCTACATGTTCTAATGTGAGAAGCAACAAAATATATGGAAATCATTTTGAGAAATTATAGCGTGATAAAGGAGCTGGCACATATTACAATATGTAAAGATAAAATAATGTATA
This sequence comes from Somniosus microcephalus, assembly GCF_052327205.1. Lineage (NCBI taxonomy): Eukaryota > Metazoa > Chordata > Chondrichthyes > Squaliformes > Somniosidae > Somniosus > Somniosus microcephalus. The sequence goes on along the minus strand of NC_140999.1, from coordinate 138,344,687 downwards.
TTGTGAATTTAAAGCAATTTGCATTCCTAGATATAGTTAGAGACTAAGATGTATCAGGACTGTTCTGAAGCAGCTGGTGATAATGTGTTTAAAAAATGTGCCACATCAAGGGCCTGAACACTGCGTCTATTGTACTGAGCTTACTGGCTGATTTCACCCTGAATAATTGGCATGTAACCTCCTCTATTATTAGTGCAGACAGACATGTGAATTAGCTAAAAGGCTGCAGCATATGCCATACATTAAGGTACTCCTTACAAATCAAGGCTCTTTTAGTTCTTCAAACACCTTGTCCAATCCCTAGACTTCTAATCATTATTTTTCACAACCAACTTTGCTTGATAAATGTATGCAATGCAAATGATTATTTCAGAATACCCTGTGAAGAGTGTAACATGATTAGTCATCTTTCCCATGTTATTCTGAACTTTGAGTTATTTTAACACACATCTCAAGTCAATTTTGCTTTCTAAATGGAATATTTAATGTAAATTTGTTTCACGAGAATAATTGGTATCTCATTGAAAGCATGCAAATAGGCCAGTTCTGTCCTTTGAAGAGAAAAAGGAAGGACTGTGAAGAGAAGCTTATCAAAGCCAGTGCTTGTTGTTTAAATGATAACCACCCTGCAATCCAGTATAGGCATATGAATTGGTTGATCTGATCAATTTGCAGTAACATATCTTAATTAGGTTGTGCGGAATGAGTCAGAGAACAGGGTTTTGAGAAATAGGTCAAATGCTTATCCCAGCAAAGTTCAGTGTGATAGAGAATAAATTGTATGAAATCAGCTTGTGCTTGTGCCTCATTAAGTAATCGCCAGAGGCTTTTTGAAATGTTTGCATACTGCTGCCCAAGCCTTCAAGCAACATATATCTGTGAATTACACAGTGTTTGGAAAGATTGCATATGACAGATAATATCAAAAGTATTGGAACTCTCTCTGGAACAGTAAAAAGTGATACCTTTGGTTAGAGTAATTATGTTTTATTACATGGCAGCTTTTGAAAGCTTTGAGGCTTCTTCCTTCCAGAATAAAGTGAGTATCAAACAACTGATTATTGTCAATTCAAAATGGGGTTGATCACAATGGAATTTCTTCGAGTCCCTTGGTCCTTTCTATACTTAATTTATGTGTTTTTGCACAGTGGACAAAGTACAATTTTTTTTAAATTCCAGGCAAACCTTACATAAAGGTTTTCTATTCTTGAGTACAGCTTTTCATCACCTGCTAATTTAGTGTATTCTGGCAAGGAAGAAAGATATCAAGGGTGGGGTGAGACAAAGATGGACAATTATTAGTTTCTTCTGACAAAGCTAAAAACAGATACTACTTACATATTACAACTCAAGCCTGAATATAATAAGCCAGTGTTTTTTTCAATCTGTGAGGTAATACGGCGGGACTCTCAATGGTTTTAAACTGGGAAAGTAACAAGCAGATCTTTCCAAGATACACCCTCATGATACATGTGGCATTATCAACAAGTATGAGATTTTGTCCCAGACATTTCTAAAGAACAGCTATTGAATAATACATGCTGTAATACTTGTGGATCTACCTCTACCACACTCTGTGTTACTTAAATCAAACCAAATGGAATGTAGTTAATGCACTTCTTGCAGCCAGGATCATGATGTGCTTATAAGCATTTGTTCAGAGAATTTATTTCATCTTTAAAACCTGCTAAATTTTAATGAAACCACCCTTGAATGGTGTTAAAAATGAAGTAACCATTTCCTCACCTACATGTTTACCCAACCTAGAACTTTATGGCATAAAGTGGTGTGAGTCACTTAAATTGGAGAACTCTCAGGAAAGCTCATTCCTGAAATAGTCGGCTGTAAAAATTCCTCTAAATGTCACTCTATTGGGCACCGGGCTAAGTTCTCGCTGTGATAGGCATGATATCTGAGGCATCGTGCAGTACATTTATTTTACTGTCTATTTAATCAAAATTTGAAAATATACAGGAGAGATACGATTGGTGATCCAATTATATATTCACATTGTGTGCAAGCCTGTTTACAAATCTGGAAAAATGTTTTGTTAAAGAGATTTGTGAGGTATCTTCAGCTTGATTATTTGATATAAAATTCATACAGCTAATACAATCAATAGTTCTTGTACATTCACGACACTTCCTAATTTACAAATTTGAAAAGGAGCAGCTGCACACGTCATCTGACATTTATCTGCATGATACAATTTGTCACAGTGTGATAAATGTAAATTCATCTAGAAATCACTAAAGGCCAAATGTTGCATCAATTACTATTGTAGCTACTTGACAAACTGATTGTTGTGATTTGTGCATTAGGGATGTCCGCTGTTTGAATGTGGACATTATTTGCAAACTGATGACTACTCATTGTGCTTCTCTGCTGTTTAGCTTAAAGGCATAGTCGGCATGTCCTGCGCACACAGTAATTAAAGCTGCAATATCCTCATACAGGGAGGTGAGGAATAGGCACAGTTAGGTTAACAAATGTTGGAGCTCCTCCAACAGTTTGCTGGGCAAATGCACTGACTGGTGTGGTACTGAGTCACACAGACCAGGAAGGTGCCAGAGTTCCGTTTCTGGTCTATACTGAGTTGATCTCAGCGGTGGTGTTACAATTGGCCCCCTGTGGCTTTGGAGGGAGGAAACTCAACTATGGCCCCCCATTCCTGACTGCACTGTGTGCATGTTAGCTGAGACCAGAATCATGCTCTTTCTTAATGGGCCATTGAGGCTCACACCTGAAAAATGGTCACTGGAAGGCAGGCGGGCAGGCGGACCCGTGTCCCAGTGTGAGTCACTGCCTTCAGAGAGAAAAGAAGAATATTTACTAAGGAACTGACCACGTCCCCCCACCCCGCACCCCCTTCCTCTCCCCAGCTCTCTCTGAACAGATTTGTCTAACCTTTCAGTATCTCTCTCTGGCATAAAAAGGCTGAAAGGATTTTTATATTTTAAGTACATGCAAATAATTTCGAACAGGAGTCCAGAGCCAAATGCAAAACTCTGTTTGCAATTTGATCCTCTCTAGAAAAATAACCCCATCATTACTAAAATATTTCAACAACAGTGTATACATAAAATATAAAATAAAGGATTGATGTATAAAATCTGCATTATGTGAGTTCTCTAGGGAACTGAGTTGACCATCTGCCAGGCTGCCCTCCAGAGGTATCGGCTCTGCCATGTCAGGCACATGTATACTGATAGTTGCTCTATGGATTTGTTTGTTAGGTACAGTCATGAATGAGCCAAACAATTGAGGAAGTCAAAGCTATTGTTTTTGGCTCCTGACAAAAAGTCTGCACCTTTGCCATCGTCTCCAACCTCTTTTCTGGCTGCTTGCTCAGGCTGAACCAGCTGCAGGCCACTTTAGTCTTCTGTTCAGCCCAGAGCTGAATTTCAAACCCCATAATTTAACAACTGATTTCCATCTCCTACTCTGCCCCAGCCCTTTCCCCCCCTGCAGCTGAAGCCCTTCCTCTTGATCGACACTCGAATTCTCTGCTGCTCCCCTTGCCAGCCCCCGACCACCGTGGTTCCCACTCTTGATTGCAATCCAGACTGTACCTCAGCAAGACTTCATATTTCAGGACCTGATGGAAGAAATCGGGTGAAAGTGTTTTTAAAAGACGGAGCGAAAAAGGAACATAATCAAAACCACGACAGCAAAGTTTGCCAAAGTTTTTGCCAGTTGAGCTGTCTGTGCATCTGGCATTACTCCTGTTTCATCTGGGCTGGGCGGAATTTAATTGGGAGTAGGGATTGTTTGCAGTGCCCGTTTATAGGACAGGTGTGCACGTGCTAATTATTTCTGTTCCCAGATCCCGACTCAGTAATTCTGTGTCAATTTGTCAGATGTAGAACATGCACTGAGCATTCTGCAGCAAGGAGAGTAACATTGAATCCTGCAGCCAGGCCCCTGCTGTACTAAGTGAGATTCTTTGGCTGGTCTGGTTATATTACATGAGACTATTTTACTGAGTAAGAAAAATCTCTTCTCACCAGAACTGGCCAAGTAAAATACAGAATTAATGGGCATTTCAGTCAAAGAAACAATATCCTTTTGTAGACATATTAAAGTATTTTTAAAAAATTTACATAATATTATTTAAGTATTTTCAAAACTCTTTACTATATGTATAAATAAAATCACTTCAATGATTTGATGTTCAGGTCTAGTCTAAAATCATGACTAAGGGGGTAGTTCTAAATTAACCTGCTCAGCGGGAAACTAAAAGGATTTAATTGGCTGTCCATTTACAACCCGCCCGATTTTTATTTTCCATTGAAGTTCCCTTGGGTCCCCAATGGGAATGACATAACTGCCAGCAGGATTGAGCTGGAAATCGGGCCGGAGGGAACGGCAAAGTAAGTGAGGGTAGTGCCCAGGCCGATCGCGGACCGAGGAGGGGTGGAGAGGGAGCCCGAGGGAGAGGAGGCCCAAGGCTTCCTTGTTGGGCCAGGAGGAGCCCTTGTGGGTGCCGCCAGCTTTTGCTGGTGGGTTTAGTGCCGTGCAGTCCTCATGACCCTGGGATCAAAAATTGCATCGCAGCGCCGGTGGGCTGCAATTTCTGCAAACTTCTGCCACGCTTGGATGGGGAGGGCTGCCCTCCCAACTCCATTTTGTACGGAGTTAAAGTGGCGTGGGGCGGGTATGCATCAGGAACAGGATGGGCAGGGTTAAAATCCAGGCTGTGGTGTGGGACAGGGTGCAGGTGACAGAATTTTGGATGAGTTGGAGTTTATGGCCAACATTTATCGCTTAATCTGTTTTTTAATGATGTTGGTTATCTGTACATTTATCTTGTTGGTTGTGGGACCTCACTGTATTCAAATTGGCTGCCATGTTTCCCTACATTACAACAGTGACTATACATCAAAAGTACTTCATTGGCTGTGAAGCACTTTGGGACATCCGCAGGTCTTGAAAGCTACCTTATGAATGCAAATTGTTATGGAGGGTGGAGGATAGGAGGTGACAAGGAAGACACTGGAGAAACTGAATTTAGAAGAGACAAATATAAATAAGAGTTTCAGTGGCAATGGGAGTGAGGAAATGGCAAAAGTGGCTGTTATGGAGGTGGAAGTAAACAGGCTTAATATATAAGAAACAAAATTTGAAACTCAGCGCTGGGTTGAAAATACCAAGGCCTAGAAATTCGATCATGTGGTGCTAAACAGCTTCCAATATGACAGGCAGAAATCGCATGCTTATTATGAGCCAGATATGCGCTTCCCACCATTTAGGCCTAGGCAAAAACACAGGTGTCCAGGTCCCGCGCCTGAAAAAAGCGTTAGGCTGCCACCCTGTAAAACGGATGCACCAATGTTGAATTTAGGCCCCATAGGTACTTTAAAAATGCATATTGCCATTGGGAAATGCTATGGGTAATATTCAGTGAAAAAAAACGCCGCAGTTAGACCAGATTTAGTATGTAGCTCCTTTGCCTCAAAGGTACCTATTTTTTCTTTTGTTTCCATATTTAAGATCAGTCCCAACATTCAGCATATATTTTACACCGAATTAAAGAAGGAAGGCAGCAACGAAAAGAAGAACCTTTCATAGTGTTTCAAAGGAACTACAGACGTTTATTGTGACTACTGCTGCAGTGTGTGTAATGCAGATTTGACCTTTGATAATGTTGAAACACCTTATGTGGGCTGCTGACAAGGGCATCTGCTCCATTTATGTGCATTGAATATATCCATTTTATCTAAAGCTGGTGTATCTTTAATCCACTGCTAAAATTGCTTGCTAAAATCATCGCGACCTGGACTCAAAAATTATCTGACAGAAATGGGTATGCTAAGTTGCATTTGCTAGTACAGATAACACACCATTGTTTACATGATCTAGAAATATTCCTGTAAAATAGTTTGCAGTGACTTATTACAAAAAACGGGTAGTGCTGAGTGTTTCCATCAGCTTTTAGTGCAGAATAGATATGTCACTGTGGGGAACACATTGCATGTAAATATAGTCACAGACAAATGATGTTGGCTGAAACCTGTTTGTCACAAACAGCCAGATCACGTCTGTGTTTGATACCATATTCTCATATTTGAAGGAGGGAGCCTCTCTGTCACATCCAGCAGTTACAAAGAACTATAAACATCTGGAGTCTGGTTTGCTGATTATTTTGTAAATCTTTTTGTATTAAGGTTAAGTACTAATGACATCATCAGAGGATCTGGCTAACAGCAAATCTAAAGTGTGAAGGAGCTGATTTAATATCAGCAAAGGCAGTCATTATCCCAGGGAGATTGTGTTGTTCTAACCAAACCACATCATGTTTTAATTCAGCTCATTCAACCTGTCATGATCAATAACTTCTCCAAACCAGGAACATCCCCAATCGTGTGATCGGCATTCACTATTTAAACAAATGCATATATACTAGGAGCCAATTGTGGTGTTGCTCACAATTCTACTATTGGGGAAAGGGAGTTTAAAATGGATCCACAGGCTCACTCCATGTGGGAGGCAGCAGATCAGCTGATTTAACTAGTGCTATGCTTTCTGCTTTTGAGAGCTAAGCCTTGATATTAACATAGAAACATAGAAGATAGGAGCAGGAGTAGGCCATTCAGCCCCTTGAGCCTGCTCCGCTATTCAATGCGATCATGGCTGATCATCCAAATTCAGTACCCTATCCCTGCTTTCTCCCCATACCCCTTGATCCCTTTAGCCTTAAGAAATATACCCAACTCCTTCTTGAATATATTTAATGAATTGGCCTCTACTGCCTTCTGTGGTAGAGAATTCCACAGGTTCACCACTCTCTGGGTGAAGAAATTCCTCCTCATTTCTGTCCTAAATGGCTTACCCCTTATCCTTAGACTGTGACCCCTGGTTCTGGACTCCCCGGCCATTGGGAACATCCTTCCTGCATCTAGTCTGTCCAGGCCTGTCAGAATTTTATAAGTTTCAATGAGATCCCCTCTCATTCTTCTAAACTCCAGCGAGTATAAGCCCAATCGACCCAATCTCTCCTCATACGTCATTCCTGCCATCCCAGGTATCAGCCTGGTGAATCTTCGCTGAACTCCTTCCATGGCAAGAACGTCCTTCCTCAGATAAGGCGACCAAAACTGCACACAATACTCAAGGTGCGGTCTCGCCAAGGCCCTGTACAACTGCAGCAAGACATCCTTGTTCCTGTACTCAAACCCTCTCGCTAGGAAGGCCAACATACCATTTGCCTTCTTAACCGCCTGCTGCACCTGCATGCTTACCTTCAGCGACTGGTGCACAAGGACACCCAGGTCTCGTTGCACTTCCCCTTCTCCCAACCTATTGTCATTCAGATAATAATCTGCCTTCCTGTTATTGCCACCAAAGTGGATAACCTCGCATTTATCCACGTTATATTGTATCTACCATGCTTCTGCCCAATCACCCAACCTGTCCAAATCATCCGGAGTTTCTCAGCATCCTCCTCACAGCACACACGCCCACCCAGCTTTGTGTCATCTGCAAATTTGGAGATATTACATTTAGTTCCCTCGCCTAGATCATTAATATATATTGTGAATAGCTGGGGTCCAAGGACCGATCCCTGCGGTACCCCACTAGTCACTGCCTGCCACTCGGAAAAAGACCCATTTATTCCAACTCTTTGCTTTCTGTCTGCCAACCAGTTCTCTATCCAAGTCAATACCTTGCCCCCAATCCCATGTGCCTTAACTTTACATGCTAATCTCTTATGCGGGACCTTATTGAAAGCCTTCTGAAAGTCCAAATACACCACATCCACTGGTTCTCCCTTATCTATTTTACCAGTTACATCCTCAAAAAATTCCAGTAGGTTAGTCAAGCATGATTTACCTTTTGTAAATCCATGTTGACTTTGTCCGATCCTGTCACTGTTTTCCAAGTGCTCTGCTATTACATCTTTTATAATGGACTCTAGCATTTTCCCCACTACCGATGGCAGGCTTAGTGGTCTGTAATTCCCCGTTTTCTCTCTACTACCTTTTTTGAATAGTGCGGTAACATTAGCTACCCTCCAATCCATGGGTACTGTTCCAGATTCCATCGAATGTTGGAAGATGATCAGCAATGCATCTACTATTTCTAGGGCCACTTCCTTAAGCACCCTAGGATGTAGATTATCAGGCCCTAGGGATTTATCAGCCTTCAATCCCGTCAATTTCCCTAACACCATTTCCTTACAAATACTGATTTCTTTCAGTTCCTCCCTTTCATCAGACCCCCGCTCCATGACGGGCGGGAGAGCGCATCCCCAACCCGCACGTGCGTGCCTGCCGCCATTTTTACAACGGTGGGTTGCAAAGCATGTGTGTGTTCCCTCTTGGAGATGTCAGCTCCAGCAGGTTAGTCAGCGCATTTTAGGGCATTCCTTTGGGCCAGGATGAGCAGGAGCATTCCCCCCGGCCTCTCAAGGAAGCCTTCGGCCTCCCTTCAACCTCACCCTTCCAGCTCCGATCTCTCCCTCACCATTGACGGACTCCCTTCTACCCTCACCACCCCCCGCCCCCAACCAAGCCCCGATCTCTCCATCGCCATGCTGGGCTCTCTTCTACCCTCACCCCCCCACCACCCCCAACCAAGCCCCGATCTCTCCATCACCATGCTGGGCTCTCTTCTACCCTCACCCCCCCACCACCCTCAACCAAGCCTCGATCTCTCCCTCACCATTGCCGGGCTCTCTTCTACCCTCACCCCCACCCCCAACCAAGCCCCGATCTCTCCCTCACCATTGCCAGGCTCTCTTCTACCCTCACCCCCCGCCTCCAACCAAGCCCCGATCTCTCCCTCACCATTGCCGAGCTCTCTTCTACCCTCACCCCCCGCCTCCAACCAAGCCCCGATCTCTCCCTCACCATTGCCGGGCTCTCTTCTACCCTCACCCCCACCCCCAACCAAGGCCCGATCTCTCCCTCACCATTGCCGGGCTCTCTTCTACCCTCACCCCCACCCCACCCCCAATCAAGCCCCGATCTCTCCATCGCCATTGCCGGAGACCATCCCCAACAGTTCTGATTTGCTGTTGTTTTGCTTTAAGCCAATCAACAAAGCATAACAGGAAAATGTGACGGGGAAAATGTTACACGAAGTAAGTGTCACACTTGCAGAAAGTATATATGCTATAAGTAAGACTTCTAATATTTTACTAGTGGATCTCTTATGGTGTTACATGCAGTAAGTCAGAGAATATGGTTACTCTCTTACCTGTCTCTAATGTCTTTGTGGGGCGATTCTCCCTGTCTTTCTCTTTCCCTTCTCAGTTGGTTCTCTCCCCTTAATTCTTCTTTTTGTTTCACTCTCTATGTTTTCTCTCTCTCTTTCTATTTCTTTCTTCTTTCCTTTCAGGTGGGTGGTATGGCATTGTCTTGTGAGAAAAGGAAACACCAATGATTGCTGGCTACGTTTGGGGGTTGCAAGGAAAACATGTCTCTCAGTGACTCCACCCCCAATCGCATCCCCTACCCCTACACCTTCCCATTACCCATTTCCCTTCCTACCACTCCCTCACTACCCCCACCTCTTCCCCTTTGAACAACCCACTCAACCTCTGGATCCTCCCATCCTCCTACTGGTTATTTATAATCCCTTTGATTCTGAAGACCTGCTATGTCATCACATTTCTTCCATCACAGTTTCTAGAAATGCGACTCATGATAATCTATTAAACCAAAATGAGCAAAGTACAAGGGGCTGCTGTTAGACTCTGGTACTGGTTAAATCAGCAACCACACCACAGCAAATCAAATTAAGTTCAGTTTAAGCTTTAACTGAAAACATTAGTAGGCTCTTACTAAATAAACTTTTTCGGCCGTCCACCATGTTACGTAACATCTATCTCCAGTTAATGATTAACTTTATTATTGCTGCAAAATTGCTTCATAAAGATCACTTTACTGTGTGGAGTTAATAATTTTATTCTGCTAATTACTCTAAATCAGCTTTATTATTTACAGTTTCTTTTAACAATTTCCCAATGTTTTGTTTTTCATTCCTTCTCTCCTGAAAACAATCTCTCATGTTTACAAATGCCTGTTTGATACCTGACCAAATAGCCAATCTTAAAGTGTGAGCCTAGGGAATGAAGGTCCATAGGCTATTCAACCAAGGAGGTTATTACATATGAATTTGATCCTATCCTCAGCCAACATCCACATTTTTGTGTTTTCCAGCAGGGGTCACTGGGCTAATCAGGAGTAGGAATAAAAGCAGGAAATGCATGAAATAAACAGGACCTCCATCAATATCTAAAAATAGAAAAGATAGGTTAAAGTTGCACTGAGGTCAATTGTAGCATCCCAACTGCTGCCCTGGTTGAAAATTAATTGATAACTTATTGATATTAAATATTGATAATTTAATAACATGGAGGAATGCCAGGTGATCAGCCAATGAGAAGCATGGGGATTTAGTGATACGTTACATCTGGATAAATGTAGAAATAGCTGGAGTGAATCATGTGGAAGAATGGAATAAACTAGCTGAGAATTAAAGGAGGGTAAAATTCAACTTCCGCAGGGTGGAAAACAGGTAGTGGAGAAATGACCACTCGCTAACATCCTGTCTGATTATCCTTTCCATTGAAATCAAAAGAGGCAGCCAATAAAGAAAGACTTGCATTTATATAGCGCCTTTCATGACCACTGGACATCCCAAAATGCTTTACAGCCAATGAAGTACTTTTGAAATGAAGTCACTGCTGTAATGTAGGAAGAGCGGCAGCAAATTTGCGCATAGCAAGCTCCCACAATGACCTGTTTAAGTGATAAATACTGGCCAGGACACCGGGGATAACTCCCGTGCTCTTCTTCGAAATAGTACCATGGGATCTTTTACATCCACCTGAGAGAACAGACAGGGCCTCGGTTTAGTGTCTACCGAAAGACGGTACCTCTGACAGTGCAGCACTCCCTCAGTTCTGCACTGGAGTGTCAGCCTGTTGTACACCCCGTCTAGTTTTCTTCCCCACTGAAGTCAATGGAAAATAAAATTGGACCAATTTCACAGCCGCCGCCACCCCCCTTCCGCCCCCCCCCCTCCCCCGGTCTTTAATGCATAGTATCCACACTGGACAATTCAGATACTCACTGAAATGTCAAAATCTTAATTTTAAGAAACAACAACAACTTATTATTTATATAGCGCCTTTAACGTAATAAAACATCAACAAAGCACAAATTGAAACCTGAGCAGAAATGTGGCGAACAACATTTTAAAAATACACACCTCATTTAGGTTTGTGCAATCTTAACTGGATAATGATGTATTGGGTAGCCGGTGCTATGAATTATATTTTTCTATTTCATACCATTTTCCACCCATCCCCTTCTCTCCTGAAAGTGTTGACATTGCCCTGGGATCCAGTTTCACAGGTGCCTTGTCCGATTGGCCATTATTTGTTGAGTGGGTTAGTGGACTGTGGGTGGGGAACCAAAACTGAGACCAATTCTGTCCTCACCGTGACATCCTCGCACACGCAGTAGGGGCTGTTGGGTGCCAATCGGGAGTGGAAGCTCTCACCAAATTCCCCCCTCCCTAACCCACGGCTACTAAAACCCATTGTAGTATCCCAGCTGCCACCCAGGCTGAAATCGGGTAACTGAGACTAGGGAGAGAACCTATGACCCTCTCTGCTCTGAATGACTCAGTGAATCACTGGGTAAACTCACTGAGCCAGCAGGGATGCGTGCATTAGAATTAATCAAGTATCATCAGTGCTATTTCAGAATTGTTTTGCTGTCACTTAAAATAGTATACAGTATTTCTAAAACGATAGCACAAAACAAAAAAAATTAAAGCTTTTTGTAAATATGTGAAACTAATGGTGAAACATTGAGTAAATAGCACAATTTCTTGAGTAACATATTAAAGTGGATGAGTTTTAAAGTTTAGCCCAGAAAACATTGAATTGAGTTTTTCCTTAAATAATACTTTGTTCCCTGCTTTATTTGTTGTGCCTAAACAATCTATCATTGAACTGAACTGGGCTTGTAAATTAGCTGGAAATTGAATGCTTTGCATTTTAGCCTGAGGCAGACATTTTCAGCTAAGCCTCTTTGAAAAGCTTTTAACACTGAAGATGTTGAGCAGAATTTCTCACAGGAAGACATGTTTGGCATAAAATTGAGGTTGAATGCGTCATTGATTGTTGTTACATCTGCAAGAACTTGCAAATCAGCTACAGAGGTTTTACTCAGTCTGTTAGAATCTTTGTAGATTGATTTTAGTAAAATTCTGTAGTCGGACAGGGTAATTGGCTTAAACTTGTTTTGGTGGTTTGTAAATTCAACTAAGCATTCAGCTGACAATTGCGTTTACAATATGAATTACAAGATGAACACGTAAAATGAAGCATCTTTATATAGATACTGTTGAAACCTCTATGGAGACTTCTTAACCTTAATGTCTTGAAGGAAATTCAATCATCTCCATTAACCAAACCCCATCAGCATTGATTTAAATGCATAACTAATCAATTGGTGTCTCAGAAAAGGCCCCATTAAAGAATGTGCCTTTAAACACAGTCCTATTAACAAACATTAACTGTACATCAATGAAGTATTTACATTTTTTAGTCTGAGTCTGTGTGAACGGAGGTGCCTTAAAATTCAAGTATTTCAAACTTGATTCACAATCTAACTAGAGACAGTTAAAACTAATCACTTTTAAAGATGTCACAAAAGCACACACAAAGGCTTCTTAATGGACTCAAAGCAAATGGCTCCTTATTTCCCCCTTCCATGTCTATCTATTGTGGTTACCTTTCAGAATATTAGTTGTCTTTCTGATGCAAGATTTTGCCACCAGTAAATGTTAACTATGAATGGTTTTAACTTGTGCTGTCTACTCATTTGGTGGGAATTAAGGAATTTTTCAACAAATATTTCTTGCAATCCTTTTTAACTTTGAGAGAAAGATCTTTGCCTCTGTCTGCTATAATGTCGAACCTGGCCATATATTTAAAAAGAATTACACTGTAATTTAATAGCAAGGCCTATATTTTACATATCTCCAGGCCCACAAAAATGAATATTTATACAGTATTGGAATATACGCAGCTTTGTATGCAGAATTGTTAAATATGGACCCTGTATGTTACAGAGATCTCACACACTGTAGTATTGGCATCTAGTTGTCAAGATTTATTCTGGCTACAACACAATACTCCTGACCACTATAGATAGATAATGACCATCTGACACGTCTGCGCTGAGCTGTGTAGTACTTGCCAACTGGAAAACTTTAAGAGTTATATTAAGTCACATTAATCTAGATATGTTTGCTGGTGGCAGAAGCATTATAGGCAAGTAACTACTATATAATATAATGAACTTCAAGTAAGATAACATGAAAACAATCAAGCTTACTTCAACATGACCATTACTGGCAAATGGACAATATATACTGTGACCTCTAGCAGAGCTTTAATTTAGTAACCAGATATAAATGTCAGCTATCACAACCTTTGAAGCTTTTCCAAGTAATGATTTTGTGTAAAAAGACAGCCACCATTTGATCTATTATTGCTGTATATTGCAGGTTTTTTTCCTGTGATCTCTCTAGCAACAGACTTTACACATGCTAGCAAATTTTAAGATTCAGTCCAGTATTTCAAAACTTGTACTGAACTTCCTCGTGCTTCCTCCAGTAGTGCGATTTTATTGGAATGTTAGCTAATATTCTATTTAGCTTTTTTATGTAAGTGCGAAATTATGTGCTATTCAGGTCACTTCTAATGGTGTCGAGCTTTCATTACATAGTATCAGTCCAATACTAAAAGCTTTTCTGGGGGGTAATTTCCTCCAGAAGCTGCTGTCTTGTTCGGTATGGTTCCCTGGGGATGACAGCAACTCTCTATTTCCTGTCCATGACAATTCTCTATGCTGGGTCTGATAATACCCTCACCCTTTATTCACTAGGTACTATTCCACAGGATGTACTGAACACCAATCATGACTAAGGAGCGCTGGCTGATTCCGCTCCCCTCCCTACACCAACTCCCCACCCCACTGGCTTAAGTGTGCTAAAGCCAATTGTGGCACCCCAACTTGCCAGCCTGGCTAACACCAGCTAGCTCAGGACAGACCAGGAATCTCACCTGGGACCTCTCTGGCCTGTATGGCTTCGTACCACACTAGGCAACACTCGCGTACTGAGTCATCGGGGGACGTTTGCAACATTCTTTTGAAATATTCCAGCTTTTCAACAAAAAAAATTACTTCACCCTTGATGACTCATGGGTTTAAATAGTGTACAGCTGAGCCATACCAACCATCATGGTTTCAGGTTCCATCCTCAATCTGTCCTGAGTTAACCAATTTCAACTGGGTACTGGTCATTTGAAAGAAAAGACAGTCTTGCATTTACATAGTGCCTTTCATGACCTCAGGACATCCCAAAGCGCTTTTACAGTCAATGAATTAATTTTGAAGTGTAGCCACTATTGCAATGTAGGAAATGTTAAGGAAATTTGATCTCGCTAGTATCCCTGGATTAGGAAGGAGAAAATTGGACAAGGTTCTGGGTACTGACCACTATTCAACGGCCCCTGCTGAGGGTGTAGTTAGGATTGGGCTCTGCTGTGAGGTCCCACAGTCAAACAGTCTGCCAACACTCACCGTCAAGTGTTCACACATACTAGCCACTTGAGCAAGGCATCAGATGATGACTGACACCCATAGAACTGCAAGGTCTCAATGCCTTCAGGAGAGGGGATGAGGGGGGAATAAATTGCCAAGAGAAGCAAAGGAATGGAGCTGTGTTCATGTAAATTTAGGCTGGAAAATGACAGTAGTATTACTTGAATCAGCGAGACCTTTATTTATGGGTCATAAAATTGTAATACAGCATTCAAACAGAAATTTTAGGTGATATATACAGTAGCTTTTTTTAAGGTATTGTGAAAATATTGATACAGAATTTCCTGCAGACTTGTGCCATTGCAATGACGCAACCAAGTCGTAGGGCCCATTTTATGGGAACAAAAGTCCCAGGCAATTATGGCAAAAGTGACTATTATTTACACCACACCATAATTTTCTGGGACTTTTGTGCCGCTCCACCATTTCCCTTGCCAAAACATTGAAGTTAATGAACATAATGGGCAGCACGGTGGCATAGTGGTTAGCACTGTTGCCTCACAGCGCCAGGGACCCGGGTTCAAATCCGGCCTCGGGTGACTGTCTGTGTGGAGTTTGCACATTCTCCCCGTGTTTGCGTGGGTTTCCTCCGGGTGCTCCGGTTTCCTCCCACAGTCCAAAGATGTGCGGGTTAGGTTGATTGGCCATGATATAAAAAAAAAATTGGCCCTTAGTGTTAGGGGGGATTAAATACGTGGGGTTACGAGGTTACGGGGATAGGGCTTGGGTGGGATGGCTGTCGGTATAGGGACCGGGTGCTAGGGTTTGGATGATCAGCCATGATCTCGTTGAATGGCGGAGCAGGCTCGAAGGGCCGAATGGCGTACTCCTGCTCCTAGTTTCTATGTTTCTATGTTAACTCCACCCCCTTTAAAATCAATTGTGATCACAAATTTGTTGCATTAATGCCAATTTCATGGCCGCTGCCACTTATATGGAAAAATAATGGCGCTGGAGAGCCCTTGGTGACTTGGCAGTGAGGTGATTTATTGTTCCAAGATCACTTTCCTTTAAACGTACTTTAGTCAAGTGATATTCAACTGCTCTATCATTTAGAAATAAACATTAAAATGAGGTTCTTTCATCGGTGCTCAGATAATTAAAGATATTGAAATTGCAAGAGATCTAGCAACGAGGAAGCTGACAGCACCTTCATGTCCTCCCTTTATTCAAGAGCTTCCTTGGAGTAGAGAGTAAATCTTGGTAAAATAAAGAGCTTGGTAAAATCCTCGCCATATCCTCAATTTTATTTGTGCACCAGCTGATGTTCGGCCATTCTGTGCGAGAATTGAACAAATTAAGCGTCTAAACAAACTTACCTTAAAATGGAAGAGTACTTATAGCACAAATATTCAGCATTTTGATTCTGAGGGTCGAACATAACACAAGTTTTGGATATGCAAATAGACCAAATGGAATTATTATTAATGGCATTGATAATTGATGGTAATAATAATGTCAAATAGTTAAAGAAAGTCGCGTGTAGATTTTTTGTGTAATACGTTATAAATCTGTTGAGATTTCTATTGGGAATGACTCACATTTTCTAAACAGAAATGCTCGTCTTCTAAAAAGCATATTGGCACAAAGTCTCAGGTAAATCACATGGGTTTGTATAGAATTGTTTCTAAAGTATCAAGACGTTGAACCCAACCTTGCTCAAAACCAGAACTGACACTTCTATCCAAGTGAAGCTGGTTAGACCTTCCCATCACGCTTTCATCACAAAATTGAAAAATTGAGTCGCGTCTCCTTTGGGGCACTAACTTTGCCGGGCGCTACTTTTAATGCCCCGGAAAAATTAGCTTCCCCCACGACCGAAATTGAGTGGTTGCACCCCAAGAGGGAAACGGGAGCTACTGGAAGCGCCCCCGCCTCCCTCTTGGGGCGCTCCGAGGAAATATCGTTGCACTATGTGCCACGGTATTGCAGGCCTTCCTCCCCTTCTCAAAGGGAAGGGGCCTTGCGCAGCGCGACCCGGGGCCCAGCTGGGCCCCCGGGGATCGGGAGTGCCGGCAAAAGAGCCCGGCACTCAAGAGAAGTGCCGGGCTCCTGGAGCGCAGCCAGCACTCCGTGGGGGGGCAGGTAAGGAGGCCCGGGGACGGGAGCGGAGGCAGGTGCTGGCAGGCGGCCAGTAACAAAAATGGCTGCCCGGCACCTCGCCTTTAAATAGCGCCGCCCCAACCGCAGCTAGGCCCCCCTGACCCCGTCGGACATAGCATCCAGCGATAAGTCAGGGGACGCTACCGAAGATCGCGGCCGGGGCGGGAGCGGGGCACTGCGCACGGTGATGACGTCATCGCCGGTGGCGTGGTGTCACAGGATGCTACCGGTTAGCACCACCGCTAACCTCCCACTGAATTTTGCAGGAGGCATTGGAGGCTCCGCGCCCGTGCGCTAGTTGCTTTGCGTCTCGGGTGCTAACGGAAGGCGCAAAGCAACCTAATTTCCCTCCCCCATCTTCGTCAATAAAATGGACCAATACTGGTGAATTGAAACAGATTAAAATAGGATCAGAATTCAGACAATTTCCTCATAACATTCTGTAGATTTTCTTTCGAGCTGATAAAATGAATATCACAGTACAATGTTAAGCTATAAAATAAAATTTTTCTAGGGTAACTTTTCTAATTCTCAGGCCATTAATTTTCCAAATTGATTTCAGATTTTAAAGGTACTTACAACTAATGAGTGGCCCTTGTTTTAGTAGACTGGTGTCCTTTCCCATCATCTTGATTATAATCAGGTTTGCATGAAATTAAAATGGTATTTTAAATGTCAGACTAAGCAAATAAAATTAATTACATAGAAATCTACAGCACAAAAAACAAGCCATTTGGCTCAATAGGTTTATCGCCACACGTTCCTCCTCCCACCTTACTTCATCACACCCTGTCAACATATCCTACTATTCCTTTCTCCCTCCTGTACTTATCCAGCTTCCCATTAAATGCATCATACAAAAGAAGGAAAAAATGAACTCCTAACTCAGGCAAAGGTGTAAAGATTTTTAAATTATGAAAATGGGAAACCTTCTAATTCTACCTTTTATGGAAGTGTTAAATAACCTAAAATTAATGTTGTTCCATTCTGTGTCCGGTCCCAGCACCTTGGATGTGCAACATATACATATTTCCAAAGAACAATTTGGATATTATCAGCTGTGATTCAGTTGGTAGCACACTCACTTTCTGAGGCAGAAGGTTGTGGGTTCAAATCCCACTCCAGGGACTTGAGCATAAATCTAGGCTGACACTCCAGTGCAATGCTGAGGGACTGCTGCACTGTAGGAGGTGCTGTCTTTTGGATGAGACATTAAACTGAGGGCCCGTCTGCTCTCTCAGGTGGACGTAAAAGATCTCATGGCACTATTTCAAAGAAGAGTAGGGGAGTTATCCCCAGTGTCCTGGCCAATATTTATCCCTCAACCAACATAACAAAAACAGATTATCTGGTCATTATCACATTGCTGTTTCTGGGACCTTGCTGTATGCAAATTAGCTGCCACGTTCCCCACACTACAACAGCGACTACACTTCAAATAGTACTTCATTGACTGTAAAGCGCTTTGAGACATCCGGTGGTTGTGAAAGGCGCTATATAAATGCAAGTCTTTCTTTCTTTTGGCAATGTTCGCTGAAGCGTATTTAATAGGAAACCAGGAAATTTTGGCGTAAATTAGCAATGGGGAGATTGGCGTACATAACATCAAAATTTACAGTGTACGTCACCAGTCTCGCCATTGCAGGAAATTCTAGGACATTGGATTCCGTCCCTTTTAAATGGCAGCATGAATAGTCAGTTACAAAAGGAATATTGTCTTGTTTGGAAAATATCAACCATCTTATATAAAGACAACATAATTTAATTTTTTTGTTACTTATTACAGTGCTGTGCGATTTTCTTTTGCTAGAGTTCTTTGATGTGATTTTGAATTGACAGACCTTTATGGCTGACCTTTAGACCATTTCACAATGAACTATTTACTATGCACGCATGTGACACAGAACTAGTATAGCATGGTTCATAAAAAGCCTAACTGCTACAGGAAGTAATCTATCTGAATCAGCTCTAATCTGCAAAGACTGACTATAGGCAGCAACATGTTCACACGAATACTAAAGTGACTCCAGTATAGCTCTTAGCAAGTACTGCTGAAATAGGAGTCTGCAGGCCAGTCTTTTTATACTAAAGTATAAAGACCTAAATAATCCAGTCATGGTGATGTGTAAAATGGTTGCCAGCCCAACTGCACTGGCTCAATACACTGACATTCCTGTTAACTAGCAATAAATGGCACAAAGTAAAGGCAGACAAATCTGTGCAACTTGAGACATTGTTTCATCAACATTAAAATTCATACAGAAGATTCTGTACCTGTATAACTGCAAAGTCTACTGTACTGTTTGCACTACCTGGAGCTTCATGCAATTGGTCTGAAAGAAAATAATTTGTATTTATATAGTGCCGTGTCATATTCTGAGGATGTACTGAAGTGCTTTACAACTACTTTTGAAGCATAATCACCGTTGTTTGTAGACATGTGCAGCAGCCAATTTGCACAGCAAGGTGCCACAAACAGTAAATGAGTTGTGCGATCAGTTAATCGACATCTCATCCAAAAGATTTGGAAAGAAAAGAGAGACTTGCATTTATATAGTGCCGTTCATGACCTCAGGACATCCCAAAGCGCTTTGACAACCAATGAAGTACTTTTGAAGTGTAGTCACTTTGACAAAATAGTGCTCCCTCACTCCTGCAATTAAAGGTCAGCTAGATTAGGAGCTCAATCCTGGAGCAGGGTTGTGACTCAGTGACAGTACTAACAATTGAGCTAACCTGACACATTACCCATATGGAATTCATTCCAGAATAGGATTTAGAGTATAACGATTCAATTCAGATCAACCTCAAGTGCTGTCAGGTGTTGAATATGTGAAAAATGTATAGAGCTGAGATAAGAATTATAGAATCATAGAACGATACAGCAGAGAAGGACCCATCGTGCCTGTGCCAACTCTTTGAAAGAGCTATCTAATTAGTCCCACTCCCCTGCTCTTTCCCCAGAGCCCTGCAAATTTTTCCCCTTCAAATATTTATCCAATAAGCTAAATAATAAATACAACTCACTTTCAATTATTTATGAAATTTAAACGTTTCCACAAAAGTCTGACTAGGAGCCCAAGGAGAGGCAGCTCTAACGGACTGACTTTTATCTGGTTTATATTGCAGATAAAATACAAATCTCAGAAAATTATCAAGATAAATGAAGAAAAGTGCATAGTTCACCAATCCTAAGTCATTTTAACCATGATTTACAAAGAAAAAGTGCTGCAAACCCTTAACTGCACTAATTAGCAGGGCCTGTTTGGGTTTTAATCATTTCCCAGTTGGTTAATATAAATACTGTTATTTTCCAGAAGTCACAAGTTAAATGTTTTAAAATGATGGATTCGAAGGCCAACAGGTAGTGCATTTTCATTTTGTTTTTCATGTGAACAAACCAATAAAAGAAATACCATGATATGCAGTGTGTGTGTTCCTTTCTAATTAAACTTTTTATTAAAGCCTTCTTTACAACTACACAGGTTCACAACACAGGTTTCCAAAAGAAGACACCAGACCTAAAGCAACTCATGTCAGTATTGCACATAGCATGATAACTTTTCAACCTGTCCACAACCCAAACACTAGCTCCAAGGCTCTCCCTCCTTTAAATTAAGGGACAATAGTTAAACTGTATGAAATTCATGAAAAATAGTAGTATGCATTGAAATGTCTATGTACCTCATGCAATTAATCACATTCGTTTTGATTTTGCAATGACATTTGCTTAATACACTTCATTTCACCTGATTGAAATGATAGATGATAGTTCATGATATGAAACATGATTTAACTGGTAGATCGAGGGCAAGACTCTGTAACAACAACTTTATCTGATAGAGTGCAAGTAGATCAAAAGTTGAGGACAACTGTCTTTTTTGAAAGATAAATGAATTGGCAAAGAATGGAATCTGCAGCCCATGCAAAATCCATTTATTTTCTTTTGTAGTTGAATGGCTTGAACTAATTTGCATTTTTGTTCCTTGTTCACACTGAAATCCAAGGGATGGTTCAGGAAATAAGAAAAATAGAGCCTAAGTAGCATGAGTAGCCGCTATAGTGTAGAAATGAATTAAAGATGCACTCTGAGTACTCCTAAATGAATAACTTGCTAAGCATTTTCCCATTTTGTTCCATTCAATGTGTAAATCTGTCTGAAGGGAGGAAAAAAGACTTAAATGGGGTTTAAAAAGTGACCTTCTTAATTAAGAGAGAAAATGCTTTATTTGAATGAGGTAACATTTGCAATAACAACATTAAAAACATGTAGCAATACTTCAAATCTGAATGATTCTGCCATCTGGGCATCATCATTTAACACTCATTTTACAAAAGAACCAGAGTCCCTACTAAGCATTTATTCGTCCCTTATTTTCTAGGCCTCCACTAAATCCATCTCTTTCAATATTTTCCTTTTAAACTTTAATACTTATATGGAGGTAAAACATTTCTCTGCCAACTACAATACAAATGTCAGAACAGCACTGGCAGCATCTAATTACCACACACACCAATAGCAAAGTATCTGCAAAGCATTCTTTCATTCCAGCATTAGTCTCCCATGTAGCCACACGAGAAGCATGTGAGCAATTTATATAAGAAGTGGCAGGTATTAGATGTGGTAATGTTGCCTTTTTAGAAAAAATAACATTTATCTTCATATTGTAAAAGAAGAAAAATAACATGTACAATTGAGTGGCTTTGTTTCCCATCTAACATATGTCCTTAATGGAAACCAGATGTTCTGTCAATTTAAGCCACTGAAGAAGTTCAAGAAATTCAGCCTATATTGAAACTAGTACAGTTCCCACCACTTAAACTGCCCATGTTTAAATCAGGCAAATAGCGCAAACCAATTTCCATCACCATCATTGTTAATTATAAAGTCACTGCTTACAGTGTGTTAAGCGCGGTAGCTATCGGCTAATAGGAACATAGGAACAGGAGTAGGCCATTCAGTCCCTCAAGCCTGTTCGGCCATTCAGTTAGATCATGGCTGATCTGTATCTTAACTCCATCTACCCGCCTTGGTTCCATATCCCTTAATAACCTTGCCTAACAAAATTCTATCAATCTCAGTTTTGAAATTTTCAATTAACCTAGCATCAACAGCTTTTTGGGGAGACAGTCTGTGTGAAGAAGTACTTCCTGACATCACCCCTGAATGGCCTGGCTCTAATTTTAAGGTTCTGCCCCCTTGTTCTGGACTCCCCTACCAGAGGAAATATTTTCTCTCTATCTACCCTATCAACTCCTTTAATCATCTTAAACACCTCAACTAGATCACCCCTTAATCTTCTATACTCAAGGGAATACCAGCCTAGTCTATGCAATCTGTCCTCATAATTTAACCCTTTTAGCCCCTATTTCAGGCAGAAGCGGGTGTTCAGTGAGTAATGTACAATTACCTATTATTCTTCTCGGTTAAGCATGTCGGCTATTTCAGGCATGGAGCCAAACGGGTTCTTTGCCATGTCCCATCAGTGTGAAAATCACGCAGAACATTACACAATAACTATGGTGTAGATTGCACCAGAGAAAAGTATGACCGGGTCAGAATTATAGAGCACTGAGCTCCTGCAGCGCCGACTATGTACCCGATTTAGTGCAGGATCGTTCGGTACAGTCAACGGTGGGTCAGATTAATAGGCTTTAAACAGAACTCATTAAGGAAAAAATGTTCTAGTCAGGGTTATAATCAAACAAAAACAGAAAACGCTGCAGATACTCAGCAGGTCAGGCAGCATCTGTGAAGAGAGAAACAGAGTTAACGTTTCTGGTCAATGACCTTTCCAGCATCTGCAGTATTTTCTTTTTGTTATAATCAAACAACATAGATTCATATAAACCATCCAACATGCATAGCGGGCAAATCACATTAGCACCAATGCGTCCGCTATAAACGGTGGGGACTGTAATACAGACTGAAGCATTTAAATATAGTTTATTCGACCATAACCTATTCTACTGGAGACTACTCATTATCATTTTACTGCAGGGGCTTTCTAACAAGGAAGAGGAAGTTGGAAACAAGCAATGTCACAATATTATATTATATATAGCAATGTAAAATGCATGAATCTTTTGTTTGACTTCTGTGTTGATAATTGTAAAACTTAATAATCATGGTACTTTAGGACAGATCCATGGAAATAGCTAAAGGGATGATAATGGAATCCGCTGACTTCGATAAATACAATTTAAATTTCCTTGATCAAAATTATCAATATTTTTGATGGGCATTGTCATTGCTTTGAGGTTTTCAGGCCGATTAAGTTCCTGCAGCCCTGCCCAGCCCACTCTGAAAACTCTGAAAGGTGCCTTTGCCCCACCATTGGCAGCCGTGCCTTCAGCTAGTAGGACCCATGCTCTGGAATTCCTTCCCTAAACCCCTCGGCCTCTCCATCTCCCTTTCCTCCTTTAAGACCCTCCTTAAAACCCAGCTCTTTGACTAAGCCTTTGGATCCGACAGCTACTATTTCCTCCTTTGACTTGTCATCCATTTTTTTCTGAGTGTGCCTCTATGAGGCGTTTTTCTATTTTAAAGGCATTATACAAATGCAAGTTGTTGATGTTTTTGTTATTGTTGTTTTATTTTGCTATTCCCATCGCAGGAGAGTGGCCATATACCTGCCATCTGCCATTGCCTTCCTGCATTTAATATTCCACCTACCACTGCTCTCCATCAGGCAGTAGAAGTGGAGCTGGTGAATCTGTTAGTAGTTCCCAGTACCCATGATAAAGTGTGTCTTCACTAGAACTCAGCCATTTACATTTCTAAGTGTAGTCAACAGTGGGAGAATTGAGTGTTTCATCAACACCTGTACTTTTATAACCTAGTAGCCCCTTAGTCCTCATAAAGTGGTTATTCTCTGTTCACTATTATCAATGAAATGGTAAACATGACTGTAAGAAATGCATTTAAAATTTGGGTACATATAATGAATAAGAGGAAATATTTCCCTTTTGGTTGTTGGGGTACATTTGTTTAGCACCAGACAATTTCCCCCTCGTTTCATTACCTTTTGTACTAAAGCAGAGAATAATCAGTAATATGATGATGTCATTGAGCCACAGATCACGTCATTGAGCACAACATAACTTTCAACCGTCCTTTTTTAATCAGATTGCCCTGACATTAGCTAGCAGCACAGGGCAAAGCAGTAATGGCTCACAAGACGCCCGAGCCAGAAAAAAACAGCTGAATTGCTGGTTCTGTAGAAAACCTTGATGCTTTTCCCAAGCACTGACCAGATGTTTACCTTTTCAGCAGTTTGAGAGATTTGGCACACACCTCTGGCTCCGTAACCACAATTGCCTGCTAACAATGTCTGTTCGTTATTATGGTTTTCAATGTATCTCGATGTCTAAAAATGATTTAATTTATTTTAAATATTGTTTTAAAGGATCACAGAAAACATACCAATAAAAATTGAGTTAAAAAATATTTAGTGCAGATTAAGAGATATTGTGACTGTTGGAATTAAAATGGAAATAAAATACTGAAAACACACAGTAAGTCAGTCAACATCTGAAAAAGAAAGATAGGTTTAATGCTTTGGGTGCAACCCTGCATCTATTTTGGTAATACAGTGTTCCCAGTGGAATATTTTGTTTAGTTTATAGAAGGTTGTTTGGAGGGGGAGGGACCTGGTTTAACAAGGTTGCAGCAAAGACAGTTTTCACAGATAAAGCTGTGTTGTTACTATGTTCAATGGTGCGTTATCACCAGTGGAACTGTTGGCAATGTCCATACAATAGCACTACACAAGCAGTGAAGTCGATGCAGCTACAAGTGTATTGGTTCTTACTCATGGTCTTGTACAAACACCTGCTTAAATCACTCTGGGTCTCCTTTGTCAAGCCAACATCAGAAAAGAGAGATTAAATTAATTTAAATCCACAGAATGCTTTGCTGAAATCCAAGATTACAAACCTTTCTGCAATCATTTAACATTTTGATACTAACAGCCAATAAGAGTGTTAAATAGCATAGTACAAGAATAATATACATCTTAAGATTCATACCCCAAACGGAAATAGTGCTTTAATTTAAACAATGTGCATGCCTTCAGAGGCAGGGGAAACTGCTTCATAAGAATGCAACCACTGGGGGGAGGGGAGAGGAACACATTCCCCCAAATCTTTTCGATGGATTATGCCTCCTTCGCCCTACTGTTTCAAATCCTAGTTTTACCCCGATGTCACCTCAAAGTAGATTTGTTCCACACCTCCCAGAGGAAAAGTGCTGCCATTGGCAAACATAAATGGCTGCTGCTGTTAGCTTTTGCCATTGGGGCACCAATTTATTGTAACTACAATTTTCTTAAAGCTGCCCGGATCAGATCTTCCCCTTGATCTTTATGTCCACAGCTGAAATGCAGTTGTGATGATGGCTTTAGAGCAACTGTGCATGTATCCACAGCTGTTGTCGTTGAATTTGCCCTGCAGTATAAACAGAGAAAATGTGGAACATAGGTAAACGCATTCTATTGCAAAACCAACCAGTTGCACACAGGCCTCAGATGGTATGATGAAAGCAAGCGTTATCATCATGATGTCAGCCTTGGCTCAGTGGTAGCACTCTCACCTCTGAGTCAAAGGGTCATGGTATCAAACCCCACTCCAGAGGCTTGAGCTCATAAGCTGAGGGAGTGTCATCTCTCAGATGTGATGTTAAACTGAGGCCCTATCTGCCCCCTCAGATAGACATAAAAGATCCAATGGCACTAGTTTACGAAGAGCTGAGGAGTTCTCCTTATGCCTTGGCCAACATTTATCCCTCAATCAACACATTTCATTGGTCTGGATTTTGCAGTCAGCTGCCCACAAAGTTTTCGCGGGCTTTGGAGTGCAAACTTGCTCTAATCCAGCGTCTGTTTCAGTGCGGTGCCCTCTACAGGACACCTGTGGCATTTGTGTGTAGGACAAGAAACAGTGAGGCTCTTCAACCAATCCAATTGAAGAATCCTCACTGAGACTAAATGGAGTAGACAATGGTAATGCAGTAGATGTAAGTTATCTAGATTTTCAAAAGGCCTTCGATAAGGTACCCCATAATAGACTGATGAACAAGGTCAGAGAATGCGGAGTCAGGTGACAAGTAGCAGAATAGATAGCTAACTGGCTTCAAGACAGAAAGCAGAGAGTAGGGGTAAAAGGTAGTTATTCACAGTGGCAGAATGTGGGTAGTGGTGTTCCACAAGGATCAGTGCTGGGACCACTGTTATTCACAATTTATATTAACGATTTAGACTTTGGAATCAAAAACACAATTTCTAATTTTGCGGATGACACCAAATTGGGGGGGGATAGTCAATACTGTGGAGGACTGCAACAAATCACTGGAGGGCATTAATAAACTTGCAGAATGGGCATATAATTGGCAAATGAAGTTCAACACAGATAAATGTGAGGTAATACATTTTGGTAGGAAGAATAGGGAGGTCACTTATTACTTGGAGGGTGCGAGTATAGGTGGGGTAGAGGAACAAAGGGCTCTCGGAGTACAAATACATAAATCACTAAAAGTTGTGACACAGGTTAACAAGGCCATAAAAAAAGCAAACCAAGCACTAGGGTTTATTTCTAGAGGGATAGAATTGAAAAGTAGGGAAGTTATGCTAAACCTGTAACGAACCTTGGTTCGACCACGCTTAGAGTACTGCGTAAAGTTCTGGTCGTCATATTATAAAAAGGATATAGAAGTACTGGAGAGGGCACAGAGAAGATTTACAAGGATGATACCATGAATGCGAGGGTATACATATCAGGAAAGGATGAACAGGCTGGGTCTCTTTTCTCTTGAAAAAAGAAGGCTGAAGGGTGACCTAAAAGAGGTCTTTAAAATTATAAAAGGTTTTGATAAGAGTGGATACAGAGATAATGGGCTGGATTTTACCAGCCCTGAGGAAGCAGGTTTGGAGGCGGGACTGCGGGGAAAAATGGGAAAAATTGGGAGCGGGTCCCAACCCCGCTCCCAACCCACCTCCAAACCATCTTCCCGGGAGGCGGGTCCCTTACTCATGCAGGGACCCGTCTCCTAGTGGCGGGAAGGGGATTAGAGCCAATTAACTGCCTGCTAACAGGTAGTTAACAGGCAGTTAAGAGGCTTTTCACCATTTTCCGCCTGCTGATGCCGGCTTCCCAACGGCGGGAAACCCCGCCAGGGTCAGCGAGGTGAGCTGTGGGTCTGCTGCAGTGTAAGTGTGAAAATGACAGCTGCAGAGGTACTGTGATGGGTGCAATGGTGCACAGGTAAGTATGACAGGTGAGAGAAAGTAGTGAGAAATATTTTTATTCTGTTTATATGTATCTGCAGGTGACAAGATTTGATGTTTCTGTGAAGCCTCATTTGATCGGGAGAATTGACAGATGGCTTCTGCAATCTCACATGCAGCTGCCATCTGTTTTCTCCCAAGAAAAGAGTCATTGGTGAGCCTGGGTGTAAGGGCTCACCTTTGGACGTGATTGTCAGTGTTTGACAGCCCCTCAATGCTGTCAAGCACTGTCAAATCATCTGTCAAAAAATTATGGGGCCTGTCACTTTAACAAAACCGGCAGATGAAGCGTCATGCACTGACGTCATCTAACATCGGCATCCCCTTAATTGGCCGGCAAACCCACAGGGCAGGCTTAACAAGGCCAATCAGGGGAAAATAGCATCAGGTCGTCAGATGTCGCTGGGAGCGGGACTAGAACCCAGAAACCAGCAGTCCCGCCCCCAATGCACCTCCTCAGGTAAGATCCTGGCCAATGTTTCCACTTGTGGGGAAGAGCATAACTAGAGGCCACCAATATAAGATAGTCAGCAAGAAATCCAATAGGGAATTCAGAAGAGACTTCTTTACCCAAAGAGTGGTGAGAATGTGGAACTCGCTACCACAGGGAGTGGTTAAAGTGAAAAGTATAGATGCATTTAAGGGGATGCTAGACAAGCATATGAAGGAAAAGGGAATAGAGGGTTATACTGATAGATTTAGATGAGGAAAGACAGGAGGAGGCATAAACACCTACATGGACTGGTAGGGCTGAATGGCCTGTTTCTGTGCCGTATATCCTATGTAACCCTATGAGTCTAAACCAGGAAGTGTAAAGCAGGAAATATAAATTAGATCTAAATGATGTACAGAAAGCAAAATAAAGATTGGGAAATGCAGATGGGATTAAGGGCGCGAGATAAGAGATAGACAGAAAAAGTTTTAAAAAATCATTTACATTTTTTAAAACTCTTCAACGCTAATTTTCTTCTAAGGGAATGAAACTCCACACTTATAACATTAAATTTTCAGGGTCAGAGAGGTTGTTCAGCAGTAATTATCACTTATCATGTCGTTAAAAACTCACTTATCCTGAATACACCAGCCCTAAACTTTTCAGCCATTTTTAGTGTGGAACTAGTGGGCAAGTACCCCAAGTTCATGCCATTGCATTCATTTCAGTGCCGAGTCTGTCGACAAGGACAACAACAGCACACCCTGTGGAGGAGCAGGGTATCTCTGGCAGCAACTTCTGGATTTTTGCATTTAACTGTGCATGTGCGCACTCCAGAAGTTGCTGTCAGATTTTCTCCCTTATAACAGTGAGCACTGTTAGCCTCACCGTTATTCTTATTGCAAAATCTGGCCCATTATTAGTTGTGGAACCTGGCTGTGCACAAACTGGCAATGCAGTCCCCTAGGTTACAACAGTGACCACACTTTCAAATAGTTAATTGGCTGTAAAGCACTGTGATACATCCTGAGGTCATGAAAGGTGTTATATAAATGCAGGTTCCTCTTCTTCTGCTATGGTAACTTTCTGCTAATTTATTAGTTTGTTACAATGAAGCAATTGTGGCGGTACCACTGGTTGTCCCTTACATTGAGGCACATAACTCCCTTTAACTTACCTTTTGGGGCCGTTGCCCTTTTAACTTACCTGTTGGGGCCATTGCCCCTTTAAGACGCGCCCTAGCGCGCTGACGTCACGTCACGTACAACGTGATGTGCGTGCGCCGGCACAGCCCGGCCTAGCGTCTTCGGCCTCAACGGCCAGCCGACGGGAGCGACGCGATCTTCCGCTCCCGCGGCAAGCACCGGCACAGCCCAGTCTCCCGACTTCGGCCTCAACGGCCAGCGACGCAACAACGCACATCACGTGACACCCTAAGCACGGGAAACACGAACAACGTGATGATGTCACAACACAAACGCGATGACATCGTCACGCTCCCCACAGGACTGCGAACTCAGTCCTCGTGGAGTCCCTGCTGGGACAAGACCTACACCACGGTGCTCCTACAGTCAGCCATCTTACCTGCTATCTTACCTGCTGTAATTAGCCTGTTCCTGTAAATAAACAACTTATTTATAGTTCGTCGAAGTCAAACTCTCTTATTTAGTGGCGATCTACACGAACTGCTACATTGGTGACCCAACGACGTGAGTACGGGAGCTCATCAATTCCAACGCTACAATTGGTGAACCCGTATCCGTGAACGATTTTCACGGTAGCAACACACAGCCTGACCCTCGTCTTCCCACAAGACGACCAGCGCACAACCGACGAACAACCACGGAACAGCAACCGCCTAACACCGATTCCACCAAAAGCGACCCCGTCTTTGCGTACGTATTCGCAAAGGAAGTGCAGCTTGGGGCTGAGCCCGTTTTTCACGAACGATTTCACAGAGGTAGAGCACGACCAACGGCAACCGTCGTCCACCAGCGCTACAATTGGTGGGTTTGTGAACGTCTTTCACAAACGAAGCACGCTATGGAAGCATCAGCCGTTCTGCTGTCGCTACCGCAATCCAGGGAGCCACGGTCTTCCTCGTGCTTTATGAAGGAAGAAGCCTTGTTCGCCGAGAACATCGATGCAGCACAGACCACGCACGTGCTCACGGTCTCCGTATTCGACTCTTCTACCACCACACGGATCGTCCGCCTCTACGTCCACAGCAACAGCAAGTATACATCTCTCCAAGCGCGGGGTACAGCATGTTCGGGCCCACAAAATCGGAGCGCACCCTGCAGGGATACCACGAGGATTCACCCCCGCAAAACACGAGGACGCACTCCTCGCGCACGAGGACCCATCCCTCGCGAACCACAAGAACCCATCCCTCGTGAACACCGACGACTCCTTCTCCGCCGATGACGCACTAGCCCTTCAGCCTGCTGGTTGTGTTACCTACTACACGATTCGGCGTGAACAAAAGCGTGCCGCCCTCCCGGCTGTTTTCTCCTAAATCTACAACAGTTTCAAGTGTTGCCGCCCTCCAGGCAGAGTTTACCCCGCCCGAAAGCAACAACAACCTGGACCGTTGCTGCCCTTTATCCAGTTTTCCCTTTAGCAAACGCAAACGTCTACTGAAGCTGCACACATCGAGGACGGGTCCAACGGGCATTCTGCGGCCGCGATCAGCCACGTGAAAGTTGCTGGCCTCACCAATCACTGATCAACTCTTCACCCTCCGTTGTGTTATCGTCGTAGCACTATGGCACGCACCGTTCCGTGCGTTCCAGCCTCCCGAAGGTTTCGCTCACCTGTCGGCGAGTTCACCAACCTCACCAGTCAAGTCCTCCTGGATCGCCCGTCGGCGTTCCTGCAGATTTCGTCGGAACAAGGACTTGTTTCAACATCAACGGAGACATCGCCCGCGTCCGCCCAACCTACCCGTTACTCTGACAAGGCCTGCTGTTTCGCACGTCTCCACGGTCCTTCGCCTCACGGATACGTTTTATTCGCCACGACGCGCGTAAGGATCCGCTCATGAGCAGCATCTTCATACCTCGCTTACCAAGTCGAGACAACACGGCCGCCGTGACCACCAGCTCGTCAGACCATCTCATCCTTGGACTTTCGTTAAAGCGAATTCTGGGGGGGCCTATGTGGCGGTACCACTGGTTGTCCCTTACATTGAGACACATAATTCCCTTTAACTTACCTTTTGGGGCCATTGCCCTTTTAACTTACCTGTTGGGGCCATTGCCCCTTTAAGACGTGCCCTAGCGCGCTGACGTCACGTCACGTACAACGTGATGTGCATGCGCCGGCACAGCCCAGCCTAGCGTCTTCGGCCTCAACGGCCAGCCGACGGGAGCGACGCGATCTTCCACTCCCGCGGCAAGCACCGGCACAGCCCGGTCTCCCGACTTCGGCCTCAACGGCCAGCGACGCAACGACGCGCATCATGTGACGCTCTAAGCGTGGGAAATGCGAACAACGTGATGACGTCACAACACAAACGCGATGACGTCATCACGCTCCCCACAGGACTGCGAACTCAGTCCTCATGGAGTCCCCGCTGGGACAAGACCTACACCACGGTGCTCCTACAGTCAGCCATCTTACCTGCTATCTTACCTGCTGTAATTAGCCTGTTCCTGTAAATAAACAACTTATTTATAGTTCGTTGAAGTCAAACTCTCTTATTTAGTGGCGATCTACACGAACCGTTACACAATGCTGTAACATCTTAAATTCTCCTGCACAACATTTAATTAACAGAATGATATAGTACAAATTTACGGTCCTTTATGGTATCCCGGTCTGACAGTTATTTAGAGTTCGGACCCAAACCAGAATGAAGACAATGAGACAAAGATTTCAGGGTAACTACTTCTTTACTTAAAATCAATCAAGTTTACAAGCAAGCACAAAATCAAATCTCCACACAATCATAACCTTCAATGAGCAAGCATAAGCATACATACGTACTAACGCCAGCGAGTGACCAGTTCGGCGGTGACTAGTTGCCCCTTCTTTCTGTGTAACCGGTCAAGTCACCTGACTCACTGCAGCAGCCCCCAAGCGTTTTCTAACTGTGTCCTTTATACCCAAAACTTGGCAGGCCTCCCAATGCACACGTGTCTCAGACCACGTTGGCTATTGTTCAATCAGTGGTGTTTCTTCTGTCTCAGACCATGTTGACGATTGTTAATCATGGGTATCTCTTCTTATCTGTAGTCAATGGGCCTAAAGGTCGTGTTGTGTATTTTGAATGTGTATTAGAATTGTCCCACATGGGATACCGTAGTGGTGATTTGCAATGCACTATGGGAAATGTAGTGCATTGAGTGAAGAAGCACATTATAAATAAAATGGCCGTTAACTAAACTCTCCACCCCGGAGTCCTCCTTAATTGTTATATAGGTAAGGGTATAAAACCCCTTGAGACACAACAAAACTGGCGATGAGGATGACGGGCTTGCGCATCACTTTGCACTGGAATCGGCGATGTTTAAAGTAAGAAGTTCCTGTCTTTTCTTAATGGCGTGCCCGCAGTTTAGTGCTGATGCAAACGCCTCGTAAAGGTGGCGGTTCGTGTGTTACACAAATAAGAAGGGGGAGAGTAACGATACAGTGAAACGAAGTGGAGGAAAAGGACTGTAAAAAAATTTTTTAAAGTGGAGGAAAAGGAATGTAAAGAAAAAAAAAATAACAAAATGGCTATGCTAACCGGAGCGTTTGGACCATTTGATGAAACGGCGGCGCAATGGAGTGCTTATACAGAGCGTTTCGGATTTTTTGTGACTGCAAATGGCATTAAAGATGATGTGAAAGTGGCGACGTTCCTCAGTGTGATCGGAGCAAAAACATTTGGCTTGTTACAGAGTTTGATGCACCCGGATAAGCCCGGCGCTAAGACATATGATCAGATTGTGGAAGTTTTGGAAACACATTTCGCACCCAAGCCGCTGCTGATTGCCGAGAGGCTCAGGTATCACAAACGAAACCAAGGGGAGGGTGAGTCCATAGCCGAATATGTTGCAGTGCTAAAGAAGCTAACTGAGCATTGTGAGTTTGGTGAAACTCTAAATGACACTGTCCGTGATAGGTTTGTGTGTGGATTAAGATGTGAAGCAACACAGAAGCGCTTGCTCACGACTGACAAACTGACGCTTAAATCAGCAGTGGAGCTCGCTGTGTCTATGGAGTTAGCAGCTAAAGATGCACAGCTGTTGGGGGCTGCAACAAGAGTGCACAGGGTAGCAGCTACACTGGATAAGCATGCAAGGGGTGCCAGAGAGTGTTACAGATGTGGAAGGTCAGGTCATCAGCCATCTGACTGCTGGTGTAAAGACCTGACCTGTCAGAAATGTGAAAAAAAAGGACACATTGAACGTGTGTGTAAAGGGCAAAGCAAACAATCCTACACAGAGACACACAAAAACAAACAAGGAAACACATCCAACTGGCGCTCTAAAAAGAAAAACCTACACATGGTGAAACAAGAACAGGAAGACAGTGACACAGACTCTGATGGGGAGCTGAATCTCCATGTGTTAACAGTGAATGGAGGCTCATCAGGCTATGGAGTCACTCCACTACTAGAGGGAATACCAGTCAAAATGGAGCTGGATACGGGGGCCGCTGTCTCCTTGATTTCAGAGAAGCTATTCAAAGGAAAACCGAACCACCTATCACTGACGCCGGCCAAGCTCATCTTAAAGACCTACGCTGGGGAAACAGTCCCAATGCTGGGTAAGACGGAGGTCAAGGTGGAGCTTAATGGACAAGCCGTGATGCTGCCAGTTTACGTGGTCAAGGGTGACTATCCATCCCTGATGGGCAGGCCATGGTTGGAGAAAATTCATCTTGATTGGAAAAAAGTGAATGCGGTGTCAGTTGAAGAGGCGGGGTTAGCGGCAGTGTTGACAAAGCATGCGGCTGTCTTTGACGGAGAATTGGGGAGTATGAAGGGGATTACGGTCAAACTCAAAGTGAAGTCTGACAGCCAGCCACGATTCCTGAAGGCCAGGAATGTTCCCTACGCCCTCAAACCAAAGGTGGAGGCTGACTTGGAGCGTCTGGTCAAGATAGGGGTCCTGGTGCCGGTTTCGCACAGTGAGTGGGCCACGCCCGTGGTACCAGTGATGAAAAGTGACGGCGCGGCTCACTTATGTGGATATTTCAAAGTAACAGTGAATCCTGTGCTCTCAGCTGAACAGTACCCCCTCCCCACCATTGAAGATCTTTTCGCGGGTCTAGCAGGTGGTCAGAAGTTTAGCAAGATTGATCTATGCCAAGCTTACTTGCAGATGCATGTGGAAGAGGATTCACAGAAGTACCTCACCGTTACCACCCACAAGGGCCTCTACAGGTACTGCCGCCTACCCTTTGGTATAACGTCAGCACCAGCATTGTTTCAGCGGGCTATGGACCAGATCTTAAGCGGCATTCCAGGGGTACAATGTTGTCTCGACGATATCCTTGTCACAGGAAAGGATGACAACGAGCATCTGCAGAACCTGACGAAGACACTGGGAAGACTTGAAGAATATGACTTACGCGTTCGCAAGGACAAATGCGAATTTTTCAAGCCATCAGTGGAGTACCTAGGTCAAGTCATCGACGCGGACAGCCTACACACAGCACCATCGAAAGTGAAAGCCATTGCCGACGCTCCTGCACCTACAAATGTCGGCCAGCTGCGGTCATTCTTAGGTCTCCTGAACTATTACGGAAAGTTTATTCCACAGCTGGCATCACTGTTGAAGCCATTACACGAGTTGCTGTGTCAGGGCAAGGCCTGGGCGTGGACGAAGGAGTGCGAAGCTGCATTCAAGAAAGCCAAAGCAGCTTTGACTGACCCCAGAGTGTTGACGCACTTTGACCCATCGTTGCAGATTCAGCTGGCCTGTGACGCGTCGTCTTATGGCGTCGGCGCGGTCATGTCCCACATCTTTCCCTCAGGCGAAGAGAAGCCGATTGCATTCACGTCAAGGTCCCTGAGCAAGGCAGAGGTGAAATACCTGCAGATCGAAAGAGAGGCTTTGGGCATCATCTTTGGAATCAAAAAGTTCCATCACTACTTGTTCGGAAGGAAATTCACCTTGCTGACGGATCATCATCCTCTGACATTGATCTTTGGTCCACACACAGGAATACCCTCCCTGGCAGCGTGCAGGATGCAGCGCTGGGCGTTGATGTTAAGCGCTCAAAATTACAACATCAAATACCGGAGGTCAGCAGCACATGGCAATGCGGACGGATACGCCTTGACCTGCTGAGGCCAACGTCCACAGAAGCAGTGGTGCACGCCAATCAGCAGGATCAAGTCAGCAGACGAGCTCAGAGGTCCAAAGAACGACACTTTGTGGTGGGGGGCAAAGTCCTCGCACATAACTACACCACCCCGGAGCGGTGGGTCCCGGCTACGGTCATTCAAAAGACGGGCCCCATTTCATACCGAGTCCGCACCGGAGACAACCGAACATGGAGACGGCATGTAGACCAGTTACTGCCAAGACAGTCGCCACAGGTATCCCAAGAAACAGAGGATCAAGGACCTGCTGGGGGCTCCAGCAGGGACTGGTCGTCCGACCCTGAGACGGTGGCACCATCCACTCTTGTGCTATCGAGGGAGGAAGCCACGCCTGCAGGGTCACGGGAGAGCCAGCCAGAGCCTGCTCCTGAGACTAGGCGTTACCCCCCAAAGAGAAAGGCAGCCTCCAGAGCGCCTTAGTTACAGTTAGTGCTAACCTGTGTGCATGGGGCAGAATAATCCACAGGGTTAGCGGAATGTAGAGGCAGTCTACCCTCTCTTCCAAAGTTATAGTCATTTTCAGTTATTCTGTTTGGACATTCTATTTTAAGGGGGAGGAAATATGTTGTGTATTTTGAATGTGTATTAGAATTGTCCCACATGGGATACCGTAGTGGTGATTTGCAATGCACTATGGGAAATGTAGTGCATTGAGTGAAGAAGCACATTGTAAATAAAATGGCCATTAACTAAACTCTCCACCCTGGAGTCCTTCTTAATTGTTATATAGGTAAGGGTATAAAACCCCTTGAGACACAACAGGTCGCCTGCACCATGTCTGAAGGGGTTCCTCATTGTTCAATCAGCTTAAAGGTTTGTTTTGCAGAACTCTTGAGGTCCTGTCTGAGGAGGTTGCAGAAGTTAACTAAATCTGTAGACAATGGGCCACTTATGCCATATCTAAAAGGGTTACAGAAGTTAACTAAATCTGTTTAAAGGTTTCTTTGCAGAACTCTCAAAGCATGCTGGTACATTAAATTCAGCCACGTCACAATGAACAGCGAACTATATCTTACAGAGTAAGGCATACATGTAGCATAGCCTTCCTTAAAACTTAAAAAACACTCACTAAAGCAGTACCAAATACTCTAGGGCATATTCTTAGATGCTCATTCTATGTAAAATGTCCTGCCCCCCCCCGCCCAAAGACCTCCCCTCCAGCACTGCAACCCACCCACTGACCATGAAGGGTAACAAGTCCAACCAACATGACCACTAGGTAGGCAGGAGCTTCCCCTCCCCACATAGCCAGGCCTAACTAATCCCAAGGAACCAGGACCAATCTAGCCGTCTGTGCACTGCTTCCAGTATGTGCAGAGTTATGTCACGAAACCTGGATGTATCAATGGATTCCGACCATAAGAACTTGTAATCAAATTGTACAATGACTTCATAAAATATACATGTGAGTGTATTTTTTTGAGAATTAAATAAAAATAGTACAAAAAGTTGACAGGCAAACCAAAAGCACAAAAAGAAAATTAATAAGAAAACTCAAAAAAACAGAAGTATTTTTTTTTGTGATATCATGATGCAAATCATGTTGTTTGTGCAGCACAAATATCGGGGATGCAATCCAGAAGCTTCCCTGAGATATACAAATAAATAAACTGAAGTGTGAAATGGATCATTTTGAACTCATTTGCACTTTGTTGTACTCATAGCGTCATAGAGTCATAACGGCACAGAAGGAGGCCATTCGGCCCATCGAGCCCATGCCAGCTCTCTGTAGAGCAATCCAGTCAGTCCCATTCCCCCACTCTATCTCCATAGCCCTGCAAGTTTATTTCCCTCAAGTGCCTATCCAGTCTCCCCTTGTAAACATTGAGTGTCTCCGCTTCCATCACTTCCGTAGGCAGCGAATTCCAGGTTATCACCACTCGCTGCATAATTTTTTTTCCCCTCACATCCCCCTGTATCTCTTGCCCAAAACCTTAATTCTGTGTCCCCTAGTCCTTGTACCATCAACTAGTGGGAACAGCCTTTCCCCGTCTAGCCTATCCAAACCCGTCATAATCTTGTACACCTCCATCAAATCACCCCTCAACCTCCTTTGCTCTAATGAAAAAAAATCCAGCTTCTCCAACCTATCCTTGTAGCTAAGATTGGCCATCCCCGGAACCATTCTGGTAAATCTTCTCTGCACCCTCTCAAGGGCCTTCACATCCTTCCTAAAATGTGGTGACCAGAACTGAACGCAATACTCCAGTTGTGGCCTAACCAGCGCTTTATAAAGGTTCAGCATAACTTCTCTACTTTTGTACTCAATACCTCAATTTATGAAGCCCAAGATCCCATATGCTGTGCTAACCACTCTCTCAATATATCCTGCCACCTTCAGTGACCTATACGCAATAACTCCCAGGTCCCTTTGTCCCTGCACACTCTTTAAAACTGTCATTAAGTGTATATTGCCTCTCCCTGTTCCTTCTGCCAAAATGCATCACCTCACACTGCTCTGTATTAAATTCCATCTGCCACTTATCTGCCCATTCTGCTAGCCTTGATATCATCATCACTGTTTGCCACACCCCCAAGTTTGGTGTCATTGGCAAATTTAGAAATTCTACTCTGTTTTTTAGAAATTCTACTCTGTTTTTTAGAAATTCTACTGAATTTGGAAGATCAGCCATGATCTCATTGAATGGCGGAGCAGGTTCGAAGGGCCAAATGGCCTACTCCTGCTCCTATCTTCTATGTTTCTATGTATTCCAATATCCAGGTCATTTATATATATATCAAAAAAAGCAGTGGTCCCAGCACTAACCCATGGGAAGCAAAACTTTACCCACCACTGATGTTAAACTGACCGGCCTGTAGTTACTAGGATTGTCCTTACACTGTTTCTTGAACAATGTGTCACATTTGCCACTTTCCAATCCTCAGACACTTCCTCCGCATCTAGGGAAGATTGGAAAATATGGTAAGCCCTTCCGCTATCTTCTCTCCCAATTCCCTTAGCAACCTGGGATGCAAGCCGTCTGGACCAGGCAACTTGTCCACTCTAAGCATATCCAGCCTTTCTAGTACAACCTGTCTATCAATTTTCACCCCTTCCATTGCTTCTACCTTTTCCACTTCTACCGATATTTTGTCAGCAGTAAACACCATCTACAGCACAGCAGTGATACCCGCCGTGCTGTATGCCTCAGAGACATGGACCATGTACAGCAGGCACCTCAAAGCACTGGAGAGGTACCACCAACGCTGCCTCCGCAAGATCCTACAAATCCATTGGCAGGATAGGCGCACCAACTTCAGTGTTCTTGCTCAGGCCAACATCCCCAGCATCGAAGCTTTGACCACGCTCAATCAGCTCCGACGGACGGGTCACATTGTCCGCATGCCCGATACGAGACTCCCAAAACAAGCGCTCTACTCGGAGGTCAGGCACGACAAGAGAGCCCCAGGTGGGCAGAGGAAACGCTTCAAGGACACCCTCAAAGCCTCCTTGAAAAAGTGTAACATCCCCACCGACACCTGAGAATCCCTGGCCCAAGCCCGCACAAAGTGGAAGAGAAGCATCCGGGAAGGCACCGAACACCTCGAGTCTCTTCGCCGGGAGCAAACGGAAGCCAAGCGCAGGCAGCGCAAGGAGCGCACGTCAACCCAAGCACCCCACCCACCTGCCCCTTCAACCACCGTCTGCCCCACCTGTGACAGAGTCTGTAGGTCCCACATTGGACTCATCAGTCACCTGCGAACTCATTTTTAATGTGGAAGCAAGTCATCCTCGGTTCCAAGGGGCTGCCTAAGAAGAAGAGTAAACATCGATATAAAGTACTCATTGAGTAGTCTAGCCTTGCCCTGCGCCTCTAAGCATATATCACCTTCTTTGTCTCTAATAGGCCCCACCCCGTCTCTTACTACCTGCTTACTGTTTACATGCCGGTAGAAGATTTTTGGGTTCCCTTTTATGTTAACCGCCATTCTACTCTCATATTCTCTCTTTACCAATCTTATTTTCATCTTCACATCCCCGCTCAACTTATTGTTCTGGTTCTCCCTTGAAGAATTCACCTGACATGCATCATACATCCTCTTTTTTTGTTTCATCATCTTCTCTCTCCCTTGTCATCCAAGGAGCCCTTGTACTGTATCAATTAATAAAGTAAATTCATAAACTCAATTATCTAACTTCAGTCATTTTTAAAAACCTTTTCATGCCAGTTTTTCTCTCTCTTCCTTTTCCTTCCAAAGTTCTTGTCTTTCTTAGTGGAATGTGGTTCTACAGGTGCCAGACAGCTGCCTTGTGCCTGCCCCAGTAACCATTATTCATGTATGAGCCTTGACAGTGAGTGGTGTTGATAGACTATTCAAATGTGGAGGCCATCATAGCCAAGCCTCACCTCGTCACTGATGTCCGCAAACTTGCACTTCCAACAGAACTCACTGGATGCTGGTCACCCTCACCGATTATTCCCTCCCCAACTGAGAGGGGCTGAAACCAGTTGTAGTACCCCCACTCAGCAGCTTAGCCCATTTAACACAGATCGGGGATTGAGCTTTGTTCCTTCCTGATCTATCTGATTCAGCAACTCACTGGATAAACCTACTGAGGCAGCAGGGAGCCATTATCCACAAACGCACACAAACATACATGTACATATGTATGCATATATATATAATGTGTCTGTATATATGTGTATTATAGTATATAGATATATACACGCGGATAATAAAATCCAATATAAAAATTACTGTCTCTAATCAGGAAGTGCAAAGAATGGCATTCTTTGGTTGAACATCTGGTGTCAATCTCATAGTTCTTTGATTGTTCCCTTGAAGGTTTGTGAAGATTTAGTTTGCAAATTATCTTTTTACATGTCTAACATTCTTAATTACTTAACGGGAACAATGAATGAGCGTGCCTGCTAATGTGGGATAGTGCATTGTTTAATGGGAGGGGAGGTTAGGCGTTAATTAACTAAATACTTTCAAATAGTAAAAAGGACATTTCTGCAGAGCAATAGGTAGTAACACCGTGACTGGCATTTTGTTTATAGATGCTTATTTTACATTTGCAATCAGCTGCTAGATGTTTCTGTTACAGTAAGTCTGGGATAATTTCCTCCCTCCTGCCGTTTGTTTGTGGTGATCAATCATGTGGGGCCCACTGCCTTCATTTTTGCACCATCACTACTTTTAGGAAGAAGGGAGATTGCCTGTGTATTCATAGATACAAATGTTCAAAAAGCTATTGCAGCGTAACTCACTGGCCCCGTTCATATCCAACACACTACTGTATTATTGCTCACTTACAATAGTGGCATTGAAACATGTGTAGAACCCTAACACTTTGCCACATGAAATGGTGCAAATTAAAAAGACCAGCATTCTGATCCTTTCCAGTAAAATCTGATTTGATCGTAATTAGTTGCAAGGTGATGATAGATCACTTAAGTATATACTAGAGTTGTTTTTATTTTAGTTTAGTATCTGTTCTGTAGAGGCTGATCAGTTTTTAGAAGTTAAAAAAAGCCACAACATTTAAGTACTGAAATGTGCTATTGAAGAAGTTCTGCATTATTTGAGGAACAATGAAGGCACCCCCTGATGGCTTGTACACAGTGTGCCAGTGGGGGGATGGGTGTATTTACATTGCTAGATATACAAAATAGGCCGGAACATGTGGGTTGAATGAGAAGCTGATTACGTGGAAACTGGAGATTTGTGTGACTTATGCCTGTTTAGCAGCTGTGCTGATGTGGGGTCATAATTAAAATAAATTAAGGTTATAAGTGAGGCTGGCTAGCTACAGGCACATCTGAGCTTTGCAAATAATTTTTTAAAATTAAATTAAAGAATAGAGTCTCTTAAGGCTTTATAAAAATCGATTTAAATATACATTTATACATTAATATAGCATCAGGCCCAATATTTTTTCTTAAATGTGGTACAGTAAATTTTAAAAAGTCAACACACCAATTGAAACAGTGGTGCTAATTCCCTCCATCAGAATAACACAAATAAAAAATATTTTTCCACTTGTGATTATTTTTTTTTAAATGTTTTTTTTTAGTTGAAGAGGTTATTTTCTCTTGTGTCTAAATCTGGCGTTCTAAATTTGCAGTTTACTTATGTTCTGTAAATTTGATGTTTTAGCCCAAACTGTCTATTTAGCAACTGACACAATTGGTATTTAATCAGACATTTGTTTCCATTCAGAACTCTACCCTCATTCTGTTCCAAGTTATGCACTCAGTATGTATTCTCCATACTCTTATTTTTTTTAAGTCCTTATGCAATTTTTTTCTTGCTGCTCCACAAGTCTAGTTTGGTTTGGTAGTGACAGAGTGACAAAGGAAGAAAAGATTGAAGCAGATGTATTCAAATGTTTTGCCTTTCACTCGGTCTTTCATTGTTTTCCACCATTTTCTGTATAATGTAACCTCATGAGAATTCAGCCATGCATTTAATGTAGTGCTTGGAATGCTGCATCTCTGAGTGCACTGTTTCTGGTGATATGGTCTTTTTGCTGGGTTATTCATTTTGAAGGTCATAAATCACCCTATAGGACCTCCTTTCCTGCTGCTTGGCATTATTTTTGACTGGAATATAAAAGATTTTAAACAATTTTAGCAAAATAATCCTAGATAAAAATACATTGATTTTTCTCTCACTCCCACCACCCCCCCCCCACATTTCTTCACTCAGCCTCTGACTTGCATAATTTGAACTCGCATCCCCCTCCCTCTGTTCAAAGTGATCAATTCATTCCAGCA
The DNA here is from genome assembly GCF_052327205.1 of Somniosus microcephalus. Taxonomy (NCBI): domain Eukaryota; kingdom Metazoa; phylum Chordata; class Chondrichthyes; order Squaliformes; family Somniosidae; genus Somniosus; species Somniosus microcephalus. Next base: position 138,303,189 of record NC_140999.1, on the reverse strand, counting down.
TACTGACACAGCCCATTCTTCAAGCGCACAGCAGTTGGAAAAAAATACATTTCCATTGTCACCAGGGCTTACTAGAAATTCACCAAATCAGGAAGTAGCTTAAAATGAAGAATAATGTAAGTACTGCACCCAGTTATGAGCAATGCAATCCAGAAGTAATATTCCATTTTAACATTAAAAAAATATTTTAACACAAATTTTTTGTCCTCCTGTCTTAAAGTCACTGATTCGTACTGGAGGATGGTTCAGACTTCTGGATTGCATTGCTCCACTATTGGCAGCTGTGCCTTCAGTCTCCCTCTTGACTTCCCACTCTTCCTTTAAGACCCTCCTTAAAACCTACTTTTTTGTCCAACTTTTGGTCATGGCTACTAATCTCTCCTTTGGCTTGGTATCCATTTTTCCCTTATGCTTCTGTGAAGTGCTTTGAGACATTTTTCTACATTATAGGCGCTATATGGGGCAATTTGTGGCTGTATCACAGGCATTGGCCACCCCGTATATTGTCCGAGTACCCATTCCTCATGTGTGAACCAAAACTGTGTGCAGCACAGTCTATTCAACTCTGGCAGGCATCACAGACTAACTCAAATTCCACATGAATGCATTTTCAACTAGGAGTCATTGGACAGTGATTTTTTTTTATTATTGTACAACAGTACTTATACAAATCATCAATTACATAGTAAATCCATTACATTCATTGACCACAATAAGAAAAAAATTAAGCCTTGAGAACAGCTTTATGGTTAACAATATAAATGCATTGATAAATTTTACAAATAAATCAATAATATTTACAGTACAAACTACCACTATTTCAATAAACCAAGAAAAAAACCCATATCATGTCAGTCCTACTGACATCGTTCACCCATTCAATCGTTCAATCATCCGTTCGTTTGTTCGCTCGTTCGCTCATTCGTTCGTTTGTTCGCTCGAGCGTACATTGGACAGTGATTAGGAGTGGGAATACTGACTGGATTATTCCTCTCTATACCAAGGGTGCTGTAGATTAGCTAACTGACCACAGCTGGGCACTGAACCTGTTTACAAGGCCTATTTTATTACATGGCTACACTTCAAAAACAACTTCATCACGTGGAGTACTTTGAAACATTTTGATGTGAAAGGCACTATACATAATTTTTATAGTATCATGCCAGGCAGAACATTGGCCCATTTAAAAAAAAGCAAGTCTTGCATTTATATAGCACCTTTCACGACCTCAAGACATCCCAATAAGCTTTACAGTCAATGAAGTACTTAGTGTAGTCACTATTGTAATGTAGGAAATGCAGCAGCCAATTTGCGCACAATAAACCATTGAGAGCCAAAAAGTGACTCTATTGTGATAATCTGTAAACTCCACACAACGTATTTGTAAGGTCTCATTTTTTTGACTATCCTATACTTACCAATGTTATCTATTTAGTCCATGTGGTTCCCCCAGTGGTCGAGAGAGTAAATTGCACTATCTGGTGTGATACTAACACATACACAACAGGAATGTCCCAGACTTAATCATTGGTCAGTGCTGGCTTAGCTGATTCTCAAGTGGGGTAACAGCAGGGCTGTTATAAATAGTACCTTATTGTTTCTGGGCTAGGAAAGGGAAAAATCAGCTATGATTCAAACTCTATCCAGTGATCCGTATCAAGACTCGGATATGAAGAACAGGAAATCGGGTGAGGTATCCCTGGAACTGTACTCCAGCATCGATTAATGTCATCTGGAGAAAGTTTGAAAAAAAGGAATTGTAGCCACATGGAAAAATAAAGGGGGCAATTTTCTACGTATTGCCCATTAAAGTCCCTTTAAAGGAGGAATTGTTTGCGCAGGGCAAACAAGTTACACATATATGGTAACACTATAGTTTCCTCCCTGCAACAATATGATACCCACTACTTTTTAAGTTTAGCAAATTAATCAACTTATCAACTTAACAATGGCTCTGCTCTGATTAGCATCTTAAGCAGGAAATGGGCTTTTGACACTTTTTAAGAAACAAAGTGGTTGCCAATCCAAATGTACTGATCAGAAACTTCTTAACTCCAGCTCAGAATCATTCACCAAAGCATATCTGTCAACACTGAAATGCCAATCTTTTTAAAAGAGGTACTGGCGATGAGGATAGTGATATTAAACTCAGATGCGAACCCCTGTAACCAGTTCACATCACAAAAAGAAAAGCCTTTGATGACAATGCCAAAAGGGTCATTGCCATGTCCATAACTAGTAAACCCTGGCAAGAAGTCAGGAAATGTTTCCATGATACAGGGAAAAATGGCAAAAACTGGCCTTCAACCACTAGGCATGCAAAACCACAGGTGAAGGCTGCAAAATACACGCAGCAGGCAAATACATGTATTATTTTTGTAAACCAAACAATTATTTGATTTAAATTACAATCTTTGTCTTTGTCCTCACTATTGTATTCTGATTAAGCTTAGAGCAACAGCAAGTTTAACTAATTGGAATGGTAGCAGGTGCAAAAAAGGAACAAGATTAACCTTTACTTAATAGCAGATAATTAACTACATTCAACAATCACTATATACATGCCTGAGTAATACTTCCTATGGGTGCAGGTTTGGTATGTGTACGTAGAGTATTGGGCAGATTGCCATAACTGAGATGGGTGGCAACCAAGTTGTCCAAGATTCTGCTCATCTTCTGCCCATGTAGATAACTGAGTCCTTCATGCTCCATGACCATGGTTTAGGGCATTCCTTATTCAAAGTGAAACTCCTTTACAGTGGCAATCATGCAGAACACAATAATGATTCTGCATACTTGTATTATATAGCCTCCTCCCAAGCTGTCAAGATACTGAAATTACTGTTTGAAGACACCAATGGTTTCCTGTGTGCCTGGTTGTAACTAAGGTCTGCTGGCATCTGTGGGTTTTGCAATAAAATCATGAGCCATGTGTTCAGGCTGTAACCCAAATCTCCCATCAACCAGCCTTATAGTTCATCACTGCATTCAAAAGCCACAAGACAACTGGTGAGGATGAAGGAGTCATATGTTGATCAGGGGCATTGTGAATTAATGCAAATTTAAAAATGGGTCTATGATTCTGCTGCTGGGATAAGAGGGCTGATCTTAACAATGAAAACGTGCACAGACCCTGTTCTCTCACAATTTGAACCAATCAAGTGTCAATGTAAAAGCACCTTTTGTTGTTCATTGAGCACCATCTGCACATTGATGATATGGATTGGGGCTGTGAGCACCATAATATCCATGTGTAGGCAGTCAATGTAATCCAAGACCTCGAGGAAGCCAGCAATGTATGAAATCTATTGAAGTGTTTGGAAACTGACATGGTTCACTTTAGTTGGATCTGCCCCGCACATAGGGTCCATTCACACTACAACAGCAGCATGGAGCAAAGCTGCACTTAAAGTGTAAATGCTGAATCTGGAAATGGAGCCCAACCTTACACAAGGTTCACCAGCCAGCCACCTGTCAGCCGTGGCTCAACGTGTAACACTCTCGCCTCTGAGTCAGAAGGTTGAGGGTTCAAGTCCCACTCCAGAGAGATGAGCACAAAATCCAGGCCAACACTCCAGTGCCAGTACTGAGGGAATGCTGCACAGTCAGAGGTGCCATCTTTCAGATGAGATATTAAACCAAGACCCCATCTGCCCACTCAGGTGGATGTAAAAAGTCTCATGGCATTATTTCGAAGATGAGATGGGGTAGTGCTCCCTGGTGTCATGGCCAATATTTATCTCTCAATCAGCATCATTAAAATCAGATTAACAGGTCCAACAAAAAACTCGCGAGCTAAAGAACAGATGGTGGGTGGAGAAAGCGCAGGAGATCTAGCAGCTAGCCGACAATCACGACGTGCATGGATTCTTTAGCGCAGTCAAGACCACCTACAGCCCAAACACCCAAGGTCCTACCCCACTGTGGGCCAAGAACGGAGAGGTACTCATCAAGGACAGGGAGGCAGCCAGTGCCTGCTGGAAGGAGCACTTCGAAGATCTCCTTAACCGAGACTCTGTCTTCGACATGAGTGTTCTCAACTCCATCCCGCAGCATGCTACCCGCTACCACCTCAGCACAACCCCAGCCCGGCAAGAGGATGAAAAGGCCATCCGACAACTGAAGAACAAAAGGCCTCAGGAGCAGATGGACTCCCTGCCGAGGCACTAAAGCATGGCGGAGAAGCACTACTGGCGCGAATTCATGAACTAATTTCTCTTATCTGGAAGGAGGAGAGCATGCCAAGAGATCTCAGAGATGCCGTAATTGTGACCATCTTCAAGAAAGGTGACAAGTCTGATTGCGGTAATTACAGAGGAGTTTCCCTGCTGTCTGTCACAGGGAAAGTAATCGCAAGAATCCTCCTCAATCGCCTTCTCCCAGTGACTGAAGAGCTCCTCCCAGAGTTGCAATGCGGATTCCATCCACTAAGGGGCACAATGGACATGATCTTCACCGCGCATCAATTACAAGAGAAATGCAGAGAACAGCACCAACCATTGTACATGGCCTTCTTAGGCCTTCAACATTGTCAACCATGAGGGATTATGGAGTGTCCTCCTCAAATTCGGCTGCCCTCAAAAAAGTTTGTCACCATCCTCCGCCTGCTTCACAACAACATACAAGCCGTGATCCTGACCAACGGATCCACCACAGACCCAATTCACATACGGACCAGGGTCAAGCAAGTCTGTGTCATCGCACCAACGCTCTTCTCAATCTTCCTTGCTGCAATGATCCATCTCACCCTCAGTAAGCTCCCCGCTGGAGTGGAGCTGATTTACAGAACAAACGGGAAACTGTTCAACCTCCGCCACCTCCAGTCCAGATCCAAGGTCATCCCATCCTCTGTTGTCGAATTACAGTATGCAGACAAACTCCAAACCATTGTCAACACCTTCACCGAAGCGTACGAGAGCATGGGCTTTACATTAAACATCTGTAAGACAAAGGTCCTCTACCAACCTGCCCACGTCACACAGTACTGCCCCCCGATTATCAAAATCTACGACAAGGCCTTGGACAACGTGGACCACTTTCCATACCTCGGGCGCCTACTGTCAACAAGGGCAGACATCGATGACAAAGTCCAACACCACCTTCAGTGTGCCATTGCAGCCTTCGGTCACCTGAGGAAGAGAGTGTTTGAAGGCCAGTACCTCAAACCCGGCACCAAGCTCATGGTCTACAGAGCAGTAGTGATACCCGCCATCCTCTATGCCTCAGAGACATGGACCATGTACAGCAGGCACCTCAAAGCACTGGAGAGATACCACTAACGCTGCCTCTGCAAGATCCTGCAAATCCATTGGCAGGATAGGTGCACCAATGTCAGTATTCTCGCTCAGGCCAACATCCCCAGCATCAAAGCTTTGACCACGCTCGATCAGCTCCGATGGACGGGTCACATCATCCGCATACCCGATACGAGACTCCCAAAGCAAGCGCTCTACTCGGAGCTCCAACACGGCAAGAGAGCCCCAGGTGGGCAGAGGAAACGCTTCAAGGACACCCTCAAAGCCACCTTGAAAAAGTGCAACATCCCCACTGTCACCTGAGAATCCCTGGCCCAAGACCACACAAAGTGAAGGAGAAGCATCCAGGAAGGCACCGAACACCTCGAGTCTCTTCGCTGGGAGCAAGCGGACGCCAAGCGCAGGCAGCGCAAGGAGCGCACATCAACCCAAGCACCCCACCCACCCGCCCCTTCAACCACCATCTGCCCCACCTGTGACAGAGATTGTAGGTCCTGCATTGGGCTCATCAGACACCTGAGAACTCATTTTTAATATGGAAGCAAGTCATCCTCGCTTCCGAGGGACTGCCTAAGAAGCTCAATCAGCATAATTAAAAACAGATTACCTGGTCATTATAATATTGCTGTTTGTGGGAGCTTGCTGTGCGCAATTGGCTGCCGCATTTCCTACATTACAACATGACTACACTTCAAAAAGTACTTCATTGTTTGTAAAGTGCTTTGGGACGTCCTGAAGTCATGAAAGGCGCTATATAAATCCAAGTTTTTCTTTCTTTACCAGAATGAAGCAGAATAAAATTCCTTGGAGGGGGTTGGGGGGGGTGGGTGGTCTCACTCCACTTACCTTTGGAGTCAGTCTGACCCTTAATGTCTGATTTACGCTGTACAAGTCTAGCATCGCTGCAAAGGTGAAACCACTTCACACTTGTATTGTATACTAAACTTGTATTATAAATGCATCCCAGATGGGTTTCATTTATGTTTTTGTGGGAGATTTCTAAACTTGATTCCAACCTCGTAATCCTATTTGTAAACTGGTATCCTTTGTCTGTTTGAAGAAGCTTTACTAATCCAGTAAACAAGCTCTCAATAGATTATTACAATTTTGGCAGGAGGAACTGAAGGTAGCTAAGAAATTTATATCAACATATAGCAATTCAGCTTAATAAAATGTGTCTAATTCCCTGTTTAGTATTCCAAGAGGATGTCAGATTCAAATTCTCATTTTGTTGGCACTGACATTCTTTGAGGATAAGATGGCCTGAATTCAACGCATTTACCTGGACTCTCAACTGACTGAGACCTACTTTAATATTGTGTAGATGTGTCCCCGGAGCGCTCGAGACCTAAGCCTCTGCAATTGCTCTCAACCTGTTTATGCTACAGTCAAGACAAGCTGGAAGTGGAGATCTGCAATTCCCATTGATAAAAGAAATGGAATCTGGAATTTACAGTTTTACATTTAAGTGGAGACCCAACAGCAGCTCATCAGATCCACAAGAATGTGGATGAATGTAGGCCACCATGCCTGCTTTCCTGTGGGAATAATGCATATCAGGACTCAACAGAACTTCCTCAGCATAAGTGCCTTGAAGACCCAAACCAACTCAAACTTCAGATGACAATTAGACATTAAACCCACAGGCTTGACTCCTGATCCCATAGCTCCCCTTGCTTCTCCATCATAGCTAGCTTCAATTTTAATTTGACAGTTTCTCCCCCTTCTTTCCTAGGTCATTGTACAAGGATCAATTACTTGCATTTATATAGTGCCTTTAACATAGCAAAACTTCCCAAGGCACTTCACAGGAGTGTTATCAGACAAAATCTGGCACTGATCCACATAAGGAGATATTAGAAATAACAACAGAAAATGCTGGAAAAACTCAGGTGAGCGGGCAGCCGTTGAGGCCGAGTCACTGACGGAAACCTGGCCTCTTAATCGATTTCATTTCCTGTGCTTCTCTAGTCTTGACAAAGGGTTTTCACCCGAAACGTTGACTCTATTTTCTCTCTACGGATGTTGCCTGGCCTGCTGAGTTTTTCCAGCATTTTCTGTTGTTATTTCAGATTTCCAGCATCTGCAGTAGTTTGCTATCGTACTAAGGAGATATTAGGACAGGTGATCAAAAGTTACATAGAATTTACAGCACAGAAACAGCCTGTTTGGCCCAACTGGGCTACATTGGTGTTTACACTCCACATGAGCCTCCTCCCGCACTACTTCATCTAACCCTATCCACATATCTCCCTCATGCATTTATCTAGCATCCCCTTAAAGACAACATGAAGTTAAAAAGGCAAAACATTTGGTTGCTCGCAAGTATTTTTTTACTGTTTATGGCTACTTCCCATGCAGTGGCTGTGGTAAGTGGGTTGTGGTGATTGTATTTTTTCCAGCTTGCCAAAGTTTGGCAAAAGCAGTTTAGAAAGTTTGCACTGCACACTGGGGTCAGGATTTTGACTGAATCACAACCCCAACATGCAGTACAGTTGGAGTACATAAAAACAATCAGGACTATTTTGTTCCGCCCCTGCCACAGCTCATCTGCTGTTGAAGCCCTCATCCATGCCTTTGTTACTTCTAGACTTAACTATTCCAATGCATTCCAGGCCAGCCGCCCATCTTTCTCCATAAACTTAACCTCATCCAAAACTCTGCTGCCCATATCCTAACTCACACCAAGTCATGACAATAGAAATCAAAGAGTAGTTATGAATCGATGTGGTTTAATCTGAGCAGTGCTGATGAGGGGAGTCATACACAGATCGATCATGAAATTTCTATTTGTAATATTTGTCATCAAAGGTAAAGTGAGCAGAATGTCTAAGAAAATAAGAAATAGGGCCTGCTCCGACATTCAATAAGATCATGGCTGAAATTCTACCTCAACTCCACTTTCCTGCCCTATTCCCATATCCCTTGATTCCCTTAGTGCCCAAACAATCCATTGATCTCAGTCTTAAATATACTCATCGACTGAGCATCTACAGCCCTCTGGGGTAGTGAATTCCAAAGACTCACAACCCTCTGAGTGAAGAAATTTCTCCTCATCTCAGTCCTAAATGCCGACCCCTTATCCTGAGACAATGGCCCTAGTTCTAGACTCTCCAGCCAGGGGAAACAGCCTTTGAGCATCTATTCTGTCATGCCCTCTTAAGAATTTTATATGTTTCAATGAGATCACCTCTCATTCTTCTAAACTCCAAAGAATATAGGCCCATTCTACTCAATCTCTCCTTATAGGACAGCCCAGAAATCAATCTGGTGAACCTTTGTTGCACCCCCTCTAAGGCAAGTATATCTTTCCTTAGGTAAGGAGACCAAAACTGTGCACAGAACTCCAGGTGTGCTCTCACTAAAGCCCTATATAATTGCAATAAGACCTCTTTACTCTTATATGGAACCCCCTTGCAATAAAGGCCAACATACCATTTGCCTCCCTAATTGCTTGCTGTACCTGCATGTTAACTTTCTGTGATTCGTGTACAACGACACACAAATCCGTCTGAATACCAACATTAACAAGTCTCCCACCTTTTAAAAATATTCTTCTTTTCCATTCTTCTCACCAAAGTGAATAATTTCACACTTCCCTAAATTATACTCCATCTGCCACCTTCTTGCCCAATCATTTAACTGGTCTATATCCGTTTGCAGTCTCCTTGCGTCCTGCTCACAGCTTACTTTCCCACCTAGCTTTTTATCGTCAGCAAAATTGGAAACATTACACTCGGTCCTCTCAGCTAAGTCATTGATATAGATTGTAAATAGCTGAGGCCCAAGCACTGATATTTCCAGCACTCCACTAGTTATACCCTGCCATCCTGAAAATGATTCGTTTTTTTCTACTCTCTCTTTTCTGTCTGCTAACCAATCCTCAATCAATGCCAATATATTACCCCAAATTCCATGAGCCCTAATCTTGTGTAACAATCTCTTGTATGGCACCCTATCGGATGCCTTCTGAAAAATACAAATATATTACATCCACTGGTGCTCCCTTATCTACCCTGCTAGTTACACCCTCAAAAAACTCTAATAGATTTTTTCAAACACGATTTCGCTTTCATTAAACCGTGTTGATTCTGCTCAATCATATTGTGATTTTCCAGGTGCCCTGTTGCCTAAGTCCTGCTGAAACCCTCATCCATGCTTTAGTTGCCTTCAGATCCGACTATTCCAATGCTCCCCTGATCGGCCTCCTAGCTTCCACCCTCCATAACCTTAAGCTCATCCAAAACACTGCTGCCTGTATTCTAACTTGCACCAAGTCCAGTTCATTCATCTCTCTTGTACTCGCTGATCTACATTCGCTCCTGGTCCACCTTCGCCTCAATCTTAAAATTCTCATTCTCGTGCTTAATTCCCTCTATATCCTTCAGCTGTCTAGGGCCTAAGCTCTGGAGTTCCCTCCATAAACCTCTCCGCCTCTCCACCTCTCTCTCTTCCTTTAAGACGCTCCTTAAAACCTATCTCTTTGACCATGATTTTAGTTAACTGTCCTAATGTCTCCTTCTTTGGCTCGGTGTCAGTTTTTATCTGATTATGCACCTGTGAAGCACCTTTGGAAGTTTTACTACGTTAAAGGCGCTATGTAAATGCAAGTTGTTGTTGTTGACCTCCCTCTCCTCCTTAAAGACCCTCCTTGAAATATACCTCTTTGACAAAGCTTTTGGTCACCGCTCCTAATATCTCCTTCTTTAGTTCAGTGTCCATTTTCTTTGATTACGCCTCTGTGAATAGCCTTGGAGCATTTTTCTGTGTTAGATGTACTATATAAATTCAAGTTGTTGTTGCTGTTGTTCGTCTTCTTCTGTTCCTGATCGGTCTCCAGAGATGCCTGGTGGAAGATGCATGTGTGTAGATTTTGAATGAGAGCAGGTTCAGTCTCAACTATGATGCACGCAGATTAAATAGCCTGCTGCCACTCGCTATTTAGGTTCACATATGAGAAATGGCCACTTGATGAGTTAACAGAGGGCATCCCACGCCTGCTCCCCAGAAAGAGTCAGAACCATCAGAATCTAGGCTGACTCGCCAGTGCAGTACTGAGGGAGTGCTGCACTGTCGGAGGTGCTGTCTTTCAGATGAGACGTTAAACCGAGGCCCCGTCTGCTCTCTCAGGTGGATGTAAAAGATCCCATGGCACTATTTCGAAGAGCAGGGGAGTTATCCCTGGCCAATAGTTATTGCTCAACCAACATCACTAAAAAAACGGATTATCTGGTTATTATCACATTGCTGTTTGTGGGAGCTTGCTGTGTGCAAATTGGCTGCCACATTTCCTACATTACAACAGCGACTACACTTCAAAAGTACTCCATTGGCTGTAAAGTGCTTTGGGGCATCCGGTGGTCGTGAAAGGTGCTATATAAATGCAAGTCTTTCTTTCTTTTCTCCAGGAGAGTGGGGAGAATATTGGGGGGCAGAGGGGAATGGGGGGAGGGGGAAAAAAAAGAGAAGCTCCAGAAATGAAGTGACTGATGAGTCAAACATTAACCAGATGTGTAGTATGTAATTTTTTTTTTAAAGGCCTTATCCACAAATGCTTCTTCTAAAAATATATATTATTAAATGAAGATATTTTTGTACATAATGCTGGTTAACCTCCCAATCTAAGCCACTGTTTTAGGGATTTACTGGTGAGCCATGATGTTTTAGTGCTTACTTTAGAACTCTCAGTACTACTTGCTTCTCATTGAAAGCAGGGAAACTTTTCTCAGCCACGGAGAGAAGCTGAAGGTACTTTTACATCGGGTCTTGTTTAATTCTGATGATGGGAGAGCGGCTTTTGGCAAAATTTCAGTGAACACAAAGACTACCTCACCACAATGAAGTGAGTAAAAAATTCACAAAGTGAACAGGCGTTTAATTTGTGAGCAATTACCAGCTAAATAACTATATCCATCGTACTACTTCCAATACATTTAAACGTATAACACTTCAAAATAAGATCTGCATTAATTGGATGCAGCATGTCAACATATTTGACTCATAAAGTACTCCTAAGTTATATAACTTAAAGATCAAAAGTATTTACAAAAGGATGCTAGGAAAAACCACATGTGCCCTTTAGTAAAACACAGTCCATTCTGTTATTTGGATGTTAACAATCTAAGTGCAGGGTATAAGTGCACAGATGCTGCTGTCCCACAGTCCAAACTAAACATGTAACAATATAAGAATGCCTTTAGAGAAATGCTGTTTCTATAGCTGTTGTAATGCCCTTTAAAAAGAAACTATAAAAAGTGGACTTTTGAGGGAATCCCCAAGATTTTTTGTAAAACTCAAAAAGGTCACCATATTGTAGCAGTTTTGAAGTAACCAAGTTTAATGGTAAATATTTGGAGACAGTTACTGAGGCAATTAAACCATTAATATGTATATTTGACTTCAGTTTTCATTCTGATATTCTTCCTCTACTGTTCCTTCCCTGAGCAGGGTGACTCAAGAAGGGTGGGTATCCCTAGGCCCTTTGGCTGGGCTATTCAGCCTTCTTAGTTTCAAACACCCTGCAGCTTCCAACTGCTGGAAAAGCCAGCGGATCTGCTACTTGTTACAACAGGAGCCCACTGTACTTCTGCCTCTAACAGAGCTGCTCTTCCTCCCCAATCAAATCTACCACAAAGGCTTAGTGGTGAGGGAGCACAATACTGCTAGGGGCAAGAGATATGTGTGTTGGTCTACTGCATTTCCACTATGAGAGCCAGCAGTGCTGTGTATGTGACTATTATCTTTATTCCCTGCTAGAAGATCAGCTGTTCATCCCATGGGCTTTTCAGAGGCGAGTGCTCTTTACTCAGAATGCACAGCTCACTCAGCTGTGACTCTGCACTGGTAGCTGGTGGGAGCATTTTTGTCAAGGTTTGGCTAGCCCATCTTGGAGCAATGCAAAAACAACTCTTAAAACGGCCAACACTCCTTCCCATCTAACAGACTGCAACCACCCCCACACCCACTGTGGAAGACGACCGTCCAGGAGAATCTCATACCGCATCCCATTCTCCACCCCAAGCGAATGGCAGTGTCGCCAGCACTTCTTCCCAACAAACTCGAGACTTGGTGGCCTCTGATGCTGCTGCATCTAACCCACTTGAGCCGCAATGCAGCTGCACCTCCCTTCTCATGGTTACAAACAGGAAAGAGAAGTAAAAACTGAAGAATAAGAAAGGGGAAGAGAAAATGGAAAATGAAAAAATCTAAGAAAGGAAAAAATGCAGTGAGAGTGAAAGTAAAAAACAGAAATGGAGCAAAAAGAGAAACAGGTAGAGAGGGGTGCAGGAGGTGGAAATACAGTGTGGTCAACTAACTGCAAAAACCACTAGGTAAGTAGGAAGTGGTGTTTAATCATGATCAAGAAAGAAAGAGCTTGCATTTATATGGTACCTGACACATCCTCAGAATGTCTAAAGCACTTCACAGCATTTAACTATACAGCCATTTGGGGAGATATTGAACTATTTAAAAATATATTGCCAGCTTCCTGGAAGCAAACAAAGGTAATGACTACAAAACCTAAAGTCCCATTGAATATCGAAATCTGTGTAGATATGGGAGCAATGTCCCTCAGAGGGTGGACTGCCTCCTCCGAAAGGGCATAGTATTCTTTGGGATTATCATGTTAAAAGGGGGGGGAGGGGGAGAGGGACGCCCATAACACAGAACCAGTTATGGGGGCACTCAGTAAATCTCCCATATAGCCATTCCGCCCCTGGTGTCCCTTTCCATTACTATTATTCTTAACCTAGTTCTGATAATAAATCATGTATAAGCAGATCTTCTCACATGCAAAGTTTAAACTAGAGTCAGATTCCATGACTGCAACACATTAGTTCTGTATGAGGAAGTTTTGTGTAGGCATCATCAAGGAACAATGCACTTAGCAGGGTGCAAACAGCTGCAATTCAATATGTGAATGCAGGAAGTAGCACTTAGCATTAAGTTAACTAAATGCCATTATCAAGGTTAACAATTTTTTTGCTCGCCTGATTTTATTTTAAATTGAATTGGAATGAACCTCATTTATAGAACAGGTTTGGGCAGCTTCCAAACTTTGTGGGATCAAGAGGACTTACTGCATTTAAATTAGCACACCACCATTCTACTGATAAAGTAGCTGCTGCCTACTGATAGGAACAACTAACCCAGTATTATTTGTTCAGGTGTGCCTGGACTGAATGACAAATTTATAACACTATGATTAGATCCCCTGGCTATCTTACTAAACTGTACTGGGAATCAGATGGGATTCTGTTGCTTTACTTTTTGATAAGTAAAATATTTGGAGTTGAAGGAAACTCTCATCCATTCATCCATTTGCATTTAGTTCTATATACGTATGCAGTATTGTCTGTGTGGTAATGAAACACTGTGGTGTTCAATACGAGAAACAAAGGTGTGTGCTGTGTATGTAGAATAAATACATAATATTACACTCTCTATGATCAATCACAGTGATACATACCTCTCTTAGTGTTGTTTCAGATTTATGGAAATTCATGTCATTTGTAATTCTACTTGTAAGCAACATTTTTCTCCTGACCTGAGACACCTAATGTGATTTTGGTGCAAACAAAATTAGATTTCTTCCACAAAAGGAAAAAAATTAAGTTTTTGCATTATCTGAGAAAACACAAAGCAATTGTGAATTCCTTAAAATGTAATGAAATGTTGCAATTTTTTTGCTCCCTCTTGTTAGGTAGTGCTGTGATGTGACCCCAATGGGTGGGAAAGTGAATGGAACTATGTGATCTGCTCACAGCTTTTTCTTGATGGATTACAGTGTCCGATTGATTATTCTGAATCTAGAGTTCATTCAGACTTCCACACCCAATTTTCAGGAATCTGTTATTGGCTTCAAAGGTAAAGAGTTAGTGCAGTAATTATGGCCTGTCCTGAGTTATCTTTAGTAGGCGTCGCAAATATAGTATGATCTACTACTTTATTAAATTTGCTGGTGATATATAGTGACAGAATGCCAAAAAACTCTTCTATTCAGTTCAATATTTCTGGTAATTTGTGGGCAATTACCAAAAGAATAATTATGAAAGCCGTTGGATTGTCATAACACCCCAACTGGTTCCCTAATATCCTTCAGGGAATGGAACCTGCCACTCCTACCTGGTCCACATGGTATGGTTGACTCTTAAACTAGGGATGGGCAATAAATGTAAACTTGTTGGCAGTGCCCACATTCCAAGATGACATAATAAAACATTTGGAATCTTTATTCCTTTCTGTGGTAACCAGTTGAAATGTCAGCAGCCCTCTGGATGAATTCCAGGGAAGTTTGGCATAGTAACCTGTTATGGAATAACTGTCATGGCTGAGGCCTCTTGCATCACCCGGGCACAGTGAATGCAGGAAAATCAGGTGGAGAGGAGTGCACATCCATAAGGGATCCTGCCTGATTTTCCTGTCCATTTAAATGAATAGTCAGAAAATAAGATGTGCTCGATTAGGGGTGTACACTACTCCCCCTCTGATTTTCCTGTATTTGCTGCACCCAGGTGATCAAATAGACCCAGCAACAGGAGTAGGAACATCTGTTCTATATTTTGCATACCCAAGTTCTTACTACTTATGTGAATCTTCTAATAACAACAACAACTTGTATTTATATAGCGCCTTTAACATAATAAAATGTCCCAAGGTGCTTCACAGAGCATTATCAGACAAAATTTGATCCCGAGCCACATAAGGAGACATTAAGACAGCTGATGAGGTAGGTTTTAAGGAGCATCTTAAAGGAGGAGAGAGAGGTGGAGCGGATTAGGGAGATAATTCCAGAACTCAGGGCCTAGACAGCTGAAGGCACGGCAGCCAATGGTGGGGTGAAGGAAATAAGGGATCCACAAGAGACCAAAATTAGAGGTGCGCAGAGTTCTTGGAGGGCTGTAGGGCTGGAGGAGGTTACAGAGAAGGGAGGGTGAGGCCATGGAGGGATTTGAATACCAGGATGAGAATTTTAAAATTGACACATTGATGGACCAGAAGCCAATGGCGAGCAAGGGATGATGGTTAAACGGGACTTGGTGCGAGCTAGGATATGGGCAGCAAAGTTTTGGATGAGCACAAGTTTACAGAGGGTGGAAGACGGGAGGGAGCAAGAAGAGCACTGGAATAGTCGAGTCTGGAGGTAACAAAAGATGAATAATAGTCCTTTATCTAAATATAACCGTCAAAAAGTCATACCATAGCTGTTGCCAGAAAGCAATATTTTGGGTATTTAATTGGATATGGTATAGAACAGACTTGAACTCAGCATATGAGGCAGTACAGTATTTCCACATTAAATAAAGAACTTACATTCATATAGCAACTTATGTCCTCAGGTCATTCCAAAGTGCTTCACATCCAATTAATTAATTTTTGAAGTGGCATCATTCTTGTTGTATAGGCAAATGCAGCAGCCAGTTTGTGCACAGTAGGGTACATAAACAACAAATGAGATGAATGACTAGTTAAACTGTTCTTTCTGGTGTTGGTTGAGAGAAGAATATTGGCCAGGACACCAGGAAAACTCCCAGCTCTTCTTCGAACACTGCCATGGGAACGCTTACATCCACCTGAACGGGCAGATTGGTTTAAAGCCTCATCAGAAAGTCTACACGTTCAACAATCCAGCACTCCCTCAGTACTGCACTAAAATGTCAGCCTGGATTATGTACTCAAGTCCTGGAGTGGGGCTCAAACCCACAACCTTCTGATTCAGTCGTGAGATATTTCCAAAACTAGAGAAAATTAAGATGAGAGATAAATATTTTGCTACAACCAGTGAGTCATGTACAATTCCTGCATAAATAACTATAGTGCAATATTGCTGACTGCCTGGCCCTAAAGTTTATCAATTTATTAGATTTATTTATTCACAGCTGCTAAAAGATTAATTCCTTTCTAGCTGGCAATGTGTGCTATTGTTGCAGAATCAATTGGTAATGTTTTTAACAAACACAGAAGCAAAATACTGCTGGAAATCGGAAAAAAAAAATTAAAATGCTGGAAACACTCAGCAGGTCAGGCAGCACTTGTGGAGAGAGTTAAACAGAGTTAAAGTTTCAGGTCGCTGGCCTTTCATCAGAACTGGGAGATGTCAAAGATGAACAGCTTGTAAGCAAGTACAGAGCCAAGGAAAAGGGGGTTGGGGGGCGGGTGGATGCGAGGAAAGAACAAAGGGAAAGATCTGTGTTAGGATAGAGGGCAGGAGTGATTAAATTAAAAAAGGGAGGATGGTGCAAGGCAAAATAGGGTGATAATGGGACAAGTATAGAAACAAAACAATAAAGTACAGTGGATGCTGGAAATCCGAAATAAAAACAGAAATTCTGACAATACTCAGCATTTGTGGAGAGCGAAACAGAGTTAACATTTAAGGTTGAAACAAAGATGGGTCTAGAGGAGGTGTGAATGGTTACAACAGAATAGCAGAGGGGGAGGGAAGTATGGAAAATCTGGAAAAGCAGAAAGGGTTGCCATTGCCCAGGAATGTGGTGGAAGAAAGGCAGGTAGACCCCAGGGGGGCAGACCACACCCCCAGCCGTGTACCAGGAGGGTATTCCCACTCCAAGCACCAGCCCACACCTCCTCCACTCCCAGTGGCTCTGGTGCAGCCATCCTCCATTACCAGCACCTGCTGCCCAAGAGAAAACAGGAGCGGTGGTTAAGATCTAAAGTTGTTAAAGATCTAAAGTTGAAAGGGAGGTTGAAGATGGGGTGGTAGTTTGCAAGGACAAAGGGATTGAGGGTGGGTTTTGAGGAGAGAGGGGAGGGGAAAGGAATGGGGACAGTACCTGAGGAGTGTTTATAGAGGACATGAGGTAAGATATGAGAGAAACTAGAGAAAGATGTGGGATCAGTGCTAGGGCAGGGGGGGGAGAGTTTGGCTTAGTGAGCATGTAGCAGAAGCAGCTGAATAGATGGTTTCAACCTTGGTGACAAAGAAATCCATGAGCTCCTCACACTTGTTGTTGGAGGTGAGGGTGTAGGGGGGAAAGCAAGAAAAGTTTAAGGAGATAGTTGGTAGTGGAAAAAAGAAGCTGGGGATAGCTTTGCTCTCCAGGATAACCCTAGAGCAGTTGGTGGTTTTGGCAGAGACAGTGAGGCCTGATATCAAAGGTAAGGGAGTCATTGAGCAGATGAACAGCTGCAGAGGTATATTTGGTGAGTGGAAGATCAAACGTTAGTGGAATGGTAAGTAACTTGGGAAGTGTTTTGTCCAGGGGAAGATGTAGAAGGAAGTGGGATTGGAAGAGGGTAGAGGGATGTGGGTGGTGAGGGACAAAGAAAAAGTGGTCGGAGATGGCCTTGTCTGTGATTGAGACCATGGGAGTGAAGAGGCCCCGTGAGATGGCATGATTGAGGGCTTGGCTGGGAAAGGTGCTATATAAATGCAAGTTGTTGTTGAATGAAGATGGGAGCGCTCATATGTTCAGAAGTTTAAAGAATACAGGAAGGCAGTAAAATCAGAGGAGAGAGGGCAAGGTGAATTGAGATGGGATTGAAATCATTGAGAATGAGGAGTCGCTCACTGCAGAAGCTGGTGAGGAAATGAGGGAGGATAACTTGTGGATAACCTCGGGGTGGGTGATAGAGAATGAGGATATTAAAGAATAGGCAAGAAGGGTGGTACAAGGTGAGGTATTGGTTTATCATGTTGGGATGGGGGAGGGGGAGACATCACAGTCAAGTCTGCCGCTGTCTGTAGTGTATGTGCCTTTAAGTCAGAACTACTTTTACAGCTCCTGTATACTGTAGTACCGGCAGTGACCACACCGGTATATAAGCTTTGCGCATGCCTCTGTACCCCCAGTCTAGAGACTACCCTCCTCCAGTAAAGACCTGTTTATTGTTAATGTACAGTACCTGTGTGATTATTTAATAATAGCATATCCACTGAACCACGGATCCAACAGTGGCGACGAGTGTCGATTCGAATCTACCTGCAACATAAAAAAAAATAGTCGAGGCCAGGAACACGGGCGTCGACCACGAGCAACCGCCCAGCAGTCAGGCAGAGATTCAACTTCGCAGGGGAGGCTGTGGAGAGCCGGGCTTGGTTCCCCAGCCACGAAGAGCAGTAAGAGACCGACGACAGGTCCAGCGCAGACACTTCCTGAGCAGCGGCGGCTGGAGCCGACCGACGGCGGAGAGAAAGCCGAGCAGCGTCGACGGGGTAAGACAGAGGGTGAAGAGCGCAGGGCGCAGCCGGGGGTTGAGCACCGAGCGGCGTCGAGAAAAAGAAAACAAACCGGAGAGAGAGAGGGTAAAGAAACAGCCGGGTTCTAGACTGAGCGGCGTCGAAAAATATAAAAAAAAGAACGCGCAGAGCACAGCCAGGGCTCACGGGCTGAACAGGGTCCGCGAGGCGAAGAAAGGGGAGACGCCATTGAGCCGCGGAGAAGAAGGAAGAGCGCAGGAGGCGCCATTTTTAGAAGCCGCAGCGGAGAAGAAGGGTGAGCGCAGGAAGGAAGGAAAGTGCAGGAGATGCCATTTTGTGCCAGCGGAGAAGAAGGGGAAGCGCGGGAGGCGCCATTTGTGACAGTTAACTCACACCCAAGGATGCCGAAGAGTGGCAGTATCTCTACATTCGACAATGAAGTCGAAGGTTGGGCGACATATGATGTGGAACGTATTGAGGTGTACTGCAGGGTGCATGAAGTGCCAGATGCTAATAAAGCACTGGTTCTGTTAAATTCCATGGGTGCAAAAACTTATGGGTTACTGCGAAATCTAATAACCCCAGAGAAGCCGGTAAACAAGAACTTTGAAAGCATAGTAGAAATCCTACAGGACCACTTAAACCCCACACCGCTGCTGATAGCAGAACGATTTAAGTTCCATAAAAGGGACCAACACAAAGACGAAAGCAATGCTGAGTACCTAACGGAACTGCGCAAGCTATCGAAACACTGCCAGTTTGGAGCGGGACTAGCAGATACGTTAAGGGACAAGTTTGTGTGTGGGCTACAAAGTGAAGGAACCCAGAAACGGCTTCTATCAGAAAAGGACCTTACGCTGGACAAAGCTTTCAGTATGGCAGTATCACATGAAGCAGCTGCAAGGGGCGCTGCAGAGATACAACGGAGACCGCAAGAATATGGCACCAATGAAATGTCCTATGGAACAGGGAAGTGCTATCGCTGCGGCAGAACAACACATGACCAGAAAGATTGTTGGTTCAAGGACCAAGTGTGCAGACAGTGTGGGAAAGCAGAACACATAGCAAGAGTCTGCAGGTCTGGGAAGAAAACCAACAGTAAGAAATCTCCACAGGAGAAGTACAAAAAGGTACACCAGGTGATGGACAGTGGTTCAGACGAACAGAAAAGTGACACAGACTCCGGAAGCAAGGCGCTGGGTTGTCTGAAATTACATAAGGTAACAGGAATGGAGGATCACCAGACTATCTGGGTTACACTCAAGATAGATGGAGTCCAAGTGAAAATGGAATTGGACACAGGGTCAGCTCTAACAGTCATAAATCAAAGAGACTACAAGCGGCTATTTTCACACATACCCTTGAAAGCTACAGAGATTGTCTTGAACACGTATACGGGGCAAAAAGTCTACCCCAAAGGAAAAATAAGGGTGAAAGTGACATATAAAGGCCAGGAAATTCCTAAAATGGATATATATGTATTGCCAAATGGAGGACCACCACTACTAGGACGTGAATGGATCCGGAAGATACAATTAGATTGGCATTCCATACAGGCACTGAAGGTTGAGGCCAAAAAGGATGACGACGTCACACCTGGACGACTGTCAAAAATGCTAACTGACGCAAAAGAAGTGTTCCAGGAGGGACTAGGAACACTAAAAGGAATAACAGCAACAATTAAAATAGAGGAAAATGCAAGCCCAAAGTTTCTGAAGGCCAGACCAGTGCCTTATGCGATCAGACCAGCTGTTGAAGCAGAGCTGGAAAGGTTGGAACATTCAGGAGTGCTGTCCAAAGTGGACTGGAGCGAGTGGGCTACACCCATCATTCCTGTAATGAAGAGGTCGTTGAGTAATATGCCTGGGGAACCAAAGAAGGTCCGCATCTGTGGGGATTTTAAGGTGACAGTGAACCCAGTCCTTCACACGGTGCAATATCCGCTTCCAAGAATTGAGGATATTTTTGCCTCGCTATCTGGAGGTAAACGCTTCACCAAAATTGATCTAGCCCAGGCGTACTTGCAAATGGAGGTAGAAGAAGCTTCGAAACATTACCTTACGATCAACACTCATAAAGGTCTCTATCAATACAACCGGCTGGTGTTTGGAGTAGCCTCGGCTCCGGCTATCTGGCAAAGGGCGATGGATCAGGTCCTGCAAGGGATTCCAGGGACACAGTGTTATTTGGACGACATCTTGGTCACGGGCGAAAATGACGGTGATCACCTTGCCAACTTGGAGAAGGTGCTCACCAGATTAAAGGAGTATGGGCTACGAGCTAATCACCACAAGTGCGAGTTTTTCCAGAAACAGATCTCGTATTGTGGCCATGTCATCGATGAAGAGGGGTTACATAAGTCCCCTGACAAGATTGAGGCAGTAGTCAAGGCTCCAGCACCGGAAAATGTGTCACAACTGAGGTCGTTCCTCGGGCTGGTAAACTACTACCACAAGTTCTTACCAAATTTGTCTACGGTATTACACCCGCTGAACACCCTACTGCAAACAGGGGTACCATGGAAGTGGGATGACGAACGTAGACGAGCTTTCCAGAAGTGTAAAGAATTGATCACATCAAAAGAGGTGTTGGCCCATTTCAACCCAGCACTACCAATTCGTTTGGCATGTGATGCATCACCCTATGGTATTGGAGCGGTGCTCGCACAAATTCCCAGACGGGTTGGAGAGGCCAGTAGCCTTTGCATCTCGGTCACTAACCTCAGCCGAACGCAACTACGCCCAGATTGACAGGGAGGCCCTCAGCCTAGTATGGGGAGTAAAAAAATTCAACCACTATCTGCATGGGCAGAAGTTCACCTTGCTGACTGACCACCAACCACTTGCCTCCATCTTTAATCCTAAGAAGGGCGTTCCAGTGATGACTGCACAGCGGTTACAAAGATGGTCCCTGTTTCTAGGGGCGAATCAATATGAAATAGAATATAAAGGCACGAAACAGCATGGGAACGCTGATGGGCTATCGCGCCTGCCACTGCCTACTGTGGAGGAAGCACCAGCAGTGGACCCCATCGAGATATTTTATTCGTCAATAATTGAACGATTGCCAGTAACAAACGTGGATATAGAGAAGGAGACTCGCAATGATCCAACGCTGTCGCGGGTATATGAATTGACAGTGAGGGGATGGCCAACACATGGCGACTCACTGTTGCCAGCATTCTCATCCAGAAGAGAACAGGTGTCAGTATGCCAGGGAACAGTGATGTGTGGATCCAGAGTGGTGATTCCACCCAAGTTAAGGGAGAGAGTGTTAAATGGGCTACATGAAGGTCATCTGGCAGGAGTGAAAATGAAAAGCCTTGCTAGGGCTTATGTGTGGTGGCCGGGAATCGATCAACAAATCGAAGACCTAACTAAGAGCTGCTTAGGATGCCAGAAGGTCCAAAATGCACCACCACATGCCCCTCTACACCCATGGGAGTGGCCCTCCTCTCCATGGCAACGGGTGCATATTGATTTCGCTGGTCCATTCATGGACTCAATGTTCTTAATAGCAGTGGATGCTCATTCAAAGTGGCCTGAGGTGATAAAAATGTCTTCAACCACTACAGAGAAAACGATTGCAGTCCTACGGACCATATTTGCCAGAAGTGGTTTGCCAGAGCAGATTTGCTCTGATAATGGACCACAGTTTGTGTCCGACGAGTTCCAAAAATTTATGAAAAGAAATGGGGTAAGGCATTACACATCCGCCCCGTATCATCCAGCCACAAATAGATTGGCTGAGAGGTTCGTACAAACCTTTAAGAAGGCGATAAAGGCCATGTGCGACGATGAAATTCCACTACAGCATAAGATGGACAATTTCTTATTAGCCTACCGAAACGCGACACATGCAGTTACCAACCAGACCCCGGCCATGATGTTCTTTAACCGAAGGTTGAGATCTCGTCTGGACTTGCTCAGACCAAATGTGCGAAGAAATGTTGAGGACAAACAATTCCAGCACATCAATGAGAAGCCGACAAGGAGCTTCAATGTAGGGCAACCCGTCTTGGCCCGTGACTATCGAACAGAGAAATGGCAACCCGGAACGATATGTACAAGGCAGGGGCCATTAATGTACACAGTGGATGTCGGGGAGAACATTGTGAGACGCCACGTCGATCAGATCTTAGCGTCACAGGAACGCATCAACCCCATGTCTCGAGTACCTGGGGATGAACCCGACATACCAGTAGCATCTACTTCAGACCCAGTAGCAGTGGAACCCGATGAACTACCCGATGAAAAGGGGTCAGAATCGCCTCTGCACCAAGAACAAGAACCTCCGGAAAGGCGCTATCCCGAAAGGGTCAGGAAGCCGCCCCAAAGACTGAATCTATAAATGGACTTTTGTTGTTTAATGTACATGTTGAAATGTTAATTGTTATTTGAATATTAGGGGTATTACTAATCTAAAAGGGGAGGAATTGTAGTGTATGTGCCTTTAAGTCAGAACTACTTTTACAGCTCCTGTATACTGTAGTACCGGCAGTGACCACACCGGTATATAAGCTTTGCGCATGCCTCTGTACCCCCAGTCTAGAGACTACCCTCCTCCAGTAAAGACCTGTTTATTGTTAATGTACAGTATCCATGTGATTATTTAATAATAGCATATCCACTGAACCACGGATCCAACACTGTCCAGACCCAATACTCACAAAATGCAGGTTTCAGGAGTGGAAACACTGATTTTTCTCCTCCTTAGCCCACAGGCACTGAGTCCAATTCTAGTTACCAATGCCGTTGTCACCACCCCTGCTGAAATCAGCCATCTCAGCACTGACTGGAAGTAAACCTGGGGCCTAGTGGCCTGATTCACTTTACTAAATGGACCAGGGGAGGTTCAAATTGAAAGTTTTTAAAGCAAACTATGGCTAACCAGACACTTGGAGGTTTGGGTGATGCAAACAATTAGACACTGGCCTTTCACCTCTGGGACATGGATTTGAATCAAACTCAGACTGATGAAATTAAAGTTTTCTCTTTCAGTTGATTAGGCAGTTGCAACTCAGTTCCTAACAGGCATGGGACCCCTGCAGAAAAGTGGCTCTGATTCAACGTTAATTGACACTCTCAAACTGAGAGACAATAAAGACAGTTGCTGTGAGAAGTGAAACAATTCACACTTGTGCAGTCCCCAGTCCTGTACTGTGGTTAGAACTGAGGTGCATTGTTGGGGGCAGAGTAGAATTTGCTTACTGTGCTATACTAGACCTGGGAATGTTTGATGCTGCTGCTAGGTGACAAACAGAGGACGTGTTCAACTTCCCAGCACCTTGCTGAACACAAAATTCATCCAAACAAAATTTCAGAAAAACACAGACTCCTGGGGAGTCAGCACCTGAGGTGTTTGAAAAGAAGGTGACCTTGATGTTTATAATGTTGTGTGATAAACAACATTACAAAATGTTGGCGGACGTCTGTAAACTTTGATAGCTTTATCCTGTTCAACAAAAACTGAAACAGCATTTGTTTGTGCTTTAGAAATGCATTACTTTGATGAAAAAACCCTGGATATTGTCTGTCAATGTATCACACTTCACCGAGAGTAAACTGGAATGGGAATAATCTGTTTGCCGGCTCTTTTCTCAGGGGATCTCAATTGATGAGTGGTGCACCTGCTAAATTATCTGTGTGTGCATGTTTGCCACAGTGCATTTTCTGAATTAATTTAGTTTATGCTGATTCTCATTTATATACTACCCTTTAGATGATGAATTTTAGGCACACTGTCAAAATGATAGTATAATTTCAGCCAAGTTAGAACTGAGAGAATTAATTAGTAATTATAACTTTCGGGTTTGATTCCTGCAGTGCAAGTGCACACCCTAGGAAGGGCAAGGAATTGAACCAATGTTCCTATTCCTGATAACTATCCAGTGAGCCCTGTTGGAAAGTGCATGTGTGCTGATGTTGGGTGAAGACACCATCAAACTCTGCTGTGATACCCCCCATGGTTGAATAGCTATCGGATACTCACTGCCTATGCTCACACATGAAGAATAGCCACTTGGGCAATGTACAGGAGAGCAAACAATGCCCCTGAAACAGTTACTGGATAGAAGTCAAAATCTAAAAGGAGCAGAACAGGAGAAATAAGCAATAAATAAATCTGTAAATAAAGGTTTGGAGATGCATCTGTCAATAAAAATGAGAATGAAAGCCAGTAATGTCCTGTTAGTTTAACAGAAACTTTTCTAGCTGTAGAAAATATCCTCTAATTGGCTTCAAAATGTCCCCAATAGCAATTTAACTTCAGTTAACCTCAGGATATTTCTATTTATAGTAAGAAGATGCTGTGACCTTTAGGGGATAGGCTAGGTTATGCGCAACCCCATCTTAGCAACGGAATAATACATTCTGCGTTACATGGTATGATGCTCCAGTCATAAAACGGCATATCCGCAGACTTACCATGAACAAAACCACAGGAGGTCTGGTAGCAACTATACAAGTACACGTTGCTATCTTTTTTGTGCCTGGTTTCTTATTAATTGTGCATCATTAAAGTCCTTCCTTCCAAACAATTTCTGCAAAATACCTTTTAAGAAGAAAAGCAGCATTTTAAAGAAACTGTAGTTAGCAGATTCCTGGGAAGCTGACTGGGAAGGTATTACAGCCACCCAGTATTGCATGTCAGGCAGCAGCGGAGAATGCTGACTTCCTACACCACTGCTGGAAAATCCTCAAATCTTTTTTGTTTCCTGTAGGAAATTATAAATAATCAGTTGGCTTCAAATACAACCATTGAAGTAGCAAATAGTTGCCTCTTTCATTAACTATATGCTTTCTCTGCATGTATATATATATTACCTCATATTGTGTGGGCACTACTGTACTGAAGCATCTTACAGAGGAAGTCTTGTTATCAAACATTCCTTTTATTTTTTTCCATTTTCTCCCTTCCTGAATTCACTGGCAGGAGCCCCGACTGTGGGGGTTGTCACAGCTGAGAATAATTTGGTTCTCACCCTGCTTTCTTGAACAGTGTATTTCTGTAACATGTACCCGCCTAAAAGCTATTCATCTTTTAGTTCTGACAAAAGGTCATCAACCTGAAAATTTAACTCTATATTTCTCTCTCCACAGATGCTGCCTGGCCCGCTGAGTGTTTCCAGCATCTGCGGTATTTTTCTTTTTTTCTTTTCTCCCCCGGTATATTTCTAATCCAACACGAAAAGAAGTATTGTTTGAGAAATGAACTGGGTCAAATAACTGATGTGAGAATAGGAGAACAATTGAGAAATAGTGACCACGTTAGATTCAATGTGAAAATAGAAAATGATAGCAAACAATCAAAGACAAGGGTGCTGGAATGGATAAAGACAAAGTTGAGATAAGAAGAGGTCTCGTCCAAATTAACTGAGCAGAAAAGTTATAAAACAGGATGGAGACTCTTCAACTATGTGAAGGATGGATAAAATCCTACAGGTGAAAAGGACAATTTCAAAGCATAGAATTCCATGAATATTTAGAGATCAAAACTAAATTGAAATATAAAGGGAGACATATTATAAAACAAGGACTAACAATACAAAAGAAAATTGTAGGAATATGAAAAGTGCAGTGGAAGGTAAAAAGGGAAACTAGAAGGGCCGAAAGGAAATACTAAAACACTCCAGCAGATAATATAATAGTAAGGACGTTTATAGAATATTAAACGTGTCAGCCTTAGCTCGGTGGTAGCACTATTGCCTCTGAGGCAGAAGGTTGTGGGTTCAAGCCTCACTCCAAGAGACTTGACCACATAATCTAGCTGACATTTAAGCGCAGTGCTGCAGGAGTGCTGTACTGTCTGAGCCTTTCGGATCAGACATTGGGCCAGAAATTCCAGAACGGGGCTTGCAGCGCGTGCAAGCCCCGTATTTGCACTTACCCCGCGCTCCTGCCGATCAGCTTCTGGGACGCCTGAACTTGGAGAAATAGAAAGCACATTCCCGGGCAGCGTATGACGTCACGCCGCCCAGGAGTGCAGCCAGCGCGGACCCAGGAGCGTGCAGTGTAAGTGAGACACGCCCCTTGAGGTCTCAGTTTCACTGGACACGCCCCCAATGTTTCTGTCAAGCTGCTTTGCTTTTTTACATGCAAAGCAGCAGTTTAAATAGGTTTTTGGAAGTTTTTTGAAGATTTTGGTAACTTTTATAAACTTTTTAAAATGTTTACATTATTTTGAGTAATCTGAAGTAGTTTTA
Source organism: Somniosus microcephalus (assembly GCF_052327205.1). NCBI lineage: Eukaryota > Metazoa > Chordata > Chondrichthyes > Squaliformes > Somniosidae > Somniosus > Somniosus microcephalus. The sequence continues at coordinate 138,276,569 of NC_140999.1, read as the reverse complement.
AAGAGAATTAAAGCAATTTAAAGACTTTTAAAAGCCCTAAAAGAATTTTTTTAATTCCATTTATTTATTTAGCAATGTCGTCGTCATACGTGTCTTCACACTGTTCCCTTTGGGGAACTGTATGAAGTGGTGGAAGGATTTATGGCCGTGATTAACGCTCATTCCGTGACCGTAACCATCTTTGAACCAGCCATTAGGGCGGTTAGTCCTATGGCGGGAGGGTTTTACGGGCTCCCACAAGCTATACAAGGAGGGGGGGCCACCCACACCCACGGACGCAAATATCCCACTGGATGTCAACCCAGAATTTACAGCCGGAGCTCTGACTCCACTTGCCGGGACTGTCTGGAGCGGGGTTCGAAACCCTACCCTGATCTGGCCCAGCGGCGGGGATCCTACCGCTATGACAAACGCCCAATCCGATTAGCAACGTGAAATGGCAGCATAGGGCTCCAGTCACGGGGAGGGAAAAGGCGCAGGAAACGTATGGGTGTCACCTTTTGTGCGGGGTGGGCCTTTTGCGTAGCAGTAAGCATCCCCGCCGCTGGGCCAGAAGGAGTAGGGTTTTGAACCCCACTCCAGACAGTCCCGGCAAGTGGAGTCGGAGCTCCAACTTTAAATTCTGGGTGGACATCCAGCGGGATACTTGCATCCGTGGGTGTTGGTGGCCCCCCCCCCCTCAGATGGGTTGTGGGAGCCCGTAAAACCCTCCCGCCATAGGACTAACCACCCTAATGGCTGGTTCAAAGATGGTTACGGTCACGGAATGAGCGTTAATCACGGCCATAAATCCTTCCACCACTTCATACAGTTCCCCAAAGGGAACAGTGTGAGGATACGTCCGATGATGACCTCTTGCGCAATGCACCTCCTTGGACCCTCAGTCGCAGATGCGAGGGGGCAAGTCGTGCAAGTGTTAAATTTTTTATTTTATTGACATGTAAAATGTTGGCCCAATAATTCCCTTCCAAATGCGCTAGTACGGTCGGGGTACTTACGCATCTGGCCGGATGAAATGCCGGTTTTCAGCATGCACAGTGCATGTGGGGAAAACCGGCATTTCCTGTCCTCTGAACGAAGGGGTTCAGAGGCAGAATGCGTGCGACTGCACATGCAGCGCGTGCGCAGTATAATTCGCCGCTTTCATTAATGCTTTCAGTGAGGTCCAGTCATTACAACTTACACATGAAAAAAGCATGGGTACAGTTGCTACAGAGGCTGCGGAGGAAGATATTTCTTATCGTGGAGCTTCTGAAAGTATGTATGTCTGTATATATTCCTTTGCGTGTTATGTATATATTCCTTTACTTATGTGTATGAATGTATTATTTAATTATGACTTTCAGAGAAAGTAACTTATTGGAAAATCATAATTAAAAACATACATTCATATTAAAGGAATATAAAACATACATACATATACGTAAAGGAATATATGTGGACATACATACATAACTCATTCTCACATTTCATTCACACAGCCACAATTGCTCCTTCTACCTACCGTCCTGAAAACCCTTTAAAAAAAAAAAAAAATTTTAACTTTAAAACTTACTTAAAATTTCTTAAAATAACTTCCCTCCCTTTCCCAAACAAAAATATTGCATTTCAAAAGCTCCACGATAAAATATATCTTCCTCCGCAGCCAATGAACCACTTTACACTTGCTTTTTTTCAGTGTAACTTCTAAGGACTTAACCTCACGGATTTCATGAATGAAATCCACGAAGTTCACTGCGCAAGCGCTGCCTGTGCAGTCGCACGCGCTCGAGGTCTGGAAATGCCGGCGTTCCCTGCATGCGCTGTTCATGCTGAACGCCGGCATTTCCAACGGCCAGAAGCGTGAGTAAGCCGACCGTACTCACGCTTCTGGCCTGGAATTTCTGGCCCATTAAACTGAGGCCCTGTCTTCCCTCTTAAGTAACATAAAAGATCCCATGGCACTTTCTGAAGAAAAGCAGGGAAGTTCTCCTGGTGTCCAGGCCAATATTTATCCCTCAGCCAACATCACTAAAACAAATTATTAACAACAACAACTTGTATTTATATAGCACCTTTAACACAGTAAAATGTCCCAAGGTGCTTCACAGGAGTATTATAAGACAAAAAATTTGACACCGAGTCACATAAGGAGAAATTAGGGCAGGTCAAAGAGGTAGGTTTTAAGGAGCGTCTTAAAGGAGGAAAGAGAGGTGGAAAGGTTTAGGGAGGGAATTCCAGAGCTTAGGGCCCAGGCAACAGAAGGCATGGCCACCAATGGTTGAGCAACTTTAACCAGGGATGCTCAAGAGGGCAGAATTAGAGGAGCGCAGATATCTCGGGGGGGTTGTGGGGCTGGAGGAGATTACAGAGATAGGGAGGGGCGAAGCCATGAAGGGATTTGAAAACAAGGATGAGAGTTTTGAAATCGAGGCATTGCTTAACCAGGAGTCAGTGTAGATCAGCGAGCACAGGGGTGATGGGTGAACAGGACTTGGTGCGAGTTAGGTCACGACAGCCAAGTTTTGGATGACCTCAAGTTTATGTAGGGTAGAATGTGGGAGGCCAGCCAGGAGTGCGTTGGAATAGTCATGTCTAGTGGTAACAAAGGCATGGATGAGCGTTTCAGCAGCAGATGAGCTGAGGCAAGGGCAGAGACGAGCAATGTTACGGAGGTAGAAATAGGCGGTCTTAGTTATGCCGCGGATATGTGGTCGGATGCTCATTTCAAAGTCAAATATGACCCTGGTCATTAATCTCATTGCTGTTCTTGGAGCCTAGCTGTGTACAAATTGACTGACATGTTTCCCTACTTTACAACAATGGCTAACTTCAAAGAATTGCATGAATATGAATTCAAAATTGACTGTGAACCACTTTGGGACGTCCTGAGGTTGTGAAAAGTGCTATATCAATACAAATTGTTTCTTTCTAAAAGAATAAAAGAGGATAGACTCACTCAGAGCTAAAGAGAGGGAATCTAGTTGTGGAAGGTGAAGGTATGGTCGAGATATTCAGTTAACATTTAGCATCAGTGTACAAATGATAGCGGAAAGGAGAATGTAGGTGCATTAAAGGAGGATGTGGAAAAATTGTTATAGATAACTGTAGAAATCGAATTGATTTCCCTGCATTACAACAGTGACTACACTTCAAAAGCACTTCATTGCCTATGAAGTGGGTTGGGACATCCTGAAGTTGCGAATGGTGTTATATTAATGTGAGTTCTTTCTTTTTCCTTGGTTCTGAAAGAATAGCAAAACTGAAAGTGGATAAGTCACCAGGTTCTGATATTATTCACCCTAGACTGTTGAAGGAAGTCAAAGAGGAGATAACAGAAGCTGTGGATCCTCCTTCGACATGCAAACTGTGCTGGGGTACTGGAGAGTAGCCACTGTAACATGTCTGTTCAAGAAGGTAATGAAGGATAAACTGTAGCTAAACTGTAGTCTAACCTCAGTTGTAGCCAAAATCTTTAGAATACATAATTGAAGATCAAATCATTTAGACTATCAAGGACAGCCAAATGGAATTGGATTTTGACAAATTTACTGGAGTTTTTTTTTGAGATGTGATTTTATAGATAATAAAGGGAATGCAGTAGATGTAGTATATATGGCTTTTCAGAAGACATTCATTAAAATGTCTCACAAACACACATCAAAATGTGCCACCCAACTAAGATCAGCTAACTCAGCGTGGTCCAACGATGGAACCTGGAGCCTTCCCGGTCTAATGTGGCTCCGTTCAAACATTGGGCAGTGAATGTACTAACTGATCCTTTGGGGAGCTGAAATCTTAGTGGAACAAGTGTAATTTCTGATGATGTAAATACCCATCATTCTGTAGGAGGATGTAGTGCAAAGAGGAAATGCTTCATACAGCATTGTTTTGAATAATTCAATATTAACTTAAATTAACAGTTCTGTACATGTGTTCACCACAAGCATTGTCATGTAATTGCCACACACAGCACCACTAAGCCTATGGCAGTTCAAATATTAGTGTGTTGTACAAATGTTGCTTACAGAATTTGACAAATGGTATGGAGATCTGCCTGGACAGGAAATTCTAAGCATGACCATATTAAACTTGGTACATGGCGAGGACTGTTTGCAATATGCATGTATCTTCATGGGTTTATCAGTAGCACTGGCTAAAACCACTACATCACTATTTATAAATGAAACTATGTTCGTACCACTTGATCCAATAGTGAAATAATGGCCCAGAATTTTCAGGAAACTTGCACCATAGTAATGGCTCATCAACACATTATTCCAGTGTAGAAGTTCCAGGAAATAATTATGTAAATGAGTTATGCCATTATTTACGTTGTGCTGTAATTTCCTGGAGCCTTTGCGCCACTCTGCCAATACCCTCGCCGAAACCGAGAAAAGTTCCTTATCATAGCCCCAGCCACCTTGTAGTCAATGGCAAATACAAGTTTTCTGGATTTACACCTGCTTTCTCACCGCAGCCACTTAGTCTGAAAAATAATAGCGCAGGTCACCTGGTACTGATGTGATTTATGGCCATCACATGATTCTCATCCTGGCAGGACTACAAAGGCACCATTAAAGCAGTGGAGCCTCATCCTTTCAGTCCAGAAATTGTTTTCATATATTCTTTGCTAATTCTCTCAGTTTTGGCAGTCCTGCCAGTTTTACCATACAGAATCCATTGAGTGTCTGAAGGCAACATTTTCAAGACCCCTAGCCCCTCTCTATGCATTAAGATGGTGAAAGGAATGCAATGGCCTATCCACTGGGCATTCCCCTGTTCTTGATTGTCATGGACGATCTGGAGGAGAAGCAGAAAGAGGAGGTGCATGAGGCAATATGGCCGGCGACTGCACCAAACTCATTACTTCCCACCCCTCACCAAGAGGGTACAGGGAGCAAATGTCATTCATGGTACTGTTGGAGGAGCTGTGCGTGCACAAACTGCACTTCACCAAGGAAGCAATTGGCCAGCTCTGCAATATGCCGCAGGAAGGCCTGATGCTGCAGTCTACTTCCTGCAGGGTTTGTCAGTGGGAATGAAGATGATGACAGCCCTCAATTTCTATGGCTCCAGTTCCTTTCAGTCAGGCACGGGAGATGTCTGTAATATCAGCCGTGAGGGCCTATATTCAACAAATGACAGATGTCCTCTTCTGCTGGCAATGCAACTTCATTAAAAAACCCTGGCCTTGTCTCTGCTCTACCTTACCAAGGAGGACCCACAGGTCTTCATCCCTGAAGTTTGCAGCTTTTAGAAACATAGAAACATAGAAGATAGGAGCAGGAGTAGGCCATTCGGCCCCTCAAGCCTGCTCTGCCATTCAATGAGATCATGGCTGATCATACAAATTCAGTACCCTGTCCCTGCTTTCTCCCCATATCCTCGTCTTTTCCTGACTGTGAAATAGCTGTAGAAAAGGGGGTGTGCAGACACCAAAACATACTTTTTCCAGTGTTTTACAACAATTTGTTAGCTAAAATTAACTTTTAAAAATTGATTTTAGGTGATTTCAGAACTAACAACTCAATGTAGGAAAAAAGAATGGGTCACTGTCATGTGTTGCAAGAAATGGGAATTGGCATGAAGAGGATGCAAAAGAGATTCACTAAACTGATACCAACTATAAACGTTGCTCTCCTGAATGCATTGACTCCTAGCTGGGGTATAGCTTCACAGGTGTTAGATTTCCTCCTTTCATGTGTGAACCTTAGCAGTGAGTGTTGACAGGCAATTCATCCTCATTGGGCATCACAGCTGCGCCTGATCCTTTCTTCACCTGATGTCCATGGTGCACATTTCCCATTATGGATAATAGTTAGTAATCTCGGACTGGGACCCCTGCCAATTTACTCCTACCCAGTCCTGAGTGCTGAGAACAACATAGCACAAACCAAGACTCTGCGATCATCCTGATTTCTGTGGCTCAGCTTAGTGAGCTAAACCTTCGGGGAGCTGATATGAGATTTTTAACATTTTGTTTTCCTGCCTTCTCTTCTGAAGATACTGACTCAGGCTCAAACTTTGCTCTCCCAATTTATGATGTCAACAGCAATCCTCAGTACGATTATTTTCTTGTAATCACTCCTGTTCACTCATTATTCTGTGTATGACATGACGCTTACCCTAGCTATCAGATATAAGCTAACTTTTTGTTTCAGTACTTCATGTACTGTAGCTGGAAAGAACGGAGGAGGAAATGAGATAGGACTCCTTAGTTTGTTGTCACTGCATAAACCAGCATCCTCAAAGATTGTTCTATTTAGTTCTTTTCTATAAGTAACATATTGTAAGATTTATTTGTTTATTGGGGGAGGGACAGTTGTGATTTACAGCTGAGTGCTTCCAAACTTTGAAAAACATGATTGACAGATGACAATGCAAGTACTTGGAGAACTCAGTGTGTCTTCTTTGAATAATGACATGGGACCTTAAACTGAAGTTTATTGTCTACTCCTGGTGGATATTAAACATTTCATCTGACGGACAACACCTACAGCAACGAAGCACTCCCTCAGTACTGCACTGGAGTGTCAGCCTAGATTAGGAGCTCAAGCTTCTGACATGGGGCTCAAACCCATAACCTTCTGACCCAGAGGCACAAGTACTACCAACTGAGCCAGGTTGACCTATACTATGAGCAAAGAATGTTATACATACCATGGTAGTACTATGGAAACTACTATTAAACCTAATTTTCAAAAATGTCCTCATTTTTATATTAGGACTTGGTCGCTAAATTACAGTAATATGTTTTGCCTTGCTCCAATGTTCTTTTTCAAATCATGAAACTTTTTCTTGACTTTCTTTCATTTTCAGCTCCTCATACTTGTGAAGCCAAACATACTGTCTGGAAGATGTATGTGTGTCACATCAAAAACGTCCTTTCATTTATCTATGACACGGTCTACTGGGACCTCCAAAGTCTGCAGTGAAATGGTACCAATTAAGTGGCACATTAGCTACTTGACAAATATGAAAGAAGCATTATTACAGATGAATTCAATTGGTTGCCTTTCTGTTGTTAACATTAGTGAGTTCAGGATGACAGAAATAGGCAACAACAAAATTACCTGCCACTTTGGTTGGCAATCTGAAAATTCTACAACCATAGGGATGTAGAAATCCTTTTCATGAAAAGTTCAAAATGTACCCCGAGCTCTGCTTGAGCACAATTTGAAATTAAAGGGATTACTTCAAAAGTGCAATGCACACCTGGTGTAAAGAAAGGTGATGAGGCTGATCCCTAGGCCCCGATTTTAACTGCAGGTGGATTCCCTGCTCAGGCCTGAGTTAAAATTACAGTCGGGTCTCAATGATGTCATCGGGTCGCAACATGCATATGTAAAGAAGGACCCTGTTGGCTCCGGGCGTGTGTCCTTGCTGCCTGCTCAGGAGAGCGGGTTAAAATTGCAGATGTTGCGATCATAGTGGCTTTCAGGCAGGTAAGAGCCAGGCCAATTTTAACTGTCCACCCGCCAGGTTTCTGCTGCGCGACTGGGTTAAAATTGGCCCCTAGTGTCAGAGGACTGAGTTTGAGAAATGTTTAGAAACACTCGAATTCTTCACCTTGAAAAGAGGTGTATAAAAGTTGGCCTTGTGGAAATATATAGTGGGAAAGATTCGGTTGCTTTGCGCCTCCCGTTAGCGCCCTACGAGGGCGTTAATGGGGCGCAAAACAACTAGCGCCCGGGCGCAGTGATGTTTGCGCCGCTTGCGAAATTGACCAGACATTTTGCAGCGGCGCTAAACACTACCGCCACAATCTTCTGCGCCCGCAGATCGTGATGCCAGTCGAGCGTGCAACCAGATATTGAGTGGCGCCCTCTGCCTTACCACCTGCCGCTAGCAACGACAGGTTGAGGGGAGCGTTTTGCAGTCGGGAAGGGACTGGGGGAGCGCTATTTAAAGGCGACCGCTTCCTGCCTTTTTTTGTCGGAGACAATTTTGCACCACGCAGTCTGAGAGAGAGAGAGAGACTTCTGGAGAGATTCAACGCTGTGTGAAGGAGTTTTGGGTACTGAGCAGCAGGTTCATTTTGATTTGACCTTCCTTGCATCGATTTAGAAGAGACTATGGGGGCTGCACTCTGAGCTCTTTCACTGGGCCTCTCCATTGTTCTTTCCAGCAGATTTGATGTACAGGTCTCTCCAGGCCGAGATTCAAGGCTGCAATGAGCAGGGTGTGGCTGGAGAGCAAGATCAACACTCCCCTTTAAGAACTGGCCGGCGCTATTGTGTCTGTGTTCTATTGCTGACTGACATCACATGAGCTTCGCCAGCGCTCTGAGGTAGCGCCTCGCTCCTCGGTGTTAGCGCCTTAAGAGAGGTGTGTAGCGCCTGATTTAGCGCTCCAATCACTTCCAGGGGCAAGGTGGCTATTTCAGGCAACTGTTTAATGCCTACCTAGTATAATCTGAATAGACCCCAGTATTTCCAGCAGCAACTTCACCCAAATTTTATCATCCAATTTACATCTGTACTATTGGACAATGTAGAAATTTACTTGGCTCCCAAATCTGTGCCCATCTTTCCTACAACACTGTTTGGATCTGTCCAGTCAGGTTTCCACCCTGCCACAGCACTGAAATGGCCCTAATCAAACTCAAAAATGATTTCCGTGACTATGACCATGATGCATCCTCCCTTCTTGCCCTCCTCGGCCTCTCTGCAGTCTTTGATATGGTTGACGACGTCATGCTCCTTGCATCCACTCTTTCTATCTAATCACAGTCAGAGAAACTCCAATAATGGCTTTTCTTTCCACTCCTCCACTGTTATCTTCTGAAGCCCCCCAAAGGATCAATCCTTGGCCCTTTCGTCTTCCTCAAATATGTGCTGCCCCTTGGAGTCATCATCTGCAGATATGGGGTCAGCTTCCACATTTACATCCCTCCAGCACCTCGCTCGACCCCTCCACTGCCTCTGCTGTCAGACTGCTTTTCCAACATCCAGTAATTTCCTTCAATTAAACAGTGGGAAGACTGAGGCCTTTCCCCTCAGCCCCCACCACAAACTCTGTACCCTTGCCACTGAATCCATTCCCCTCCCCAGCCATTGTCTCAGGCTGAACGAGACCTATTTAACCCCAAGCTGAGCTTCCACCCCCATATTCTTTCCGTTACAAAGACTGCCTACTTCCACATCTGTAACTTCGCCTGCCTCTGCCGTTACCTCTGTCCATCTACTGCTGAAATCCTCATCCATGCCTTTGTCACCTCCAGACTTGAATATTCCAATGCCTTCCAGGATGACCTCCCATCCTCCACCTTCTGCTAACTTCAGTTCATCCAAAACTCTGCTGACTATATCCTATCCCACTCCAAGTCCCGCTCATCTAACACCCCTGTCCTTGCTGACCTACATTGACTTCCGAACACCGACAGCTAAAATTAAAAATGTTCATTCTTGTGTGGAAATCTCTTTCATGGCCTTGCCTTGCCTTACCTCCATACACTCCTCCAGCCCTACAAATCATCCACCCCCGAATTCCCTGCTTCTCCGGTTCTGGTCTTTTGTGCCTCCCCTCCTCTCTTCACCCCACCATTAGAGGCTGTCCATTTATCTATCTAGGCCCCATACTCTGGAATTCCCTGCCTAAGCTTCTCCACCTCTTTTAAAACCCTCCTTAAAACCCACTTCTTCGACCAAGCTTTTGGTCACCCCTCCTAATTACACTTTCTTTGGTTCTGCGTCCATTAATTATACCTCTGTGAAGCACCTAACAAAGTTTTTCTACTTTAAAGGCACTATATAAATGCAAGCCATTGCTATCAGTGACACAGGTGCTCAGCAACAATAATGTCATACTAGATTGCTTCTATTTCCTGAGTTGCAAAGAAGAAAATAAATGTCATCGGAGATTAAAAAACCAGGTGCCGACTGAGCCCTTTCGGAGTCCCATAGTGTTATGTGATCTTTAACTAGAGAAGTGAGAGAGAAAAGAAATGACAGTCTATCATTTCAGCAGCAACACTTCAAAATATTCATTTCACTTATCCTGCAAGCATGATTAGTAGTTTCCATGTCCATAGGATTCACAACTATTAAATGCTGTTATAATCTGGTGTTGCTGGGCTACATAGTTTATTAATGGTTTGCTGTTTCTATTTGGTCATACGAATGTAATGTTCTGTATCTGTTTATGTTAAATCGACATTAAGGTATCACTGTTGGTCTAAATAATATGGGAACCTTAATGTCTTATTTTAGAGGGTTTGCACTGAGGGAAGATTGTCCTTTTGCTTACGCAAGACTAACTATTGTATTGTATAAAAATCAAGCTGCTGAAGTGAAACTAAAAAAAAAATGTTTCTTTTTCTTTGAAAAGGCGGTCTCTGATGTTTATTAGCTAATTACAAGTGTAAGTATTTTACCAAATGCTCTTTACTATACTTGCACATGTAAGCTCTGTGATGTTTACAACTTGCATATTTTGGTACTGTAATTTAAAAACATGCAACCGGGCCCCAAGGGAAATGAACTGTTTCAAACCAACTGGACTTCTTTCTTGTGATCAGGAATGTTGGAATTGCTATTATTATCAATCTACCACTACTAAATATCAAAACATAATTGTCTGCCTAGTTCCACAAAAGAAGTACCTTGCTTTTAAAAAATGGCAGCTATACACCACAAAACTGAAGCAAAGTGAGTTCCAAGAATTATGGAGCTCCCTTCTAGATTACTACAATGAAACACAGAATAAAGCAATTGTGTACAGCATACAAAAGAAAGCCTAGATGAACTAGTCTTAGGTTCATGGAAATTTGCTTTTCTCCAGATACTAAATATTTATTATCTACAACAACAGGTCTCTGCATATCACAATAATAATAGGCCAAGGGCATTATACATGCCATTTAGACTCCCCCGGTGACTTTGTGAGCTATGCAATGAGTGCCTACAGACTAGAAGGTAACAAGTTCAATCCCCAGTCTGTGCTGAGTTTGCTGATCATAGCCTCAGTGGCGATAGGAGTGCTACAATTGATCTCAGTGTTTTTCTTAGTTAAAAAGAAAAAATCATACAGGGTTCCCACTTCTGATCATTAGCCAGTTGGAAGTGTGCATGTGTGGACAGGATTAGAGTTGACTGACGCCTTATGCAGTTGCCAGCCTGCTGACAGTAACTGTCTGGGCTCACACAGATGCAATGGCTTCTTAAACCAAATGGGAACCAATGCCCTTATATCACAGCAAGGAGTGAATGCTTTCCGGAAAGGGATAAGGCAGGAAGAAAACTGATAGAGATAAAAATTGCTACTCTGAAAATGATGACAAAAAAGGAGCATGAAAGTAACCCATGATGATATTTCCTTTGATTCTATATGCCTCTCTGCATGGAGGGGGGGAAAGGTCGGATCTCCAAAAGATGCCTTTCATGGCAGTCTGGGTACAATTAGAAGCTCAACATCTGGGAGAACTTTTGTCTGAACATTTCATGGCACAGCACAATGGGCTTCCAAAGCACTCTGTCCATGCACCGCTATTCGGATTTTATTAATCCATCTGCAGGCACTAAACATTGGCCCTGAAATTCTGGGGGCTGGGGAAGGTGGATTTGTTGCATAATGTCTGCGAGAGGGATGGAACACAGAACTGGCAGGGTTCCACCCCTTTACAGCCTCATGGTAAATGTCACTTTTGGGTGGTGGGTCTACAATACAGTTGCTCACTTGTGGGCGAATGTATCATAATCCAATGTTAATGAGAGAAATACATCATATGATGCATTTCCCTTATTTATGCCCTTAGCACCATTGGATGTCAGGAATACTTTTGAGTTTCCCGTGTGCAACATTGCTGGGGCATGGGCTGGGGAATTCCAGAATTTTCTGGCCCGTTTTGTAATGCAATCAATCATAAAACAATCGACTGCATTTCATACACTAACAGAACTATTTTTGTCTCATCTTCAATCATGGATCTCTAATCCCACGGACCATTGATACTGTGGCAAAGTACCACTGCAAGATTCCTTTAGGTGGGTGCCCCAGTTACACTGGGAACGGTGACTAGTCTCCGTGCCCCTTGTTTAGGGAGGGAAAATCATACAGGGCTTGTTAAGTAGCCTGACCTCGAGATATCTGACAGGGTCAGGTTCCTCCACAGTGGGCAGACAGAAATTCTGCTCGACCCCCACATCTGCCCTCTACCAAGGTCTCAACACAAATTTCAGGGCCACGAAATCAAAGACCTGCACATAGAGGTCAAAGTTCGCATAATTACAAAACAAGCCAATTTTTCACCCCAAATTATATTCCATGAAACAAGTTTAAAATGCCTCATTAGATTTTCTCAAAATTCAGTAAGGCACACCCTATCATCAGGCACTGAGTCGCTCTTTATAAATGATCAGACTAAAAACCATCTGAGCAGTGATCCCTTAATAACCATACTTAGATTAAAAATTCCATGTACCTAGCAATAGCCAAAAATAAAACCCAAAAATGTAGTAATATATATTTTACTATCAGTCACACAAGTACTATTCGTTCATTAGGTTAACCCTGAATGTGTATATCATAGCACTGATGTACAAAGTTCAAGAAGTTCCTGTTTATTTGGCAGAATAATGATTATGTGAGATGCTACTAAAGTGTAAATAGTTTGGTGACTCCAGCAGAAAACATATCATAGAATCTTTACACACCACTCCTGAGTTAACTTCAGCATTGTAAAAAGAAACCAAAGGATCTAATGCCAGCATAATAATACATGAAAAGAATTAATGCAACTTGTAGTTATTGTGGATTTAATTACTTCTCCTGGTGTAATCTATAGTTCAAATCTTCTTCTGGCGAAGGGTCCACACTTGAAATGTTAACTCATCCGCTCTCTCCACAGATGCTGACTGATGTGCCGAGCATTTTCCAGCATTTTCTGGAATGTCAAAGTTGCATATTTACAATGTGTGCAGCTATCAGAAAACTTATTAAATAGGCCAAAGGTAAAGCAGCTGATCTGTTTCAATTTGATTGCGCAACTGCTGTTTCTATGTTCTGAAGCAGAGTTTGCCAAACCTCCTAAAATATTCAGGATTACTGGCACGATACTTTCCTTGTAATATAGGTGGTGCTGATATGCTTTTTTCGCATACTTATGAAATACAACTGATTCAGCATGATGAATTCCAAATCTTAGTTATGTGAGACCTTCACAAATGTACAAAAAAACACGCTCTGATGATAGCAGTCGAAATTCAGTGTGAGTGTAAGAGTTAATCATTAAGACATAGTATTGAAGAGGCAGAGAAAATATGTACTGTCTTAGAAAATGGGTATTGCATTAGATAATGAGCAGAGTTGTGTGTGACAGTAGAAGTTATGCTACCAATACGATTCATATCGGGGCTTCAATTTGAACTATACACAGTAGGTAATGGTCACTGTTTTAGAAACTCCATTGGTATCTAATTACAGTGTGCCTAGTAAAATCACTGGTGGGATAATTTAAGTCCATACTGTAACTTGCTGTATCATAAATACAGCCCTAGTATCAAGTGGAAGTATTTTTGTCCTCTACTCTAGTGAGTAATGTAAACCTGCTCTTGCCACAAAGACTTTCCTAAACATATCTGTAACATTGATGGAAAACTAAAACTAAAATATAACTATTGTAGCAGGACTGGTGATTTGTCAAAAAATAAATAAATTACATCAGCCCTTGTAACTCATAAGAACATAAGAAATAGGAGCAGGAGTAGGCCATTCTCTTGCAGAGAGCCGGCACGGGCTTGATGGGCCGAATGGCCTCCTTCTGTGCTGTAACCATTCTATGATTCGGCCCTTCGAGCCCACTCCACCATTCAATAAGATCATGGCTGATCTTCTACCTCATCTCCACCTTCCTGCATTATCCCCATATCCCTTGAGTTCCTTAGTATCCAAAAATCTATCGTTCTCTCGTGAATGCAATTAATAACACCGTAACACTTTCTCTGCTGTCTTAATGTACATGGTTAGAGCAAAAGCTGGTGTCACTGTATGGATTTTTTTTTTTTGAAGAGCTAGCCTTTATAATAATAAATTTTACAATTAAGGGGATATGCCAACAGTTATTTTTTTGTTATTCATTCATGTTGCTGGCAAGGCCGGCATTTATTGCTCATCCCTAGTTGCCCTTGAGAAGGTGGTGGTGAGCCACCTTCTTAAACCGCTGCAGTCCGTGTGGTGAAGGTACTCCCACAGTGACTTTGTCGTAGTGGTTTGGTACAGCTGAGTGGCTTGCTAGGCCATTTCAGAGGGCAGTTTAAGAGTCAACCACATTGCTGTGGGCCATGGAGTCACATATAGGCCAGCCCGGGTTAGGAAGGCTGATTTCCTTCCCTAAAGGCCATTAGTGAACCAGATGGGTTTTTTACAACAATCCAGTAGTTCCATGATCACTATTACTGATACTAGCTTTTATGTTCCCGATTTATTTAATTAACTGAATTAAAATTCCCCAGCTGCCATGGTGGGGTTTGAACTAGTCCAAGCCTCTGGATTACAAGTCCAGTAACATAACCTCTATGCTACCATTACCATTATATATTACTGTACCACATATCAGCAATTATATAAAGTCATATCTATATTTAAACATCAATTATCATTTTAATATTAACATTTAAAAATAGAGTGTAGGCTAATACAACACTACTTTTGTAACTTATTTTCCTCTTGCCAATTTTTCTTCCTTCCCATCATCTCCTGAAGGAGTTGAGTCCTTGCTGGTGTACAGTTCCATTGGTGTAAAACTCCTTCTGATACCTCACCCAAGTAGTCTTTATTCATTTGTGAGCTGTTACAACAAGTGTTGATGGGACATTTTACCACGGGGTACTTCCCATATATGTACATTTACAGCAGGAATCACTAAGGCCAAATGGATTGTCATGTTGGGATTAGCTAACACAACACTGGGCATTGAGCCTGAGATCTTCAAAGTCTGCATGGCTGAGCTACTCAGTGGATTAAAGCTGTTTTTAGATTGCGCCAGGACCTATGCTAATGGTGGCAGCTCCCAACGCCTGGGTCACACATGGCTGGCTTCAACCACCAAGCAAACTTGTTGCAATTGGCTCAGACTGGCAGTGGGGAAGAGCTGTTTTCACTTGCTTGAACCACTAAGGAAGCCTTTCCTAGCCTTTTCCTAGAAAGAGCTATCCAGGTACCAACAGTTTTGGTTAGTGGTGTATAGACTATGAGGAAAGAATGCGAGAATTAGTCTGCAAGCTTCTTATCATTTCTCATTGATGTTGGAATGAATGGTAGTGCACTAGGTCAGTGCTGTGTTAAACATAGCTATAGTCAAATAGTGGGAATAAATTACACCAATAAATTACACAAAGCTTTTCCTAAAGTAAAGGTAAATATTTTGCAATACACTTAATGAAGCCTGAAATAGGCTTCAATTAGATAGGGTTGATCTTTCTATATTTATTACCTTATGATATTTTTTCATGTGTGACTAGGGAGAATTACATTTAGAAGAGAATTGGTTGAATCCCTGTATGTGCTGAATTAGCTAACCTCAGTTGAGGTAATGGTAGAGGAATGACAATTGGGTTATGGTGCTTGGGTAAGGAGATACAAATACAAAATTACCCATGATTCCTTCTTCTGATTGCTGTCCAGTGATTCCCTGCTGGAATGTGCAGATTTGTGATATTTGGATAAGGACATAATTGGGTGGCTATGATGCTGCTCGTGGTTGAATTGCCTGCTAACACTCAAAATTTAGACTCACTGTTAAGGAAGTTACCATGAGGCTACGGACTCCTTGGAATGCACCCCAGTATGATTCACTGACTTTTGGAGAGGAGTGCTAAGGGGAGACAAATTGTGGGGGAAGAGCAGCAGGGGAAGATAAATTGAAATGTGTGTGACAGAGATTCATACCTAGAAAGTGGGCCATGACCATCTTTGGGCGAGCTGGGGGTGGGGGAGGGGGGTGCATAGTTTGTGTCCCTTGTGCCTGAATGGTGAGGCCAAGGCTCTCTACATATTGCTGGCTACGTGTCAAGAGAAGAGAACACCAAGTTTGTAGAGTACCACACCATGCATGTCAGGCCCAGCATTTTGAAATAAAAACAGGAAATGGTGGAAACGCTCAGCAGGTCAGGCAGCATCTGTGGAGAGAGAAACAGAGCTAACATTTCAAGTTGATTACCTTCCATCAGAACTGGAAGATATTAGAGGTGAACAGCTTTAAAGCAAATAAAGATCCAGAGAGAAAGGGAGGGGGGCAGGGAAAGAATAAAAGGGAGAGGTCTGTGATAGGGTGGAGGACAGGACTGATTAAATGACCAAAAGGATGATAGTGCAAGGCAAAAAGGACAAGTTGAGAAACAAAAGATGGGTCCAGAGGAGGTGTAAATGGTTACAGCTTAATAGCATAATCTGGCCAAACGGGTTATGTGACCCGGGAATGTGGCAGATGAAAGGCAGGTAGACCACCATTTTGATTACTGGTATCTGGGTGAACAGCAGTTGTCCATCCATGTACAGCTTGACTCTGTTTCCCAGGCAACACATGGTACTTATTACCTGTGTCACTCTACCTGACCTGGAACCGAGGGAGCCAAAAGCAGCTGGGTACGTCATTTTATTCTCTAACCCATTAAAAATAATATAAATACATTTACCCTTGAAAGGGATGAGGACATATAAAGGAATAGGTCCTTATCACCTGTGTCAATCTACCTGACCTGGAATGATATGGGAAGGCGGAACAAGCAGCTGGTTATGGAGCTTTATCCTGTAACACTTTCACAATAATATATTACCTTTGGAAGGTTTGGGGATATATAAAGGAATAGATGCTGTTAAAAATTGATTGAAACTGTCCACTAATATTTCAAACTTTACTGTATTCAGAACTCCTAGCACCTGTTTTTTGTGTTTTGCTTTTATTCAGATACTATTATTGGATTGTAAGCTGTTTTAAAAGTGATCATGACAAGGTGTAATGTGGCTTTTATCAGTGAGAAAGACTATATACTTATAAATACGTGTCACAAAAGAATTAGTTGGCTCTTTCTGAGGACTGAAATAAAAGGCAGATTATAAAACCAACTATGTTCTGTTGTTTGTGTGTGTGAATGTGTGTGTGAGTGTGAGTGTGTGTGTGTGCACGCACATGATTGTGTGCATCTCCATGGCTTTCAGAAAAATATATATTTAAGAAAGAAAAAAAATCTCTTTCTGCTTCTGTTATTTTCTATTTGTAATGGAAAATGAGCAGTACAACATCATATAGTCTGTTGACAAACATGAAATAGATTGTTGGTACTGATCGTCAAAACCAGTTTACAAGGGCCTGTTTTAAGTCACAGTTAAATTGGCCGACAGAAACAGGCCTCACAAATCCATAAACATACACATGTGTGTACTATAGACACAGCATCTGTAGTGCATCAATGTGTTTACATCTACTACAGATGCTGCAGAAAAAATAATTTCACACCAACTAGATGCAGTAAAGTCTTGCCAGGGAAAGTTGATGTGGAATCATTTATATGTTTTGCTTAAACCTATTAAAGGCATATCCCAGATACATAGACAGTAGAGTTACCTTTTGTCTGATGGATATAATTTAATCCATAAGACATCAATACCAGATTTCACTAAAATTATTTTTGTGCACATCACAAGAATATATTACATATATACATTGGGTAATTGTAATCCTGAGTTAGCAGGAAGATTTCCTCTATGTGCTATGTGTAGTGCAACCATAAATGCATTTATAAAGAACGTGTTTCAATTTCACTACATGACGTGCAGAGAGGAAATAATAGATTCCCTGGGAAAATTTCCTCTCTGCACTTCTTGTCACGTGAGACAGTCATGATTCTGATGGTTATAACCTTGTCCCTCCCCCCACTTCTTGTTATGTGCCCAACAAATGTAAAATAACTTAGGAAGCTACTGAATGAGAAAAGGTCATTTGCCCAATCAAGCAAACTCTTTCTGATTTCCATGGCCTCTCCAGCCTACCTAATATCCCAAGGGAAGGAAATAATCATTGATTCAAAAAAAGAAACCTCAGAAATTTCTATCTGATCCCCAAAGGAAATTGAAGAGGATACCAACTTTACTTTATAGTATGCTTTAGTATACTCTCTACAGATTTGATTTGTAGTAATAATGCTAAGGAAGGGTTCCTGGTAGTAATGGAAGTTACAAGCTCCAATAGCAAAATTCAAATTAGAATACTCAATAGAAAACAGAATTAAAATATTATTATAAACATTAATATCTGGATGATAGTGTGACAGATGTAACACAGTCCTGGGGTTTAGATGACTGTATAAACTACTTCAGCTGCACCCTCTCAGTCTATGAAACTGTGCAAACACATGAATATGATATAGCACATCCTCAGATACTTATTCTTTATGAATATATATATTAATGGTGGAAAAAAATCATGTAATACTATAGAATCTCTCATAAGGTATCATAAACCTTTAGCGTCCATCTCACAATTGGCTGCTAAATTGCCTTCCATTAAGCGCAAAACAGCGTACAACAACAACAACTTGTATTTATATAGCACCTTTAACGTAGTAAAATGTCCCAAGGCGCTTCACGGGAGTATTATAAGACAAAAAATTTGACACCGAGCCACATAAGGAGAAATTAGGGCAGGTGACCAAAGGCCTGGTCAAAGAGGTAGGTTTTAGGGAGCGTCTTAAAGGAGGAACGAGAGGTAGAGAGATGGAGAGGTTTAGGCAGGGAATTCCAGAGCTTAGGGTCCAGGCAACAGAAGGCATGGCCACCAATGGTTGAACGATTATAACCAAGGATGCTCAAGAGGACAGAATTAGAGGAGCGCAGATATCTCGGGGGGTTGTAGGGCTGGAGGAGATTACAGAGATAGGGAGGGGTGAGACCATGGAGAGATTTGAAAACAAGGATGAGAATTTTTGTCAGTGGAACACGGTGGCATAGTGGTTAGCACTGTTGCCTCACAGACCCGGGTTCGAATCTGGCCTCGGGCGACTGTCTGTGTGGAGTTTGCACATTCTCCCCGTGTTTGCGTGGGTTTTCTCTGGGTGCTCCGGTTTCCTCCCACAGTCCAAAGATGTGCGGGTTAGGTTGATTGGCTATGATAAATTGACCCTTAGTGTTAGGGGGATTAAATATGTGGGGTTACAGAGATAGGGTGGGATATGTGTTGGTGTAGGGGATCAGGTGGGATATGTGTCGGTGCAGGCTGAAATGGCCTCTATCTGCACTGTGGGGTTTCTGTGATTTCTGTTTCTGTGAACTTCTGTCAGAAAAGAAAAATTATTTAAAAAATGATCCTTAAAAGTGTGCCATCTATAAAATAAATAGCTGGGAACTAATTCAAGGCTGTTATACAATGTCATGATTCTGCTTAAAGTTATCCTTCAATATGTTACCCAAATGAGTGTCAGCAGGCAAATCGACTGTAGGACCATCACAGCTCAAGCCCAATATATCACATGCGTACTTCAAGCAGAAGTTACAGCATTGGGATCAGTGCTTTGAGCTTCCTTGATTTTCCCTTCCCTAATGCAGGGAGGCTGAAACTAATTTTAACAGCTCTATTGTCACCCCAGCTGAGAACCTCTAACTCAACATAGACAATGAACAGAGCCTGGAAAGGTCCTTGACTACATGGCTCAGCCACTCACTGAATAAACTCACTGAGTTGTAGTGGGAGCAAAGTTATTTATTATTCTATATATATATCCCAATCATTGAATAAATTCTACTTAACACAACCGTAAATAGTTAACATAGATGCATTTAAAGTAAAGCTAGATAAACACATGAGGGAGAAAGGAATAGTAGGTTATGCTGATGGGGTTAGGTGAAGTAGGGTGGGAGGAGGCTTGTGTGGAGCATAAACACCAGCATGGACCAGTTGGGCCAAATGGCCTGCTTCTGTGCTGTACATTCTGTATAATTCTAGGTAATTAATTGGGACCTAGGAACAAGCCAGAATAATTGTGTTTGTCTAACTCACTGTGATACTCATTGTGACATGCCTTAACAATGCTGTGACTAGCAATCTTCTGATGGGGTAAACATATATTTAAAATGCCTTTTCATGGCATTAGCAGTTAGATGCTTTGAAGAGGGAATTATAGGTTTCTGTGAAACAATAAACTAGATGGGTTGAATGGTCTCCCGTGACCATTGTGTATAAGCAAAAATACATGGTAAATGACCACTGAATACAGAAAGTATTCCATTATGGTCTGATCATGGTTTAATCTGTCTCCAGTTTAATCATTTGCATGTGTGGTACATTCATGTGATTGTGGAATATTGTTCCGATTACTCCGTGAATTATTGTAATGTAACATAAGTGCATTTCAAATACAAACTAATATAATACACCTTCTAATTGCTTTGGCAATAATTTCCATATTTCTGCTGAATATCACCTGTTCTGGCATGGCTCATAGATTTTTCATAGTAAGACCTAGGCAGCTGCATGGGAGTCTTTAGAGTAAGCAAACAGAAAGAAGATATCATCCACATCAAAAAGTGAAGTGAAATTTGGGAATCAGGGGAAATGTAATAGAAATATCCCAAATCTGTATAGAGAAGAACCAACAAAAAGTGAATTTTAAAGTTTTAGCACAAAACAAAGATTCCAAAAGAACACAGGGTAAAAATGTAGAGAATCATTGCTGATTGGCAAATAGGTTAGCAACCCTACGCTTTTGTCACTCTTTGCCCACGTGGTTGTAGAGTACAAAGTTTCAAAACAAATCCTTGTTGAAGAGGAGAACAAAAAAAGTTGCGATCTCTGGTTCGACTCAGTTCATGAATTATTATTTCATGTTTTTCACCTTTCTCCCCCTCAAAACCAGAGGCAGTGCACACCAGGAAAGTGTGACAGAGAGAAAGAGAGAGACACACGCACAGATAGAAGGCAGCGCATGCACGTGAAAGCGCGGGCACGGTGTCAATCCTTAAAGCGCGCGCGCGTGCGCGCGCGGGGGGGGGGGCACGTGACGTCGGGGGGGGGGGGAGCGCGAGGCGGTGCGAGCGCTGGAGCATTATCGGCGGAATATAACACGGCAAAGGGAGCAGCGAGCAACTGCACGGAGCCTGCACCTATAGCACAGGCAGCGCAAGGTAGGAGGGCAGCCGAGTCATAAATAATGAGATAGCTTAGAATAAAGGGCTTCAGGGGATGAGTCCAGAGAGAGAGAGGCAGGTTAGTCAGAGGAAGGGAACGGGTGTGTGTTTTTCTGTTTGTTTGTTGCAGTTACAGAATATATGGGTCTATTTAAACTTGTCTTTATCTCTATTAAAGTGGGGCTTTTTTGTTGTTGTTGTTGTTGTTGCAAGCGGCTCTAATTCGAAAGGTCGTCCTCGTATTACGAAATGAGCACTTCATGCAGCTACTGTATGCAAACACATCAACAACCGCTCCAAACAGGAAAAAGTCAACGGGAGCCTCAGCTCAGCTACAAAAAAAAATTATCTGGGATTTTTTCCCCTTTTTGATATAAAAAAAATCTTAACTTTTGCGAATAGAGAAAATGAAACCCTGGGTCTGATCCGTCTTGGTTATATACGTTATATAAATATATTACATTAAAAAAAGGTAGAGTTTATAAAGGAGGGGAATTTTATTAATGAACTGTGGCTTGAAGGTCTGAGGCAGCCTTGTTAGTCATTATGAAAGTTCATTGATCGCTGTCAGATTCTTTTTGTTTCGTTTGGGTTGCGTTTGTGTCCTCAGTGGGCGATGTTTTCTGAACGATGCAGATTGTATATAGCGATCAATAGAACAACCGCAAACGAACAGCTTAAAAAAATATATATATTTATTTTTTGTGGGGGGAAGAAAACTTAACCGGAGTTCCATTTATTAATTGCTTCTATATCATATGGTGACGATTACTCTAAGTTCACTTTTTATGGGGTAATCGGGACATTTATATTTTATAAAAGGCATTCGGAATAAGACCGAACTTTATTTTGCGAGGCAGTTCAATTGAGAAGATTGTGGCTTTCAACACACTTCGTTTTTATTCTAATCAGCAACTCCCGGATCACATGGTCTCGGATTGTGTTGGCTGTTGGTCGCTTACCTCTTATCTTGTGAAGATCTTTAAAGGAACTTTTAAGTGGCTGGTGTTTTTTTTAAGTATCTGTTGAATAGTATCTAAGAATTCGGTTGGAAATCGAAGGTTATTCAGACTTTATCTGCTTAAAGCAGGCAGTGACTTGCTGACTAATACCATGACGGTATGGTTGGGGGTTGTGTTAGGAGAAAAGGTATCAAGCACAATGACATGACAATAGCTTGAATGCCTTCACGCCATGTTTAGACATGTGTGCTGAAAGTCGCTTTTGAACTGTACTGTAATTTTTTTTAACGTAATGACTAAAAACGTATAGAGGTATTTATAGTATTTTCCACAAAGCAGTGCTAATTAATGTAACTTATTGCAAAATACTTGTATGTAACAAAAAAGCCTCTCCATATTGCTTTTGTTGCATTCTTGATTCCTTTTTTAAAAGAACAGAAACTCTGCTTCTGAATCTTGAGACTGCTGGAAATAACTTTTTTGACTTTGATTTTAGGGTTTTATTTTCAATCCAGTGGTTATCTTAACTAATTAACTTACTACTAACTTTTTTTTTACATAATGTGTTAAATATCAGAAAACACTTTTGAACAGTGAATTGTAATTTGTACTTATTTCTATTCCAATAATGAATTGGACAAAAGTGCACAAGTTTTAGTGAATAGAAATCTGTGTTTAAAAACCACTTCAAGCACTGTACTAACAGGTTGTTTCAGAACACATTACAACCTAAACCAAGGGACTGCATTGTAGATTGGACTAATAATTAGTTACTAATTGACTGATTGAAACCAGGGCTGCTGGACAAATGTTCACAAGTTGAGAATAAAGTGCTTTATCAGGCTTACCTGAACTGAGAGACTAGAAAATTCCAGAGAAATTGTAGTTTTAATGTATTTTTTTTGTCTTGGTCTCTGCAACCTTGATTGGAACTTTTAGTCTTTAACAAAGGTCAGTGGCAGCTAGCTGGCTCTCCTTCAGGGACTGGTTGGGCTGAATAGCCTGTTTCTGTGCTGTATATCCTATGAATGTTTTTAAAAAATGTCTCAAGGTTGATTTTTGTGTACTTTTTGAAATTGGCTTGATGTGTTTAATTGAAATGTTTGTTTTAGAAACAGTAGTTCTAGATTTCAATACTGTACTTGTTTGCTGACTACACACATGCAGTACAGATGAAAGAACCATTGAATGGCCTTTCAGAGCTATTTGATAGCTTTACGTTCAAATTTAGCACATCAGAATATGTATTTCTGTCTTGAGACAAAACTAGAATGCCCTGGTGGGCCAGATTTAATTATTTAGTGTTTAAAGTTAGAAAAAATATTGAAGACTATTCCAGTGATGCCATAGACCAAAAAAAGCTGTTTAGTGCTGTTAAAAGGACCTTTGGCTGCTTAATGCTTGCACAAAGTTTTGCAATACATGAACTTCAGCTTCTGATCTGCACCCTTTGTTGCATATCAGTTCTTCAAGAGAACCATGTCAATTTAAAATCTTATTGAAAAATAATCAAAGGAACCTAGTAACTAAATATTGGAACATATCACATATTAAAAATAAATTATTAGATGTGAGCAGCTGTAAGGGTTTAAGTATCATAGTTGAATATAATTATGTAGCTAGAAAATGTACCAGGAAGTGAAAAGACTAGTCTTTATCTTGTGGGTTCAGTCATGTGTTACAAAAAAATTGGTAAAACCTTTTGTCCCTAAAATGGTACCGTTTTACTATTTCCTTTTTTTAAATGACTTAAATTTTCTGAATATCCCCTTTTCAACATGCATGGAGGAAGTTCTTAGACCCTTATTTTCTAAGTCTAATTTTAAAGCAGCGCTATATACAGAAGGCAACAGGATTTTATGAGCTAGTTTCTCTAAATTGTATTGTTAATTCTCAGCCACATTTCAGGGGGAAAAAAACCCAATGTCAATGCACAGTCATAATTTCTCTTCCTCCCCCAACCCCTAAAAGTTGCAGACTTTTTTTCCAGTGTGATTCATTGATCAAGGAAATGCTGCATTTGATAATCGTGATGTTGAAACTGATATCCTCCACAGGCAGAATAATGATCACAGCAGCACTATTGTTGCAGAAGCCCTGTAAAAGGTTAACCCGAACCTCCTATGATGCTGGGGAGTTGAAGTGTCAGCTGCTTTTGGCAGTTCAGAATAAAATTCAGTTGCCACTTGTTTTTGTTTTGCCTTATTCAAAGCTGTGCATGATGTGACGAGTCCTCATTTTTATTTAGATGTAGTATAGAACAACTCTAATCTATATGTAAGCCATTGAAAACAAATGTATGGTAAATATCCAACTGCCTTGTTTGTTTTTTCAATTTCCTTTAAGTTCAGTGTAAATATAAAATCCTGATTTCCTGTTGAAGTAGTATTTTACAATCCAAAAATCAAGGCTTCTAAAATAGTCTGAGTCATAAAGCAGAATGCACTTTCAGTACAGTAAACAAAATATATGCTTTCTGTGATGTAGTTTTATATACATTTAGTCTGGGTTTTGTTACTGTATCCAAGTACAGTTGATGGTTTTGTGATGTTTTATAGCAAATACTTTGATACAGAAATCAGCTTTTGTTGTAGGTGAGGGTTGGAAAAGGGCAAGGAATGTATGGAATCAATTTACTGTGTCTGTTAAAAGTACAGTCTTTCATTGTATGAGGATAATGCACTTATTTTTTCTAAAAGGAAAATATTGTGTGCAATCTGGTTGAAGGCTTGTGTTTGAAAATGGATACTTTCTGTCAGACATCTTGCTTTTGGAAAAATCTAAGTGTCTTTTTTTTATACACAAAAATTGTGAAATGCCTGGTTTAGTAGGCTATTTTTTAGTGGGTTGCTTTGTACAAATAGAAGTGGTTACTAGGCTAGTGTCTGTTTCCCACCCTTCCTTTCAGAGCTGTTTTTGATATACAGGCAGCCTCCTGTGTTGTGCTGTTAAACTAAAAGCCACATCTGTCCTTCACATTAGGCATGTCAGACTGCCTGTTGGGCTTGTGGATTGTGACCTTGGAGGCTTCATACACTTATCTAAATTTTCAATAAGTCTTTACTGGTAATAGACAGCATTGATGTTTGCATTACACATACATCCTGTACTGCATAGGGTTGTTGGGTTTAAATGGTTCCCTAAATTAGAGACATATTCGGTTGTCTTTTTCAACAGCCCTGGGTCTTCTGCTAGTTTTGTAGCAGTATATCACTTTATAGGAAGTTGGTGGTTGGTTGCTATGTGTTCTTGCTTTGTACTAGTTCACCTTGTACTTTGTGTTCCAGTTGATCTTTAACAATTTTTTTAAAAAGTGTCCATTTTTGTGTTTTAGCAGCCAGCAGATTGAAATAGCAACTGATAAATGTGCACAATATGCCTGCAATGTCAAACTCGAAAGGTTTGGTTGATTGCTTTTTTAGGTAACTGCTGTGACTTTAGCCCTGTAATTTTGTAAATAATACAATAGGAAATTTATATCTCATACAAGGAGCAACCCCACCCACCTATTCTATTTAGTGAACTGACTGTTATGCAAACTCCATTTCAGGTTGAACCAGAAAAGAGGCCCATTAAACTAATGGCCTAAAATTACTTTTATTTTAAATTTTTACGATGTTAAAATGAAATATAAATGCTAAATATTATGACTTTCCCCCCTAAGAATTTGCTGTGGGGTGGTGGAATCTAGTATAATAACTCAGTGGTTCAAAAAGTATTTCAGTATTCTGAATGTGAAATGGGAGTGTACCAAAACACTCTTTTTGTGGGTTACTTGTATAAATGCCAATAAGAGTGAATTACTGCAGTGTTAAGTAGTGATTCTAATTCAGTCTTGCCATTTTAAGAAAAGGATTGCTGTACATGTCATCCAGCACTTAAAATGTTAAGTAGCAATAGTGGCTACTGCTCCCATTAGTTCATTTGGTAAAGCTACTGTATAGCTGAGCCATACAGATCAGAATGGGCTAATCCCAATCCTGGTTTCAGTTTTCAGAATTATGCATTTATAGATTATCTTTTCTATTCTACACTTCAGTTTGTGTCTGTGCTGAATTAGCTGGTCTCAGCAAAGGTGACAGTAAGGGTGCTTAAATTGGCTTCTGCTTCCTTGGGCTAAGGAAGGGAAATGAACTCTGTTATGTTTCTGGTGCTATCCAATGACCCTTGCTGGAAAGTACGCATTCGTAGATGTTTGAGGAACTGGATTGAGCTCAACTATGATACTTTTGCGCACAGAAGAATTGCAGCTTGAACAAGGTGCTGGTGAATGCCCCATACCTGTGTGACTACACCCCAGCAAGCATCAATACCTTCAGAAGGGAGGGGGTGAGTGTGAAGAAAGTTGGCAAAAAACATAGGCAAGCTGAAGTTTTACTTATGCTCCATTCCCATTCAAAACAATATTCTTAGAAATAGGTAAAATATTTCCAGAGAAACCTGAGATCTAAAACCTGCAAGTTGCTGACAAATGTGAATTTTTAGTGCAGGTAGTGTGAAGGATAGTGTATTTAAAATAAATAGCAAATGTAGTTCAGAGTTGTTGTGCCTTATTTAGCTATCCAATTTATTTTCCTGCTGGTTTGAAATGAATGAAAGGTATTTGTCCTGAGAGAATTTTGATAATGCATATACAGTGTTGTGGTATGCAGCAACCGTTCTTTCTCACCACCCTTTACAAATGATACTTACCTAATTAACACTCTGCATCCTGTGCTGCAGTCAGTCATAGTGAGCACCAGCAGTACTAAACTATACTGCTGTGCAAACACCTATCCCATTCTGGATTCTGCTGTAATACAAATGGTATATGTTAATGGACATGTGGACTCATGTGCTTATAGTGCAATCCTCACAATCAGTATTTTAAAAAACTAGGCACAGTGAAGTTCCAAACAATGATCCCATGAGCTGGCACTTGGGTGTTTAATACAATATGGCTACTGAGTAAACTTTTTGTGTGCTGGTAAACCTCTAGTTCCTATGGGTTATCTTGATCTGCCACTTATTGTACAATATACAAAAGGAAACCAAGATACTCTGTGCATAATTCTATATCTAACATTTTGTGTGTATTTCCTCTGTTTGAGTACTGTACCATCACTGTTCCATTTTTGGGTAGATATGAGCAGTAAAGCTGCAGATGTGACCACAGAGTAGCAGCAGCAAATGCAAGTGCTGTCAGGAAATATTCTCAAAGCAAATCAGCAGTAAGTGCCACTAAACCAGCAAATGCTATTATATTTTATATAATTTAGTCTTGCACCATCTCAGATCCGTTTGCATCACAAGTGAATATGACTGGCATTGTAGGTTTAGGTTACTTAAACTTCCCTTGCTGCCTTGATAGCAACTTCCTCTCCTGTCCCTTTTGATCTTCAAATTCAGATATTGTCTACTATAACATTTTCGTTCCTCAAATGTGGCAGTTTACTATCTTGGCTTTCTCTTGCAGCCCTGGCAGGAACTATACTGTATGCAAAACCCATAATCCTTTTTCCTATCAGTTGTAAACCTTAAGGATGATACATTGATAGAGATTATGATGGCTATAGCAAGACCTTTTACTGAGACAAAAGTCACTTCCTGGAAAATGAGAGAATGAATTGGGATTATAGGTGGACAGTACTTTCAAACTATCCCCGAGACATGCTTGTTTTCTTTAAATTTTGGTGGTCTTCAAACTATTGGTGCTCCTACATTTTTTTTCCAGTTTTTGGTTGAATCAAAGTTTCAAGCTCCTCACTTTTTTTATTACTGTCTTGGACTTTTTTTTAACCTCTTCCCGTCCTGGAGGTGTTCACTCCTCACTCATTTCTGGATAAGATTCTACAAGCACTTTTCACTCTGGTATCTCTTGCAAGTGATCATTATTTACTGTGACGGCTCGGGTATGAATATTGGCAGACTATTTGCCCGTGGTGGCTGTTAAGCCAAGCCTGATTTCTATATTCCACCCTCCCCTGATATCCACACGCTGCGTGTAGTTCCGGAAGAAGTTGCTGGATTGTGATGTGGAGTTGTAACCCTGGCTGATTCTCCTCCTCCTCCCCCCCCCCCCCCCCCCCCCCCCCCCCCATATCCAGCCCAGTGGCACTGAGGCTGATTGCAGCACTCCTGCCACACCAGCTGAGAAATTGGCTAAGATGACATACTGGGAATTGAACGTGGGATTTTCCTGTTCTGTCTGACTAATCTTGCTGAGCTAATCTAAATCTTCTCCTCCACACTACCCCCCACCCCAACCCTTGCAATCATTCCCCTCAAATTTTACTTGATGGGTGGGTAGTGTTTTATAAATACATTATCAATGGCATATTACCTAAATAGGATAGGACAGTATTTCTGAATTGTAAGTGTCTGTATAGTAAGTTTAAGTCCTGTGTGTGTAAAATGGAAACTTGTGGTTATATGTGGGTGAGTACTATGTAGTTGGTGTCCATTTAGCTGGTTTCTAAATTATGCTGAACATTTATTTGATACACAAGTGAATATTAAGCTGCTGTGTTCACTAAATTTCATTTCTGTACTTTGTTCAATGCACTCAGAACCAGCACTGATGAAGTGTGTTATTGTAGGCTCTAAACTGCAAGTCAGCAGAATCACAGAAGTAGTTGGGAGATTTGACTCGAGTAGTTTAATCAATAGATGTTTTTGAAAAGTAAAAATGTTAAAAGATCAATACTAACATAAATAGTTTTGATAACTTAAGCAACTATTTCCACTTTCTGCTGTGTCTCAAACTTGCTACAGTCAGATACTATGATTCTTTTTACCTCTACATTAGTTCGAGGTGGAGCTGCTCCAAATCTAAGTTCTGTACTTTTTAAAAATTGCATTTCTTGTAGGAAAGTTTCTCTGGCCTTCGAAAAAGCTGACTGGAAGGATATGCATCAGTGAGGGGCTTGTCATAGAGGATAGATGGCCTGGCATATGTTGCAAGGCTGTAATAACTAGTTTGGATGCTGTCTGAACTGCAATAGGCACTCAAAATGGTTTCTGGTAGTTCGCATCTCAAAAGATTGTGTTCACGACTTGCGATAGATTCTGGTATTGGTGTTGAAATATCATGGTTTACAGGTTCATGGGCAATTGATGCCTTTTATATTGCTACTGTTCAGACTTTCATTAATGTAGTAGGCTGACTTTACAGTCCTATTGTGCTGGTTGTAGTATAACAGCTGGAACTGATGTAATGCAAATGGACTGTGGTCAAACTACTTGCTGGCCAGGGTATGATTTTTTTTTTTTCTTCCCCCCTCCCACCCTTCCAGAAACCATTGAGTACTAACACAGGAGGGCTACTGCACAGGCATGGAGCAAACTAGAGTACTGAGCAAATATAGCTGCGAGTTGCACTGTAATGCTGTTCATTTGCCCCTGTCGGTATAACTGGAACTTGATCCAGTATAATGTAGAGTGTTCATCATCTTTACTGTTTCATTTAATATCTTGAGCTATCTTGAACATTCTGCTACTGGAAGTTGGGAGTAAACAGACTCCAGTTGGCACTCTGGGGTTCATTACCAGGCCTGGAGAGAGCTGCTTCACTATTGATGCAATTGTGGTCATAAAACTAGTTATGACACTTACAGGAAAATGTCAGTTCCTGGGCTTTTTATTATCTTTTGGAGGAAAACAGAAAAATGGATGAAATTAATTGCTGAGGTGTATGTTTGTAGCATTTGCATAAAGGCAGCACTGAATTCAGCAAGAAACTCCCATAACTGTAATCTTTGTGTTTTTCCTGTTCTATTTTGTGTGCAGTTGACTGATAATCAAAGCTGTCTTTTGTACAAAACAAATGGAATTATCTAATAATTTGAAAAAAGCAACATAAATAACAGCAAAGTGAGAATTTAGAACTGAGAAAAATTTGAATTGAGCAACTTTGAGTTACACCCGTGGGTGGAAAATTGATTTTTCTTTTTAACCTAGTTTTTGGCTGAATTTGACTGTTTGAGTGTACACGTTTAGACTGCAGATGGCATGTTTCTGAAGATGTTCTATCATGCAGTTGAAGGTGAAGTTGAGTGATCCTGTATAGAAACTTTAATGTGCATTTAAAAGTTTACACATTCGATGATGGCTCATGAGGTGAATGCACCACACTGTGGTACCAACCCATACAAAGGTGTGTGTGTGTGCCCTCTTCTCCTGAAGGTGTTGATCTATGCCCATCCACTGCCATCGTTTGTCAGATCAGCTATCTCTGCACACCTTCAGATTTGAACTTGGGTCACTCTTGGTCTGTGTGGCTCTGTACCACATCAGGATTGTTGTGGATATCAAATGCATATAATTATAATCAGCTGTGGAGTTCCACATATTAATATGGAGAGTATACTTAATTGTAGGGACTGAGAGAGCTCTACATACCTGAGTTGTGAGTTGCAGATGGCCATTTGCACTGTAGTGCAATAGTCATTTTTTTAGCCTAGATTTCAAAATTGCTTAGTCTTGTGCTGATTTCCCTGTTTGTGTATTTGATGACTTGGAGTAATTGCAATGGTATTATGTTGCAATGTGTAATCGGTGTAATGATTCATCCGTATATCATGGGTGTAAATATTGATGTGCTAGTCTAGATGATAGCATATTCATGGATGTCATTCTCATTATAGTATGGTGTATATAGTATGAGGGTGTGGCAAAAACATGTCTAACCAGTTCTGTGTTTTTAATTTTAAAAGGTATTTGATGCCTGTTAGGGAACATCATGGATGCACAGCTCTGAAGTTAAATCAACCCTGAATACTGATGTAAATTGAATAGAGTCCAGAATTTAAATCGGTAAGTCTTGATATACAAGGTTGGGAAAAAACAATTCCCCTGTACTGTTTTCTCTCCAGTGGTTGGTGATTTTTAGTCAAATCAAGTCTAGCCTAGTCTGTGTATCTGCATTTATGCCACCCTTGGTTTGACTTGCAAGGAAGTGCACTTGAGGTACAGGAAGGAATTCATTTATTGCCGCCTTTCTTCCATCATACACACCCCAAGTCATTTAAGAGGCTTGCAAATTTGTGACAGAAGGGAAGCAGACGTGTAACAGCATCTGACTTTGAGCTTGGAGATTCTGGTTGAGGGTCTGATACTTGAGACAAGATATTGGTGAGGTTGGTCAGCTACCGAAGGTATAACTTGCATTTTTTGGTAAAACTAATTTTGGAGTTGTCCAATATTTTTCAGTCTTTAGCATACAATACTACTTGTAGTCGAGCCACTCGGGTGCTCAAACATGGTGCTGCCTGTGTTTCTAGCTTCTATCCACAGCTTGCCAGCTTTTGGATGTTGCTGAAGCCAGTGAGCTGAGGGGGGTTCTGGGGGTTGTGGCCTTGACAAAAAGTGAGAGTAACCCTGATGTGTACAATGTGATTTTGTAAATTCCAGCCTTTGACAGCTGAAGCGTCAGCAGGAAGAATGGGTATAATTTAGAGATTTCTAGTATATACTGTTACATGGCGTACCAGCAGAAGTGACTTTGGTGTACCTCACCCTTTCTTAGGAAACTAGAATACCAGGAAGTTTGAGGCCTCAATGCTCAAATCAGTATGCAGAGTATCTTTCTGAAGACCCAGCTATTCTTATAATTTTGCTAAATAAGTCAGTCCTGCTCGGTTTTATAATTGCTTTTGATTTCTTTAGGATGCTCAGTGGGAGTTCTTAATGGGTCTCTGTCTTCAAGACTGAACAGAATGTCATATTTTCAAAATGGCGGTGTTCATGTATAGAAACCAATTGATATTACACCTAGAAATCTTTGTACCTGACAATTTATATTGTATTTGAAATAAATATATTGCTGAGAAGTGTTGCTGACGACTCCTCAGTGCATCTTGGTCCTTTTTTTGATTGGAGCATTGTACTATTATCTAGACTGGGCTAGCTCCTTTTGCTGTCTGGCTAGAGGATGGCCTGATGCTAGTGGCATCCATGATTGAAGTTTCAGGAACAGAAAAAGATCATGTGGCCTGAAAAGCCACTTCCTTTGGTAGAAGCATGATTTTGTTTTGTTCATTCTCAGGATGTGGGCAAGGCTGGCATTGCCCATTCTTAGTTTCCCTGAGAAGGTGGTGGTACAACTGAGTGACTTGCTAGGCCACTTCAGAGTGAAGTGTCAAACATATTGGTCTGGGACTGGAGTCACACATAGGCCAGACTGGGTAAGGACCGCAGGTTTTCTTCCCTGAAGGACATGAAGGGAAGTGGCGGTACGGATTGTGGATGTGATGGGCCTTCAATAACCACAAAACTAGAAGTTATAGACTTAAACAAGTTGGCTTTTAATCACTAAGATCAGAGCTAACATCTCAACACGCCGACTGGTTCACAGGAATGAGTCATACAGATCCTGGGATCTTTATGTAAGAGAAGTCAGGGGCGGAGCCAAGAGCCAAGACCTGGAACCTCCCAGGTTAGTCGGGAAAGAGGAAGTGAAACTATACACAGTGGGGGAGGGTAATATATATGAGTGCTCAACGAATACAGGATCAAGACAAACAGATTTCATTACATTCACCCCTTCTATAGATTTAGTCCATCGGGCTGATGTTTCTTAAAAGTTGGTATAAGTGAGTCTGTCAGGAGGTTTTGCAGTTCTCGGTGATCGGCGCAAAGCCGGTTGGGGTGCCTCCTAGGGGAGTGGATTCTGGTTCCTCCGCTGTCCGGGCCTCCGCAGTGTCTTCCAGGTTATCTGCAGTGTCCTCCAGGTTAAAGTTGGGTATTGATACCTCTGGGCGTCCTGTCTCTTTGTAGTGTAGGTCTTCATCGGGTAGTCTCCCATCGTTCTCTCCGCTCCCCAAGGGAGCGAGGTCTTTTATGGAAACAGTGTCCTCTCGCCCGTCAGAGTATTCGATATAGGCGTACTGAGGGTTTGCATGGAGGAGCTGTACCTTTTCCACAAGGGGGTCCGTTTTATGGCCTCTCACGTGCTTCTGCAATAGTACTGTCCCCGGAGACGTCAGCCACGCGGGTAGAGATATGCCCGAGGTGGATTTCCGGGGGAAAACGAACATCTTTTCGTGAGGGGTAGCGTTAGTGGCAGTACATAACAGAGACCTTATGGAGTGGAGCACGTCTGGGAGGACTTCCTGCCAGCAGGAGGTCGGAAGGCCTTTTGACTTTAAGGCTAACGTGACAGCCTTCCAAACAGTAGCATTCTCCCTTTCCACTTGCCCATTACCCCGGGGGTTGTAGCTAGTGGTTCTGCTAGTGGCTATCCCCTTCGAGAGCAAGAACTGGCGCAGCTCGTCACTCATGAATGACGTCCCCCTATCGCTGTGTATGTAGTTCGGCATGCCAAACATGCAGAATAGATTACAGAGACACTTGATGACCGTGGCACTGGTCATGTCTGGGCAGGGAATGGCGAAGGGGAAGCGGGAATATTCATCAATGATATTGAGGAAGTATACGTTACGGTCGGCAGAGGGAAGGGGTCCCTTGAAGTCCAGACTTAGGCGCTCGAATGGCCGTGTGGCTTTGATAAGGTGTGCACGGTCAGGCCTGTAGAAACTAGGCTTTCATTCCGCACAGATGCGGCAGGCTCTGGTCATTGCCCTGACCACCTCGATGGAGTGGGGCAGATTGCAGGACTTCATGAAATGGTATAGTCGGGTGACCCCTGGGTGACAGAGGTCGTTGTGGAGACCCTGTAATTTGTCCGTATGAATGCTGGCACACATTCCCCACGATAGGACGTCTGGGGGTTCATTAAGGGCTCCCGGCCTGTACATAATATCATAGTCGAACGTGGATAGTTCGATCCTCCACCTGAGTATTTTGTCATTCTTGATTTTCCCCCTTTGTTATTAAACATGAAAGCCACCGACCGCTGGTCGGTGAGCAGGGTGAAACGTTTGCCGGCTAGGTACTGTCTCCAGTGCCGCACTGCCTCCACTATAGCCTGTGCCGCCGCCTCAACAGAAGAGTGCCTGATTTCAGGTCCCTGAAGGGTTCGGGAGAAGAAGGCCACAGGTCTCCCAGCCTGATTGAGGGTCGCAGCTAAGGCAAAGTCTGACGCATCGCTTTCGACTTGAAAGGGAATGCATTCGTCCACTGCACACACTGCAGCCCTTTCAATGTCCTGTTTAATACTGGTGAAAGCCTCCCGAGCTTCAGCTGATAGTGGGAAGGACGTTGATTTAATGAGGGGTCGGGCCTTATCAGAGTAATTGGGCACCCATTGGGCATAATATGAAAAAAATCCCAGGCACCTTTTTAAAGCTTTGGGATTGTGTGGCAGGGGCAGTTCCTTTTAGGGGGCGTAATCGGTCAGGGTCCGGTCCAATTACCCCATCTTCCACCACACAGCCGAGGATACAGAGACGGGTTGTGTTGAAGACGCATTTGTCTTCGTTGTAGGTTAGATTCAGCTTTAGGGCAGTTTTTAAAAATCTCGCAAGATTTAGATCGTGGTCTTGCTGGTTGTGCCCGCAGATAGTGACATTGTCCAGATAGGGGTAGGTAGCTTGTAGTTTATTCTCGTCAACCATGCGGACCATCTCACGTTGGAAGACCGAGATCCCATTTGTTACCCCGAAGGCCACTCTGAGAAAATGGTAGAGGCGCCCGTTCGCCTCGAAGGCGGTGTATGGGCTGTGGTAAACCACGTTCACTATCGTATCACTGTTAGTAGTTAGCACTGTTCACCACTGTTCGTTATAACTGTATCACTGACCACTATTGTATCACGGTACGAGGTCGCCTCTTGCCACACTGCTATACCTGGGATGACCACCGCCGACTCCGCCTTGGCTCCACCCACCAGGCCAGGTATAAAGGTGAGCGACTGACTGGTATTCCTCCTGCTTGGATCGGATCACCCACGAGAGTGGGCTCTGTTATTTAGTCAATAAAAACCTTTAGTCACCTTCGTAACTCTTCGCCTTTTATTGGAGGAATTGATAGGTATATCAATTTTATTGACTAAATTTAATGATGTCCGACAACGAGTCACAACCGGCGGAGGAGCCACCAGCGCAGCTCCCAGGAGCACAGCCACACCAGCCAGCTTGGCTGCGAGCCCTCAGACCGCCGTACCTGGACCTGAACCCACGAGCAGCAAACTCAGCCGCAGACTTTAAACACTGGCTGGTCTGCTTCGAATCATACCTGAGAGAATCCAGCGTCCCTCAGGCATCCAAACTAAGTGTCCTGCAGGCGCAACTGAGCCCGAGAGTATACACTCTCATCGAGGACATGACTACCTACGAGACCGCCATCAACCTGCTGAAACAGAAGTACCGGACCCCGGTAAACTACATGTACGCTAGGCACCTCCTAAGATCACGGCCGCAACAGCCAGGAGAATCAGTAGCCGAATTCTCACAGGCGCTATATGCACTCGCCAGGAACTGTGACTTTAAATCGGTGTCGGCAGCCGAAAATACTGAAGATAATATCCGCGACGCATTCCTGAAAGGCCTACGGTCCGAGTACTCACGGCAAAGACTGCTGGAAGCTAAAGACCTCAGCATGGAAAAAGCTGAAGCCCTCGCTATCTCCCTGGAAGTGGCCCACCAAGATCAGGAAGCATTCACCAGGTACTGCTCGCGACCCTGGGACTCGGGCCCGACCCCTACCACAGCACCCTTCCCAG
The DNA here is from genome assembly GCF_052327205.1 of Somniosus microcephalus. Classification (NCBI taxonomy): domain Eukaryota; kingdom Metazoa; phylum Chordata; class Chondrichthyes; order Squaliformes; family Somniosidae; genus Somniosus; species Somniosus microcephalus. Next base: position 138,240,911 of record NC_140999.1, on the reverse strand, counting down.
CGCCGCCCCCGGGACCTACCTCTGCGTCGGCGTCCCGGACCCGACCGGCCCCGCCACCCCCGGCACCGGCCCCGACATCGGGCATCCGCGATCGGGCCGCCGGCTGTTTTTTTTGTGGCCAGGAGAAGCACCCGAGGTCGCGCTGCCCAGCCAAGAACTCCACATGCAGAACCTGCCTGAAGAAAGGCCACTTCTCCAAGGCCTGCAGGAGCGGATCCTCAGAGGCCAGCAGTGCCGCATGCGAACTATGGGGGCGGCCATCTTCGTTTAGGGCAACTGAGGCCAGCATCCCCACACATGAGTCATGGGGGTGGCCATCTTTGTTTAGGGCAACTGAGGCCAGCATCCCCACACATGAGTCATGGGGGCGGCCATCTTTGATTAAGGCAACCGACCCCAATAGTGCCTCATGTGAGCTACGGGGGCAGCCATCTTCTCCGTCATTTTGCCCTACCTCGTGGGAGACGCCATTTTACTCACCACGCCCGACCGCCTCGCCCGCAGATGACAACGACTCGCTCAGCTACACACTAGCTTCCGTCACCCTGGACCAAGCCCGCCCGCACCATCTGTCCAAGTCAATGATGGACATCAAAGTGAACGGCCACGCCACGACCTGCCTGTTCGACAGCGGAAGCACGGAGAGCTTCATCCACCCAGACACGGTGAGCCACTACTCCCTCTCTGTCCTACCAACGCGCAGCAGAATCTCGATGGCATCGAGGTCCCACGCCACGGACATCAGCGGCTACTGTGTCGTGACCCTGTCGGTTAAGGGCACGGAGTATAAAAACTTTAAACTCCTCGTCCTCCCCCATCTCTGCGCTGCCGTCCTACTAGGGCTGGACTTCCAATCCCACCTCCAAAGCGTAACCCTAGCATACGGTGGACCCCTCCCCCCACTCACAGTCAACAACCAGCAAACGTTAAACCGCCCACCGCGTAACACCTGCAGCCTCTCCACCCTCAAGGTCCCGCCACCCTCTCTGTTTGCTAACCTTACCCCTGACTGCAAACCCGTCGCTACCAAGAGCAGGCGGTATAGCGCCGGGGACAGAGCCTTCATTAGCTCTGAGGTGCGGCGCCTCCTGAAAGAGGGCATTATCGAGGGGAGCAGCAGCCCCTGGCGTGCCCAGGTCGTAGTCGTAAAGACCGGCGATAAAAACCGCCTGGTCATCGACTACAGCCAGACCATAAACAGATATACCCAGCTGGACGCATACCCCCTCCCCCGCATATCTGACATGGTCAATCAGATTGCACAGTATAAAGTATTCTCGACCATCGACCTGAAGTCGGCCTACCACCAACTCCCTATCCACCCTGAGGACCGCCAGTATACCGCCTTCGAGGCGAATGGGCGCCTATACCACTTCCTTAGGGTCCCCTTCGGTGTCACTAATGGGGTCTCGGTCTTCCAAAGGGAGATGGACCAGATGGTTGACCAGAACGAACTGCAGGCTACATTCCCCTACCTAGATAACGTCACTATCTGCGGCCGCGACCGGCAGGAACATGACGCGAATCTGGAGAAATTCCTCCGTACGGCCCAACGGCTGAACCTCACCTACAATAAGGAGAAATGCGTGTTTAACACCACACGCCTTGCCATCCTCGGCTGCGTAGTGGAGAACGGAATCATCGGCCCCGACCCAGAAAGAATGCGCCCCCTCATGGAGCTACCCCTCCCCCACTGCCCTAAAGCACTTAGGAGAACCCTGGGGCTTTTCGCCTACTATGCCCAATGGGTACCCAATTACGCGGACAAAGCCAGACCCCTCCTGAAAGCCACTTCCTTCCCCCTCACGGAGGAGGCGTGCGCGGCCTTCTCCCTCATTAAGGGAGACATAGCCAAGGCCACGATGCACGCAGTGGACGAGTCCATCCCCTTCCAGGTGGAGAGCGACGCATCCGACTTCGCCTTAGCCGCCACCCTAAACCAGGAGGGGAGGCCAGTGGCCTTCTTCTCAAGGACCCTACAGGGCCCCGAGATCCGACATTCGTCGGTCGAGAAAGAGGCCCAGGCGATCGTGGAGGCAGTACGGCGCTGGAGGCACTACCTGGCAGGCAAACGATTTACCCTCCTCACCGACCAGCGTTCGGTGGCTTTCATGTTTAATAACAAGCTGAAGGGCAAAATCAAGAATGACAAGATTTTGAGATGGAGAATCGAGCTCTCCACCTACGATTATGAGATCTTGTACCGGCCAGGCAAGCTGAACGAATCCCCTGATGCCCTTTCACGAATGACATGCGCCAGCGCGCATATCGATAGGCTTCAGACCCTCCACGACCAGCTCTGCCACCCCGGAGTCACCAGACTCTACCATTTCATTAAGGCCCGCAACCTGACCTACTCCATCGAGGAGGTCAGGACCATGACCAGGAACTGCCAGACCTGTGCGGAGTGCAAACCGCACTTCTATAGGCCGGACCGAGCAAGCCTGATCAAGGCCACCCGCCCCTTCGAGCGCCTGAGCATCGACTTTAAGGGGCCCCTCCCGTCCTCTGACCGTAATGTGTACTTCCTCAACATCGTTGATGAGTACTCCCGTTTCCCCTTTGCCTTCCCCTGCCCCGACATGACCAGTAGCACGGTCATCAAGTGCCTGAATGCCCTCTTCGCCTTGTTCGGGTTCCCGAACTATATACACAGTGACCGGGGTTCCTCCTTCATGAGCGAGGAACTCCGGCAATTCCTCCTAGAGAGAGGTATTGCAGCAAGCAGGACCACCAGCTACAACCCCAGAGGTAACGGTCAGGTGGAAAGAGAGAACGCGACGGTATGGAAGGCCGTCCTCTTAGCCTTAAAGTCTAAGGGCCTCCCAACCTCCCGCTGGCAAGAAGTCCTCCCGACAGCGCTGCACTCCATCCGGTCATTACTTTGCACGGCCACTAACACCACCCCCCATGAACGAATGTTCGTTTTCCCCAGGAAGTCGACTACGGGAACCACTCTACCAACCTGGCTGACCGCCCCGGGGCCGGTCTGGCTGCGGAAACACGTGAGGGCCCATAAAACGGACCCCCTGGTCGAGAGGGTGAACCTCCTGCACGCCAACCCCCAGTACGCCTACGTGGCGTACCCAGACGGGCGGGAGGACACTGTCTCCCTACGAGACCTCGCACCCTCAGCCGATCCGGAAACACCGCCACCACCCCCCCCAACCCCAGCCCAGGTAGACGGCATGCCGGAACCCCACGAGCCCTCGCCGACCACGCAAACACCAGCATCAACACCGGATAAGGCACCAGCACCGGATAAGGCAACACCACCGCTGCGGCGATCGGAGAGGCTTACGAAGCCTCCGGACAGACTGACCTACCAGAATTGGTAGTACACTTCACCCCGCCGGACTTAATTCTAAACAAGGGGTGAATGTGGTAAACCACGTTCACTATCGTATCACTGTTAGTAGTTAGCACTGTTCACCACTGTTCGTTATAACTGTATCACTGACCACTATTGTATCACGGTACGAGGTCGCCTCTTGCCACACTGCTATACCTGGGATGACCACCGCCGACTCCGCCTTGGCTCCACCCACCAGGCCAGGTATAAAGGTGAGCGACTGACTGGTATTCCTCCTGCTTGGATCGGATCACCCACGAGAGTGGGCTCTGTTATTTAGTCAATAAAAACCTTTAGTCACCTTCGTAACTCTTCGCCTTTTATTGGAGGAATTGATAGGTATATCATGGGCGGTCCTCCATTCTAACGGGGAGCTGGTGATACGCGGATTTGAGGTCGATAGTCGAGAAGACTCGGTATTGCGCAATCTGGTTGACCATTTCTGATATGCGGGGTAAAGGGTAGGCGTCCAGCTGGGTATAAATATTAACAGTCTGACTGTAGTCAATTACCATCCGTTTCTTTTCGCTATTTTTAACTATGACTACTTGGGCACGCCACGGGCTGGTACTGCATTCAATAATGCCTACCCGCAGGAGTCTGTCCACTTCCGCCTTGATAAAGTGTCTGTCTTCCAGACTCTACCGTCTACTTTTGGTCGCTATGGGCCTACAGTTCGGAGCAAGATTAGCGAATAAAGAGGGCGGGCTGCTTTTTAAGGTTGATAGGCCACAGACTGTGAGTGGCGGCTGGGACCCGCCATATGCTAGCGTGACACTTTTGTGGTGGCACTGGAAGTCCAGGCCCAAGATTACATTAACAGAGTTCTGGCATCACGGAGTTTAAAATCCTTGTAGTCCGTTCCTTTTACAGTCAGTGTTACCACACAGTAGCCCAAAATGTCCGAAGTGTGGGGCTTAGCAGCCATAGCAATTCTGCTCCGTGTAGGGGTTACCGTTAATGAGTGCCGCCGTACCAGGCTAGGGTGGATAAAACTCTCGGTACTCCCACAGTCAATTAAACATTTCGTTAAATTCCTGTTTACCTGTATGTCCATCATGGATTTTGTCAACGGGTGTGGCCTGGATTGATCCACCGTGATCGAAGCCACTGTTGGGCCCTGGGCGGCCGTTGAGTCGGGAAAAGATGGCAGATCCCAAGATGGCGGCCCGCACAGCACGCACGAGGCGGTGACGGAGTTGGAAATCGGATTCCCCGTGCAGACTTTGCTAAAATGCCCCTTTTTCTTACATTTGACGCATGTAGCGTCCTTCGCTGGGCATCGTTGTCTGGGGTGCTTGGCCTGGCCGCAGAAGTAGCATTTCGGGCCTCGAGACATTGCCGCTGCAGTAGGACTCCTGGGTGAACTTCTGTGGGGACTCCGGCGGCGTAGAGCTGGTCTGAGACCTGGATGGGGAAGATGGCTGATTCCAAGATGGCGGCCCCCTCGGCGCGCACGAGGCGGTGAGGGCCGCATGGCCGGAAGAATAAGAGTCCGAGTTTCTCTGGGCCACGTCCAGCGATCGCGCAGTGGCCACTGCCTTTTTTAAGTCCAGGACCTCCTTCTCCAGCAGTCTCTGCCGGATATAATTCGATTTGAGGCCCGTGATGAAGGAATCGCTGACCAATTCGTCAGAGTACGCGTTGGCCGTCACGGCCTTGCAGTTACAGTCCCGGACCAGGTCCTTTAGGCCCTGTAAGAAATCGTCCATTGATTCCTCTGGTCGCTGCCTGCGTGTAGCCAGCAGATGTCTGGCGTACACTTCGTTTACCGGCCTCTGGTATTGGGCCTTCAGGATAGTGATGGCCTCCGTGTAAGCGGTGGCGTCCCGGATGAACGAACAAATCCGATGACTTACGCGAGTAGTCAGTAGACTCAGTTTATCTACCTCGCTAGCGGATGAGGCCCCCGCAAAGAGTTCGAAGCATTTGAGCCAGTGTCCAAATTGATTTGATGCTTCAGTAGAATGTGGATCCAAGTCCAGACGCTCTGGTTTTAGGAGTCGATCCATCCTAGTATTCTTTAGTGATTAAAATTGATGGGCCTTCAATAACCACAAAACTAGAAGTTATAGACTTAAACAAGTTGGCTTTTAATCACTAAGATCAGAGCTAACATCTCAACACGCCGACTGGTTCACAGGAATGAGTCATACAGATCCTGGGATCTTTATGTAAGAGAAGTCAGGGGCGGAGCCAAGACCTGGAACCTCCCAGGTTAGTCGGGAAAGAGGAAGTGAAACTATACACAGTGGGGGAGGGTAATATATATGAGTGCTCAACGAATACAGGATCAAGACAAACAGATTTCATTACAGGATGCATTGGTAATTTTCCAAAACTCCCTGGACTCAGCAAAGGTCCTGGCAGACTGGAAAACTGCTAATGTAACACCCTTATTTAAAAAGGGCAGTAGACAGAAGGCAGGAAACTATAGACCGGTTAGCCTAACACCTGTGGTAGGTAAAATTTTGGAGTCCATTATTAAGGAGACAGTAACAGGACATTTGGATAATCATCATTTAATAGGACAAAGTCAGCATGGTTTTATGAAGGGGAAGTCATGTTTGACAAATTTGCTGGAGTTCTTTGAGGAAGTAACATATAGGGCGGATAAAGGGGAACCAGTGGACGTAGTGTATTTAGACTTCCAAAAGGCATTTGACAAGGTGCCACACAAGATTATTGCTTAAGATAAAAAATCACGGGATTGGGGGTAATATTCTGGTATGGATAGAGGATTGGCTATCTAACAGAAGGCAGAGAGTTGGGATAAATGGTTCATTCTCAGACTGGCAATCAGTAACTAGTGGTGTTCCGCAGGGGTCAGTGCTGGGTCCCCAACTCTTTACAATCTATATTAACGATTTGGAGGAGGGGACCGGGACCGAGTGTAACATATCAAAGTTTGCAGATGATACTAAGATGGGAGGGAAAGTAGTGAGTGAGGAGGACATAAAAAAAACCTGCAAGGGGACATAGACAGGCTAAGTAAGTGGGCAGAGATTTGGCAGATGGAATACAATACTGGAAAGTGTGAGGTTATGCAGTTTTCGGCAGGAAAAATCATAGAGCAAGTTATTATCTTAATGGCAAGAAACTGGGAAGTACTAAGGGATCTGGGGGTCCTGGTGCACGAAACTCAAAAGGTTAGTATGCAGGTGCAGCAAGTGATTAAGAAGGCCAATGGAATGTTGGCTTTCATTGGTAGGGGGATAGAATATAAAAATAGGGAGGTATTGCTTCAGTTGTACAAGGTATTGGTGAGACCGCACCTGGAATACTGCGTACAGTTTTGGTGTCCATACTTAAGAAAGGACATACTTGCTCTCGAGTCAGTACAAAGAAGGTTCACTCAGTTAATCCCAGGGATGAGGGGATGGACATATGAGGAGAGGTTGAGTAGATTGGGACTCTACTCATTGGAGTTCAGAAGAATGAGAGGTGATCTTATTGAAACATATAAGATTGTGAAGGGGTTGGATCGGGTGGATGCGGGGAAGATGTTCCCGATGATGGGTGAAACTAGAACTAGGGGGCATAGTCTTAGAATAAGGGGCTGCTCTTTCAAAACTGAGATGAGGAGGAACTACTTCACTCAGAGGGTGGTAGGTCCATGGAATATGCTGCCCCAAAAAGCTGTAGAAGCTACATCATTACATAAATTTAAAACAGAAATAGACAGTTTCCTAGAAGTAAAGGGAATTAAGGGTTACGGGGAGCGGGCAGGAATTTGGACATGAGTCTAGGTTCGGATCGGTCATGGCCCTGTGGGTAGCGGAGCGGGCTCAGGGGCCGTGTAGCCTGATCCTGCTCCTATTTCGTGTGTCTAATTCTGTTAGATTCAGGAGATGGTTCTGTGGTAGTGGATTGGCGGTTAGGATCAGATCAGCCATGATCTTATTGAATGGCGGAGCAGGCTCGAGGGGCCGATTGGCCTATTCCTGCTCCTATTTCTTATGTTCTCTTATGAATGAACGAGTTGGGTTTTTATGACAATATGACTGCTTCCTGGTCACTTTTATTGATGCTGGCTTTTTTAAAAATTGAATTTAAATTCTCAAACTGCCATGGTGAGATTTGAACTCTCTCTCTCTCGGTTGTTGGCCCAGGCTTGAGAAACTTCAGATAGCCTTCAGGGAACAAATGTGAGCTCTTTACCTCTGTAGCTCAACGTTTAAAGTTCTCCATCCTGATGAATGGAATGGTGCTAAAATAATGAATTTGTAGTTTTTATGCTTCACATCGTGAGTTGATTTACTCTCCAATATCCGGCCTTTTCCTGCCAGTGCCTTCTATTTATACTGTCGATTTCTGTATTGAAAGTTTAAAAAATAAAAAAAAAATTATAATTCGTGCCTGATGGCTCCTGTTGAATGCACTGTTTGGTGTAATACTGAAATATACAGACCCTGTACTAAGTTAGTTAATCTTGGCTGGGGTTCTAGTGGAGCTCTGCAAATTTGGCTGCTGCATGAAGTGAGAGAGAGGACAGAGTTCCCACACCAGATTGTTATATACATTTGTGGTGAATCCAGGATTGAATTAGGCCATGATGCTCTAGAAGCCAAATTACTTGTTGATGCTCATTGTCAGGGATGGGAATTCTATATAACGCTTTTCCTTTTCATCACCCAACCCCTTTGCTGCTTAATACTTGGGCTAGTTGTAGAGCCCTTATTGCTGTCTCACTTAGTCATTTGGGGGGAAAAAACTAGCTCTGCCACCAGGTGAGTAATCAACAAATTTTACAGAAAGGAGTGATAATAAATGAGTAAAGAATGTAAGATAAAGGGCCAGGAAAAGTAAATTAAAGACTGCAACTTCCTGCTTTAACCCATTCAAATTGGTTCAATGTTTTCAATTTGATGTACAGTCCACGCTTGATAATTTGAAGTCACTTGTGTCAAAAGATTTAAATGATGCAATAATTTAAATTGGGGAAATGTGAATTTGGTGCTTAAAAAAAAAAAAAAAAAATTAATGGATAATTTGAATGAAGAGCAGACTTATTTAGTGAAAAACTGTTCTGTATCTCATGTCTAGCATAATTGAGCACCTTGAATCCCTCAGAATATTGCCATTGGAGCCTGGATATTATGCTGTGCACTATTGGTGCTTTTTAAAATGAGCAGTTTCCTGCTTCTGTTAAAATAGTGAGTGTTGCGGCAGCTGCATCAAACGTTCATACAATAATATTGCACAGTACAATTTTTATGCTTTTGAAGCTTGGTTTTAAAGTTATGGCAGAATTTTGGAAGATAGTTTTGTAGTTTTCAGTAAGAAAATTTAACATGGCACCCTTTTATTTAAAAAAAAAACTACTACATTCAGTGGTAAGTGGGTGTTTAAAACTTCATATTGAGTTAAGTGCCCCATTTTCTGTGGATTATGTAGTAATTTTCAGCTTTTATGACCTAATTTTTGCATTGCTACTTAACCCCACATTCAATTTGCATATTTCCACCACTCAAAATTGGCCTGGATTTGCTGCAATGCTTCATCCTTTTTGAGAGGATTTCCTTTTGACACAGCATAGCTATATTTGAGCTGCCTGCCTACCTACGCCTGCTAGGCCTTCCATTTTTCATGGGAAACCCCTGATTGTGCTTCTCGGGTTTTCACAAACACCAACTATAGTGTACAGTGAAGCATTACTGTTATGTGTAGGAATTTCCTTCATGGTGTTCCTGTAACAGATGTCGAAATGCATGCTGACTTGCATTGTGTGCTACTCCTTTTTAAATGATTATGTATGAAGGAGTGGCATTGTTTGCGTGCTGTTCAGTCCAGAGTTCATTTGGCAAGAGGTGTTCAAACTTGTTGTTCAGGCAGGTGCAACGGAGCTCGGAACAGTCAGCCAGAGGGTTTGAGATGAATAAGTCCTGCCACTGTTGAACCAACTTAATTTGTCTAAAATAGTGTGTTGCGTCCATTTTTGTAATAAATGTAAATGACTAAAGTGAGCAGTAGATTACACCTTCCTAGTCATGTTGTACACTCCTTTCATAGCCCACGTTACAAAGTCCTGTAGAACATTAGATGAACATCTTTTTTAAAACCAGAACTTGTTGGCATGTTTACAACCATGCTAATTGGTCATATGATTTTACCACTGCAACATTTTAGCAATAACAGTGCTATAGTACACTGGAAGGACCTTTTCATTAGTGCTAGTAGTTACTTATGTGGACCAGCTTGTTCAGTATAGCCATATTCCAATCACCCTGCTCGAGTGTGATTTTTATATAAAACCACGATTTTCTAAATTATTAGGGTCTGGTTTATTTTAAATATTGCATTATACTGTGCCCTTTAACTGATTGGGGCTGCATCTGTGGATATATTCTCCAGTACAGTTATCAACTGCCATAAATTTTGTACAAAGTATATGAATCTTAGCTTGGGTAGGAAGGAAGGGCGAGGAATATCGTGCTTTGATCATGCCAAGATCCTTCAAGCTGTTCTCAGTTGTTTGCTTGTTGGACATTGTCTGAAGTTTCACTCTGTACATTGCTTGCCAAACAGGGAAATTGAAGATTACAGTAGGAAATAAGTTTATTTGCGTTGTGGTGTTTGTCTATTTTAATAATGGTGTTGGTTTTTGTTTTTTTTCTATTGGTGCTGTACTAATTCAGATTCCTGGCGATGATATCCATGCACTGCCCCTGGTGTTTACACTATTGGACTCGGGCCCCTTATTCTGGTGGTACATTTGCAGACTTGGTATTTTTGCGGATCTGAGAGATTGGCAGCAGGATAAGGGGGCTGGATTTAGCAGCATAACCGGAGAGCTGGCTTACAAAAGTGGTAGTTTACCAGAATCCGGATTAATGTTGGACCAATATAAAAGCAGTTTGTCAATTTGAACTCCCAAGTTAATTGCTTTTTTTTTTCAAATGAAGTGAAATGATTTTATAGCTCTGATCTCTAAACCCTAGGATTGCATTTTGCCAATATTTCAAAGCTCTATGCAGACATGCAAGACTAATTTAAACAGATGCATCAATGGCCCCCAAGAGTCATTTTTGGTGCTTCATCCTTTGTTACCATTATTTGAGAAGCACGATCAGGAGTTCCATTTTAAATAGAACAAGAAAAGGTTTTGGTTCCACAACAGCTCTAGAAATAACTTTTTTATTTCAATTTGTCTTTATTACAAATTTGTCACTAATTATAGTCTGCTTAACAAATTTAGTCTGAGTCTCTGACCGTCATTTTCCTCCAATATGTATTAGTCCTAATTTGTGTTAACAAAAAGTTGCTGACCCAGGACATGCACTTGTTCACTGCCTCACATTATTCCTTCCATATTCTGCAATAGTTTTTCTATGCTCAGCCATCTTGCTCGCCTGCTGAACAAAAAGCTGCTCTTATTGGTCCAGGACTGCACGTAGCTTCCCCAGGGCATTACCCTCCATCTGAAAACTCTGGTCTGCGACTAATGTGTATAATGTGCAAGCATTGTAAGCAAGACCGTATGATGTGACACCCCTTTTTATTTTATTTGTTCACTTCAGCTGTCAGTCACCCAGGACCACTGCATAGGTCTAGTTCAACACTCTCTCTTGTGGACCTAATGTTCAAAAACTCTAGAAACTTTGTTGTCTGTGTTTGTCAGTTGTTTCTACTTGCTGTGTATGCCAGTATCCTGCAGTTTATCCTTTGTTTGCATGATGTACGCACTCAGCCCAATGGCTAATGCTCTGTGTAATACAAGAAAGCATTTGATTATCATATGCAACTAACCAAGGTATTTAGGTAATAGATATTTTATCTGATGGCACTTGTAAAATGTCTCTGTTCATTATAGTGATACTTTGTGGTAAACACATTTGCAGATATATTCCTATTGCAGAACAAAAATAGGATCAACCTTTCGTGAAGAAATTCAGAAAATGCTGGAAGCACTCAGCAGGTCAGGTAAAATCCATGGAGAAAATGGGCAAGTTAACATTTCATGTGCGGACGGACCCTTCAGTTCTGTTGAAAGTTCCACACCAGAAATGTTAATTTGTCTGTTCTCTCCACAGATACTGCCTGACCTCTGTTCTAGTATTTTGGGTTTTCTTTGATTTCCAGCAGCTGCAGTATTTTGCTTTTTGTTCATAACCTTTCATTTCTGAACACTATCTGTATGAAAAAGAAAAATAATTCACTAGATCACCTGGGCAATTTGATGGGAGTCCCTACATGGGTTAGCTGAAATAAAGACGTTTCTGAGAACATATCCTGTTTCTATGTGGTACAGCTCATTGGTATAACGCACTTGCCAAATGTTAAACATCTTGAGGTTTTAAAATCCATGGGAGGGGAAGTGACGCAGAGATAAACAGTGAAATGAATTTGTACTTTACAATGGGAATGATATGCAAATAAAATCATTTCTACTTTTCGAGTCATTCTGCCAAGCTATGGTCTTAATTCGGAACAGTTGGCTGCTGTGTTGATGCAACTTTCCTTGAATTTGATTTTCTTTTCAAATTTCAAAATTTCAATTTGCTTTATACACCACCTTTGCTGAGAGTTTATTTTAATTTTAGTATCTTACTGAGAAAATGAGATGATGTGATAGTTCAAACAATTTACATGCAAGTTTTTAAATCCTATCCACCACCTCCAACCTCACCACAACCCTTCATTCAAATTCCATTCTGGTCTTTTTAAATGCAAATCTGTATATTCACGGAAGAGAGAGTCATACATTACTCCACTAGGTAATGTTCACTTATAATGCAAGCCAAATGGTTTTGAATGAACTGTAGATGTTCAATTCTAGAGTACAACTTTAAACTGGGGCTGTTTCCATTTAAGGAAATGGCCATTTAAACTGTACTGGTAATGGCCTTTTAAAATTTCTAAGCCTCTACACTGCCAGTCACTAGTTGTGTTGTAAATATGAAAAGCTGATTTTTGTATTTGCCCACTAATTTCATTGGTCTCTGGTCTACCAGTGTCGTACAGCTGGTAGCAACCTTGGTGTAAACTTCCTGGCCTGTTTTATAGTGTTTGTGTACCTTTTAAACAACTAGTTTAATTAAGGGTCATTAGGCTACATTTTGAAACATCAAATTGCTAGATACTCAGCTGCCACGTTAGATTGTACATTGGTATTTTTTTTATAAATTTAATTAAACAAAGTAAACGCTACAGCAATTCAGCTTGCTAATCAAAGGTGCAATTCAAGATTTTTTAAACAATTATTTTTGTGAAATTTTAGGGAAAGTGCACTTCTTGTAATGCAAGGATACTGAGTAAAAAGATACTTGTCTTGCAATGAAAGAAATGCACAAGAACCATTAGAGTAAAAATAAACACTTTGTACCAGTGCCTTGTACTGTCGCAGTATAAAATGGCTGTTTCTCCTCCATACTTTCACATTATAGTGGGATGCTCACTTGAAATAAAGGGTACCCTCGAGGGATGTATTTGCAATGCAAGGTGGTTTTTTTTTTTGTTTTTTCCTCTCTCTCTCTCTCTCTCTCTCTCTCCATCCCTCTTCCGCATGTGCCATCAACTTGTAACTTAGAATAATCGTTGCAGAGGAAGCCACTTTGCTGCTGTTGGCAGAGTGGCTATTCCGTGCAAATGGTTGCTAATATCGCCAATAGGGATTTTTATGGTCTGCCTGCCATGGGCCATTGATTGCTGAATTGGTGTAGAATTGAGTACCTTGTGCATTGTACGATGTCAGCAACTTGTTCAAAATCGGTGTGAAGACCATACCAATAGAATATTTTAGAATTTTATTACTGCAATTCTTGCACTCTACCACTTGAGGGAGTGCCAATAATATCACTTTGGTAGAAGTAGTAATAATTCCATTTGTTCTGTTGGAAGCTGGTGGCACAAACCATGGGTTTCTAACCATACTGAGAGAACCTGTACAATCTTTCAAACTGATTTATGTTGACCGTTCTTTCTTAAATTGGTAATATAACCTGAGTTTATAAAGCATGGAAGTTTGCATTATACTCTTATCCAATATCATTCTTGTCTGATTAATTTTAGCTTTGGTTTTAAAACAAAACTTACTTCAAACATTTTTGAATACAATTTTAAACTATATTAATGGATTTTCGTACCAATGCTTGACCATAGCATTGCAAATCACTCATTAATCTGAGGCGGCTCTAGTGCTAGGCAAGTTGACAAGTATCTATTTTGTGAGTAATGAATGTCTAAATTGGATTTTCTTTGGGTGTTCAAACCTTTGTTTTCACAGGCTGCATCAATGAACCCCATTGCGCCTTGGGGAGCATGTATAAAGTTCAAATCCACATTTCTAGTTAACTTTTTATTTAACTCCAGTTGCTGATGCTACCAGATTTCTTGTATTTCTTATTTAGGAATTGTCTTTTGCAAACCTGTATTTGGAGTGCTGCTTCTACATATGCATGTTGCTGTAGTTAGATATATAAAAAAAAAGTTGGATTCATAATTCACTTTCAGCCCACAGTTCTTCTCCCGTGTGTGTGTGTGTGTACAATAATTCTGCATTTCCAGCAGCCACCCTTCCATGCAGCTGTTTTCTTCTTGCTGTTTCTATACTCGTGATGAATCAGAGAATGGACTCTAATGAATGCCACAATGCACAAGCCATATCCTGGGAAACGAACTGTAGAGGCTGACGACCTGCTAAAAATGCTGTCTGGCTGCCCACTAGTATTTTGTTACAGTATCAATGGCATTTCTCTACTACACTTGTAAACAAAAGTATTAATTCAGCGTACTGCATAAGATTTTTTTGGAGCTTTTATTAAATCTTTTGACCATAGTGTCTATAGATTGGAATAAAAATACACTTTTCTGAGATGATGTGAAGTAACATGATGGGGGAAGATTTTTTTGTAGTTGAATTGAGCCCCAAAACCAAGGAGGAAATAAATTTACAGCAGGAATGTAAGCCTCTGTTTAAATCGGAAGCTACATTAAATTAAAAGCTAAACTAGAAAACTGTGCAGAGAGATGCACAATACTAATGGATGGCATTGGGTTAGTGTAGTAAGTGATTTAGATTTTGTTTCTAGTACTATTCATTCAGTTTTTCACTTCCAATGCATTTACAAAACTTAGTTTGCAAATTGCCTGATGTCGGAGGCTCAGCGTGGAACAAATTGAATAAAACCGCATACATGTTATAAATTTGCCAGTAATTAAGTCACTGTCTGTTCAACATACTTGGCTTAGTGAGTTTATTCAGCTACTAGCTGAGCATACAGTGCAGGAAAGTACCAGGTTTCATCTGCACGTGTTCCAGCTAACTCGGCCTTCATCAGTAGGGACTAATCTCGGCACCCCGTGCTAGGGAGGGGAAATTTGTCCATGGTTCTCACTATCTGGCGACCCCTGATGTGACTGTGCATGCATGTTGGATGAGGACAGGATCCTGTTTCGCTGTGAAGCTTGCTGTGCCATGGAGGTTAATACATGAACAATGGCTATTTGGGCCGAGGTACTGTAAAGGCCCATGAAATTGTGCTCCAGACAGAAATGGAGGAAGAAAATTGGATTCAAAGCTAATTTTTGGGAAAATAACTTCTCAAAAGATATGCAAACAGACTTCCATTAATTAAACCTTTTTTTTTTGAATAGGAGTAAAAATCAGTCTCTTTAATGAAGGGAGTGGGGGGAAGAATTTGAATCTCGTTCTGTTTTGCATAGACTTGAGAGCAGTAAATTTGGACCAAAAAGTCCAACCCAGTCTGTTGGGAAACACATTCCCCATAAGTTACTGTAAATTACCTCAACTGCAGCCAGATTGCTGAACATTATAAATAGATGCTGAATTGTGCTGCAGTGGAAAGAGGAACAAAATTCCAAGTTTGATCTTCATATGAGAGGGAGAGAGCTGAACATGGCAGACAAAAATAGTGAAAAAGTGCACCTTTATGCCTTGAGCTCAATATGCTACTTTAGCTCAGTTTTGTCATGATGTGAAGTGGAACTGAAATTGAGTTTAATTGTTGAGCCTCCCACTGCCATACTGGCAAGGATTTGTGTTTTAGACCATTCAGAATATTTATTTTGAGCCCTTCACATTTGCAATTTTTTTCTATTGACAGTTTAACTAGTTTTACCATTGTTGCATCTCATGCTAATGTTCCCAGTTACTAGAATGTTAATCTCCTCAATTATGGGATTCTGTTTAAACTGACTGCATTAGATAAGACAGTTAGCACTTCATTTAGATTGTCTGTCTAGCCAGTACTAAATTGTAAACTATAATTGAAAATGGATTTCTCTTTTGCAGATCTTGTTTTAACATCCTTTACAGTTAGAATTGTATTTGATAGTTGCTCATGTAATAAGGGTCACTGGCAAAGCTGTTTCGTTCTATATGCTGGCATTTTTCCACTGCAGTTAAATAATTATTGTATACCACGTGCTAATTAAACCAAAGCATGTTGGTGTAATTACTATACAGTTCAGTCACTGTCATGTGAGGATGTGTAATGGTGACCGAGTATCCCGAAGTTTTCCGTTTTTAATGATTAACTTGAGTTTTGACGGTCTCCACTTGCCGAGCCATGCAATTCCCTGGAATCTTGTCATTTTGAGTGTCGAGTTATTTGCTTTCTTTTACATCTTTCAGTTGCATGTGGAGATAGCATCTGGTTCGAGTGTGGCCTGTAGTTTTTGATTTTTCTATCTAAATCATTAGTCTCGCTAGTTGTGTATAACTCCCAAAAAAGTAGAAAAAGTTAATTAAAATAAAAACCATTTGTAACCAGCACCAGACTGGTGTATTCTTGCTAGTTTAACATTTTTAATTTTTTTTTTCCTGGTTTTAACTTTAGTTTTAATCCATTGAATTATTTTAAATCTGGATTTAACTTTATAAAACATTTGAAAATGGAGGTTTGTGGGTGTTGGTGTAATCTCCTCCCCCATCCCCAGTATTTGACATTCTCGTGCATGCTCTTGCACAATTTTAGCATGGAATATTAACACTATATGGGTGTTCAGTGTGTGGTTTATTGCATTTGCTATGATTTTTTCTTTCAAACACCTGAACTCAGCAATGTGTCTGTTGTAGCATTTGTCTGACTGGAGAGCTCTGCATATAACAGAAATGAGGAAATAAGTTTGCTTAAGTGTGGCATGCATTTAATTCTGTATACTATAACAGTGTTGTCTAATAGAAATCGCTAACTAGTCACCGGTGTAGTTAGGGTTAGTTACACTGTTTAGCCACATGCGCTAATTCTAGTAGAAAATGCAAGTAAATGTACACCACGTATTATTACTTAAACTTCTACCACCATTCAGCGTGAAACTTTGCAGTCTTTCTCTTTCACCAAGGTTTGGAATTCTGGCATGAAATCACATGACCAACAAGGGTGTCTCTTTTTCTATTAATCAAAAATGCAATTGGCCACATCTGGATTCCCAATTAGCCACATGTGGCTAATGTATTGGACAATACTGCACAAGAGGCAGAGATTTGTTCAAACTGGCTACTTATTGTACCAATTTTATAGTGTAAGCCGGAGTAGTGAGTATGCATTTATATTTGTTAAGTGATATAGCAGCAGTTAATACAATGCAGTACTTCCCATCCATAATCACTGTGCACATTGATTCTCTTATGAGAGGGATTGTTACAGGAAGTGTGGTCAATGCTACTTCCTCTAACTGTATAAATGTGTAAAAGTAATGTTAAAGCTTGTTTTGTTCTCATTACTGTTTGTACTGGAGGTTTTAAGCAAGCAATACTTTGTGTAGATTTTCCACTTGACAGTATGGCATGTGGAGATTTTTTATTTTAGTTTTTTTTTGTTCATTTTAGATTTTAGAAAAATACAGATTAAATCTGATCCACTGCTGGAAAGAGCTAGGTTACTGATTTGAAAATTCTTAAACAAAACTGAACTCTGCTTGGCCAGCCATGGCAATTAGCACTTCAAGTTGGTTCTTCAGCTGCTTTTAAATTGACTCTGGAGGTTGTACCAACACCATTTGGTCCTCGACATGTGGACTTTTCACAGCCAGTGGCATCTCCAGCATAAGTTTGCCAGATTTGTAAATCCTAGCTGGCAGGAAAACTCATTAAAAATAACAACAGAAAATGCTGGAAAAACTCAGCAGGTCAGTCAAAACTGAAAAGAAAATAGATCGAAGGTAGGGCTGCGATCGGACAAAAGAAGTAGAAGAGACAATAAAAGGTGTTCGAAGCCAGACGAGATGGTAATAGGTTGAGATTAGGTGTGAAGTGTACTGGCAGGGCAAGAGATAGCTGCCAGGTGGGAGAGTGAAACAAAAGGAGAGAGTTGGGGGGGGGGGGGGGTCGGAAAGGAGTGGAAAAATTACAGGTAAAAAATTAATAGGGGCCGAGGTTATGATCTGAAATTGTTGAACTCGATATTGAGTCCGGAAGGCTGCAAAGCATTTTCTGTTATTTCGGATTTCCAACATCTGCAGTATTTTGCTATAGGAAAACTCATTTACCAGGTCTTCCCAGTGACCTGACTTAATGGATTTTGTAAGTTTACTTGGGGGTTGTTCCCAGCGATGCGAGTCTCCCACTTGGGGGAATTGGTGATCCTGATCTCCACTTAGTGTGAACGCAGCAATTGCCAAGCTCCTAATGTTGATGGTCTTGTTGCCTCAACTTGTGCTGGTCAGATTATACCGTTCTCTTCGAGCATCAAAACTGCATGCGTGTCTGTCATGATGCATGTTTAATTTGTGTTTTAAATTGCGTTTTAAGTTACGTGTTTAAAACTTTTGAGGAGGCCAATGCATCCATTGTGAGGTACTAACATTGCTGATAATGTAGGTAATACTGATGCATCAACTTCACAAGCCCAAATGTTGCAGCTAACCATGGCTTTTAGAGCATTGTATTGAAACTCAAACTGTCACTGCAAGGCTACTAAAAGGAAAGTGCACGGATGCTTCTGATTTTAGTGTAGTTGCCAATTTACATGAATGCCGCACCAAAATACAAATGTTTATACAGATGGACAGAATAGAACCAACTGCAATTTCAATCAAACATTGGAAGTGGGTTCAAGTCCTTCGCTGATGTGATGCTAGTATTCTGGCTTTTTTTTGGAAAGGGGGAATATTTCTAAAGACCACACATTTCTCTCTTTACAGTAATGTTTTTTCCAGGCTTTGGAAAAGCTTGCTCATTTCTGGATTAGCAGTGATGTGGAATAATATTGTACAGTAGGACTGCTTAATGTACAGCCAGCAGAACTTATTTAGTATTCTGATGGAAGTGGGTGGATGTGTTTTGCCAGATACAAAATATACAATTCTACAGAAAGAACAGTGGCTTATTTTGAAACTTTTAGCACCAGTATGTTGCAACAAAATAATAATGGGCTGTGTGGTAAACTTGGCACAACCACAAATACCACCTGTTGCACAAAGCACTTTGTGTGCATTAGGTTCCAACAGTACCAGCACAAATTAATCTATGATGTGTGATTAAAGAAATACGACTGCAGTCTCTCTCTCTCTCTCTCTCTCTCTCTCTCTCTCTATTTCCACATGTAGTACTCTGATTTAAAATGAATGTGTTTGCCTTGCTTCAAGATTTTCCACCAGAGGCCTGTAGCACTGTATGTGTAATACTCCAATCTTCAGTTTGCAGCACAGAAAATACCTCCAGCTGAGATTCTTCGGGCCTGTGTCGGCTGTGGTTCGGTTGGTAGCACCCTTGCCTCAAGAGTCAGAAGGTTCAAGTCCCACTCCACAGACTTGAGCACAAAAACCCAATGTAGTACTGCTGCACTGTCGGAGGTGCTGTCTTTCGGATGAGATGTTAAACCGAGGCTCCATCTCAAGTGGACGTAAAAGAGCCTATGGCACTATTTCGAAGAAGAGCAGGGGAGTTATCCCCGGCGTGTTGGTCAATGTTTATCCCTCAATCAACATCTAAAAAAACAGATTATCTGGTTATCACATTGCTGTTTGGGAGCTTGCTGTGTGAAAATTGGTTGCTGCGTTTCCCACATTACAACAGTGACTACACTTCAGAAAGTACCTCATTGGCTGTAAAGCACTTTGGGACTGGTGGTTGTGAAAGATGCTATATAAATGCAAGCCTTTTTCTTTTTCTGAAGATTGTTTTCTCCACTATTCAGGCAGCAGAGATCAGAAATGCCACTGTGCTCTAAATTAGCAGATCACTTTCTTATTTTAAAGTATAAGTGTACATGTGGATAGTAGTGTAACTTATTTTTTGTGGATTATTTGCCCGAATGAAGTTTCTTAGAGGAGAAAAACTCTTGACCATGGAGTTTCAAATTAGGGACTCGTTTGAGTTTCTGTATATTTCTTTTATTTGCTGTACTAGTATTTTTGTCTGCTAATGTAAAGTGACAATGGGGCTAAACCTGGAAAAACTTGAGTTTTTTTAAAAAGGAAGTAAATGATGAAACTCAACATTTAGACTGGTAATTTGAAAATGTTATTCAAAAATGGTTTCAGCAATATTAACACTGTTTGTTTCCTTTTGGGTAGCTGCCCTTCTCTTGGAGGACAGGGATCTCCGGAATGTCTCCATATTTGCAGGCAATCTCCCATACATAAATTTGAAAACCACTATTTGTAAATGTTTTGAGTTTCATATTTACTTTTTTTTTAAAAACTTTCACTTTTTCCCCCCTTTTTCCTTTTAACCCCATTTTCAGTTTAGATCAGCAGAAGAAGCACGTCCTTCTTTAATAACTTACAGTAATAATGGTCAGGCTACAAAGTTCCTGATCAACACAGGCTGAATGACGTACGGTGCTTTTTACATTCAAGCAGTTGCATATGGGATCTGCAGGGAACCAATGGCCTGCAGGTATCCTTAGTGACAGAAATCCACAAACTCTTGTTGGAGGTGAGTGGAATGGCTTGGCAGAGGGATCATGAGACGATTGATAGTTGGAGAAAAGAAGTCAGGTGGTTATCCTTGCTCTCCAGCAGGCTCCTACAGCTGTGTGTGATTTTTGGCAGGAAACGCATGTCAAGTAGAGCCGGACCAGAGCAAACTAAACCAGTTGTCCGCTAAATACAGAAGTCTGCATCCCTTAGACTTGAGTGACGGTTTTGGGGGTGGGGGGGAGGTATACTATGAAGAACGACCAGGATGGGAGATTAAAGTTTTGCTCGGGGTAAGGGCATCAAAGAGGGGGGGGACAGGGAGTAGTTGAGCAAATCAACAGCTGCAGAGGTATTGTGGCAAATGGAGGGCCAAAGGCGTGGCAGTTGTCAGCTTGAAAGTGCTGTTGTAAGTTGCATGGGAATTTTTTTTCCTGGGGTGGATATAAGTGGTGAGTTGTACAAGGAAGTGGTTGGAGATGGCCTTGTTTCAGTCTTATCACTAAAAAGAATATGATGAGAATCAAGAACACTCTTGGACTGTTGTAGTGCCCAACACTACATACAGGCTGATGCTGAAATACTCTTTCTTGCCTTCCTATGAATAGATTTGTTTTCAACAAAAAATAATTGTCATTTTTGGATTTTTAAGCAATAAAACTCTACCAAACACAATCTTGAATAGTTACATCTTTAAAAAATAAATAAATAAATAAATTTATATTTCTATACCTCGTATGTGCACATTGCTCCACTTCTGTTTTCCGTACCGAATGCATACACATTCATTGCTCGCAGGATATTTACAATGACCCCAGTCACTTTTTTTGTGTCTCTTTTTGCTGTTGACTGATGGCGTATTTTTTTTAATTTAAAAAGACTGAGAAAATGCCCATTTATACTAAAACTAGAAAAATTGTCGGGTTGGGAGCGGAGATTGTCGGTGAGGGCTGGTGAACACTGAACCAGTAAAACCCAAAATCATGAACTTGTTGAATTTTGTTACAGTGCCACCAAGTGGCAACATTTTGGAAACTGCAGCTAGCTGGGCATTGTTTTATTTTCTGGTCTTGTTGGAAACAACCTCCCTGAGGTGGGGTCTTTTAACTATGGAAGTTAACAATTTGATTTCAAGACCTTTTTGTTATGAGTGTCTTTGGTGGGGGAGTAGAATCAGGGAAACATGAGATAGGCCTCATTGGCAAAGATGAGTAATGGTGGGTGGCGGTATAGTATTGAAGTTAGAGCTGGGAATGGTCCAGGAGACTGGGGGGCCTGAAGGAGGAGTTGAGTGCATAGCCTTAATTTTGTGAATGCAGACATAGTTCCTCAGAACTGGTGTCTTCTATGCTGATGGCAGGACCCGGGCGGGGGTGGGGAGGGAGCTCGGGAGGTGAAGAGGAGTATAGTGATTTCCTTTGCCTTCTGGAATTAATAAGATTTAGTTGCAGAGGGCGAAGCAGTATTTATTTATTTTAGGGTGGTCCAGCCAATTAAGGGCAGTTGTGGTTATCGGTCAGAAAAGTTTGGTAGATTTTCTCAAGTTGTGTATATAACTTTTTTCCACATATAAATTGATTGCATTGGTAATGAAACCTGTGGACTGACTACTAACCTTAATCTTTATCAAGCTATTTCAAAATATTTTACTGAGTTCTTGAATATTGCTATAGAGAAACTGGAAATTGTATATTTCCCCAGATTGTCAGTTGTTGGTAATCTGGCCACAGCTCCGCAACCTCCAGTAAATCTATATCTTTTGTTAGAAGTAGAACTTCTAATGTTTACAGTTGGCTTCAAAGGCAAAACTGGAGAATCCAGAAATCTGAGTAGAGGACACTCCCATTTTAAGAAATTTCAGTAAGTATTTTCGCCTCTCCGATTTGACTAATGACATTGGGACAAACATGCCCAGAAGATGCTGTATGCCAGTTGCCAGACTGGGAAATGAGTCTGTCTTTTAGTCTGCAGTGAAACATTGGCTGGATTTTGCAGTCAGCGGTGAACAAACTGCGCCAGCCATTCATTATACTTGCAGCAAACTTTCTATGGACTTTCTCTCTGGAACTTGCTGTAATTAGAAAGCCGTTTTGGCACAGCGGCCTCCACAGGGGATCTAGGACTTGTGTGAACAGGACAGGCAACTGTATCTCCTTCTCCTGGACCAATCAGATTGAAGCATTGTTAATGAGCAGTGCAGAGTCTGAACCAGGAAGTGTAAGTTTAAGTATATTTAATTCAATGCCAACTCATATACAGAAAGTGAAAAGGGGAAGAAAGATGGGATTAAAAGAAAGATAAAATACAAAACAATTTTTAAAAGCTGAAGGATTGAGCCTCCATACATGTAAAAGTTAATTTTCAGTGCCAGCGAGGTTGTTTGGAAGTAATGAAGACTTATCACAGCATTTTTAAAAGATTACTTGCACTAGAATAGACGAGCCCTCATTTTTTCTCGAGTTTAGTGGGTATTTATCATGTAGGTACAGCAGCTTCACGCATTCCATGGGTTTTGAACAGAGTCTCTTGAGATATTGGTATAGTGAAGCTCCTGGAGGAGCAGGGCAACTCTGACAACAACTTCCTGACTTCCGCATGCTGTTGTGCTGTACGGTTTACACTTTAATGATGGTGAGCTGATAGCCTCACCATTATTTCTGCCACAAAATCCAGGCCGATAAGTCCAAAGGAAAAATGGAGTCCGACTTCCAGGTCTCCAGTTTAGCAGAAACAACTGCATAGAAGTGAATGTTTACTAGGTTTCGAGCTGGGGCTGCCTTTGATAAGGCCTGCCAAAGAGTAACTTGGTTTGGATTTTCTAATCTTATTATTCTTTATGTCCCTGACGTTTACATTGCAGTGGAAAGTAGTTATACAAATTTGTGCAAAGTATCTTGTTTTGAATTGGAACTTTTTTTACCATCCATAGTTATTTTTGGCACTGAAGCATATTGTTTAAACAATCAGTTCTTTTGTTGCACAATATATTAACGGTTTAAATGATAGTTTTAATCTTATTTTGAATGCTCTGTATTCTGCTTTCAGCAATTGAAACCCCTGCATCTGTAAGTACAAGGACACAAGAAAAGCAAGCTTTTGGGATTGAAATTGAAACTCCAAAGCTTTGTATTGTCTCAAAATAATGTGATGAGAATACAATATCAAGACGACCAGGAAAGAACATCTGAAGAAGAGCTTATGCCTTGGTTTACTGACCAGCCTACTCATGAATTTGTGATGAAATCTACGGAGAGCTCCATAATGAAAACATCTGTGGATGTCGAAGAAAATGTGAACTTAACACTTGGTGATTTTTCTGATGCAAAAAATTCTATTGAACATCATTGTTCAATTTGTGACCAGTGCTTTCCTTTCAGTAGCCTTTTAGCACAGCACATGCACATGCATACAAATGAAAAGCCATTTAAGTGTCCCTTTTGTGACCATAGAACGTCCCAGAAATCAAATTTGAAAATTCATCTTCGAAAGCACAAACTAGACCATTTGCAACAAGGAAGAAAAACTGGAAGAAATAAGGCCAATCTGTCACCTACAAGCTTTGCTAGCCCAAATACTTTGTCTAATAGCATCAGGCCTAATGATGCTGACATGATTGAGACTGATCAGCCAATAAATGGTGTTGCTTTGTCTTTTGACGGTTTGGAAGGAAATGTTGCAGTTCAAGCTGAAGAATGTCCACCTCTGCCTTGTATGTTTTGTAATAAAGGCTTTCAACACTCGGAAGAACTCCGTCACCATGTAGTGATTCAGCACAGGCCTACGCTATGTGAGCCCGCAGTCCTCCAGGTGGAGGAAGGGTTGAGTCCTATCGAAGAGGTGCATATTACAGCAAGTTCTCCAGAACAAGAGGCAAATGATGAAAACAAAGATGGTGAGCTCAGCTGTAAAGTTTGTGGACTGTCCTGCGAGAGTGCTTTGAGTCTGGAAACACACATGAGGAAACACAAGGATTCATTTACCTATGGTTGTAATGTATGTGGCCGACGTTTTAAGGAGCCTTGGTTTCTAAAAAACCATATGCGAACGCATTCGAGTAAAGCTAGGGGCAAATCACAGCAGGATTCAGAAGGTCCTGCAACTATCAATAATGTTGCTATGCAAGAACCAATTTCAGGAAACGTTGCCTCTCCTTACAAAATGTGCATGGTTTGTGGATTTCTTTTCCCTAATAAAGACAGCTTGAAAGAACATAGTAAAGTTCACAACAAAGATCTCACCGATGATGATAGACTGGACGATTACTCCTTAAATCAGGAAGTTGCGATATCGCAGGAAGCATTCCTGCAGATGCTGAATTTAAATCCCCTTTTGTCACACAATTGTAACAAGCCTGTGAAGCTGGGAAAATGGATATCTGAACTTGATCCTTTCAATACGTACCAAGCTTGGCAGCTGGCTACTAAGGGAAAAGTGGCAGTTGGCCGAGAGAATGTGAAAGATCCAGGGCAAATGGCAAACTCTGAGAATGAAGAGGAACCTTCCGACAAAGAGGATTCCAGTGAGCATTGGACCATGGAGAAAGGCAATCATGGTCCTACCTTGGAGAACCTAGAAAAGTCTAAAATCAAAAACAGCAGTCTAGGCCAGAATGGACTGCCTCCAATGGGAGATGTGGACATTGACTCGAAATTGACCCAGAATAAACTTAAACCGACCAACTGCGCAATGTGTGGTAAGATTTTTAGAACCTACCATCAGTTAGTGCTCCACTCCCGAGTACACCGGAAAGGCAGGAAAAGTGTGGAGAATCCTCCAAATTCAGTTGATGGCAGTGAAGCTGGCACTCAATCCATAGACTCCGTTACAACAATTGAAGACCATAGCCCAGGAGCTGACAAACCTGAGGAGGGCTCTGAAGAGGGCTCAGAAGATGGAGTACTAGGAGAAGGACTTTCATCAGGTAGGAAGGTTATAAACCTATTGGGATGCTTGGGTCTAATGCTCGTTTACATTTCTTGCCAACACTCAATTTTCTGAATTTGAAAATTCTTTCTTCTTGGATAAGAATCTGTGCAAACTTCTGCCACAGTATCTCAAGATAGAAGAGCCCACATTTTTGGTGATCTATTGTCAAATTTAGTAGCCTTCCAAAAAAATTGTCTTTTAAGGTTTGAAAGTGTACACCTAGAAAGAAGTGGTTTCTTGCTAAAATGTGCAATTGGGTTCTCTCCAATTAATTCATGTCTTGAGGGACAGTGGGTAGCGGTTAAAACAAATGTGAAGCGTACATTTTTTTTAAGGAGTGAGAATATTGGGCTACAATATTTAAAAGGTTTCATTAAATCTCAGATTCTTAGACTCCTGTTTGGTTACTTATATGTCAATGTATTTGAAATGTATAGCAATAAAAACCAGGAACTGGAGTGGAGTATATTGTCTTAAAACTGTTAAATGTGTCACAATGTTTTTTTTGTTTTAAGCACTTTTGTGTTCTTGGCTTCTAACATTATGCTAATATTCATAAGTGATTAACACACACTTCACTTAGAAATCATATTCCATTACAGGTTTTAATTGGTTTGCCTTTGCCTGATGTCTGAGGAAGGGTCCAAGCCATTCGATTCAAATACATTTTGTGGGTTTTGATCAAATGTGAATTTGAAACTATTTTAAATATGTTTGGTCCTGGTAACTTCTTTTAAAAAAAAAAAAAAAGTATTTATCAAGCTGTCTTGCTTAAATCAGTTAAAAATTGCTTCCACATAGGAACAGCAGTCAGCCATTGAGCCCCTCAAGCCTGTTTTGCCATTCAATTAGATCATGGCTGATCTGCGACCTAACTCCATATACCCACCTTTGGCCCATATCCCATAATACCTTTTTGGTTAACAAAAATCTATCAATCTCAGATTTAAAATTAACAATTGATCTCTCATTTGCTGTTTGCGGAAGAGAGTTCCAAACTTCTACCACCTGTTGTGTATAGAAGTGTTTCCTAATTTCACTTCTGAAAGGTCTGGCTCTAATTTTAAGACTGCCGCCCCCCCCCCCCCCCCAAAGTCCGAACAGCCCCAACCAGCGGAAATAGCTTTTCTCTACCCTATCCGTTCCCCTTAATATCTTGAAAACTTCGATCAGATCACCCCTTTTACCTTCTAAATTCTAGGAAATACAATGCTAATTTGTGTAATCTCTCCTCGTAACTTAACCCTTTGAAGTCCGGCTATCTTTCTGGTAAACCCACGCTGCACAAGGCCAATATCTCCTTTGTAGAACTGCTCCCAGTACTCCGTAGGTGATGAGGAAAGGAAAAGAACTGTTCCATAATACTGTTTCGCACAGCAGTTGCAAGCTTTATTTAACTGCACGAGGAGGTAGCTCAACTTTTTTAATGCATTACTGTTGCTAACTTGTTTTTGCTATTTTTAATAAATTTGTATAGCTGTTAAAACTCAAGTCAAAAGTCTAGTATAATATTCTGATGCCTTTGAAATAAGAGGATTATATAAAAGCACAGATAAAAACACTACCTGAAATAAACGGAAGGGGTTCTCTTTGTGCCTGGGCATGCTACAAATTTACCTAGATATCCGAGCAGCTTAAAGGCCCCACCACCAGGTGCAAGATCTCCTAGAATGTAGTCTAAAACACAAGCCAACAGTATCTAATGGAAAAGAGTAAATAAATTCCCAAAACATAATCACTATTTATTGGCTATGCATGACTAGTAAGCTATTTATTGAGATGTTCATGTCTACAGTACAACATTTTAATGGAATATCCCCCCCCCCCCCCCCCTTGGCATAGATGCAACATGGGTGTAATGTATTGCTTAGTTTGTTCAGTTATCTCTTCAAATTTTTAGAAAGGAATTTTTTTTTTTTTTTTTTTTTTTTAAAAAGAGAAGTGTTCTGATATATGCCAAAGGTTTGCTATACGGTGTGTACTGGAGAAACAATATTGAATAACTAATTCTGGGAACCATGCAAAAAGTTATAGGTGTTTTTTTTTCATCTCTTGCCAATGAGGGAGTAATTTTGGTGAAGGGCTACTGTATGAGTTGCTGCGATTAACGTGAAAATTGTTTTCCCGAAGTTTTAAAACTGGGAACTAATTACTGTCATGTGGCAGTATCGAATGAATGTAATGTGATCACCTCCATGTGCCGCACCTCTTTTAAATAGCCTGCCTGACAGAATGATAATACGACTGCTTTAAAACTGGACAAGGATACCCTTGTTCTTTGTGACCATGGATTGGATAATTAGCTGTACGTTAAATGTAGAGGCCAGGAATGTCTTGTTTGACATTACTTTAGTGGTACAGTGAATGGATTGAAATTAACTTCTATCTGTAGTTTGAGACTGGAACTGCCTTGAACCTTCTTGCAAATGACCACAAAACTGACCAACTCATTACTCAAAAATGTTTACATCAGAGCCTTGACGTTGAAAGCAGTTCTACTGGTTATTTTGGCTACTGCTAGTGATGCTCCTTTTAATGGTATTGTTGCAAGATCTGAAGGTGAAAGAGTGTAAACCATGCTGTGACTTTTTTTCTTCTCTCTGCTGCCTGGAACAAAGATTTAAAATTTTAACCGCTAAATGCATATATTGGGGAAATTGTGTATGTTTATACTTTGTTCCTGTAAAGACAATCCACTTCAAATGTTACGTTCCCTGTGACTTGCAGACCATTGTTTAACAATTTGATCTAATGCGTTTTCAGGATTCAGTTGCATCTATCGTACTATTATAAAATGAATGCTTAGTTTTAAGTGATGTGCCACAACCTTCAATCATTGACCCTTTTTCTTAAAATACTTTTCATACTTTCTAACTTTCAATATGAATAATACCCATTTTTTAATCTGTAAATGCATACTCATTGTCAGATTGATATTGCAGTAAGATTGCACCATCTAGTGCTTTGCCATTTTATTGCAGTTAAAGCACTTTCCATTTTTTATCAAACTGCTCATACCTCTAGAAATGCATGTGACATTGCAATACTCATGTTGATAATATGGCCTTCAACTGAATAAAAGTCTGGCTATGACTACTGATCACAGACGATTGTGTACTACTGTGGCGCTTAAATACTTCACAATCCTGCACATGCTAAATTGGAAGAATTGTATTGATTACAATGAGAAAACTGCAGATCATTGGTATTGCATATTCAGGCCATGCCATAGTCCTTCCTACCCCATGTCATCCTCATTATGCTTGACCTGCTGTGATCAGGACCTGTTGCATGGTTAAAATTTAAGTTTTAAGGTATGCACAAAGAATAAGTGGTAGTGAATCTTAATCCTCATTGGTTTACAAATGTCAACAAACCCCCAATCTCTCTCTCATGGCCCCTGAATCATACTGAATTTCTGCCTTTAACTTCCTGTAACCATCTTCTGTTTATAATTAGGCTATGTATGTATGAGTTTCTCTTGTCTCATTCATCACAAATATCCTAGTTTATCATTAATGGCAAACATCATTACAGCTATTATTTCAACTCTAGTGTAGGTCCAAAAAAGGAGAGGTTGGGAGAAGAGAATGTGTGCATATAATATTTTGGAGTGGGTCCAAGATGTTAGTTTCTAAACAATGTTTCATTATTGTTTTACTCCTTTCTCGTATCTAGAAAATTTCAGTAGTTGACATTTAGCTCCGATAATGCTTCAGGATATTCTTGTTCATTTTGAAGCTTAACATTTGTTTAAATTTATGGGCAAAATGCACTTTGGTATGGTTTCTATGAAAGCTCAAGGTATTGAGTAATCACGCTTTTATTTTAAAGCACTAGTAAATAGCCTGTGGTGTTGCCCAGGATCAGCTGATTAATATACCAGATGATGAGTTGGGAAAATGTCTCCATTGTCCACAGATCCATCTAGTGGCCACAGTTTGCAGCTACATCATGGAAGTTGATGCAGCAAAATGAATGGGGTTTTTTGGGATGTGGATGTCTCTGGCAAGGCTGGCATTTATTGCCCATCGCTTAGTTGCCCTTAAGGTGACAGTGGGCTGCCTTGTACCCCAGCAATTTACAATGGTAAATGTCTTCCTAGGTTTACACTTTATTAGAATAGCAACTGGCTATATAAACTTCTCGCTGTAATTGCATCCTCTTGCCAGTTGTGCTGTATTGTCTCCACTGGGGGAGGCTGTAACTAGTGTGACAAGTTTACATATGCTGTTGCCATTATGAATGTGGATTTGATGGAAAAAGTTGACGGGCAGTGTGGAGAAAAGAAAAGACTTGTATTTATATAGTGCCTTTCACGACCTCGGGACATCCCAAAGTGCTTTACAGCCAATGAAGTACTTTTGATGTGTAGTCACTGTTGTAATGTGGCAAGCTCCCACAAACAGCAATGTGATAATGACCAGATAATCTGTTTTGTTGATTTGAGGGACAAATATTGGCCAGAACACTGGGGATAACTCCCCTGCTCTTCAAAATAGTGCCATGAATCTTTTACATCCACCTGAGAGCAGATGGGGACCTTGGGACCACCCTGTTGCGCTCAGTGCTGCATCACATTGCATTTTCCTGTAGTTTTATTGAAGCCCTTTAAATCAGCAGTATCCCTTGGACTGCAGCATAAAAGGGGAGCTTTGCTGCTAACATTGGAAAGCTCAAGACAATAATGCCCACACCCATAGAATGCATGAATTGAACATGCTGCCATGTTGAGCAGCTGCAAAGGATCTAATTAGCCAATTGGATTTTTGATTTTCATTTTGATTCACTTGCCAATTTAAATCGATGCAAATTATGAACCACAGTGAATATATTTCTCAGTCAGTAAGTTGCGTGTGTAATTGGTGTGATAGGCAGGCAAATTGTAATTGGACAGCATAGATGAAGGCGTGAGAGTTGGTGATCCAAGTATTGATTATGGTTGAGCAATGTCTAGTGTATCTTCTGCAGAGACACTGCTGTATTTCGAAGATCAACATTCTAATGTCCACCTATAATGACATTTGCCCTTTTTTGTTTTGGGGGTGAGGGCGCGAGAGACGGGAGGTAACAAAATTAATTCTGGTCTTGAGTAGTCAACTGGTTTAATACTTTTATGATGGGAGTTCTCGGAGGTAGGTATGTTTTTGTAACTTTGCAACTTTTTGCCTCATTACACGGTTTTTTTTTGGGACCCAGGTGCATCTGCTATTCTAAGAATAAAACTAATTTTCTTGCAGTCACACCTGTTAAATTGAAAATGTCATTTAGAAGTACTTTTATTATACACACTTTTTGCTGTAGATTTAATGTACAATTGGTAAATGGTTCATCCTCTTGGATTAGGATAAAATTGCCAGAAAGGAAATTGCTCTCATGTGGAATGATTTGTGGGGGAAATACTAATTTGTCAAAACTGCTTTTTTTCCCCTCTAGATCGGAGTGAGGATGGCTCAGAACGAGGAAGAAGCAGAGAGACTAGCTCATCTGGTGAATGCAGTTACTGTGGAAAGTCTTTCCGCTCAAACTATTACCTCAATATTCATCTCAGGATACACACAGGTGTGTCTGATTTGTTTGTAAGAAGACATTGAAATATTTCAGAAATCCTCAGTACAGGAAACTTTGTGTTATCCGGAGGCTAAATGTCCAGCAAGCTCGAGCCACCGGCAAAAATCAGGAACCGTTTTGTTAGGTTTTTTTCCCTTCTCGTGGCTTTCTCCTCTTTTTTCCCCCCCCCCCCCCCCAAACACACACAACAGTCAGGCTCCGCAAAGTCTCTCTGAAGCTGTTGCTAAGCGACAGACGCTTCCAAGGTACGGCCGACTGTTTAGAAGCTGTTGCTAAGCAACAGTGTTTGTTGCCAGATACGGAGCTAAAAAGCTCCGTATGCTTCAACATTAACGCTGGTTTGTCCGGCAGTTTTGAGGGAACGGCAACAGCTCGGTCCCGTCAGTGCCGGATAGCACAAAGTTTCCTGTATTTTGTAAATGGCTTAAACACTGCCAAATAATGGTGCTATTGACTTGATATAGAATAAAAGGTATCTCTGTTTGTTACAAAGCTATAAATGAAAACCAGGCTGGAACCATACATGGGTTGGGAACTTGGGATCTACAAAGAATATCTAAAGTGCTTAAGAACATTAAAGTCTGGAGTGGAAAACGGCCTTTGGGTCATCAAGTCTACTCCATCCAGAGTCCATTATCATTCTATCATGGGCTGCTCCCTCTGTTTTTCCTCCCTGACCACTACTTGCTCATTTCCTACTTCATTCCCCCTATGTCCACTGCTGCATAAAAGGGGAGTTTTGGAAAATGCTGGCCAATCATGTCTTCACCTATGGAATGCATGAATTGTATTTACTGCCATGCTGAGCAATTGCTAAGGGTCTAATTAGCAAACTTAATTTGGATTGTTTTACGGTTCCAATCAGATTTTTCATTCACTTCTTGCCAGTGGCAGTGCTGTTATTATGTCATAATCTATCTTCTCAATAGATAGTGATCCATCTCCCTTTTTTAAATATCAATGGACCCATATCTTCTCGAAGTCTGTTTCAAACATCTGCTCTCCTATTGGGTAAAAACTTTGTAATTTAATATCTAAATTTGCTCAAGGCCTGTGAATTTTGTACTGCTGTCCTCTAGTTTTATGCACATCTCAACCTTATCTCCAGCTTTCATTATTTTAGTCATTTATGTCTTTATTTCACTGAAAGTAAGCTTTTTTGTTGCTTTAGACTTTCTTGTTGACTTCAACTCCTAAGGCCTAAAATAATCCTGGACACTTCTGAGCCCTTTCCAATAAATCCTTATTCTTTTTCCGGTGCAGTAACCAAGCTATATGCCATACTCCATAATTCTCCTGTACAATTTCAGTACAACTCATTTTGACCCTCCAGATGCATCCAGTACCCAATTTGCCTTATTGCTGGCCAGATGCTTTCAGTGTATTATCTATCAATCACTCTCCAATCACTCTCCAATCCTAATTTTCAGCCTCTGCCAGTAGAATGACAAAATAGGACTCTTGCATATTAAACACATTTACTGTTGCTTGTTCCCATAATTCAGTACAGTACCATTATCCACATTAAAATCCATCAGCCTTATCTGACAATCTACTTAAATGGTACAAATCTTTCTGAAAATAATCAAGGCCTCATTAACTTTTGACAGTTGCAGATTGACCACCCGTTATACTCCCGTCCCGACTTTTTTTCCCTTTCCATTTGAAGTCCCTTTTCTACTTGTTATTTGCCCACTTAGCTTTGTGTCATTAGCCAATTTAATATGTTAGTACAAACTCCCTTTTCCTTATCGTTCACAAACAGTAGGGGTCACAGAACAGTTACCTGTAAAATAGCACTGGCTATTTTTTCCCGTGACACTGAATTTTCCATTTACCATCTTTCGTCTATCTTTGTTAAGCCAATTCTTTACCCTTCTAGGCAATTTGTTGATTATTTGTAGAATCATATAATAGTTACAGCATAGAAGGAGGCCATTCAGCCTGTCGAGCCCGTGCTGGCTCTCCAAGAGCATTTCAGCTAGTTCCACTCCCTGCCCTTTCCCGGTAGTCCTGCAAATTTTTTTCCTTCCGGTACTTATCCAATTCCTCTTTTGAGAGCTGTGATTGAATCTGCTTCCACCAGCCTTTCGGGCAGTGTATTCCAGATCATACCCACTCACTGCATAAAATCGTTTTTCCCCATGTCGCCTTGGTCCTTCTGCCAATCACCTTAAATCTGTGTCCTCTGGTTCTCGACCCTTCCGCCAGTGGGAACAGTTTCTTTCTATCTACTGTCTAGAACCCTCATGATTTTGAACACTTCTATCAAATCTCCTCTCAGCCTTCTCTGCTCTAAGGAAAATAACCCCAACTTCTCCAGTCTATCCACGTAACTGAAGTCCCTCATCCCTGGAACCATTCTTGTAAATCTTTTCTGCACCCTCTCTAAGGCCTTCACCTCTATCCTAAAGTGCGGTGCCCAGAAATGAACACAATAATTCAGTTGAGGCCGAGCCAGTGTTTTATAAAGGTGGTTCATAACTTCCTTCTATGAGCATTAATCTTGCCTGTTAACATCTCGTGAGGATCTTTTGTTGAACTACTTCCGAAAATCCAAGGAAATTGCATTTACTGGATTATCCTTGGCCACACAACACTCATTTCTGTATTGATCATTATGTGCAAAGCGACATCTCCAAGCATTTTACAGGGTGAAAGTAAATAAGTGGACAACAAACAAGGGAATGAGAAGAGTAATGAGTTTTCGAAGATGGTGAGGGAGTTGGCAGAGTTAATGAGTAAAGGTGGCTGAAGGCATCTCCACTGATGGAGCAAGGAAGGAGAATTACCTATCTAAATTAGTTACCTCCAGGAATTTGTTCTCTTCTCTCCCCCCCCCAATAATTTGTATTGGGCTAATTAGCCTTTAATTAGTGGCTTAATGCCTTGCTGCTGCTCATTTTTGGGATTTTTAATTTTCTTTTCCACCAAGTATTTGGGAAGCTTATTTTTAAGTGCATGTTTTAAAACACGCTGAATTTCCACAGGTTTAAAAAGCCGCAGGCTCCAGCCACTGAGACTAAGGTGTTAACCAGCCACTGAGACCAAGAGGGTTTAAGGTGTTAATGAGCCAAGCATTATAGAGGCTACCACAACGACTGGCAATATTAAGAGAATCATTATCTGCTTTTGGGTGGCCTAATTAATATTCACACATTATGGTGGGACTGATTTCTATTCATGAGGTGTCTGCTGATCATGTACTCTTTGGGGGGGTGGGGGCGGGGGGGGAAGGGGTAGTCAGTTTGGTTGACGGGCCTGCTGGCACATCTCTGGATGAGGCAGGAGTTGGAGACCGTGCCCTTCCGCTTTCTGTGAAAGAACCGAGAAAAAAGGAGGGAAGAGACTAGTGTAAAGTCAGTCAGCCAGTTAGATTGGAGAAGGCAGCATGGCCTAGCGAGGAAAGCTGGCCCATTTCAAGCCTGGAACTGGTCAGAACCTGATGATGCAGTAGGAAAACTTAAGTAAGTCCATTAATGTGGACAGAGGGACCTGAAACTGGTTGAGGTAGAATCACTGGCAGTATCAACTTTATTGTCATTGTTAGTGCACAAGTGCAGTACAACAAAATGTAGGTTTGCGGCTCCCGAGAGTGTACATTTAGATTAAGACATTTAAACATTCAACATTTATTTGGCTTGTAATACATTAACATAAACATAATAAAGTGCATTGGCAGATGTGCAGGCTTTAGAGTTTATTTGTGGAGTTCAGTAGGATGACAGCCCTAGGAAAGAAGCTGTTCCTAAATCTGGTCGTTCGGGTGCAAATGCATCTGTAGTGTCTCCCAGATGGCAGGAGGGCGAACAGACTGTGGCTGGGGTGGGTAGGGTCTTTGATGATGGTACGTGACCTCCGTAAACAGCGTTTCTGGTATATGTGCTCTATGGTCAGTAGCCTCATATCACAAGTGTTTCAGTCCACCCACTGAAAGATGGGATGTGGAAAGACGTCCTATCCAGTTCAGATTACAAAGGGGGCTCTATTGTTATAGCCCTGGGTTACACTATTGTATAACTGGATATCCAGACCCCTGGATAATGGACCACTTTCAGGAGTGACCAACACTTCTGTGGCTGATAGAATATTTAAGGCAGACCTGAAATTTGTCGCACTTGCTACTCTTTTAAATATCAAACGTACACTTTCTATCTTCCGGTCTTTAGGCACTACTCCAATATTTTATCAGCAAAAAAATGATGAATTTCATCATACTGTACATTCCAGAATCCTCAAGGAATTAATCCCTTCTGGCCTAGAAGCCTTGTAGCCATCTCATCCTTCCAGTTTTTGCTCAGCACCATCTTTACTAGCTTTTATGTGTTATGGACGGCTTAATCCCATTTACTATAGTTAGCCTGCAGTCCTCATTTTGTGATGTGAAAAATCCATTCAAAATATCTGGCATATCCTGACCATCTGTAATAATTTTACCCAATTTATTGTTTAATAAACCCACTTATTCTCTGCATCATCCCAATGGGGTAACTTGAAATGCAGCACTATTGACTTTTAAAGATTCTGGCATTTTCATGGCTCACTGAGGACCTCCGGTGTCCGAAACTGTTGTGTGCTCGGCACCGTTCACTGCTCCACATTAGACTTTTTAACCGTCTCCCCTTGATAGCTATGTCCACATTCTGACCCTATCTCCTTGGTATTCATGGCCAGGTGGGTATGCTGAAGCCTGACCTGTGGAGAACTCCATGGCAGTCATTAATGATTCTTGGTTGCCTTAAGTTGTACTTTTATATAAAAAAAAACTAACCCAACCCCAGCTTTGCAGTTTCATTTTCTCTTTCCCCCCCCCCCCAACTCCCTCCCAACCACCAAAACAAACCAGAGTTGTGAAATTTTTATTTTCTCTTTAGGAGAGGTCTATCTCTGGTTCATCATGCATTAGATGTTTTAAGCACTCTTTTCTCCCTTCCAGGTAGAGCATGGATATGCAAGATTGAAACGGTATTAAAATCAATTACAGAGGGTAGGACTCGTGACAAAAATGTGATTTTTGGGTGTGATTGTGAATTGTAGTGTAACGATTGGTAGACCCTAAATATAGTATATTTAAAACCTTTTTCTTGTTTTTGCTTCAGGTGAAAAACCCCATAGATGTCCTCTCTGTGACTATGCTGCAGCTCAAAAGACCTCACTTAAATATCACTTGGAGCGACACCACAAGGGTGAGCAGAAAAAGGCTGAAGAAAAGAGTGATCCTCTGAAGAGTTCAATGGCATCTCCGAAATTGGAAGTCGTACCAAAAGGAAGTGATGAATCTGTTCAGGAATCTGTGGACTCGAAGAAGTTGATTACAGATTCTTTGGGCAGTGCCAAAGATTTAGATGCAGACTTTCCTCGGAGGAAACTCAAACCTACTCATTCTTCTCGTCCGATTTTTCAAAATGTTATGTTTTCAAATATGAATAGACCGTTCCCAGACTTGAACAGGAATACTAGTTTTCATAACAATCGCCGGATCTTCTGTAATGCAGTGCTGCCATATCGTGAGAAATCAAAGGATGAAAAGGTGGTGAGTGAGTTCCACAGGAGTGACTCTGATCCAAAGGCGGTTATAGACCTAGACGAGTCCAAGGTTTTGGAGGAATGTTTAATGGAAGAACTGTCAGAAGATGGTGTGCAACAGAATAATGCTAGAAGCATAAAGTTGGAATCTGCTTCAATAAATGACCAATGCTACATTAGTGCTAGAGGTAATATGGAGGACGACTGTGATAGATTTGAATCCAGCTTATTGGAAAAGCCCTTGAATCTCTGCACCACAATATATCAGCAAAGCCTGTGTAGTGGTGGTAGTCCTCTGGGAAATGCATCTACCTCAGTTTCCAAGAGTGCCTTACTGAGCAACACGTGTCCATTTTGTACTTACAGAACTTTGTACCCAGAGGTCTTAGTGATGCACCAAAGGTTGGTACACAAATATAATCCTGACCCAAGTCCAATAAATGGAATTCGAAGTGCTGTTCGTGGTGGGTCAGTTAAAAGCAGACGCACTGGATGCCCTCCTGCACTATTAGGTCAAGATGTTTCTTCTTTGCTTGCCACCAAAGAAATGAACAGAAAGTTTTCTCGTCGGACCAGGTCACCACTACCAGCAGCTTCACCAGATGCTTCAAACGTGCTGCTTGGGAAGGCAAAATCACCATCATCATCATCACACCAATCTCTGTGCAATAATCTCCTTCCCTCTGCAGCAGGATCTAGATCTTCAGGCGAATTTAAAGCATTCAAGGCTACCCAAAATCCTAATGTACATCTAGAAAACTATGGATCCATACATACTGAACTTAGGCAAATGCCAGATGTGGTGCAAAAAATGGAAAGAAGTGAATCCTCAGAAGCTGGTAATAGTAAGAGAAATATGTTGGAAAGGCCTGGCATTAAGTTGGACTACGAATCTGATGGACCTAGGGGACCTTTGTTTAGATATGATAGTCTTTGGGCGCCAAATGTTAGCAAAATGTGTCTTACTAATGTGTCAGAGAATCAGGGAGGCTTGGACTCGCATGAGCCTACAGCTAAAAGAATGAAAGTAAACAGTCCTTTAAGAAATGATCAGCTTACATTTGGAACAAGGAGGGGTGTCCAAGGAAGAAATGTTAAATTATTATCTCAGGAGATGTCCCCTGTTCAGTCAAGAAACTCCGGGGTATCATCTAAGCCAGAATCAGCCTTGGATTCAAATGGAGTTGACTCGCATTGGAATGTATTGAAAATTTTGAAGTCCTACAACCCGCAAGATCTTGCTTCACTGTATAGTACTTGTGGACCCAGTAATAGTAGAGATCCTAATATTGGACAAGAAGGTAGGTGTGGTTTGTTGAGTTTATTGTAAACATTTTTTGCAGTCTGATCCGTATCCGTTCATGAAGATTTTATTACATTAGTGTTTACATTTTTTAAATGGTGATCTATGGGGGAAATGGTTCAAGGAAAGTGGGGGATTAAAATGAGTGCCCATATTTTACTGGATCCCGATATTAATTTAAGCCCCTCTCAGCACCACAATTTTAAAATGTAATTTTTACTTTAGATGCTGCCTAGCAGATCAGTAACTATATTTCATTTTTCATTTTAATACTATCATTAACCCTGATCACTAGATATTCTTACTTTCTTTTTCCTCAGCCATACCCCCCCCCCCTCACCACCCCTCCACGCACACACCGCACAATGACATGGACTTCTGGCAAACTAAGTGCTTCAGCTACATACCAGCCACTTTAATTTGCATTTCTTTTGTTAGGGTAAAGGTAGCTATTCAGAGTGGCAGAAGATGGTGTGGCGATTAGGCCAATTAGTAGCTTATCTCTAGTCTTTCAAATAATCAGGATCGACTGCAAACCAATATGGTGGGTATATTGTGTTTAATCAGAGTTTAAGATGGAATGTAACATGCTGGTTATACAGCAAAAACATACAACTGTGACAAGCAGCTGGTACTGGTCCCGATCGGACAGATGGCTGGCGTGCGTGAACAGTTCTCTGGCTTGCGGCCTTTCTTCTCGTCTAGAACCTCTGATGGTGAGAGTGGGATCACTCGAAAGAGCGTTCGACCAGCCTAACTTCTGCTTGGCTCTTCCCTCCACCGTCTGTGTGCGTAAGCACTCAGTGTTACTTTTATTCTCTTTTTAGGGGTGGGCCTGAAGCCAAATTATTGAAAAGACCATCTAACTTAGAGGCTCCCCTAAAACCTCTGTACCCAATTGGGCATCGAGTTCTGTGTCTCAATTCTTGGATGAATGCCTTCCCCAAAAGGGGTCTCATGATCTCATCCAATTTGTCTTATTGTTTAATCTTTCTGACGGTTCTTCCTTTTGGAATTCATGTCTTATCTCCCTGGTCCCTATCTTCCCTGGCACATTTGGTACTAGGCCTGGCCTTGTACCCTTTTAGTTATGTGTCCCACTTCAGCTAGTTGTTATCTCACTTTCATCTAGCAAACCGCCCCATCCTGAGATGAATACCTTAACTCCCCTAAATTCCTTTTTATTTTATGTCTTTTATACTAATTAACTTTTAATTATCTTCACAAGCAATTTTGTTAAGCTAACTCCAATTCCTACCGTAGCATTCCAATTCCTACCGTAGCATTATACTGTATCATGGTTATTAGCAATAATAAAAGAAAAGTGGGCATTGAGCCTTAGTTGGTCCAATTGGAGATACACAAACAAGGTTGAAATCCTAGCTAGAAAACAGCAGATAATTAGCTTGGAAACAAGATTATTTATGACCATCACACTGCAGAATGCTATAACATCTGCAGAGAACCAAAACACAAGCTGATTCTAAGCCTCTATCCAGTTATTCTAATACTAGTCTGAAGAGACTTTTTGTCTCCAGTTCTAAAACCATCATGTAAACACCGCATTATTCGTGTCACAATTTTGTTTGCATAACCATATACATTTTGAACACCCCTGATTTCTAACAGTGGGAAGTGGTGTTCCACAAAGATCAGTGCTGGGACCACTGTTGTTTACAATTTATATTAACAATTTAGATTTTGGAATCAAAAACACGGGGCAATTTTGTCAATGGGGGCACATTGGAGGTGGGACTGCTGCTTGTCGGATATTAGTCCCGCCCCATCGACTTGTGGCCAACCCACGCTATTTTCCCTTGACTGATCTTAAGTCGATTACAGAGAAGGTCAGCGTATGACGTTTCATTTTTTTGATGGGGAAGCCTGCATCTCTGGTGGAAAAATGGGGATAATCCTATTAACTGCCTGTAGGCAGTTAAGTGGCTGTAATCCCCTTCCCGCCTCCAGGAGACTGGACCCGGCGCGGGTTGGCTACCCGCTTCCTGGGAAGATGGCACGGAGGTGGGTTGGGGGCGGAATGGACACCCGCCCCCAGATTCTGCCATTTTCCCGGCAGTCCCGCCTCCCCAGGGCTGGCAAGATCGCGCCCCTTATTTCTAAATTTGCAGATGACACCAAACGGGGGGCGGGGGGGGATAGTCAATACTAAGGAGGACTGCAACAAATTACAAGACGACATTAATAAATTTCCATTTTAGTAAGAAAAATAGGGAGGTCACACATTACTTGGAAAATATGAAACGGAAGTGGGGTAGAAGAGCAAAGGGATCTCTGAGTACAAATACACAAATCACTGAAAGTAGCAACACAGGTTAACAAGGCCATTAAAAAAGCAAACCAAGCACTAGGGTTTATTTCTAGAGGGATTGAATTGAAAAGTAGGGAAGTTATGCTAAACTTGTATCGAACCTTATTTAGACCACCCTTGAGTACTGCGTACAATTCTGGTCACCATGTTATAAAAAGGATATAGAGGCACTGAATAGGGTGCAAAAAAGATTAACAAGGATGATACCAGAAAGGCGAGGGTATGCCTATTGGAAAAGGATGAACAGGCTGGGTCTTTTTTTTCCTCTTGAAAAGAGAAGGCTGAGAGATGACCTAATAGAGGTCTTTAAAGTTATGAAGGCTTTTGATAGAGTAGATAGTGTTTCCGTTTGTGGGGAAGAGCAAAACTTGAGGCCATCAATATAGGATAGTCACCAAGAAATCGAATAAGGAATTCAGAAGTAACTTCTTTACCCAGAGAGTGGTGAGAATGTGGAACTCGCTACCACGGAGTGGTTGAAGCGAATAGTATAGATGCATTTAAGGGGAGGCTAGACAAGCATATGAGGGAGAAGGGAATAGAGGGTTATGCCCATAGTTAGCTGAGGAAAGACGGAAAGAAACTCGAGTGAAGCATAAACATCGGCATGGGCTGGATGGCCTGTTTCTGTGCCGTATATCCTATGCAATCCTGTGTTTAATATAAAAAAATTTATAAAACATCAATGTTGTTGGCTTATTTGAACAAACCTCTAAACAGAACATGTACGCAGAGTGAAGGAGTGTTTACACAAGCTGAACTTCTGACAACACCATCTGCTTTGGACCAGCAACCTCATTATGATTTCCTCTGAACTTGTCTACAAACTGCTGATCTTCAGTTGTGTTGAAGTCAATTATTGACTTGCAAAAGTGACGGATTAAATGAAGATTCAGGTTAAATCTGTAGCATCAATCTTCAGATTAAATTTGTGCCATGTCAGTGTTACAGGACTGAAAACTGATAGCATGTAAACTATAGGAATAATTACCCTGCTGAATCTTTTAACTGCATTTCCACTGGAAATGAGTTTTGAATGAGAAGGTGTCACTGATCCAACCTTCACTTTACACTTGCTAATGTAGGCAGCAGGAACCACTATGTCTTCAAGCCCAAAGTATCTTTGAGCTCTTTGAATTACAAAACCGGTCTTGTTGGTCTGTGACAGCATTCTCTGGGGCAGAGTAGTGTGTTGGATGGAAGATCAGGAGTGACATAGGAAATGCATTACACTCAGCAAACTTGATTAGCCCATGATGTTTCCAATCACTGCTTGTTCATCACACTGATTTTTTTTTTTGTCCAGAGGAGACGGGAAAGTTCTGGTGCCACTCATTTCCTGTTATTTTTTGTATCAGTTGCCCCGATCAAGGTGGTGACATTCCATATTGCCTGACTTGCTGCTTGATGAAGCTGGTTGATGTCTGAAAAATAAAGCCAGCTGCTCAGAAAGGATCATGCCTGACAAGAGTGTGATGCTACTGTAGAGACATATCAAGCTTGTGGCTTTTAATTTAATGCAATTTATTCATACTTGCAGCTTTGCACCTTGTATGCACTGTCAGCAGTGATGACAATGAAGGCTGACAAGTAGTCATGCAAAGGCTCATAGTAGCCAGAGAAGGGCCCTGGCATATCAGAAATGCTAATGACATCTTCCTGTCCTGAATTTTAACATCATCATTTCTCCTGCTGTTTTCTGGTCATAATGTTACTTGGGACACATACAGGGCATGGCAATTGTGTCAGCGAAGGGTATGAAAAACTGATAATTGTTGCTCAGCAACTGTTCACACCTTCCAGACAGTTGATTGGGATACTTTCAGAATAAACAATACTCTTGGTTAGATGTGGCTTTGCTGATGAGGTGTGTGTTTATTATGTACAATACATCAGCTTTAGAGGACAGGGTTGGAAAAATGTTTGCATAATTTCAGTAATTTAATGTGTTTTTTATATCTAACAACTGAGCAGGGATTAATCCCCAGGAGTCCTGCATTCTGAGAAAGTTGTTTGAATTTGAAGGCATTATTAGTGAGGTTTTTGGGCAGGCTATGTTCCTAGAACAACTTGCTCAATCTCTACGGTCATGCAGGGAAAAGTTTGTGCTACCTATTTGAACAAAATCTGCAGCTTTTTAAAGGATGAAATGATTGCTGATTTACCAGCTTATTTTCACTAATTTCATATTTTGCATGATTCATGATCGTGCCCATTTAAAAAGTTAAGACATGTCATTAAAAGACTTCACGGCAGACTAATAATGGTCAGAGTATGGCACAGTGTCCAGAAGAAGGTACTTTAATCTGTCCCCTGTTCCACAACAGAACATTAATTGTGTGGAACATTGTGTAGCCATGATTAATGCTTCCACTGACTAATCTCGGCCATGTTGCTGAGGGGATGTAGTAAGTGGAGACAAGACACTCTGAAGTACTGTTCCAGGGTTCTTGCAGACTTCTGACACTGATCCCAAATGGCCATTGTTGATGTATGACCCTATACGGCAATTGTTAGCACTGCGGCTGATCCCAATCCTATTTTCAATCAACAGCCAGACATCTGGGAGTTTAGCAAGATGGTATTGAAATAGTGAGTACAAGTGGGTACCCTTGTTTTCTCTATCCTTCTCCTTTCCAAAAATCTGAAGGACAAACCAAATGTAGTTCCCTAACTGCCACTTTCACTAAGATCAGCTTACTCAAAAGACTACCCTCGCCTCACTGTCCATCAATGAGGAAAAAACAATTCCATTACAGGCTTTGGTCAAAAATACAGAAATTCATGGTCTACAACTTCACTATGGGCATTTTGAGTGTTTCTCAGTAGTGCGCCTAAAAATCAAATCTAACTTCGTAAGGACCTGTATCCCTTTAATTTGGAATAAAATTAGCAATACCAACTGAAGTTTTTTTTTTTTTAAAAAGCAGTGTATCCAGAATGCTGTGCATTACTTGAATGAATAGTTGAGCCATAGAGACAAGGGTAGCCCTAGGTTCAATTTGCAATTGGCCTTGGCTTTAGTTTTCCTTGACTGA
Source organism: Somniosus microcephalus (assembly GCF_052327205.1). NCBI lineage: Eukaryota > Metazoa > Chordata > Chondrichthyes > Squaliformes > Somniosidae > Somniosus > Somniosus microcephalus. The sequence goes on along the minus strand of NC_140999.1, from coordinate 138,198,042 downwards.
TTCTTTCATAAAGAGCCACCCCATGTTTTCCATACATCATGGTATAATTACAGATGCAAATACACCCATGTAATTTGCTTCCTGATGTAAAAATGGTTTTTATAAAATGAACACAAGAAAGATTAAAAAAACAGACGAGGGTCGGTTGACATTAGTTGAGTAAGTGCACTAAGGAGGGCAGAATTGGCGCATTGTTAACCAGCAACTCTGCTGGAGGTGCAGAGTGGTGGTGCTTGGTTGAGGACCGGATTGGGCCCCATGTAGTCAAATAGCCTGATGCTCCATATAGTCAAAAAGCCCGTCAGTACTCGTGTATGGGCCTGGATTTTGCAGTCGGGGCAAAGGGGCGGCGTTTGCCACTGACTTTTCCAAAAGCTGCCCACAAAAATTTAGAGGGCTTGAGCGTAGATTTCCTAATTTCCAACATCCGTTTCAATTTGGCACCATCTACAGGGGATCTGTGGCGTCCAGCAGCAGGCAGGCTGATCAGTCAATCAGATTGAAGAATTCTCGAGACAGCAAAGCAGGGAATATAAATCACACATTTAAATTATTGTACAGAAAGTGAAATAAAGATTGGGACATACACATGGGATTAAGGGAGAAGTGTAAACTATCAGATTTTTTAATGAAAAATGTGCAATTTTTAAGTGTTCTTGGGGAATCAGACTTCACCTTCCCTCACCTTCACATGGTCCATCTCGGACCATTCCCTTCCTCGACTTCTCCATCTCCATCTCTGGGGATAGGTTATTGACCAACATTCACTACAAGCCCACTGACTCCCACAGCTAACTGGACTAACTTCCTCCCACCCCGCCTCCTGTAAGGACTCTATTCCATTCTCCCAGTTTCTCTGTCTCCGCTGCATCTGCTCAGACGATGCCACCTTCCACACCAGTGCTTCCGACGTCTTCCTTTTTCCTCAACCGAGGATTCCCCTCTACCGTGGTTGACACAGCCCTCAACCATGTCCGTTCTATCTCCCGCATTTCTGCCCTCGCCCCTGCCCCTCCCTCCCGGAACCACAATAGGGTTCCCCTTGTCCTCACCTTTCACCCCACCAGCCTCCACGTTCAACGGATCATCCTCTGCCATTTCCGCCACCTCCAAAGTGATCCCACCACCAAACGCACCTTCCCCTCCCCTTTCAGCATTCCGTAGGGACCACTCCCTCCGAGACACCCTAGTCCACTCCTCTATCACCCCCAGCACCCCTTCCCCTTTGCCCGGCACCTTCCCGTGCAAGCACAGGAGATGCAACACCTGCCCTTATACCTCCTTTCTCCACCCCCCCCCCCCTTCCCACTGTCCAGGGCCCCAAACACCCCTTCCAGGTGAAACAGCGATTTACTTGTACTTCTTGCAACCTAGTATACTGTATTCGCTGCTCACGATGTGGTCTCCTCTACATTGGGGAGACCAAATGCAGATTGGGTGACCACTTTGCGGAACACCCCCGTTCAGTCCGTAAGGGTGACCCCGAGCTTCCGGTCGCCTGTCGTTTTAGGCACTTTACAACCTTCCGGACTCAATATCGAGTTCAACAATTTCAGATCATAACCTCGGCCCCCATTACATTTTTACACTTTTTTTATCCACACCTTTGTTTTGGCCCTCCACCCCCCCCCCCCCCCCCCCCCCCTCTTTTTCTCTCCCACATGGCAGCTGTCTCTCATTCTGCCAGCGCATTTCACACCTAATCTAGAGCCGTCTTTTGTCTCCACTAGTCCTATCACCACCTCGTCTCGTTGTGAATACCTCTTAATGTCTCTTCACTTTTTTGTTCTCTCCCAGCCTGGCCTCTTAATCTATTTCATTTCCTGTGCTTTTCCAGTCTTGACAAAGGGTTTGACCTGAAACGTTGACTCTCTTCTCTCCATGGATGTTGCCTGGCCTGAGTTTTTCCAGCATTTTCTGTTATTTCATACTTGTAACATTAGTTTTTCAAGGCCAGAGGTTGTTCAGCATTAATTGACTTAGTACGCCATTTAAGAACTCTGACTGAACAAGGCTTAACATTTTCATTGTTTATTACAGCGAGAATAGTGTGTAACTAGTTGAAGTTCAACACAAATCATTGATTTCTAATGATTCCACCTGCGAAGACTGGAGGAGCAGGGTATTACTGATGGCAACCCTCTGATTTCCGTGTTTAACTGTGCATGTGCGGACACCAGAAGTTGCTCTCGGTTTTACACAGTAATGACGGCGAGCGCAGACAGTTTCACTGTCATTACAACTGCAAACTCCAGGCCATTATTAATGGCCCCTTGAATATTTGGCTCATACTCCACATCTGTGTGCAAAGTCTGGATAAACAATCCTGAGACTTGATTTAATTTAGGACTTCCTTTGCGTCATGGTTTGCTTCATTATGCTGGGATATTGTTCTGTAGAACCTGTCTGGGTACCATGCCCAGCTGGCTATATTTAGGTCAACCTAAACATGAGTGTTCAATAATTCTTTTGGCCATTGGTTGATCTTGTGCTTACCTAATGAATTTTTCAGCAGGAAGGTCACTGGAGAGTATCACTAAATTTTTCTCCTTGCCCTTCCTAGCCTACTGCTCTGGCTGAGAGCAGCAACCTCCATAGGTTTAGGATTAAACCTGGTACCATCTTGTCAGTATGAGGTGAAGTGGGATATTATCAGCTGTCTGAGAACCTACCCTTATCAGTTTTTCTTTGTTTCTTGCTGCTGTTTTAAACTGTGGTTATTATGCCAGGAAGCAAATTGCATGGGTGTATATATATCTAATTATTATACTTTGATGCATGGAAAAGTAGGGTCAAGTTCTTTTTGTGAATGGATCAGTCAAGAAAACCTATTAAGCTGGCCCTCAAAGAATAATCCTAGCTTTGGCGTAGAGGAACATGGCGGGGGGGGGGTGATGGTGGTAATCTGTGTTCCTTATTTAAAAAATATTTAGGCCACGCGGCCCCTTTAACTGGCTGCGGGCCCATGCAAATGTTCGCATATGTGGGGTTTTTCCAATTTGAAAGCCGGCTCACTGGCTGTGTGGGACCCCTGGAGTGTTGCACAGCTTAAAGGGAACTTTGGTGGTAATGGATTAACAGTTGTATAGAATGAAGAGAAAAACTTGCATTTATATAGGATAGCCAAATACAGCGGATGCTGGAAATCCGAAATAACCACATGGCAGCTGTCCTTCATTCTGCCAGCGCCATTCACACTTCATCTTGAGCCATCCTTTTGTTCCTTTACTTGTCCCATCACCACCACCTCCTTGCCCTCAATATCTCTTAATGTCTCTATCTGCTTTCTATCCTATCACTGACCTGACCTTTTTTGTTCTTTCATCCCCTCCCCCTTTTCCCAGCCCCCAACTTGCTTTAAAATCTATTCCCTTTCCTGCTTTTTTTTCCAGTCCTGACGAAGGGTCATTGATCTGAAACGTTAACACTGTTTCTCTCTCCACAGATGCTGCCCTGGCCTATTGAGTTTTTCCAGCATTTTCTGTTGTTTTGCATTTATATAGTATCAAACTTGGCTCAGTGGTAGCACTCCTGCCTCTGAGTCAGAAGATCATGGATTCAAACTTCACCAAAGACTTGGCACATGATCTAGGCTGACACGGCAGCACAGTACTGAGGGTGGTGCCAAGTCGTGATTATAGTAACGTAGAGAAACATGGCAGCCAATTTGTGTCCAGCAAAGTCTTACAAACAGCGATGAGATAAATGACAAGATAATCTGTTTTGTTAGTGTTGATTGAGGAATAAATATTGGCTAGGACACCAGAGGAACTTCCCTGCTCCTCTTTATGGAATCTTTTGCGTCCACCAGAGAAGGCCTTGGTTTAACGCCTCATCAGTGTTGTGGCACCACCCTCAGTATTGTGCTGAAGTGTCAGCCTAGATCATGTGCCAAGTCTTTGGTGAAGCTTGAATCCATGATCTTCTGACTCGGAGGCAGGAGTGCTACCACTGAGCCAAGTTTGACATGCTTCTAGTGTGCTAATGGAGGGAGTGCAGCGAAGGTTCACCAGACTGATGGCAGGAATGACGTATGAGGAGAGATTGGGTTGATTGGGCTTATACTCGCTGGAGTTTAGAAGAATGAGAGGGGATCTCATTGAAACTTATAAAATTCTAACAGGACTAGACAGACTAGATGCAGGAAGGATGTTCCCGATGGCGGAGTCCAGAACCAGGGGTCACAGTCGAAGGATAAGGGGTAAGCCATTTAGGACAGATGAGGAGGAATTTCTTCACCCAGATAGTGGTGAACCTGTGGAATTCTCTACCACAAAAGGCAGTTGAGGCCAATTCATTAAATATATTCAAGAAGGAGTTGGATATATTTCTTAAGGCTAAACGGATCAAGGGGTATGGGGAGAAAGTAGGGACCGGGTACTGAATTTGGATGATCAGCCATGATCGCATTGAATGGCTGAGCAGGCTCGAGGGGCAGAATGGCCTACTCCTGCTCCTATCTTTTTCCGGTTTCAAAAAAAAATCTACCTTGCCTGCTGTGTCCCAAAAATTTGCACTTGTATAGCACCTTTTATCATGTCTCTTACAAATATACTAAAGTGCTCCATGTGCAACACATTTTTGGAATGCAATGATTGTTATCTAACTAAAGTAATCTTTTTGCTGTTTGTGCTTTTCTGTTTTTTTTTTAGTGGGATGTTTGGGAAAGGAAACCAAATTCAAAAAGCAGATTACATTTTGGTCACTTGCATCAGTACTTTGATAGTTGGATTCTTTTGTACCATCAAAGCTTGTACGTGATGCAAATGACTAGTTTCAGTTTCAATACATGGCTAATTAAGGAGAGGGGATTCTTCTGGTTTTAACCTATTTGTGTTTTTATTTTACATTTACGCAGGGAAGAGGCCTTTCCAATATCTGCAGCACTCTAACAGTATGTCGCAAAGACGGAGCATTAATCACTCTCACAGTGGCTCTTTAGACAAAGAGTACATGACCCAATGAGACCCATCAATGCAAGAAGGTAAATCTGTAACTACAAGGAATATACTAGTTGCTTGCAAACAGGAATAAACCAAACTCTTGTAATGTAGCTCTATCCAGTAAACTGGCTGTGTTAAACCAAATTTATTTGCACTGCATCCATTAAATAAAGGTAAAATATGACCAGATACTAACATCTAAATTTATGTTTTGTATAATTAAGAAAGAATCATAGAAGTTTGTGGCACAGAAAGGGGCCATTTGGTCCATCGTGTCTGTGCCGGTCGAAAGAGCTATCCAGCCTAATCTTACTTTCCAGCTTTTGGTCCATAGCCTTGTAGGTTACGGCACTTCCAAGGGCATATCCAAGCACTTTTTAAATGCAATGTGGGTTTCTGCCTCTACCACCCACTCAGGCAGTGAGTTCCAGATCCCCACTACCCTCTGGGTGAAAGAAGTTCTCCACCCCCCTCTAATCCTTCTACCAATTACTTTAAATCTGCCTCCTGCTTAGTTAGTGACAAGTTAATATAGGCAAAATGCACCATAAATGTGGATATAAGAATTTATAATGTGGGTGGGGGAACTTGACGTGTGACAACAGGAAATCAAGTGGCACAAACGGGAACAACATGCAGATGTTAGATTTTAATATTCTAGATATCCACCTTAAGCGTAGCAGTTTGCTTGATTGTGATTTTGCAATGCATCCTGTAGCACTTAGCTTATCCAATGTTCAGGCATATGTTTTTTACTTTCAAATGGTGTTAACTTTTATTAACTTTCATTCATTTCATTTGTGTTGTAGCTGATTTATGATTTAATGACTTGCTGCAAATAATTATGACTAATATAGTTTTCTGCCTCCAAATCATGAATGATGCAGAGTAGTGAGTTTCTATTATGTATCACTTATTAACTGAGGCATGCTATAGGTGAAAAATCACTAACTCTGTGAATAGAAATTATGAAAAACCAGCAAAGGAACATTGATTCATTGCAATGTTTTTTGATGTGTAATTTTATTAAACTTCAGAATATCCTAATTGGCGGCACTTGCGTTGTGATTTAACATTTCAAAATATTAAGAACAAAGGATGTATGTTTTTGCTCCTCATCCCTTTCCTTCACTTGTCCTCGCCTTGAAGTCATCCATTGCTCTGGTGTTGCACTGCACCTCTCTCTCTACAGTATGTTGCCCACATGGTCGTTCCTTGCATGGACATACTTTTAATTGTGCATGGATAATTTAGTGAGCTCAATCCTTTTCTTACCTGACGGGCTTTTCCTGGAAGGCTCACTGAATAGCAGTTGGGAGCTGGGACCCTCCCTTCCACCCAGTGTTACTTGCATTGTAATTCAACACTAGTGCACCAAGTGCTGCTGTGGCTTTGCATAGTTGTACAAAGCAGCAATCTCTAGTGAGGGGGGAAAAATGCAAACAATAGGAAATTCTGTAAAAGTTGCCTTCAATGGAGAAGCCTTACTTCAAATAGTGTCTGGCTTCCAGAAAACATTTTTGACTTTGATTTATTTTAATTTGGCTTGCTAACTTTTTTTAAAAATCTTCCAGTAGATGCACTTCCTACAGGACTGTTGCAATGCTAAGGTTAGAACTGGAGTATAAATATTAGGAGGTTGAGTTTTTTTTCCCATACAGCTTAGCATAAATGGCAAAAGATCATGGAGAGGATCATTCTGATGTAGACCTTCTAATCTGCAGAATTTCCCACATTTTCAGCAGTTTCAATGTAATTTCAGAAAGATTATGGAATGCTACGCCTGGTATTTCACTCTAGAGCTGTGTAGTTTGCTTTATTCACTAACAATTGTGCATCTTCATAAGGAGACAGAAGATGAAAAATGGAGCAAACAAGTGTAGGCGGAGAGCACGCTTCCTCAAGCCAGTTTAATTAGAACGTTTTTCCTTTTCTAAATGTCATCCCTCGAATGATTTTTTTATGTTCTTGACCCTAGATCTGTTGAAAGCTGTGAATGGAATACTCTTTCTGCATCAAAGTTGATTTTTGGGGGTGCCAGCTGGTCGTCTGGTGAAATCTGACCACACCCAAAGTACAGGATCCACCTCAAATAAGCTGTGATTTGTACATGTATAGAACACTACTATTCCATTCATTTTGGATTACATTTTTTGTTCTGTTCAGACCTACAAAATGTAAGCAGAGACTATAAATATATATATATTCAAATTGCCTTGTATTCCATTTTGATTCTGAACTTGAAATTGTACTGTTTCTAATTAAAATTGTCAAGAGTTCCTGTTTTTGCAATAACTACATTGATTGCTTGGCACTAATAAGTGAGTTGGGAGCCATCATTTCTGGAATGCCAGGCTCTAGATTTTTGTTAATTTTTCAAACCAGAAACAGATTTTGGTACCTGAAGTTTGACATTTCTGGGAAATTGTGTAATTCTTATTGAGCTTTTTCTTTTACATTGAAAAATGAGCAATAAATTGTATGATCTGTGGTAATGCTTCTAGCATCAGTCTTCCAATAGTCTCTTTTTTTTAATATTCCATTTGGTCTTGGGTAACACAGCTGTGGCAAGTAATACTTAACTTTGTTTGGTACCCTTTACACTTGGGGTTTAATATTACTAAATCTTTGTTCTTAAGAGTCCCATGCAACAGAACCTAGTTTGTTTATATTCTATGCATTCATAAGTGTACAGGAGGTGCACTAAGATTGTCCATTGCACAGTGCTCTGAAATTACACAGCACAATGTTGAATTATCATATCGTAAGGTCATGGGTGCTACCTGGTGGACAAAACAAAATACATTGTGTTGCAATATGACATGGGGAAACTTTCAAAATCAAACTTTGGCAGTCTGCAACAAAACACATGCTAGTCATATCTGGCCTACTTCTGATTCAAAATCATATTTTGCATGTAAAAATTTGACAACACCTGCAAAGTGGAAATTTAGAACTGAACAAAGTTTGATTTTACACAATTTGAATTAAGGTGTGCGCGTGCGTTTCTCTGTCCCCCTGCTCAATTTCAGACCAAGTGTTTCCATAGGATGTGCCCAAGCTCAAAGGTGGGGGATAGGGGAAGCTGAGCCCTCGTTTTCCCTCCTTGCCTAGCTGAAATTGAAAACTCATCATCTAGGGAATACTGGGCAAATGCACTGTTGAATGGTATGTCCTGACATTTTGCCACTAGGCTAATTATGCAAGCTTCTTGACTCTCCGATGTGATAGACTAATTGCATCCAAATTGTGCGTTTTTTGGGCCTCCCCCTTACCCAGGTGAAACATAGGATTATTGCAAGGTAACGAGTCAAGAATTGAAGCAATGTGTCACAACCAAGTCTGAGTGGTTTTGACAGCCCTTCAAGCTGGCATTCAAAGATTATGAAAAATATGTTCTTGTCTGTAAATATGTAACCGAGCATATGTTTAAATAATTTAAAAACAAGCAAAATCACTGGCCTAAAGAGGAATGGAAAGTTTAACCATTAAAACTAAAAGGTTCAGATTGGCTGCAGAACACATTTTGTGGTAGGCTATTGGCTGCACTGCCAGTATTCTAGCTAGCTGACATTTTCAACTATTTTGTGCTTTTATTTTACAAAAACCTTAAAGTCTAGTGATCCAGCATTAGTGGAATCCCAAAGTTGGATGTTCAGACTAATTTTTCTAAAATAAAGCTACACATTAGGCCTACTCGGCTGTAGGGGTGATGGGACTGATTTTATCATTTGAACATTCCCACCCTTATTTTATTAGGTGAGTTTAGTTTTCTTCTTGAATAACAAAAGTAATGCATGATGAGTGCTCTACGTCTTGAATGAAGACCTTGTTGACTAGTCCCATCTTGTACAAGCTCATTTATGGTGCAACTAATTAGTAATGTAAAAATTATTGCTGAGATTTTTCTAATAGACAAACTGGGAGGGGTAAGATCTGCAATTGCATCTGTTCTATATAGTCATATTTTATATTTTCCAAAATCAGTGCAATTTTTCCTGCAGGTTATCTATCAAATGTATTGTCCTGCAACCACATCTGCTAATTTTTTTATGATGGGGGTGTGTATATATATATTATACACTAACAGTTCAAGCTTTAATATACTTGACTAAGTAGTGCTTATCACAGCTGTGCTTAAATCTGTCATATCGGACAAAATTCAGTGAATTGAACTTTTTTTTAATGCATTGGTTCTGCTACATTTAAAATAACAATGTGTAGTTAAAGTGTTGCAGTCTGTGTAGCTGAAAGATTAAATAAGTAATTCTATTGAAGACTATCTGCTTACTGAACTTGCCATCTTTGTGTCCAGTATCCAGAAGGGACAAATCCTACTTTAATGTTTAATGCACATTTTAAATCTATTAGGTTGTACTTTAATTCTGTGAAAACGGTATTGGATTTTGGTAACTCCAGGGCTGATTGAGTAATTCCTTTGAGAGTTGAGCTTCTCAACACTGATTTGGCGTTTTGGCTGGGACCAAGGGTAATGGAAAGCTTCAAATAGTTTTAGCAAAAGTTCATTTGCTGTCTGATTCAAAATCATCAAATGTACCACCATGAAATGCACTAAATTGTTGCTCTGAGGGCTAGGCAGAGGTGAACAGAGCTGTGATTATTCAAATATTCAATTGGAATTCAACAAATGAGTGAGACGATGGAAGAATTTGGTGATTTTTTAGCATTACCCAACCTGAACTTCATTGGACAACTGTGACCAAGGCTATTGTATAAGAATGATGAAGTTTGAGGTTTTAGAAGGCAATTTGTATATACTGCACTAGTGAAAGGGACACTGTCTATTAATGTACTAGTCTTGTACCCTGAATTGTATATAGAAGTAAAATTCCAGGCAATTTTGTTTTGAGATGGGTAATGGGCCAGTGTTGTTCATTCAGTTGTGAAATTAGGCTAGGTCTATAGCCTCAATTGTTTTAATGTAAATACAGTAACCTTAACATTTCATTTCAGTGCAATTAGGGTGCTAAATGTTAGCTATTCATATTGTACATTTGTCTGGGTGAAGGGGATTGATTTTTTTTTGGATTCCAGGTGGTTTTTATGAAGTGACTGAGGCTTTTGGCTAGTTTTAGTTTTTTTTTTAGAATTGGATAACCTGACTTTTTCTCTCTTTTTTTAATGGACTAGTTCAAAGCAATCTGTATTCATGAGTGAAAACATCGGAGTGCACAGAACATTGGTACATGGTCTATCTATCAGCTCTTCACAAATGCTGCTAACATACACTTGGTAATGAAACCATTGGAAGACTGTAGAGTTTGCATATAGTTGTACTGTGTCTAATAGTTGTGCTTAGACTGTTGGGCTCCCAAGGTTGATAAAAGCCTTTTTCTTACACATTTCAACATCCTGGCGATTTATACAAAGGAGAAACTTGCTATGCAGTGAGAGGATGTGTGTGTTATGTTGGGCTTCGAGTCTGCTCTAACACTTCTAGCAGAGCGTCTGAATTGTGACGTGTGCCTTACCAAGAACCCAAACTCTTAATTTTCTTAAATGCTCAATTTGAGCAGTTATGTTTTTAGTTTGGGGTTTGTAATATTGACACTACTGACCTCCTGTGACTGTGCATTCTGATTTTCTGCTGCCCCCCCCCCCCCCCCCAAATCCCCCAGAGAAGACTGAGCCATATATACATGTGCTAGAAAATGTTTCATAGTTGCACTTTTTTATAGCATATTTTTGAAATTGTTATGCATCAAATACAGGGGCTAAAAGTTGCTTGTTTGATCCAGATTATAAAATTGTTTCTTGAGGGTGCATGCAGAATTTCATGAATTCCTATTCCATTGAATTTTGGACTTTTTCATTTACAATGCAATTTATAGGGAATTTCCATCCATGACTTTTTTTGGATCCCTCAGTGTTACAATATTAGAAAATAAAAGTTTGTGTTGTAGTTGGGCACACTGTAGTATGCATATTAAGGTACATCTTATTTAATTCAGTTTTCTTTTTTGTATTTATTACATATTTGGACCTTTTTTGATTTCCTTAAAATCGTGTTAAACCATACAATAGTTTCAAACTGTCTCTAATTTATGATGTACTGTTGTTTGATGTACATTCATCCAGTTTTGGAATACATATGGTGTTTTGCATCTCTGGTTCTGTTGGAGTTTTTTTTTCTCTCCAGAAATTATTGTTGCAGTTTGTCTATTTGCAAAGCTTACATTTTCCTGCAACTTCCCTCCTATGACCCATCATCCTACAGTTTTAATCAGGTTTGCTGCCACCTTATTTTAATGCAGTTCTCTTGAAATTTGGTACAGCAAATGAATTTGCACTAAAGAATTCAGACACACCATCAACAAAACCATTTTAAGTGAAAACATTTTGAAGTCCACATGGTCTGTTAATGTGTTTCTTCCTTTTCCAATGAAACCTTGGGACTATTGCACAAGAATAAAAATTGAGTGAATTTGTATCGTGTGGGGATGGCTGTGGTTGCAAACTGACCATTTTTGCAATTTGCATTTTCTTTTCAATGTGAATACAGATTTTGCACATGACTGGATAAAGTCTAGGTTACTAGATCACTACTGTTTCTGTAAGGTAAGGCTAGGGACTTCTCCTAACCACTGTCCTCTTCTGGAAAATACACTTGTGTGCAGCTGGTGACGACAGACTCCAACTTCGCCATGATCGAATAAAACACAGTTTGGGCTCCTGGGTATCTGGCATCTGAAACAGGAGAGGAGAAAATTGAAAAAGGGTGGGGGTGGGGGGAAGAGGGTAAATAAATAAACTGCATGTGGTTTTAGTACTCTTTTTTAAAAATAAATTCCGAGAACACCAGATCTCGGTAATGGTAGCAGTCTGCATCACAGCAGGAGTTTGCAGTAGCTCGTGACTAGAAAATGAGGATTTTGTATATAGACATTAACTGAATCAAACATTTTAATACAAACTGCAGTGAACTTTTCCTATTACCATCTTTAGACCACTGCCTGATTTTACAATCATGCAAATGGGAATTTTTCCACGTAAATATAACTTCTAGTAACGCTCTTGAGCTTTGAAAACAATGTATACTTGTGCACATTTCATTCCCTTTTGTTTCCTGTTAGATTTTTACAATTACATTGAAGTTTTGATCTTTGACCTTAGTTGGAGAATTAATGAGATTTTGGCACTTAATCTCGGCATCAAGCATTCCCTTGACAACTGTGGCAGAGGCAGCAGATGTGTTTTTACTCTACCTGGACACCCTTAACCCTATTGCTCAAATGATTTTTTTTTTCTCATTTCCCATACTAAGCATCCTTAACTTCACCGGATAAGAATTTAAATTGGCGTGCTTTTGGGCAATAAGAGCTGGGTTGAGACTGCCCAAACTCCTTTCATATGGGACTTCTATAACCAGCAGTGAAAGTAGACTTTCATTCACCTAAGCTGTGTTTGTTTGCATCCAAGACCCAGAGGTGCTGTCTCACCAATTCCCTCCTAATTGATTTAATTTATATTTGATTTCTCTTTTCTCCCCCCCCCCCCCCCCCCCCCCCCAAAAAAAAAATGGAATGCGAGACTTGGTCACTTGAGCATCATCTTATTAACATACTAGTAGAACTTCTGTGGCTTTGCTCAAGTCCATTTGGGATGTATGAAAGTCAAGTCTTGGTAATACTCCATGCTGCCAGAAATAGTTGAACTGGTTTGGGGAAGAAAAAGCATTGGATGGAATGTTGCCTTCTCCTGGTTCTGTAATCTGATTAGTTAAAGGGGCTCTACAGCATACCAGCAAATGTAATTAGTGGGTATTGGGAGTGTTGCTGTTTTGTCTATATGGGCTGTTAGGTGCAAAACATCGAGCTCGCTGCCCATGTGCAGAGCTTAAAGCAATATTCCCATTGACTTGCATATATCGGGTCAGACGGGGTGGAAGGAGAGCCAGGGAGAAGCAGGCCCCGGGACGTCGGTACCACGGCGGCTGAAGATTGTCAGGCAGGAGTGCAGGAAAGGTGGAGCGAGGCGAGAGCAGACCCTATTGTGATGGCGCCGATGAAGATGGCTGCCGTCCTTGCGGGCTCTGTGCGTACCAGGCAGCTAAGTGTCCTTTGCTGCTTGGTGTGCTCGGCTTGTTAAAGCATTTCACTGACTGGATTTCACTTGTTGTATTTGGTTATGTGACACAAAATTGAAATCTGGAGCTGAAAATAGTGAGACAGCTTGTCCTCATTTAGGATTTATCCACCATTGAGGCAACAGCACTGCCCTTTCCAAACCTCTCTTTATGAAATTCAAATCTTGTCACTTAACCACTTCCTCCCAATTTTAACAAAACAAATGCTGTTAATAAATGTGCACTCAAGGTAGAGTACGACTGGCCCCTGAGCACCATTGTGCGTCTTTACCTAAATAAATGCACAAATGATTCCAGGGCTAAATTTTATTATGGTTTCAAATGTAATTTATTTATTTTGTCATTTGAGAGCTGCCTGGTCAATTTCCAGTTTCCTATTTGGTTCACAATGATAGTATAAACCTGGTGGTTGTTGTGTATGTACCTTTAAGAGAGAACTGTTTTACAGCTCCTGTATACTGTAGTACCAGCAGTGACCACACCTGTATATAAAAGCCAGAGCAGGCTTCTATACTTCAGTCTTCAGACTACTCCAGTAAATACCTGTTGATTGTTAAGTTACAGCATCCGTGTAGTTCTTGGGGAAACATCCTATTTAAAGAATCATGGATCTAACAGTTGTGAAAGAGGATGGGGAAGAAGTACTGTAATTGGAATGAAAGTAAGTTAATAAAATGACCTAATATGGTATTGCAAGTTTTAACAATAATTAGGGCTTTAATACGTATGTTCTTACTGGGGGCTAAAGGATGCTTGATAAATGGCCTTGAGTATAATAATTGCTAAAAACGTCTTACCCATTAAACTAGACTATTAACATTAAGAACGAACAAATTTGCATTTGTATAGTGCCCATTGATTGAAGAATAAATGTTTGCCAGTACACTGGGAGAACTCCCCTGCTGCTCTTCAAATAGTGCCATTGGATCTTTTACGTTTGCATTTACCCGAGAGGGCAGACAAGGCTTTACGGTCACGTTCAAAGACCGTGCAGCACAGCACAACTTTCCCTCAGTACAGCACTGGAGTATCAGCCTAGATTATGGGGTAGAATTGCGCTGTTTTTTTTCGACGCAATTCGCCCGACATCTGTGTAACCCGAGCAAAAGATCGAGGAATTTTAAGCTCCAATTACATTCTGTGCAAATCACATTTCTGCGATCTTTTGCACTAGTTTAAAAATCACACGAGAAGCCAGCCAAATCATTAATTGCCATTGTGGAGGTTCTAAAAGTTAAGCTGGTTCTTTGAATGTATTTTTTAATTTACTAAAACTGACTACCTCAATATAAGTAGCAAATGGTTCTGTTTATTTTGTCATTTTCAGTAAAAATTGGGTTACTCAAAGCTGATCGATTAACATTGATTAAAAATGCTTATTTTTTGTTAAACCCATTTTTGGCTGCGTTAATCAAACTGCACCAAGTTACAACTCTTAAATATATCAATATTTTTTAAAGCAAAACTTACACACAAAAAATGTTTTATACTCTGCCAGATTGTGCTAGTTCATGGCAGATTTTGCTTTTGGTGATATGCAAATGAGTTTGAGCAGACTGGGGAATAAAAGACTTCTCAAAACGAGTGCAACTTGCACCCGGATCGGTTTGTAATACCATGACCACCTGACTCTGAAGTGAGTGTGCCACCAATGAACTAAGGCTGATACCTTGGGGGTTGAATGTAACAATTCATTTGGCATTTGCTGAATAACTGAAGAATTTTTTTAAATCGCTTGATATTGGTGGATGATTTGTTCTGAGCGGTGATGAAATCTGAAATTCTATGAGCCATGTGTTGCAAGTCAGACACCTAACTGGTGGTGATGTAGTAATTCAACCTTTACATACATGGGAATCTAGTTGGTGTTTTAAAGCTACAACATTGGCCTGGGGCTTTTTCTGTCCTAATTATTTTCCATCAAAGGCTGTGCTTCTTGCAGTTGAAATATTTTATCAGATTTGCATCACGTTCCAGTCTTGCAATTTCAGATGATTCCTCCACAGCTTTATATCCAAGGGTGGCATCTTTAGACACCAATCCCTAATTTGCAGGGATTGGGGGCAAGGTATTGACTTGGATAGAGAACTGGTTGGCAGATAGAAAGCAAAGAGTTGGAATAAATGAGTCGTTTTCTGAGTGGCAGGCAGTGACTAGTGGGGTACCGCATGGATCGGTCCTAGGACCCCAGCTGTTCACTATATATATTAATGATCTGGACGAGGGAATTGGATGTAATATCTCCAAATTTGCAGACAACACAAAGCTGGGTGGGAGGGTATGCTGTGAGGAGGATGTCGTGAAACTCCAGTACAATTTGACCAGGTTGGGTGACTGGGCAGAAACATGGCAAATGCACTATAATGTGGATAAATGTGAGGTTATCCACTTTGGTGGCAAACAGGAAGGCAGATTATTATTTGGCAATAGATTGGGAGAAGGGGAAGTGCAAAGAGACCTGGGTGTTCTTGTGCACCAGTCGCTGAAGGTAAGCATGCAGGTGCAGCAGGCGGTTAAGAAGGCAAATGGTATGTTGGCCTTCGTAGTAAGAGGGTTCGAGTACAAGAACAAGGATGTCTTGCTGCAGTTGTACAGGGCCTTTGAGACTGCACCTTGAGTATTGTGTGCAGTTTTGGTCACCTTATCTGAGGAAGGATGTTCTTGCCATGGAAGGAGTGCAGCGAAGATTCACCAGGCTGATACCTGGGATGGTAGCAATGGCGTATGAGGAGAGATTGTGTCGATTGGGCTTATACGCACTGGAGTTTAGAAGATTGAGGGGATCTCATCGAAACCTATAAAATTCTGTCAGGCCTGGACAGACTAGATGCAGGAAGGATGTTCCCGATGGCCGGGGAGTCCAGAACCAGGGGTCATAGTCTAAGGATAAGAGGTAAGCCATTTAGGACTGAAATGAGGAGGAATTTCTTCACCCAGAGAGTGATGAACCTGTGGAATTCTCTGCCACAGAGGGCGGTGGAGGCCAGTTCATTAAATATATTCAAGAAGGAGTTGGATATGTTTCTTAAGGCTAAAGGGATATGGGGAGAAGGCAGGGACAGGGTACTGAATTTGAATGATCAGCCATGATCTCATTGAATGGCGGAGCAGGCTTGAGGGGCCGAATGGCCTACTCCTGCTCCTATCTTCTATGTTTATTGCCCATCCCTAATTGCCCTCGAGGGTGGTGGTGAGCCGCCTTCTTGAATCACTCCAGTCCGTGTGGTGAAGGTGCTCCCACAGTGTTGCTAGGGAGGGAGTTCCAGGATTTTGACCCAGCAACTCTTTCCAAGTCAAAATGGTGTGTGACTTGGAGAGGAACTTGCAGGTGGTGGTGTTCCCACATGTTTGCTACCCTTGTCTGTCTAAGGGGTAGAGGTCATGGGTTTGGGAGGTGCTGTCGAAGAAGCCTTGGCATTATAGGAAAGCTATTTCTATATTTTTACTCGTGGCCAGCCACATCTTCCCTTCTTTGCTCTACATCAAATTTTCATCATCTTTCTAATCTATTTAGTTATAATGTGCTATCCCCAAAGTTTCAATTCACTGTTGTAGGCAGTGACAAAAGCTGTTGGCTGTCAGAATTCTAACTTTGCAGGCTTAGATGACTCGTTCCTGGGCCAATAATGAGAGGCACTGAAATTATCCATACATATGACTGTCCTGCAGAATGATTTACTATTGGTTTTAAAACCCCATATGCTTTGAACTCGAGCTTGTCTTTTTCACAGTCTACTTTTGGGTTATTTTGAAATCCATGTTCTATCGTATGAATGATTTCAGGACCGCCTTGCTTCAGCCAGAGGAATGTTTCTATTCCACACATGGCAACTACATTTAGAGTTAACGCTCATCTCCATCTTTGCTTGCTTTGGCCATTCCTCACTTCATGGAAAGTGTATTTGATCACATCAAAGGGTAGACTAATCCTACCAATGTTCTGTTTGGAATCCACTTCACCACTTCAGATGTAGCCTTTTGATAAAAGATGATTCTCTGGTGGGGCAGTGTCTGGGTCCTCCGGCTACCTTACTGAAGTGTAAAGGAGTTTATGGCCTTTGAGACTATTCTGAGGCAGGTTCTCCAAGTGGAAATTCAATAACAAAGATCCTAGTCCCATGCTGACTTCAATACAGACTGTGTGTTAGTCTTTTCAGATGAGTGCTGTTGTTATAGATAGCTCATTTAAATCCTCAGCAGATATCCTGTTCTGAAGGCAAGTAAGCTACACAAACAAGTAACCTGCTGACTTTCTTCCTGTTCCCCTGAAGTGCCTTGCTAATTACTCCTTGGTGGTTCTAGAACTGGGTTCTGGTATGGTGTGCACCTAAAGATAGAGAGGTCTACTATGCAAGGGGGCCATCTTGTGCTCTGTGCATGAGATTACATTTTATGTCAGTTGCACAGATGTAGTTTAAACTAATGAGTCCCTGTGTATAGACGATCATCCTTTTTGTAGAAGCAATTACAGTGCAGTATATTGAAGTGATGGCATCCACTATTATATGCTGAGATCAGAAACTGATGAAATAGCTGTTTTAGGCTGCAAAAATTGTATTTTTAATAAAACTGATTGCATTCTTTTTATACAAGTAATTTGTACTGTTCACTGTTTCAAATTGATCATTGCAGATATGTCTTTATTCAACATACTCTGAATCCCATTAAAGGAAATGGAGTGGGTAATATTTTGTCACTAAAAATTATACTATTTGATACCATTAATTTTGTTTTTAAATATGTCAGTGTAACACTACTTGTTTTAAATTGATACAATCTAATCCTATTTGAACTAAATGTTTGTCATACTGGCATGAAATATTTGCATGAAACATCTGTATCCCGGCATGTTAGGAGCTTTCAACAAATACCATCAACTAGTCATTTTAATCCCCTTTGTAGAAATCAGCCAGGCTGATTTTGTGTTCTGGTGCTGTTGTGTTCTCCAATTTTAACCAAACATCGCAAGTGGATTTCTTATCCCATTATTGGATTCCTTTAGAACATCGACACACTTGTTTCATTTTGGTGCTGAAATATTCCCATGGAACATTAAAGCCGTTGTTGAAATATGTTGACGGACACCATTTGAGCTCATAATCATTCAATTGACATATCAATTAAAATATATTTTTGTGAAGGTTTAGTGTTGGGCTACTATAGTTTTCAACTATAACTTCAATATTCATCAATCTATGGCAGTTCTGATTTTGAACATTAAAACAATTTAGCCATTTGTATATTTAAACAAATTAATGTCTAATTTTAAATAATTCTCTGCATAGATCATGCCTTGTATGTGGACATTTGCTCACCAGGTATAAGGGCCCTATGCTTACACACACATTGCTGGATAAAAGGATATAATGCAGAGAACTATAGCAATTCAATTCAATTTTATTTGCCATATGTAACCAGTACAAGTACAGTGGAATGCTTACTCCCCCGTAGGGACACGTCAGCTATTTTTACAGCGCCGTGTTCAGAAAGTCAATTCTTTGGCATCCAGTGGCAGTGGGAGCACGATGTCCCTCAGCCCCTCCCATCCTTGTCACCACAGCCTCCTCCTCACTGTTGCCGGCTCGGCTCCACGTGTGGTGGGCTGTTGCTCCCGCTCACCCTCTGGCCACCATTCCCGGCTCCCAGTCAGACAGCGAGTAGTTGTGGCTGCTGCTGCGTCCCGCTGTGCTGCTTCCGCCCGACTCGCCAAACACATCCTCCGGTCGCCGCAGCCTCCACCTCACTGTCGCTAGCTTTTTTATTGTGAACATAAAGTGGTGGATGGCCATTCAGCCCATATATCTTTCAGCTGCTGAGGTAGGGTCAGAGATGGACAATGTTGTACAGGTGGAACTAGGTAGCCTTGGTGATGGATAAGAGGTTGGAAGTTCAGCTCAGGATCAAACAAGACATCAAAGTTTCATGAGGTCTGGCACCGTGTGAACAAAGGGCTCTGAAGTGGTATAGGATTCAGTGGCAATGGAGCAGAGTTTATGGCCGAGGCCAAAAACAATGGCTTTGCTCTTCCCAATGTACAGTTGGAGGAGGTTATGACTCATCCATGACCGGATGTTGGACTGGTAGCCTGGCAACATGGCGATAGTTATGAGAGCAAAAAAGGTGGAGGAGATGTAGAGCTTGGTGCCATCAGCATACATATGGAAGTGGATAGGATTTAAGTTATGCTGAGCATGTCAGGAAGACAAACATTGGAAACTTCTTCGATAGCAAAATACTCCAGATGCTGGAAATCCGAAATAACAACAGAAAATGCTGGAAAAACTCAGCAGGCCAGGCAACATCCGTGGAGAGAAATTAGAGTCAACGTTTCGGGTCAAGACTAAGGCACAGGGAATGAAATAGATTAAGAGGCGGGGTTGGGAGAGAACAAAAGAGAAGAGACATTAAGAGGTATTCAAAACGAGACGAGATGGTGATCGGACTAGTGGAGACAAAAGACCGCTCTAGATTAGGTGTGAAATGCGCTGGCAGAATGGGAGACAGCTGCCATGTGGGAGGGGGGAAAAAAAAGGAAAGGGGGCGGGGGGGGGGGAAACCAAAACAAAGGTGTGGATAAAAAATATAAGTAAAAATGTAATACGGGCCGAGGTTATGATCTGAAATTGTTGAACTCAATATCGAGTCCAGAAGGCTGTAAAGTGCCTAATCGGAAGATGAGGTGTGCTGTTCCTTGAGTTTACGTTGAGCTTCCGTGGAACAATGCAAGAGGCCAAGGACAGTGAGGTCTGAGTGGGAATGGGGCGTTGAATTAAAAGACTCAATTTTGAGTTCAACAATTTCAGATCATAACCTCGGCCCCATTACATTTTTACATTTTTTTTTTATCCACACCTTTGTTTTGGTTTCCCCCCTTTTTTTTTCCTCTCTCCCACATGGCAGCTGTCTCCCATTCTGCCAGCGCATTTCACACCTAATCTAGAGCTGTCTTTTGTCTCCACTAGTCCTATCACCATCTCGTCTCGTTTTGAATACCTCTTAATGTCTCTTCTCTTTTGTTCTCTCCCAGCCCAGCCTCTTAATCTATTTCATTCCCTGTGCCTCTTTAGTCTTGATAAAGGGTTTTGACCCGAAACGTTGACTCTAATTTCTCTCCACGGATGTTGCCTGGCCTGCTGAGTTTTTCCAGCATTTTCTGTTGTTATATTGGAAACTTCTTGTTTATTGTAAGATATTTTTGCTGTATTTATAATTTCAGTGCCAGTATTTTGTCTTTCGATCAATAATTGGAAGATTGTGGTGACTCACATTCTGCTCCCTCCTAGCTTACATTTCCTAGATGTTTTAATAAACTTGATGTTTATTCAAAATTGTTATTTGTGCTGCTATTACATATGGTAATAGACAATAACAATCGTCTACTTTAAAAAGCTGGTTGGATTAGCTGTACCTGAACTGCTTGGTTGGGTTATTATGTTACTTAGAAGTACACCTTAATGTGCAGACTACTCACTGTACACCTGTTTCAGCCAAAACAGCCCGCACACTTAATGCCCTTTAAGTGCCATGTCTAATTGACAGTAATGGTGATGGAAAGTGGTTTGTGCTATTTGCTAGATTTAAACCATTGCCCGATTTTAGATGTGGGTGTTTTATTTGGTGGGTACCTTAATACTTTTATTCTAGTAATATTATTTGAAGTCCAGAGTTTTATTAGTCTCTGGGCTAGGGAGATTGGGGATGAATGCAAAAAGTAGTTAACTGAGACTCCAGTTTGTCCATGCAACAATAAAACAGCTGACTCTCTCAGCTAACTGAAATGCAGGAAGTTTGCTTCTGCTGCAATGGATAGTCCTCCAAAACAAAATGGACAAAAATTGCTGCCTACATCTTTGGTTCTGGTGATTTATTTTCTCTTTAACTAAGCTCTATCCAAATTCTGGGGAGGAAAAAGGTTAATTGTAAAATGAGCCATTATATGATTATTCAAATAGACCATCAGTAACATTTGATCACTAACGTCTTCCATGTGTGTGCATACTAATTGAGACTTTTCCACTTTCTAATTGGTTAATTGGAATAAATTAGAGACCAAAGAATTGATGCTTTGCCGTTAAGGACAAAATGCAATCATTAATAGTTAGATTTTCTAAGGCCCAACCTGGAATACTCAGTGCTATTTTTTTGACAAACATAATTTTCTCTTCTCTCCCAATTCATTTTAATTAATTTTTGTGTAGGAATAATTTAGATAGTTTCCACTGAGTTCATCTAAATGGGTCAGTTTATTACCTCATCATTTGGGTTGCAGTCGACTCTATTGAGTGTAAACGTGACTCAATGCTTTAAGTTGTCACTTTGATGTAAATATAAAGCTATATTTTCTGCTATGGAGTGGTAGAATACTGGCTTGTTTCTATTATTTCTCCACATGGTGAGCTCTCAATCCCATCTTGGCTGTCAGGGAGGTTAGATACTTCTTCATATGGAAAGAGGCAAATGATTGGCTGTCACTTGCACAGAAGCTCCAGGGTCTGGTTCTGAATGACATTGGCAGAGGTCTACGAGCAGGTTGCCACTCCCTTCAGTTAGCCAAAACATGAGGGCAAAGAGTATCGAACATTCCGTGTGAAAGAGCAGTATTTAAATAAAGTAGTAGTTGTATTACAGCACGTGCATTCCTCTTAACTGTACTTAAGATCTGCCCAAAAAAGGTGTAAAAAACAGTTCCGTGGTAACTAAAGGTGAAGTTCAGTCATGTGCACTAGATGTCACTATTGCAGCACACAGTATTTTTATAGCATTGCACATGTGTGGCTGTATCACATCTTTTGTGTATAATCCTTGTTCAGAAAGAGACCTGTCTATTCAAATAGCTTAAGTACCAGTAAATGTGATCTGAGGAAAGGGGTGCTAGTTAATTTTGTAATGTTAGAGGACAATTACTGCCTTACACAGTTAAGTCATAGGAAATGGCAAATAGTCACGAGTAGACATTTCAACAGGTCACATTTAATAGGTGTGCAAAGACAGTTTAATGAGTTACATCTCTGTGTATAACCTGGGGGGATAATAATGAAAAGCATATAGGTAGCCTCAATGTCTGGTTAATGTTCTCCAAGGTTTACAGCCATTACCCTCCATTTACACAGTTTAGGACAGGGGAGAGAATCCTTCTTAAATCAAATGCTGATTTATTGAATTCAATTGTTTACATACAGTAGATAGAGCAGGTTTAAGTGAATCCAGTTTAATTTAGAGTTAAAATACATCCCTCTATCTTTTTGACTGGTTCTGATTTAATTTGCTTTCACTGTATTAAAATCATTTAATACACAATCATAGAATCCATTTAAATATCCCATAATACAGTATTTACAGTGCACATGTTGGTGTAGTACTGTGGCCTGGTACGCAGCATGATTACCTCAAATCTGCAGTAGATTATAAAGGGCTGAGTAAAATGAACTAAAACATACTATTTTGCGACCTGATAATTCAACCTCTATTCTCTTTGTTGTTCCTTTTGATACTTGTTGATAGTGAATAGTTAGAGTTCAGAAGATATGTTCCCATTTTCTACTCAGTTCAACTATTGGTAACATGAAATCATTTCTTTGTACCCTTTTTGCTTATCTATACAACATTCTGTATCACTATATTCCCTCCTCTTCAATGGGTGAACTGTCTGTAATTGATCATTGCTATCTCCTGATGCAGCCAGTCCTTTAGAGCAGACTGAGCTCAAGCAGCTTTCTCTCCTTGTCTGAAGCAGCACAATACATTCCTGCTAACTTGCTCCCAAAAAACAAAAGGGAATAAAATTATTTTTAAAAAGACTGCACCGGTCTCTAATGAGGCCTGGCTCTGGAAGGCCTCAATTATTGTCATCACCTCCTCTATTTGCAATGCAAAAAAGTAATTCTTTTTGATCTGTTGCTTCAGCATTTACAGCTATGATTTGCACTATATACTGCAAATGGCATATCGATGGTGCATTTTAAAACATTGAATATATACTGTACAGTAGCCCATAAACCAGTTTGATATACCATGATCTCAGCTACCTATAAATCATCTGGGTGGAGCCACTACTGAGATAGGGTGCCTCTAACCTACACAATCTGAAAGAAAATCCAACACTGCTCTTTCACACTTCTCTAACCAATTAAGGAAAGGCATTGACAGGGGTCTGGGAGCAGGGTTGTGTACCACTATCCAGCAAGGCTTTTTAAAAAAAAAAAGCATAACTGGGCTTTGCTTTCTTTAAATAAAGCTCCAATATTTTTCCTACAACATGTCAGCTTAACAGATCTATAATTCTCATGATTGTGTGTCTGACCTATTTTTTAAAAACTGGAACAATTAGTTATTTTTCCAATCTTCTGGTACTCCTATATTTAAGGAGTATGAATCATTTCAGCCATTACTTCTACTCTTATTGCTTGGATGCATTCCATCTGGTCCTGTTGGCTTATGAATCTTGAAGCACTTGTGTTTTATTTTTGATAATCATTCCATTACTAATCTCACTTACTCAGTGGATAGATCTATTCCCCATGCCACCATTTATTAATAATACATTTAAATAACACCCTTCACATCAAAACATCTCCAAGCACTCCACACAATGAATTATTTTTCAATTACAGCGCATGCTATGAAAGCAAATATGACGATCACTCTGGCGCCATATCCAAAACAGCAATGAGCCCAGCCAATTTATTCTTGGATATTATTGGCAAATGGAGGAATGTTGGTTAGGAATCGGGGAGAATGATCTCCTTTAAATCTGCTGGCAAGGTCTTTAATATTGACGTGCGCCATCAGAACAGACCAGTGGAACCTTGGTTTGCCATTTCAGCTGAAAAATGGTGCTTCCAGCAACATGGTGCCTCCTTCAATACTATACTGGAGTGTCAGACATAGGTTATGACCTCAAGTCATGGTGTGGGGCTTGAATCCATAAGTTATAGAAAGAAAAAACTTGCATTTACACAGCACCTTTCACACTGTCCTGAAGTGCTTTAGAGCCAATGAAGTACTTTTACAGCAAGGCCCCACAAACATAAATGAGATAATGACCAGATAATCTGGAGTGGACTTGAACTCTCAACTTTCATGACTCAGAAGCGAGTACCACCACAACCACACTGATGATGAGAGTGGTGCTAACTGAACTAAATTAGAACTCTTAATAACATTTCCTGTCTTGTTTTATTCATTTATGGGATGTGGGCGTCGCTGGCAAGGCCAGCATTTATTGCCCATCCCTAATTGCCCTTGAGAAAGTGGTGGTGAGCTGCCTTCTTGAACCGCTGCAGTCCATGTGGTGAAGGTACTCCCACAGTGCTGTTAGGGAGGGAGTTCCAGGGTTTTGACCCAGCGATGATCAAGGATCAGCGATATACTTCTAAGTCAGGATGGTGTGTGACTTGGAGGGGAACTTGGAGGTGGTGGTGTTCCCATGCGCCTGCTGCCCTTGTCCTTCTAGGTGGAAGAGGTCACGGGTTTGGGAGGTGCTGCCAAAGAAGCCTTGGCGAGTTGCTGCAGTGCATCTTGTAGATGGTACACACTGCAGCCACGGTATGCCGGTGGTGGAGGGAGTGAATGTTTAAAGTCGTGGATGGGGTGCCAATCAAGCAGGCTGCTTTGTCCTGGATGGTGTCAAGCTTCTTGAGTGTTGTTGCAGCTGCACTCATCCAGGCAAGTGGAGAGTATTCCATCACACTCCTTACTTGTGCCTTGTAGATGGTGGAAAGGTTTTGGGGAGTCAGGAGGTGAGACACTCACTGCAGAATAGCTAGCCTCTGACCTGTTCTTGTTGCCACAGTATTTATGTGGCGGGTCCAGTTAAGTTTCTGGTCAATGGTGACCCCCAGGATGTTGCTGGTGGGGGATTTGGCGATGGTAATGCCGTTGAATGTCAAGGAGTGGTGGTTAGACTCTCACTTGTTGGAGATAGTCATTGCCTGGCACTTCTGTGGCGTGAATGTTACCTGCCACTTATGAGCCAAGCCTGAACGTCGTCCAGGTCTTGTTGCATGCGGGCATGGACTGCTTCATTATCTGAGGAATTGTGAATGGCACTGAACGCTGTGCAGTCATCAGTGAACATCTCCATTTCTGACCTTATGTTGGAGGGAAGGCCATTGATGAAGCAGCTGAAGATGTTTGGGCCTAGGACACTGACCTGCGGAACTCCTTCAGCGATGTCCTGGGGCTGTGATGATTGACCTTCAACCACCACAACCATCTTCCTTTGTGCTAGGTATGACTCCAGCCAGTGGAGAGTTTTCCCCCTGATTCCCATTTACTTCAGTTTTACTAGGGCTCCTTCATGCCACACTCGGTCAAATGCTGCCTTGTTGTCAAGGGCAATCACTCTCGCCTCACCTCTGGAATACAGCTCCTTTGTGCATGTTTGGACCAAGGTTGTACTAAGTCGGGAGTCGAGTGGTCTTGGCGGAACCCAAACTGGGCATCAGTGAGCAGGCTATTGGTGAGTAAGTGCTGCTTGATAGCACTGTTGATGACACCTTCCATCACTTTGCTGATGATTGAGAGTAGACTGATGGGGCGGTAATTGGCCGGATTGGATTTGTCCTGCTTTTTGTGGACAGGACATACCTGGGCAGTTTTCCATATTGTCGCATAGATGCCAGTGTTTTAGCTGTACTGGAACAAATTGGCTAGAGGCGCAGCAAGTTCTGGAGCAGAAGTCTTCAGCACGATAGCTGGGTTGTTGTCTGGCCTATAGCCTTTGCTGTATCCAGTGCGCTCAGCCGTTTCTTGATATCACGTGGAGTGAATCGACTTGGCTGAAGATTGGCTTCTGTCCCCCTACACTATTTATTATAATTAGGGCTCAATTTGTGTACTATAGCACTTTGCCAGCTATGAATTTACCCCTCAAATTTTATTCCCCTTTACTCTTCAGAGATAATTTTAGCAGCTTCTTGCATGTGCTACTCTGTCCCCTTTCCCTGATTCAGTTTAAATCTTTTAAAATCTGTGTTTTTTGCCTCTTTGTTTGACCATTTTGATCAATTTTGACAGCCTTTATTTCTACTTTATTTATATTTCTGAAGATTCTCCAATAGTGTCCTGGCCAATATTTATCCCTCAATCAACATTACTAAAACAAATGATCCTGTCATTATCATATTGTTGTATGTGGGAGCTTGCTGTGCGAAAATTGTCTGCCGCGTTTCCTACATTACAGCAGTGATGACACTTCAAAAAGTAAAGTACTTCATTGGCTGTAAAGCACTTTGGGACATCCTGAGGTCGTGAAAGGCTCTATATTAGTGCAAGTCTTTCATTTTTTTTTCCTTTTTTACTGTAGTATTTGTCCTAATTTAGCATCTTCATTTCAATCCCTATGGTTTTAAAGTCAGCTCCACTGAAATCTGTAATATTCATTTGATAGTCTCTTGCTTATATGTTTATATATGATCACTACTGGATGAAGATTTTCCCACCTCTAAGTTTTAAGTGTCCCTCTCTTTTTTCTAAACATAGCCCACTTATTTGATTGTGAATATGAATTATGTACACATGTTATCTTTCAACATTCTCCAAGCTTCTGGCTGGATGTGTGTTATTTTTTGAAGTTTTCATTGAAGACCGCAGCACTATCATTACTGTTCCCTATCCCAAATATAAAATTTAATGAATTTTTTTATCTTCTCAGTCACATTTGCATGTAGAGTTGAGTGTGGGTTGCATACAAATGCTTGAAGCCAGCATTGGAGACTGGCAACTGAATTTGTAACCACAATGCAGGATAGAAGTGTACCCACTGGAACACACCAAGCAACACCAGTATCATCAGTGTAAATGTGAGACCTGGACTTGAAACCCGATTTCTCTCACTACTTTTAATTATTAATTGTATTGTTAAAGGAATTGCAGGACTTTGTTACATGTAAGACTTTAGCCAGCATTCAATATTTCAAGGGTGTTGGTAACCCACTGAGTCCATGTTTTGTCCATGCGCACAGTTTGTAAAAAGTTGAGATTAATTTACTTGTCAGTCAAACAAAGATGTTGATGTTGCCATTTGCATTAAAAAATGCCATATGCACATCAGTGCTGAACAAAGGGAAGCCAAGGAGATGAACATCAGATAGTTTGCCCGTGGGCATATTCAAGATTTGTGCAGTATCAAGTTCCTGCATATTGGATCACGCATTCAAATATAACTAATAACATGGACAAAAATTAGGTCTGCTTTGACTCAATTTAATGCAGACATATTAATCTTGATGGTAAAAGTGACAGGGATAATATTTTTGATAGGTTGTTACAGATGAAATTTGAGTTAAAAAAAACCCCAAGGAAAATGTCATTTAGAAGAGACTTCTCTCTCAGTTCTCTTACCTGCCTTACCTTCTGGCCCGAACAATATCACACCAGTTCAGATAAACGCCCCTCATTTTTCTATTTTTATTACACTAGCTACCATGGGGCAACCATCAACTACAGCCAAGAGGCTGGGCAGACCATGAGTTCCCAGGCCTCAGTAAGTGGCTCATCTACTCTAGAGCTAGGAAGCATGTGAATGTAGCCTGGCGATGATTCTGGTTCTGATTTTTTTTCCCCCCCCTCTCCCCTTTCTGTAGGGAAGAAGTTGGTTTCCATTTGGTACTTCCCCTTAGCTATGCAACTGGGGGAAGGAGCTCAGCAGTGTGAGAGTTAAGGTCATGTCCCACCACTCCTTGTACCACACAGTGAGGTACCTATGAGCTATAGTACCTTGTAGCCCTTAAATTGCCTCTTTGATTTTCTTTTTGCTTTAAAAATATAGCTGAACCGCTACTATTTTTGCTAAAATAGCAGATTTATCTCTTGTCAGCCCTTGCGTTTCTTCTCATGGGGATTTCAAACAACATCATGACCAAATCTGCTGAAGTTCTATGAAGTGATTTACGATTTCAAATAAAAAGGCAAAAATAATCTAAGTAGTAACATGATACCACTTCGCTCCTTCAAACTGCTCATTCAGCCTTAAGTCAAGGCAATTTGGACAGTGTTATTTGAACCTGATCTGTCTGAAAATAAAATTGTTCCCTAATTATTTGCACTATATTTTCCTCTTTGAATTTGAACTCTTGTAATATAAACTAAGCTGGAGACCTGTAAATAACATTTTGTTTAGTCAGCAGATTGAGCATGCTGAGAGTTGATAAATAAAGTGTGCATTAGCATCTGATGATATAAAACAAAATTAGAACATTTCTATCTTTTGGACTCTTTCCCTTCCCCCCGCCCCCCCCCCCCCCCCCACCCAAAGAAACCCTAAAAATAATGTATGCTCCTTCTGATTTTTAGATAATACCTGACCAAATTGAAAGGTGTGATGTGTGAAACTGAGATGGTCAAAGTTACATAGGTATGTGTAAGCCCATGTACATGCTTGTAGCTCCTTTTATTACCAAAGGATGGCACTCCTGAAGCTCGAGTACACAGCTGCAGAGTGCTTTATTGGGAAAAACGCCAAGTCAAGGGGGAAAAAAACAATCCATGCTTAGCTGCGTTCCTAATCCAAGCAATGATCTGATTTCATTAAAATACACCACACCTCTTTCACTCACAGAAATGCAAAATACTATTATGAAGAAAGATATCAAACAGTATTACAGTTGCAAACTGTAAGGTGGTACAGGCCTCGAGCTGGGATCGCATCTGAAGGATGTGTCTTAATTTTGCTTAGAACCATTAAATCAGTGACAAAGCTTCCAACTGTGTTATAAGCCATGTAGCTGCACACTAAAAACTGTTGGTGTTGGTACTCAACATGTTTATTCAAAAGATCTACCCACTGCACAACACGATAGCATCCTCCTAGTTGAAGTGCTATAAACTGCATCATAGCTGAGCGGTTAGAAATAGTCGTTAGTAACTCTTTCTAAAGGACACAGCCATGTGTCCTTTTAAATACTTTCCATCACAACTGCATTCAGTATTCTTCCACCTTCTGGGCATGACACAATTTATACTTCTATGCTTTTCAAAAAACTATATTTATTGTACCTTTAGGCTAGATCTCTTAATGTGACTGTCTAAAATGCAGTCACATGTGGTAAAATATTTTCACAGCTGTCCCCAAACTGGCTTTGAAAGACAGTCTTTAATATATAGCAGGAAGGAATGATATTGCCTAAACTTTTACGCATTAACACTTTAGAGTTCTTCGCTAACATTTTTATTGTTTTATATAACTTGGTGTTCAATTTATCCAAGAACATTATATTGCCTTTTATGCTCAACAATGCATTATGCTGCACAGTGTTATTGTTTGAAAACGATCATTTTTGTACCTGCCTGGTGATTTAAATCCGGTTCGCATAGTTCCCCTGATAACTGTTAGCAGATGCACAGTCGAGGATGGAAATGGGCTATATGTGCCGGGGCTTCATCCCCATTTTTTGTGTTGTTAGTTTATTTCAGCTGAAATGGCGATAGGGGATACTGTTGGTATCAGAGCCCTGAGCTAGGGAGAGAAACAAATCAACCAGCGTTTTCACTCCTGATAGCTGCCTGGTGAGCCCTACTAGAAAGAATGTATCTGTGGGCATTGTGAGAACAAGCTCAAATGCAGTAATTAGCCTGTTAACACTCTCTGTCTATACTCACACGTGAAAAATGGTAATTTGGGTGAAGTACTGGAAGATAGCTGGCACCTGTGAAATTATACCTCAGCATGAGTCATGCCTTTAGCAAAGGAGGGGAGCATGTTTGCAACCAAAATGCTATAACACTACAATGATAGGCTCGTGCCTGAGAAGGCCAAATTCACATCCTAATCTCCACCGGTTTTCAGCCATGGGTATCTTCTAGAGGGC
Source organism: Somniosus microcephalus (assembly GCF_052327205.1). NCBI lineage: Eukaryota > Metazoa > Chordata > Chondrichthyes > Squaliformes > Somniosidae > Somniosus > Somniosus microcephalus. Next base: position 138,168,184 of record NC_140999.1, on the reverse strand, counting down.
GTCATTCCCCAGTTCCAGTCTGTGAGAAAAGAAAGAATTTGCATTTATACACTGTCTTTTATGTCATCAGGATGGCCCAAAATGCTTCACAGCTGATAGTACTTTTGCAATGTAAGGGAAACACAGCTGCCAAATTGTGCACAGCAAATAGCAATGAAATAAATGGCCAGCTAATCTGTTTGTGATAGTTGAGGAATAAAAATCAGCCCCTAAAGAAGAAGGAAACTCTGGCCAGGGGATGGCAACTGTGCACAAGTGCACCTCCTGGTGGGTTAGTCAAAGTTGAACATTTAATGGTGGTTGTGGCGATGTCTATGGCCTAAGTTATTCTGAGGATAAAGTAGATATGGATGCAATCTTTAGCGGAGGGGAAGAAAATGACATTCTTTTAAAAAAAAAAAAAAAATGACTCTTTAATCTTTGGAAAGTGACAAAAATATGGCCTTTGAATGGTTTAAAAGAGGGACTGGGGCAAGAATATTAGAGATGTTTCCATATTATATTTGAAAATTTCCCCTTTCTGATGGTGAGTCTAATGGCGGGCCTTTGGATGCTTGCAAGACTGTTGACCTATCTGCAGTGACTGGCAGAAAATATGAGGAGACTAAACAAAGCCAGACAGCCTTTTTCTATTCAAAAGAGCAACACTATCAAAAACTCACTAGAAATATTGTCTGTTGGTCAGTAGGTTGAAGTGCTGGTCACTGATTAACCTGTGACTATAGAAGAATGAGGCGAAGAGTTCGCTTCACTAATACTATCGCCAGAGTTATAACTATTTAGAGACTGCTATCACAGCAATATCAGTTTTTGTATTTATTTTCAGTTTTAAGGATTATACACATAATCCATTTTTCATTGTGTAGTTGTAAACTATCAGTTTCTATTGGATTATACTCTATATCGTGACACATATCCCTTTCAGCGAGTCATGATTTGTCCTCACTGTCTATAAGATCAACCCCTTCTTACATCTATCTTCAGTTGTCCTCCTCTACCAGTCAATCAGTTGAAAGCAGTTTCTGTCCACACAATAGGAGAAGTAAACTTGTAAAAAGACTGCATCAATGTATTTAGTTAAAGTTGTTACAGTATCTGTAAGTTTAGATGTTTTCTCTTTTAATTATGCATTCTTGGGCTGCGGGCATTGCTGGCAGCGTTAGCATTTGTTGCTCATCCCTAGTTGCCCTGAGAAGCTGGTGGTGAGCTGCCTTCTTGAACCGCAGCATTGCGAGAACAAGCTCAAATGCAGTAATTAGCAGTCCGTGTGGTAATCCCACAGTGCTGTTAGGTAGGGTTTTAACCCAGCGCTGACAAAGGAACGGTGATATATGTCCAAGTCGATATGGTGTGTGACTTGGAGGGGTACTTGGAGGTGAATGTTAAATGTAGACATAAGAAAAGGGAAAGAAGACAAAGCAGCAACCTCCTAGGCACAAAGCGGTGAAGAAATCATACAAGAAGAGCTCATTATCGGGGTCAAATTCAAATCATCCATGAGGGTGGCAGCTGCTGATGCAGCATCCAGGACAAGTAAATGTTCCTCACAGACTCAACATTTTGAGGAAAGTACTATCTCTGGATAGCATTCAATGCCAATAGCTGGGGAAGTGTCATACTATGGTGGGCCCCTATACCAGTCCCTGCTGCAATAGTCTTTGCAAGCTCTATCTGCATCAGTGCTCAACTCTGTCCAAGTGAGGGATCAATTTTTAGACATAATTAGACCTGTCCTCTTTGCATTGTGAAGTGCAATATGGTCCTAATGCATAATTTCCAAATGTCTATGTAGCCAGGAATCCAGAGAGGGTTTTGCCTGTTGCTTTGGGCCTCTTAAAGTGCACTCTGGATGCCTATGGTGACACTTGAGTTTCCAAAACATTTGTGGACCAGTTGATGTGTAGCACTCTCACAAACCATTAAGCTTGTGCCTCCTCTTAAAAGACATTTGCAAAGACCACCACCACCACCACCATTGGCCCAGGACCCTGAGGAATATAAGGCCTGGATTGGCACACCAGAAGTCCCTAACTCTGTTCCATAAGGTGAGGTGAAAGCCTAGAGAGCAAGGAGGAAAGGAAAATATAAACACAACTGAGATGCATATACTAGTTTATATGTGGGATTTTTTTTTCTGACAGCTTTTAATGGCAAAGTAGTGTCCTACCTCAATCTTTATCACTGAATCCTCTGAGACTAGGGAAATAGCATGGCAAGTTTGCTCCAAAACCTTCTACAACAGGATTTCAGAGTTATATTTTTCTCTTTATCTGTGAAGGGAAACACTAACAGATGTGCAGAGAACACATGTACATCAAAATCGACAAGTTGTATGGAGTGACTCTTTTCCTCAGCTATTTGTAACCCACCTTCTGAATTCATAATTTCACAACACTAAAATACAGACTGGATAAGCTCCATGAGTCCACAATCCGTTACTCTCGATATAGAGCTTCACAGATCTTATACCTTCTGCTCAATCTGAGCCCCAAAGTGATTGTTAAAAACAAGAGGAAGAGGGCTAGAATTTTCCCTGCGTCCTACTGAATTAGAAAACGATGGTTCTGAAAGCTCTTGACGATTCCTGCTCAACACTGCACTTCTTTTCCCACAAATAGGGGCATGGAGAATTTTAGCAGACAGAATAAACAGATTTATGGTTTAGCTGTTGAAAGGACCAGTCTAACATCTCACGATTATCCCCTTGTGTTATTGATCCATCCTTATCCAAAGTTCCCACGTACAGTAATGCTGGAGTTCCCTTTGGCTTTTGAAGTCGCATGCCCTTTGCCTATCCTGCTCTCTAGAAGTATGCCTTTTCTTATAAAACCCATAAGGAGACACTGGGTTGCCTCAGTGTCATCAAACAAAGAAACTAACAAAAGTGCCCCCTTTTTAGAGGGGCACAACAAATAGAAAACAAAATCATAAAAAATCAAAGGAGACTTAGCAAATTAAATAATAATATTGCCACCCATGTCCATCTCTAGAGGTATGTGCAGGAGCAATGAGGCCCATTTGTTATTTTTAGTTTTATCATTGTAGAATCATAGAAAGTTACAGCATGGAAGGAGGCCATTTCAGCCCATCGTGTCCACGCTGGCCAACAAAGAGCTATCCAGCCTAATCCCACTTCCCAGCTCTTGGTCTGTAGCCCTGCAGGTTAGAGCATCCCAAGTGCACATCCAAGTACTTTTTAAATGTGGTTAGGGTTCCTGCCTCTGCCATCCTTTCAGGCAGTGAGTTCCAGACCCTCACAACCCTCTGGGTGAAGAAATTTCCCCTCAAATCCCCTCTAAACCTTCCACCAATTACTTTAACAAAAAAAGGAGCAGCGGCAGCAGCGGGAGCGGCGGACCTGCGAGGGAACAGTGGCTGTGGGTGAAAATAAAGGTCGGTGATGTTCAGGCCCAGTCGAGCAGCGGCAGCAGTGGGAGCGGCGAATCTGCGAGGGAGCAGCAGCTGTGGGTGAAAATAAAGGTCAGTGATTTTCAGGCCCAGTCAAGCAGCAGCAGCAGCGGACCTGCGAGGGAGCAGCGGCTGTGGGTGAAAATAAAGGTCGGTGATTTTCAGGCCCAGTCGAGCAGCGGCAGAATTCGAGAGTGACGTCACAGTACAGAAAGTGATGCCGGCGCAGGGGAAGCAGCTGATTGGGTGAGTACGGCCAGGTGAGTATACTACTCTATAGTTTGACAGTTAAGGTTAATAGTTTATAAAGTTTAAAAGGTCTTAATTTTTATGGTTATAGTTTCTAAGGTCTCTGTTGTGTAGCGGGGAGTGCTAGGAAACAAGGGCCCTTGAGTATATCATTTAATTGTAGTGTAATTAGTGGTTTTGATTTGAATTAATTAAAGGGTTTTTCATGGCAGGGCGGCTCGGCCCTGTGGCATGCTCCTCCTGCACTATGTGGGAAATCAGGGACACTTCCTGTGTCCCTGACAACCATGTGTGCGGGAAGTGTATCCAGCTGCAGCTACTGGCAGACCGCATTGCGGTGCTAAAGCTGCGAATGGATACATACTTGAGCATTCGTGATGCTGAGGGTGTCGTGGATATCACGTTTAATCAGTTGGTCACACCGCAGGTAAAGGCTGCACAGGCAGGAAGGGAATGGGTGACCACTAGGCAGAGTAGTAGGCGCAGGCAGTTACAGCAGGGGTCCCCTGTGGCCATCCCCCTCTCAAACAGATATACTGCTTTGGATATTGTTGAGGGAGATGGCTTAAACTTCCTGGCACCATGGGTGGTTCTGCTGCACAGGACGGGAGGAAAAAGAGTGGGAGAGCTATAGTAATAGGGGATTTTATTGTAAGGGGAATAGATAGGCATTTCTGCGGCCGCAAACAAGACTCCAGGATGGTATGTTGCCTCCCTGGTGCAAGGGTCAAGGATGTCTCAGAGCGGCTGCAGGGCATTCTGGGTGGGGGGGGAGGGTGAACAGCCAGTTGTTGTGGTGCATATAGGTACCAATGATATAGGTAAAAACCGGGATGAGGTCCTAAAAGCTGAATGTAGGGAGTTAGGAGGTAAATTGAAAAATAGGACCTCAAAGATAGTAATCTCAGGATTGCTACCAGTGCCACGTGCTAGTCAGAGTAGAAATAGAAGGATATTTCAGATGAATACGTGGCTAGAGGAATGGTGCAAGGAGGAGGGATTCAAATTCCTGGGACATTGGAACCGGTTCTGGGGGAGGTGGGACCAGTACAAACTGGACGGTTTGCACCTGGGCACGACCAGGACCGATGTCCTAGGGGGAGTGTTTGCTAGTGCTTTTGGGAAGGGTTTAAACTAAAATGGCAGGGGGTTGAGAACCTGTGCAGGGAGACAGAGGAAAGGGAAACAAGGATAGAAGCAAAAGACAAGGAGAAAAGCAAAAGTGGCAGTCAGAGAAATCAAGGGTTTAAATCAAACATGACCACAGTAAATAATAATTCTAAAATATCTAAGAGTGTTAAAAAAAAACAAGCCTGAAGGCTTTGTGTCTTAATGCGAGGAGCATTCATAATAAGGTGGATGAATTAGCTGCGCAAATAGATGTAAACGGATATGATATGATTGGGATTATGGAAACATGGCTGCAGGGTGACCAAGGCTGGGAACTCAACATCCAGGGGTATTCAATATTCAGGAAAGACAGGCAAAAAGGAAAAGGAGGTGGGGTAGCATTGCTTGTTAAAGAGATTAACACAATAGTAAGGAAGGATATTAGCTCTGATGATGTGGAATCTGTATGGGTAGAGCTGAGAAATATCAAGGGGCAGAAAACGTTAGTGGGAGTGGTATACAGACCCCAAACAGTAATGCTAAGGTTGGGGATGGCATTAAATGGGAAATTAGAGATGCGTGCAATAAGGGCACAGCAATTATCATGGGTGACTTTAATCTACGTATAGATTGGGCTAACCAAATTAGTAACAATACTGTGGAGGAGGAATTCCTGGAGTGTATACGGGATGGTTTCCTGGACCAGTATGTCGAGGAATCAACTAGAGATCAGGCCATCTTAGACTGGGTATTATATAATGAGAAAGGATTAATTAGCAATCTTGTTGTGCGAGGCCCCTTGGGGCGGAGCGATCATAATATGATAGAATTCTTCATTAAGATGGAGAGTGAAGTAGTTGACTCAGAGACGAGGGTCCTGAATTTAAATAAAGGAAACTACAATGGTATGAGGCGCAAGTTGGGTAGGATTGATTGGGGAACGTTACTTAAAGGGTTGACGGTGGATAGGCAATGGCAAACATTCAAAGATCGCATGGATGAACTACAGAATTTGTTCATCCCTGCTTGGCATAAAAATAAAACAAAAAAGGTGACTCAACTGTGGCTAACAAGGGAAATTAGGGATAGCATAAGACCCAAGGAGAGGACATATAAATTGGCCAGAAAAAGCAGCAAACCAGAGGATTGGGGGCAGTTTAGGATTCAGCAAAGGAGGACAAAGGGATTAATTAAGAGGGGGAAAATAGAATATGAGAGTAAGCTTGCAGGGAACATAAAAACGGACTGTAAAAGCTTCTATAGATATGTGAAGAGAAAAAGATTGGTGAAGTCAAGCGTAGGTCCCTTGCAGTCAGAATCAGGGGAATTTATAATGGGGAACAAAGAAATGGCAGACAAATTAAATACATACTTTGGTTCTGTCTTCACAAAGGAGGACACAAATAACCTCCCAGAGATGTCGGGGAACATAGAGTCTAATGAGAGGGAAGAACTGAATGAAATCAGTATTTGTAGGGAAATGGTCTTAGGGAAATTGAGGGGATTGAAGGCCGATAATCCCCAGGGCCTGATAATCTACATCCTAGGGTACTTAAGGAAGTGGCCCCTAGAAATAGTAGATGCATTGCTGGTCATCTTCCAAAATTCTATAGACTCTGGAACAGTACCCATGGATTGGAGGGTAGCTAATGTTACCCCACTATTCAAAAAAGGTGGTAGAGAGAAAACGGGGAATTATAGACCGGTAAGCCTGACATCAGTAGTGGGGAAAATGCTAGAGTCCATTATAAAAGATGTAATAGCAGAGCACTTGGAAAACAGTGACAGGATCAGACAAAGTCAACATGGATCTACAAAAGGTAAATCGTGCTTGACTAAATTACTGGAGTTTTTTGAGGATGTAACTGGTGGAATAGATAAGGGAGAACCAGTGGATGTGGTGTATTTGGACTTTCAGAAGGCTTTCGATAAGGTCCCGCATAAGAGATTAGCGTGTAAAGTTAAAGCACAAGGGATTGGGGGCAAGGTACTGACTTGGATAGAGAACTGGTTGGCAGACAGGAAGCAAAGAGTTGGAATAAATGTGTCTTTTTCCGAGCGGCAGGCAGTGACTAGTGGGGTACCGCAGGGATCGGTGCTTGGACCCCAGCTATTCACAAGATATATATTAATGATTTAGATGAGGGAACTAGATGTAATATCTCCAAGTTTGCAGTTGACACAAAGCTGGGTGGGCATGTGTGCTGTGAGGAGGATGCCGAGAAACTCCAGTATAATTTGGACAGGTTGGGTGATTGGGCAGATGCATGTCAGATGCAACATAATGTGGATAAATGCATGGTTATCCACTTTGGTGGCAAAAACAGGAAGGCAGATTATTATCTGAACGGCAATAGATTGGGAGAAGGGGAAGTGCAACGAGACCTGGGTGTCCTTGTGCACCAGTGGCTGAAGGTAAGCATGCAGGTGCAGCAGGCGGTTAAGAAGGCAAATGGTATGTTGGCCTTCGTAGCAAGAGGATTCGAGTACAGGAACAAGGATGTCTTGCTACAGTTGTACAGGGCCTTGGTGAGACCACACCTTGAGTATTGTGTGCAGTTTTGGTCGCCTTATCTGAGGAAGGATGTTCTTGCCATGGAGGGAGTGCAGTGAAGATTCACCAGACTTGTTAGATCCGTGTATCTTGATGTTGTGTCCTTCAATAATTAGACAAGAGACTGTAGGGAACGATCAACAGGTGTTTACTGAATGAGGGTTACTCTAGAACTAACTATACAGATCCCTACTCAGGGTTTATTTACAGGTGTGGTCACTGCCGGTACTACAGTATACAGGAGCTGTAAAAAGTAGTTCTCCCCTTAAAGGTACATACATTACAAGACTGATACCTGGGATGGCAGGAATGACGTATGAGGAGAGATTGGGTCGATTGGGCTTATACTTGCCGGAGTTTAGAAGAATGAGAGGGGATCTCATTGAAACTTATAAAATTCTAACAGGACCAGACAGACTAGATGCAGGAAGGATGTTCCCAATGGCGGGGGAGTCCAGAACCAGGGGTCACAGTATAAAGATAAGGGGTAAGCCATTTAGGACAGAGATGAGGAGGAATTTCTTCACCCAGAGAGTGGAGAACATGTGGAATTCTCTACCACAGAAGGCAGTTGAGGCCAATTCATTAAATATATTCCAGAAGGAGTTAGATATATTTCTTAAGGCTAAAGGGATCAAGGGATATGGGGAGAAGGCAGGGACAGGGTACTGAGCTTGGATGATCAGTCATGATCTTATTGAATGGCAGAGCAGGCTTGAGGGGCCGAATGGCCTGCTCCTATCTTCTATGTTTCTATGTGCCCCCTGGTTTTTGACCCCTCTGCTAAGGGAAATAGGTCCTTCCTATGCACTTTATCTATGCCCCTCATAATTTTATACACCTCAATAAGGTCTCCCCTCAGCCTCCTCTGTTCCAAGGAAAACAGACCCAGCCTATCCAGTCTTTCCTCATAGCTAAGATTCTCTACACCCGGCAACATCCTTGTAAATCTCCTCCGTATCCTCTCTAGTGCAATCACATCTTTCCTGTAATGTGGTGACCAGAACTGCACGCAGTACTCTAGCTGAGGCCTAACTAGTGTTTTATACAGTTGAAGCATAACCCCCCCATCTCTTTTATTCTATGCCACGGCTAATAAAGGCAAGCATTCCATATGCCTTCTTAACCACCTTATCTACTTGGCCTGCTACCTTCAGGGATCTGTGGACATGTACTCCAAGGTCCCTTTGTCCCTCTACACTACTCAGTGTCCTACCATTTAATGTGTATTCCCTTTCCTTGTTGGCCCTCCCCAAATGCATTACATCACACTTCTCCAGATTGAATTCCATTTGCCACTGTTCTGCCCACTTGACCAATTTATTGATATCTTCCTGCAGTCTACAGCTTCCTTCTTCAGTACCAACCACACAGCCGATTTTAGTATCATCTGCAAACTCCTTAATCATACCCCCTATATTCAAGTCAAGATCTTTGATATATACCACAAAAAGCAAGGGACCTAGTACTGAGCCCTGCGGAACCCCACTGGAAACATCCTTCCAGTCACAAAAACATCCATCAACCATTACCCTCTGCTTCCTGTTTCCGAGCCAGTTTTGAATCCAACTTGACACTTTGCCCTGGATCCCATGGGCTTTTAACTTCGTGACCAGTCTGCCATGTGGAACTTTATCAAAAACCTTGCTAAAGTCCATATACACTACATCAAACGCACTACCCTCATCTACCCTCCTTGTTACCTCAAAAAATTCAATCAAGTTTGTCAGACACGATCTTCCCTTAACAAATCCGTGCTGACTTTCCTTGATTAATCTGTATCTTTCTAAATGAAGATTTATCCTGTCCTTCAGAATTCTTACCAATAATTTTCCCACCACCGAGGTTAGGCTGACTGGCTTGTAATTACTCGGTCTATCCTTTTCTCCCTTTTTTAAACAAGGGTACCACATTAGCAGTCCTCCAGTCCTCCGGCACCACACCTGAAGCCAGAAAGGATTGAAAAATGATGGGCAGGGCCTCTGCTATTTCCTCTTTTGCTTCACTTAACAGTCTGGGATACATTTCATCCAGGCCTGGGGATTTATCCACATTTAAAGCTGCTGAACCTCTTAATACTTCCTATCTCACTATGTTTATTTCATCTAATATTTCACACTCCTCCTCCCCCCCCCCCCCGATAGCAATGTATGCTTCACCCCTCTCCTTTGTGAAAACAGACACAAAGTATTCATTAAGAACCCAACCAATGTCTCCCGCCTCCACACACAGATTACCCTCATGATCTCTAATAGGCCCTACCCTTTCTTTTATTAGACAGTTGTCCTAGCTACTTGTGTCCTGTGAGACCAAATCTCATTGGCTATCAATTGCATTGTGCAATGCTTTCATTGATTGTAGGATGAGAACCCTCTTAAGAAATTAAAGAATACTCTACTCATATGAAAAAAGAATGAAAGATTTGCATTTATATAACGCTTTTCATGACCTCAGGGCATTCCAAAGCACTCCACAGCCAATCAAGTACTTTTGTAGTGTAGGCACTATTACAATGAAGGAAACGCGGCAGCCAAATGCCGCACAGCAACGAATGACAAAAAGCAATGTGATAATACCAGACAATCTGTTTTAGTGATGTTGGTTGAGGGATAAATATTGGTCAGATGCCCCAAAGCATTTTTGTTATGGGGGCGCAGGCATTTGCTAATTTGAGCATAGCATTATCCCACAAATAATAAAAGAATGGATGAATGGCTTTTGTTGGTGGTGTTGGTTGAGTAAAGTATGTTGACACCAGGAGAACTCCCTGCTCTTCTTTGAATAGTGCCATGGGATCTTTTATGTCCTACCGAGTAGACAGATGGCTTTGGTTTAATTTCTCATCCTAAAGGCATCACCTATGTTGTTAGCTGCTTTATCATAACTATAATAATGTAGCAAGAAATATAAAAACAGATTGTAAGAGCTTCTACAAGTATGTAAAAAGGAAGAGAATAGCAAAAGTAAACATTGGTCCCTTAGAGGCTGAGACAGGAGAAGTTATTATGGGGGATAAGGCAATGGCAGAAACATTAAACAAATATTTTGTATCTGTCTTCACTGTAGAAGACACAAAAAGCATACCAAAATGGTAGGGAACCAAGGATCTAATGAGGGTGAGGAACTTAACATAATTAATATAAGTAGAGAAAAGGTACTAGAGAAACTAATGGGACTAAAAGCCGACATCTGATGGCCTACATCCTAGGATTCTAAAAGAGGTGGCTGCAGAAATAGTGAATGGATTGGTTTTGATCTTCCAAAATTCCCTAGATTTTAGGACAGTCCCAGCAAATTGGAAGGAAGCAAATGTAACACTGCTATTCAAGAAAGGAGGGAGAGAGAAAACAGGGAACTACAGACCAGTTAGCCTGATATCCGTAGTAGGAAAATGCTGGAATCCATTGAAAAGGAAGTGGTATCAGGGCACTTAGAAAATCATAACATGATTAGGCAGAGTCAACGTGGTTTTATTAAAAGTAAATCATGTTTGACAAATTTATTAGAGTTTTTTGAGCAGGTAACCAGCAGGGGAACCAGTGGATGTAGTATATTTGGATTTCTAAAAGGCATCGATAATGTACCACATAAAAGATTATTACACAAGATAAGGGCTCATGGGGTTGGGGGTAATATAGTAGCATGGATAGAGGATTGGTTAATGGACAGAAAACAGAGAGTAGGAATAAACAGATCTTTTTCAGGTTGGCAGGCTGTAACTAGTGGGGTGCCGCTAGGATCAGTGCTGGGGCCTCAGCAATTTACAATCTATATTAATGACCTAGATGAAAGGACCGAGTATAATGTATCCAAGTTTGCTGATGATACAAAGCTAGGTCAGGCAGTAAGCTGTGAGGAGAACACAAAGAGTCTGCAAAGGGATATAGATAGACTAAGTGAGTGGGCAGTAAGGTGGCAGATGGTGTATAATGCAGGGAAATGTGAGGTTATTCACTTTGGTAGGAAGAATAGAAAAACAATATTTTTTAAATGGTAAGCAACTTTTAAATGTTGGTGTTCAGAGAGATTTGGGTGTCCTCGTGCAAGAAACACAGGAAGCTAGCATGCAGGTACAGCAAGCAATAAGGAAGGCAAATGGGATATTGGCCTTTATTGCAAGGGGTTGGAGTATAAGAGTAAGGAAGTCTTGCTACAATTATTCAGGGCCTTGGTGAGACCACACCTGGAGTACTGTGCACAGTTTTGGTCTCCTTATCTAAGGAAGGATACACTTGCCTTGGAGGCGGTGCAACAAAGGTTCATTAGATTGATTCCTGGGATGAGAGGGCTGTCCTATGATGAGAGATTGTGTAGAATGGGTCTATACTCTCTGGAGTTTAGAAGAATGAGAGGTGATCTCATTGAAACATACAAGATTCTGAAGGGAATTGACAGGGTAGATGCTGAGAGATTGTTTTCACTGGCTGGAGTGTCTTGAACTAGGGGTCATAGTCTCAGGATATGGGGTAGGCCATTTAAGACTGAGATGAGGAGGACTTTCTTCACTCAGAGGATTGTGAACCTTTGGAATTCTCTGCCCCAGAGGGCTGTGGATGCTGAGTCTTTGAGTATATTCAAGGCTGAGATAGATAGACTTTTGGACTCTAGGGGAATCAAGGGATATGGAGATCGGGTGGGAAAGTGGAGTTGAGGTCCAACATCAGCCATAACCTTATTGAATGGAGGAGCAGGCTCGAGGGACCATATGGCCTACTCCTGCTCCTATTTCTTATGTTCTAATGTATTTTATTCCAATCCATCATTTCAGTTCAGTGTAGCAGGAAGTGGTTTTCACTTCATCCAATATGCTGTAAAGCACTTTGATTTGTGAGTTTTGTTTAAATGAAAACAATGTAATTTTTGAATTATTTCCAATTCTTAATTTTACTGATTTTCACACAAAATTGACAGACTTGCCAGTCTACACGTAATCTTATAATTCTGTGATTTTTATGTCTCATCAGATTTAGTCCAGTGTGACTCTTTATGCTGCACACGGAGACTGCGTCTGGTGTGGTCTGTAGTGTTTCCTCATTATTTCTTCTCCAATACACTAGCAAATATATAAAAACACTTGGATAACCTAAACATAATAAACTAACAGCTAAACATTTCCAGTGAAATTTAACAAAAAAATGAACTGAAAATAAAGAACCCAGTTGTAAGCAATGAATCTGGATGGCCTCATCACTGAACGCTATGCTAAGATAGCTCCTCTAGTCAAAAGTACTACAGCTGAACACAGGAGTGGTTCAACCTTATAGACCTTGAAAGGAGAGAGGGCAGGTAAGATGATGGAGTGTATAAACCCAAAACTTTAACTTGCCTTTTTTTGACAGATGCATACTGAACTGCTGTGTATTTTCAGCACTTTAATTTTATTTAAGGAGCGAGAACGCTAAATGGGCGTTGTTGCAGTGGCCGCCTTTTATATGCCTTGCTTGATATTCAATTCTATTGAAGTCAGTGACATGAATATCGGGTGGGGAGTAGAATGGGTGGCTGATTCCATACTGCTTGTATTGCACTCCGGAATTTCTACCCCATTTAATATGGGAGTTCCTGCTGGAAAAACTCTTAAAACTATATGCATCACTCTGATTCTTTCCACATGTATTTTACATAGGATTACATCGGATATACGGCACAGAAACAGGCCATTCGGCCCAACCAGTCCATGTCGGCGTTTATGCTCCACTCGAGCCTCCTCCCGTCTTTCCTCATCTAAATCTATCAACATAACCCTCTATTCTCTTTTCCCTCATATGCTTGTCTAGCCTCCCCTTAATCATCTATACTATTCGCTTCAACCACTCCCTGTGGTAGCGAGTTCCACATTCTCACCACTCTCTGGGTAAAGAAGTTTCTTCTGAATTCCCTATTGGATTTCTTGGTGACTATCTTATATTGATGGCCTTTAGTTATTCTCTTCCCCACAAGTGGAAACATTCTCTCTGTATCCACTCTATCGAAATTTTTCAGAATTTTAAAGACCTCTATTAGGTCACCCCTCAGCCTTCTCTTTTCAAGAGAAAAGAGACCCAGCCTGTTCATCCTTTCCTGATAGGTATAACCTTGCATTTCTGGTATCATCCTTGTTAATCTTCTCTGCACCATCTCCAGTGCCTCTATATCCTTTTTTTAATATTAATGGCCCAGAAATTCGGGTCTCCACGGGTGAGTACGCACGGGGTACTCACCTGTGGGCCCGATGGAAGTGCCGGTTTCCTGCATGCACTGCGCATGCACGGGAAACCGGCACTTCCGTTTCTTTGAACGAAGAGGTTCAGAGGTCGAACGCGTGCGCAGGGGAGGCTGCGCGTGCGCATCAAACTCAGTTTTTTTTTACAGGTTTTCCCGGGAGGGTAAGCCTGCAGAATTTGCACATTTGAAAAGCAGGCGTAAGGCCTGCTTTTTACAAGGTAAGTGGTGAATTAATTAAAATTAAAACATTTTTTTCCACAGGTTTATTATTTTTAAATACTTTAAAGCGAGGTAAGTTTATTTTAACCCCCGTTAGAATATAAAATTATTTTTTTCAAAAATTTAAATTATTGTTTAAAATAGTTATTTAATGTAATTTATATTTATTTAAAAAATGTGGTTTTAAAAAAAATTATTTGAAGGTTTAGTGCTATTTTGGGGCCGTAGTATTTATAAGTCTTGACAGCACTTCCTGTCAAGACTTATGAATGGAGCATTCCCTGCTCCGATTGGCTGCCCATGGCCCACGTGATCCCAGGGGACGCATCGAACTAACTGCGCCCCTGGGATACGCAAGCACTGCACGCCGGCAGCTGGACCAGGCCCCGGATCGGAATTCCACAGGGCCCTACAGCTCAACGGCCGGCGTGCAAGGTAAGTGCAGGTCGGGGGCTTGCACCCGCGGGAAGCCTCCGACCCGAATTTCTGGGTCCATATGGCGACCAGAACTGTACGCAGTACTCCAAGTGTGGTCTAACCAAGGTTCGATATAGGTTTAGCATACCTACTTTTCAATTCTATCCCTCCCTTTACTTACCATGTTTGCTGATGTATAAATTCAATGGTTTCTGCTCTGTCTAAAGGGTAACTAAATCTATTCAAAATCTTACATTACATGCAGCTCTTATTTTACAATTCCAAACATGAAGAGTGAATTTAAACTTTTGATCTTTTTGGTGATGAACAGGTCCTTTGAAACGTTCTTCAGTACAAATTTACTGAGAGAGTGCAGAACGGCAGTTCTCAGACAGCTGGTCACAACATTACCCTTGTATTGGTTTGTGGAGGCATGTGTGCACACTGTACAGGAAACTGGGAACTAACATGCTTAATCACTTTGGTGAATTTCATGCTCATTATGCTGTTTATATAGTGCTGTGGAATGGTGGGCTTTTCTACTTCTGCATCCTGTGTCAATATTGAGCACTGAATGCAAGGGTGTAATATAGGTATGGTTTAAAGTAAAGCTGTCTCAACTTTGTCACAACAAAATTCCTTTAGCCCCACCCTCAGAAAACATCTCCTATTGCATAATGTTAATGTTTCCATTTCCTACACTGGCCACCTTAGTGACTATTTTGAGTGGAATGATCAATTAGTACAGAACTACAAGCAGCTCTGTGGTACGGTTTTAATCTCACTAGAGTGAAATTGAAACTGGCTGAGCTTATTTTATTTGGGACCTTTACAGCCTTCAAAAAGTGGAAGTTTGTAACCCACAAACATGTGCTTGGTTTGAATCCAGGTCCCAGGCTAGTTTACTAACTGACTGCACGACCCAATCCCCCTGGAAGTCTGTTCTACTTTGTAAATGTTTATTACAGTATTGCTAATGCTAATATAATTCTGTTCACAGAGTTATTCACTTTAATGTTTACATTGCTTTTCATTTACCATATCACATACACGCGTGTTTATGCATCTAAACTGATGTGACATTTGAAACTCCATTGGCACACCATCAGCTATCGGAGACAGAAGACTTTCATTCCATCACTCTGGCTGGATTCAAACCAGGCACCTAAAGGTGAAAGTAGGGACAGTTTTTAAGGATGAAGTTAAGGCATACTGACCTAGAAATTGGTCCGTGCAGCCCGGCATATCACCGGCATATTCTCTGTTATGGATGTTAGCAGAATGTTATGGATAAAGATTACTGTGGTCAGGTGGCAGGAAGTTTTCCACTCTTGAACAATAGCAGCAAAGGTCACAACTTCTGTCGACTAATACAATCTACTCCTCTTAATTAAAATGATCGGATAATTTATTGTCAGCACTAAATTCCTACTTTGCAGTGTTATGCACATTGTTTAATTCCAATTATTGGATAATTCAAAATTTTGTAGTGTAAAAATGACATTGAATTATCGAGCATAGCATAGCCATATACATAAATAAACTACTACATATGCACAGCACAGAATAAACTGATATTGGTGTATTAGTCGGGTCTGGCA
The DNA here is from genome assembly GCF_052327205.1 of Somniosus microcephalus. Taxonomy (NCBI): domain Eukaryota; kingdom Metazoa; phylum Chordata; class Chondrichthyes; order Squaliformes; family Somniosidae; genus Somniosus; species Somniosus microcephalus. The sequence goes on along the minus strand of NC_140999.1, from coordinate 138,152,422 downwards.
TGCAGCTATGAAGTAAATCCATGAAGGAAAGCTCAAAATGTATTCACTTTGGTCAAGTAAGGCCCTTCCATTGACTGTACTTCATATTACTTCTTACGTTAGTGACAGCAAAAAATCAACAGATTGATAATACATAAACATTATTAAGCATTTATAAATGAACACATTTCTTTAAAAATTGTTTATTGGCTAATACAAGCATGCATCAATTCCAACTCAACCAAATTCTGGCCCAATGTTTAAGGCCGGAAGGCTATAAATATGTATGTATATAAATGCAAGTTCTTATTGCACAAACATGTATGAACATAAATCAACTGGTCTGATGTTTCAGAGTTTTCATTGTTCTAAAGTGGCCCTACCCCACACTTACTGCACTTTTCAAAAAATGAGATACAGAGGAAGGAAAGGATTTAAAAAAGTTAATTCTGGCATTATTTGTTCTGAAGATATTTACAGGGTTGGTGAGCATGCAGTTTGTGTATTGAGGTTACTGGCTCTAGATTCCTACAAATTAAAGAGCTGGAACTGAGGGGTGGCAAGCATGAGCTTCTGCAATTAACCTTTAGAGTGAAAACTTGAATGATTTCAGAACAAATGGCACGGAGAGGAATGTGTTTTTATTGAAACAAGTACTATCTGCTGCCCATGTCAATAAAAAAGAAAAAAAAATGCAGCAACTATCGGATGAGTTTAAATACAGTTTTTTAGTCAGTTCATCTCCACAACACAAAACTATGCATGATTAAATGATTAGTTGCTCATGAGCAGAAGCTCTATTCAAAGAGGCCACAGGAATGACTGATGTGGGAAATAAAACATTTTCATTGTTGTGATACAGGCTGATCTTCTGAGGTTGTGATCAATGCGTATTGTTAGGGCAAGGAAGCTAGAGCTTTATCTAACCAAGGGAGTGCTTGATGAACCACCAGGGTGCAAGATGGTGACTAACATTACATACTGGTCACTCACTATTTCATTGTAAGAAAACCATAAGTTTCACAGCAAATTCATATAACTCCACTTTAAGGTGTATCATTATCAGAAATTGGGCGTTGGGAATATTTTTGTGTTTGCCAATACATAAAATGACATAATTCACAATATGTTAACATTTTGTCATGGCATTGCTTTTGTGTGATGTCTGCATGAAGTCGCTTCCTTTTAAAAAATCATTACTTTAAGTGCAATTTTCAAGTTGTGACCCACCTCCCTAAGTGATTTGGAGGAGACTGTTGCTTGCTGTATCTGATCCTTCTCTTTTGTTCCCAGAAGTCCAGTTGACCTGGGATGTCTAGTCATCCTAATCGGGATTCTAATGATAAAGACAAGCAGATCTGCTGCCTTTTGATTAGATCTGATAATGCAAAGAAAATGCATCTGGACACATCCTCATTTCCCTGTGGTTGGTTCCTCCTTTAACATACCGGACTATGCAAAGTATATTGAATATTATCATTTACTTTGCATTTTCCTATTTGTAGTCTAATTAATTTCAGTTACTCTTTGATATGGTCATTGCCCCTATTATTAGTCAATGAGCTTGTATCTTGTGCCGGGATGATAATCCAAGTTTAAATTCTTACACAGTGGCGATTCACCATTACCTTTAAGATAACCGTAATCATTTATAGTTCCCATAAACACTTTTTAACTATATGACAGTTGAGGAAATATGTATAAGTATAGCCACAGCAGTGAATATAACAGCATCAGAAACTCTTCAACTCTTCTTCTCATGGGATTTTAGCACCAGTGCTGTTTATAGTGGTACTGATCTTCCCATATAATAAATCAGAAAGTTTCTCTCTGCAGGAGTACTATGTACACAGATGAGATTCTCATTAGAGTGTCACCACAGTCCTTAAAGCGTTAATCCATCTTCCTTGCCCAATATAAATCATCTTAAAGTGTCAGTGTAAGGAATGTGAAGAGTACTGAGTTCAACAGAATTTTTGTAAGAGATAAACCCAAGCATTATTTCTGTATGTTAGGGGCAGTGGGGCGAGGTGGTACTGGGTGAAGAATCAATCCCCTGAACCTCTGTCAGATTATAGTCACTTAGTTTGGGTTTCTTTTTTTGCCGAAAATGAATGAGACTATGAAAAAATATAACACCTGCCCCAATATATTATACAAACACTTCCAACAAAGCTCCGCTGATGGCTGAGTGTGTAAAGACATGGCCTGGCGTGGTGGTGAGCTGTATAAACTGGAAGGTCACACCTGTGTTGAATTTACTGATTTCAGCTGAAATGTTACTATTGGCCTCTGCATCCCAAAACTAGAGTTCTTGCTCCTGGTTGCTATTCAGTAACCGCTTCTGGAATAATTGTGCATGTGGATGTTGGGTGAGAACAGCATTGGATACAGCTATGATGCCCTCAGCAAGCAGTCAAATGGGCAGCTGATACAACAACAACTTGCACCTTTACCGTAGTAAATGATACTCATGTATGAAGAATGGCTGACTGGGCAGGGTACTGGAAGGTAGTTATGGAACCATACCTCAGCAAGAGTCTTAGTGAAGGCAATTTGTCATCTTTGTAACATCGCCCATCTCCACCCCTGCCTCAGCCCATCTGCTGCTGAAACCCTCTTCATGCTTTTAATATCGCCAAACCCCACTATTCCAACGCTCTTCATGTCCTCACCCCTCCTTATCTCTGTAACCTCCTCCAGTCCTACAGTCACCCACTTCCTTCACCCTGCCTTCAGCTGTCTAGGCCCTAAGCTCCCTAAACCTTTTCATTTCTCTATCCGCCTTTAAAACTCGGCTTAAAACCTAACTCGGCTTAAAACCTAACTCGTCACCTGTCCTAATGTCTTTCTTTGGCTTGGTGTCAATTTTTGTCTGGTAACGCTCCTGTGAAGTGTCTTGGGATGTTTTACTATGTTAAAGACACTATATAAATGCAAGTTGTTGTTGACTTCTACTTTTGATTTTCACCCAATGATTTTAACTGACGGCATTTGGATTCAAAATGCATAGTTTGTCTACATCCAGATTAAGTCCACTGCAAATTCCAGAATGGATCTATCCATGCAATAATTGTCTCCCTAGGTTGTAGTCACAATATAATTCTACCTGGTGAGAGTCATTATATAAAGCCTGATTCGTGGTATGACCCGATCTATAAAAGTGTGACTATAACCTTCAGTTAGTAATCAGCTTGTGAAGGTGGGAGGTGGCCGGTGGGTTATCGGCGACAGAGCACCTGACTGGATCAGTCCTGTGCTGTGGAACACCATCTACAGTACCATGGACTGACATTAATAAGCACCAGGAAGGTTTCTAAATCCCAAACCGCCCTGACCTGATGGCTGATCGAGACAAAGGGAAAGTGCAAGAAAGTGTGAGTTGTCACTAGAAGACATATAGAAAATAAATATTGTACAGTACTCAATAAACACACAAGAAAGCAACTTCTTCAAATGTCCTTACAGAGTTTATTTAGCCTGATGTAGAAAGATCAGAAACAGTTCATCTTCATAAAGCATAAAAAGAGCACTTTTTGTTCAGAGTTGTGCTTGGAAAAAATCTAAATATATATTTTTTAATCATATAAATAGTTCTCTTTAATAAGTGCATCAGTTTGTTTTTCTTTATACATATCCACTTTTTTCTGTATTATAGGTCATTATCATTGGAGAACCCAGTCTGACAAAAATGAGCCTTTCTCAGGGCTTGTGTCTCAGTGGATCAACACTACACGCAGTTTCAACTTAAATTCAATACAGACAGTACAGGAACGACTGTACTAAAACAAAAGGCAGTCTGTCACAAAATTATACATCAGTAAGGTTCAGATAATGAATAGGTTTCAACCAATAAAAAAGTTGCAATATTTTAGTGACAAACAATTTCCATTCAGTACAAGACTATAATCTTGGACAATTCTATTCAATGCCAGGAAATAGTTTCTCAGGTTTTATTTAAAAAATAATAATTGCTTGGTGGAAACGCAAAGAAAACTTCATTTTTTTGGAAGTCAGTGCATAAATATATGGCTGGCATTTTCTCTCAATTTCCAATGTTGCTTTGCTACTTAATAGTTTATATTTACTCATTTATCTCTTTTATATACTGATTAAAAGATGCAATAAATAAGTATCAAATCAAAGCATGAGAAACCTTAATTTGTGGTCTCTGCATTCTAAACATTTACATGATACTCTTCTGAGGCATATTAGGGGATTTTACCTATCAATGTTATTGAATATATAAAATTGTATGCAATTGGGGAAGAGGCCTGTTAATTGGTACCTCAGATTAAGGTGACTTTGACTTGGCCTATTTTGTTGTGACTATCGCCATATTAGAAAACAGCCAAGTTCAATCCAAAGTCTTTCTGTGCCATTTAAACTGTTCAGAAGCTGGAAGCCAGAAGGCAGAACAGCATTTAGCAGGTAAATAATCTGTACAAAAAAAAGTGGAGCATTTTTTCAAAAGAACGGCCAATACAACATGAAACCATACTCCCTAACAGATTACTTTGGGCTGAATATTTTACATGTATATACAGTGCTTCATGTCTTCATAATAAAAATTGAAGTGCAGTTTCTTCTAACTCCTCTAATGTACTCTTAAACAATGCAACTCCCCCCCCTCCCCGCCCCCAAGCCTTTGGGCTTCAATTAATGTGAATATACAATTGGATTTTTTTTAAAAGAATGTAAGAATATTTATATACAACATGCAGTTGAGTTATAAAATGTCTGAATAAGTATTAGCAGGCTATATATAGACTTAAGTAAACTATATGGGTACATAAAGTAACCAGAGGACTACTGTTGTCAGCCATTTTGAATATCTCCAGTTATTTGTACATAAAGAGCAATGTTATAAAAGGTTTTCAGACTTAACCATTTAATTGCCCCATTGTGTCTGTTGAAAAGCTCCTAGTATGATACAAAGTTCTGGTTGTCCTGATTTGATATTTAAAACTGATTTTTGTTTGCTAATTGCTACATGACCTGATTATTTTTAATTCATTCTGGTAAAAGTTTTGAATGTGCCAGTTGTCTTTCATTCACAAAACAATACACACAGGCATGAAATTTTATTCAATACATAAACATGGAAGAAAAAACTCAATTGATGGGTTTCTGCAGTCCTTTTGTTTTTCCAAATCTGTCTGAGTTTGTGCTGGTACTATTCATACTACCACTGTGACAACCTCGGTACCTGAGGACAGACCAATACCAGGTACAAGACATGGCTAAAGATTCAGTTTCTTGAGTACGAACAGAAGTTGCTAATTACTCAAAGAAAAAAAAAACCCAACCACAATGAAATACTCTTTATAACTATTAATGGCAGCATAATGGGAATGTTACCGTCTCACTGTAGCCTTTGCATTACTAATTAGGTCACTTGATTTTTCCATCTACACAGTACTGTACTTTCTCCTTTTGCACAACTGCTTCTTAACAAGCAAATAGTATTAGAAGACTTAACAGCCGGTTTGTTAGCAGCTAATTCTAATTTTGAACAATGTAGATACCAGAGCTCTTGGGCAATATCCAGATATCAGTACGTAGTCCAGATCTTGTAGGAAATTCCTTTGTAACATATTATAATAGTCCTCCCTGTGCCTGGTTCCAGCTATTTTAATTACACTGAAACTATACCCTATCCCTTATCCTTCATCATGTTTAAGTCTAACAATTAGAATCAATGTACAATTAAATAATGGAACATGGGTATCATGTTTTCATAATCTCCTATCCAATTTTAGGCAATTAGCATTTATTTTTGCATGGTTTATTTTTCAATTCAAATTTTCTCCGTTTCAGTGGAGGACTCATGGCTGGCTGCCTTGGCAGCTGAAGGATTAGTTCTTTTTTTTTTGGCTGCGTGTCCTTGCAACTGATGTCAAACATCCGGGTCTTACACATATGCAAATGTACTACTATTGTGAATCAGAGCTGCATGTTGTTAGTTAAGTTGACGAGCTGCATATTTTTGTACGGCCCTACTTCAGACTCCAGTCTAGAACCGAACTGCAGACTTCATCCCACCCTGGCACGCGGACATCAATGGGACTTCATGGGAATACAATAATCTGCACTGAAGTTTACAAAAAGCTTAGCCTGACAGTAGCTGCAATGATCCTTACTTCCCAGGACACCCCTACTCGTGGCACATCCGAGCTGATCATGTCTGTGCACCAGTAATGGGCCAAAACTAATGAGGTGAATGTTATCACTTGCTAAAAATGAAATCCATACTTCCCAAATCTGCCTTACTTCCTTTCATGGAATTTTGGAACCTGCATGATGTCACCTGGCGAAACGATGACATTGGATGAGGATTGGGTAGGATATAGTAGAGGTCAATGATCAATACCATAGGGTGCAATATTACTAATAGCAAGAACTTTAAGATGACAGAGCTTGACAATTGTTATGTTGCTTTTAACACTAACACACTAAGGAGCTGGGCCATTTGCAGAGAATGACTGTTCTGTGCTATGACCTGGATTTTTAGATCTTTAGTCCAAACCCTTTCATTCTGAAGGAGAAAGGAATCTAAAGTAAAAGATCCAACGTGCCCTAATTAAAATCAATAGAATTTAACTTCACAGCCCAGGCCTACTCAAATTGCCAATGACTAGCACTGTCATTGAAAAGTCAGTAGAGTTGATTCTGATCAGTAGTGCCCTTTGCTTCGAATTTTATTTATTTAAAGCTGCAGCACCCCATCAGCTTGAATCTGTGATCTGAGCGTATTTGCCAAGTACATTTTATCCTTTCAACAATCGTATCTTTTTACGTCCAAATGTGGACATAGTTAGAGATACAATCTTTGCTGGCATGCATCAAACGTTATTTGTAAACAGACCTGCTGGCAACTAGAACGGACGCCAGAGCACAGACATGAGAGTGAAGTACTGGACTAACTGGCTCTTTTAGTCACATGCTCCCAGCCATTAGCATGACTATAAACAGGGGTTTGCTGTCAAACCGATTTGGTGACTCACAAGTTGAAGTTTTTAAATTAACAATATCTTGGCATCTGAATTGAAAGAAAATCACAATTTTTTGGGGAGGATGAATGCATGTTGCAATTACATTCAAAACCCACATTTAAAATGATGAAGTTCTGCAGGTTTTACTTAATACTTAGTTGAAATATTAGTTTGGGTGCTTTGTAGCAAAATGGTGGGTAACTGTAATCAAAAGACTCCTGAAGTACAACTTTCATAATTTTAATCTACTTTATTTGGGAGGCAAGCCAAAAGAAAAATCAATCTATTGCAGTCATGTTGGCATATATCTAAGGGATTTGCAATACAAACATGGTAAACATGTGGAAACCAGGGCAAAAAGCTGTTCACTTAGAAGGAGTTTCTGGGTTGATAGAGGAACACTATTTCACTTTACAGAACCGATTATCATGGCTATAGTTTTAATTTCTCATTTCTGTGTACAAATGAGGTATTCAGCTAAGTATGGCCACCTTTCCTGCAGGACTCACGTGTCCAGATGCATGATGCCACAGACAAAAGGAGTGAAGGAACTTTCACTTCCGCGTCGGGTTGCAACATTAAATAAAGTCAAACCACAACCGTATCGTCAAAGCACTTGGTCTAGTGCATCTTTCCCTCCTGCCATAAAAAAATATTACTTGCTTCACGCTTTTCATGTCAAAACTGCATTTTAACTGCTGTTTTTGATACCCATAAGCGAATTCCATAAGCTGCCCCGTAGCTTTTGCAGTTATTGTTACTTGCAAAGTGTAATGGATGATTGATTGATGGACGAGTGCTGACACATCAATGAAGCTATTTCGACCAGCATCTCTATCAAATGATGCGCGGGGTATATTTTCTGCCCACGCCTCATTACCTCAGAATGACATTTCTGAAACTTCATTTTCTTTTTTTTCCTTTTCCCCAAAGCATGATACTTTTGTATTCTGAACCTGGCTGTGCGTGCCCTGAGAAAAGCAATTTTGCTATTATGTCCGACTGGAGTTTGACTGACATAGTCCCTGGGAGGTGAATGACAGATTTTTTATGCAGGGTTTAAGAGGGCTACAGAATTTATTTTGTAATACAAAAGACTGAAAGGCTTTCCTGTCAGGCATCATTCAGTCACAACCCACCACGAGCTTCTCCTTTGCTCGTTTCTCTATGTCTAACCTCCCCAGTCTACTCCCCAGGTCTGCACAAGACACAGAACAATCAAATCCATCTGCTGTCTGCCCGCCTTGATCTTCACCAGTGGACAAGGTTTTCTCTGCCCCTAAGGACTCTATCCACTCTGCATTATACAGGATAAGGAGATGATTTCTACACTAGAAATATACAATAACTGTGCCAGTAGTCAGTTGTATTAAAGCAAAATGAGATTTGTGGCTCCAGAATTTTCAGTGATGACTGATTTTATTGAATTTTTATTGAACATGGTCACAAAGCATCACATAACCTTCAGACGTAAAGAGGCATCTAGGCTCTGCGGAGATTCGATGATAAAGCTTAAAATTATATACAATGCCCAATTAAAGAGGATGGATGGAAAAAAACACAACAAAGGAAAAGGGGCTGCATGACAATGGAATGCCAGCATGATCCAATCAGAGGCAAACTCTTGGGATTAACTCCTTACGGGATTGGACCAGTCGGAGTGGGGGAAACCATAAATCAGTGGCTCTCAATTCAGGCCATCAGATTGCTCTTGAGCACCAGTAGATGTAATCCGAGTGGAGCACAACGTCCTTGAGAAAGTGCAAGCCTCGACCAAAACTGATAGCAGGAAAAGCAATCTAAAAGCTAAAAAAAATTATACAAAACAAATGGCTCAGTTAATGATTCAAAATACCATAATAAAGATTTTATTTTCCCCGTTTAGAAAAAGACAATCGTATCTCCCTCTTTCGCTCCCGATGTGCCGTACACTTTTCCCTGCCCAGGGCGGCAAACTGTGTGCAGGACTCTGCCTACGGCTCTCAATAAAATGGCGCTCAATAAATGACCATTAGGCTATGCATATGGAAAAAATGGTCTGGGGTGTTCTGTCTTTGGGTTTCCCTGTCTTCCTCTGGGAAAGTGTCATTTTTCTTAATGCTTCCTACAACAGCTCTGTAGTTATCATAAACTCATTGTGCAAGGATTGGTGGGTCTGGACCTGTTCTTGTTCTCTACTATACAGTGTGTTGACACACCAACATGGATTGTTACTGGGCTGGATGATTAAAAAGATATTTAGAATTACACTCACAGCTCTTTGTGTTTTCAAAAGATTATCTTCCATCTATCTCTGCCACTGCATACATGACCAAGAAAAAAGATATCACGGCCTAGAAATTGGATTGCGCCCGAATTGGGGTGCGATCCCATGCAGCACACGCCTCCATGCGGCCGGTGGCAGCACCACACAAAATCAGTCCACTGGCCTCAATTAGTTACTACAGGTAGACTATCCTTTATCCGAACTTCCGAAAACCGAAAACCTCTAAAAACCGAAAGTTTTTTCGTTCAGTGTAAGTCGTGCGCACGACCCCGACCCCCGCCCCCCCGCCGACCCCCACCCCCGCCGACCCCCACCCCCGACCCCCCGCCGACCCCCCACCCCCCGCTGACCCCCACCCCCGACAAATTTCCCAGTCTTATAAAATACCTTCTGAAATCCGAAATTTTCCGAAAACCGAAACACGGCTGGTCCCGAGGTTTTCAGATAAAGGATAGTCTACCTGTACTGGGTAGCTATGGGCACCAGTCTCGGCCCGAGGCAGCTCGCCGGTCCCGGAAAGAACGATGATCTGCTGGCTCGGACGGCAGCCCAGGCAGTAGTAAGGTGGGGATGGTGGGGTGGAAGGGAAGGGAGACAATTGGGAGGGAGGAGGGAAGGGAGGCAATCGGGAGAGTGGTAGGAAAAGAGGCAATTGGGGTTGGGAAGCGGAATGGCGACTGGCAGTGGCCCACTAATTTAATGTGGAGCTGAGAGGAGCACTCCTAAATAATAGTTAAAAAGAATTCTAATGGAGACCTATTTGTTTAACAAATACTTGCAGATAAGATCAGTGTGGGCCGTCTTCCTGGAACATTATTGTGAGGTGTAATGACTTTAAACTTATATTAGTTGTAGAAGCTGGAGAGAATATAGTCCATTCAACTCAAGTCAAGTAAGTTCAACCATTGGGTAGTTATGCTATATGAATAACTGCCAAGGTTACATATTAAATACTGTACCTGCAACAGCTTAGTTTAGCAATAAACTGACCTTTTAGATTGACAGTATCCAGTCAAAGCTCTTTTAAATTGATGCTAGATTGCCAGGCAATGACACTTGAGCAGAAACCTATAACCTCTGAGTGCTAATCTCCACTTTTATCTTTACCAATCATCCACCAGTCAGTTAGTTAGGAGGCCAATAGGATGGAAGCTCTGATTTTTTGCTAGCTCCAATAGCCACAATGGGGACCCAGGAAAACTGGATCGAGGACACCGTTGGAGACTTCGAGTTTCACACTGTCAGGGGCTCTCAATGGTGTGAATAGCATGTGGCTGCTTCTGACGCCACATTACGTTATCAAAGTGAAAGCATCAGCGGACAATTGGAGTTATTTTTATGTGACTATTGTATTGAATATCCAAATCGAAACCATCCAATCAGATGTTTACAGATATCCTGCCAAGTGAAGTCGTTAGAGAGTATTTTTGTATGAATTGGGAATATCTAATTAAATATGATGAATTATAATGGATTTTCAAATGTTCAAAAAGATTAAGAAGTTTAAGTGATAAATGTAGGAATCGTGAGGCAATAAGCAGCTGTTGTGCACTGATCAAATATTGTAGCTATATCTTTCGGTCACATGCTCCCAGCCGTCAGCGCTGGGATTTCTATTGGCGACCAAGCTCTTTATTAATGTGAGGAGCTGGTTTGTTTGCAGATTACACTCATGGATTCCTACTTTTATTACTATTATATTACCTGCTAAATTTATAAGAAGTAAATAACAAATAGATAATGTTGTGTCTGCTCCATTACCAGGCTCCTCGAAAGAAGATTACAGAGTCATTTTGAGACAAAAACTAAAGGACATGTATTTAATTGACATATATCAAGTCAGGCTAATTACATGATTCCAGAGCAGTGCTGTGAATGATTACTGATGAAGTATATGTAATATAATATATTTAGCTTTGCAGGGATGTTTTAAAATATTGCAACATTGCTCTTGATCAATCAGGAGCAATGGCCGCCAGTGTGACAAAGAGGTCACTATTGAGACCTGTATCTGAGTATAGAGGGGCTTTGAACAGCTGTAATTCTGTTGGCTGTGTGCGATAACAAGAGACCCAGTCCAGCAGGGATCATTTATAAATATTGACCAGATTGATGTGCGGAGATATTGCATCGGATCTTCCCTTTTAACATTTCTTGGGATTTCTTCCGCTTGAGAACGCAGACTGAAAATCCCTCATCAATTAAAGGCAGCTTGACTAAAGAGATATACTATACGAGGAATCTTGAGGCTACATTCAGAGAGCAGCAAACTCTCAAAACAATATGAAAGCATGTAATCACGTTAATATTGATTACAACAAGTAAAAGAAAGTAGGATGCAGCAGTATGGAGCACTGAAGTGGTACCTGACACACAATGCCCTGGGATTACACAAGGTTACTCCTGGATGAGGATTAATATCAGCAGATGTGGTTATTTTAACCAGAAAGATGTGGGAATAGATTTATCAACTTGCAGCCTGGGTGTAAAACTGGCGTTGCGGATTGGCCGTCTGTCGTAGGAACCACCTGATTTTCATTATTGGACGGTTTCTAGAACAGGCAGCCAATCTGCAACAGCTGAGCAGCAAGTTGAACATCTACTGTGTGCCATCAAATTTGGAGCCAGGGCCACAGCAAAAACATGATAAAAAAAAGTGCGTTTTTATATTTCTTTAGGAAATATTTTTTGACAGAAAAAAGAACTTTAGCACTGAGAAACTTACAATGTAGTAGTTGCATATTTATTGTAAAGTTATGCTGTGTGAGAGGGCCGAATAAGAGGCAGCTTCACTGTGTGTCATGCAGAGCCTCAGATCTCGAGATGCTGAAATGGCGGCAACGGAATCAAGTGGTGCTGGGAGTCACAAACTACAGGTTCTTTTGGTCTCATAAAAAATTTGTTTTACCAAATGAATTTTGAATAAGGGCATCAAATGCATTTTTATTTAAGTGACGGAAGTAGGAAAGAAATGGGCTGTGTACTGATCTGTGCGTTGATGTGCAATACTGGTCTGCTCCTCTTGGCCTGTGGCTGAAATTAATCCTTAGACTCCATCAGTGAAAATAAATAAGAAACCCACTGAATAACACAGAGCTTTTTAGACATTATTTGTACTGCAGGTAGGACTTGTCTGCTGCAACTGCAGATCAAGCCAAAGCCCACAACAGCACCAGACCAAACCGAGAAAAGCTTAATTTGAAATGATCATTAATAATGAAGTGTGGTATAAAGTGGATACATGCCAGTGAGCATCAAAACAATAGAAAGAATCCCATTTTCTAGACAGACCTCCTAAGCTCAGGGTGCCTGCTTTTATGAAATCCGATTTTTCTGAGTGGGTTATGCTTTTCATAAACTACAGCTTGCTGATGTACATCCTTTATACCACCAGTGCTGTATCTAGAAGAGGTGTTAGAACCTTGGTGGGTCAACACTGGCTTGTACAAGATTGACTGGTCTTAATAATAATAATAATAATAAAAAAGTCTCGGAACATTCTAAAAATAAAAGTTACATTAAAAAAGCTGATTTATTTGTCCAGCTGTGTTGAATAAACTGAATACCTGATGTGTGTGCCTGTGGTATTTATTGAACTCCGAGCTGCAACATCATCACTCATTTGTGACTTTGTCTCTTGTGACTTTATCAGGGATAAATGGAGATGCATTCCCTATACCTCAGGTGCCTGCCATGCATCCTGCATTATAGCTTATACTGTCTGTGGAAACAAGAAGGTATTAGGATTGAACTGCAGTTGTCTGCTCCCTCATGATAAGTTTTTTTCCCTCCTTCTGCTGTAGGTTCATACTCGGTGTGATGTAGGATGTCGGAGGAGGCCATTTTTTACACAGCGACAGCAGCAGACTGATTCTCCTGGCAGCAAAAGTGTCTGTGTTAGTCCTTGTTCCTACCCACAAAGAAGCTGATTCTGTGCATTATTGCAGCAGATGATTAACAGTGTACAAGGTTTTTTTTTTCTCTGGCTGGACCTCGCTCACTGCTTCATCAGTCCTTTTCTTCTTAGTTAGACAGATTGATCCCTTGTGCTGTTAAGACTGGAGTGGGAAACCCAGGTGCAACATTGACAACTGCACTGGCAACAAAGCGCCTCCTTCATAGAGAACGGTCTGTGGGCCACAGCCCCGATTCAGCCATAATTCAATGTCAGCGTCAGCAGTAAAGACATTAGTGTCCAATGTGATTGTATCTTTGCATTAAACTTGGGCATTAAAGTTTGAAAAATTGTACCTTTTTTGCCATCAGGAGTAACCAATTGACGAAATAAGCACATCAATGTTCCCGGCCATTATCCCCTACAGAAACACTTTGTTATATGTGCCGCAGAGAAGCAGCGGGGAGTAGAGAGCCAGAGCACAGTTTATCAATGAAAATCTAATAACAACCATAAGAATTGAGCTGAAAAATCAATACTTCATTACCAAATTGTTAGTGAGAATGAAGAGTAATTGCAGGAGTTGAGTGCTCTTTGCGGTCAGAGCACCTGGAGTTCAATGTCGCAGCTGAAGTGATGCAGGAGAGGGCCTGGAAAAGGATGCCTGGACTGCAGATTGTGATCATTGTTTACCTTTGCCCTGAGGAGAAGAGAAAGGATGACATTATTACTACATTTTAACTTGCTTTCTACTTTATCCTTAACTCTCTAGACATGAGTAATTAAAAAACCAAAGTTCCTTCTTTGAAGTCTCTGAGCTTTTTGAAAAACTGCCCATGGATTCTGTGAACAGCACAGCACCGGGTAATTCTCCTGCTTCCCATTCATCAGTCGAGAAGGTTTCACTGATCTAGGTTTGAAATTCATCAGGGATCTTCAAGCGACATGAGCTGAGGCTGAAGTGTCCTCACCGACAATTACAGGCTTTCATGGCTCTCTGATTCACACAAGCTGGACGTTCATGTGCACTCTAGAATTGGAGGGTTAATGAGACCAACCAAGTGGGTTGGATCTCACCAGCTGGTGTAACTCTCTAAGTCCTCAATGCATCCCCTCCTCCCCACCACACGCAAAATGATCCTTTAACCCTTTAAGTGTTACTGGTTCTCCTCGCAACATTTTAAAAGCACGCTTTCAAACTTTATATTTTGTTATGCAATTTTCCTGCACATTTAATTTGAGTGCTACTCTATTTAAAATGAGTTTTCTTTTCAATTACAGAGATTTGATCACAGAAAGACAATTTCTAACAAGTTTGATGAACAATGACCATTAAGGCACACTCCTTTGTAATCTACATTTTACTGCACTATCCTTACTTGCCATTCTACAGCAGATTCGAGCATGTGAACATTATTTCTTTGCTAACCGATCTTTAAGGGCGCTTTCAGTTTCTGTACTGTTGGTTACACAGCAGCAAACAGCATCAGAAACTGACAGAAATTTTTGCAGAATTAAAAAAAAAATCCTTTCAACTTTCTTCCCTTGTTTTCCAAAAGTTCCGACTGTTGCTGGGGAGCGGGTACATGAGGGCCAGTTGCCCTTCAGCATGCGCTCATCAAAATGTATGATCCAATGTTGGCAAGCTATTGAACTGCACGGGGCATCACAACTGAACCCAATCCTGATCTCACCCAATGTCCAGACTTGAGCATCTTCCAGCAGAACTCACTGGATAGCAATCAGGATCTGGATCTCTGGCTGCCTCATTCCCTCCCCTACCCCAGGGATTTGAAAGCTATTTGTAGCACCTCTACTGTTCTCCTGGCTGAGATCTGCTAACTCAGCACAGCCTGGAGACCTGGGTTTGTATGGCTCAGTATCACAACAGAATATTAACTGGCCTTTAGAGAAATCCGTGCCTACATTGTACTCACTCAAGGTAGGTGTTTAAATAACATTGTGGATCATAAAAAACTCCTGTGCAAAAAAAAAACTTGGAAAATGACAGTGCAGAACTACTGCAAACATTTTGAAAACCTTGGCCAGTCTGTATTACACAGCATCTGAAAAAATTACCTGCTCATTTATAAAGCTTATATAAGATGATCAAAGAACATATAGAAGCATAGACCTCCTTCGCACGCTCAACAGTTCTGAAGCAAGTAAATGACTGTTCACTCCTATATATATATTTTATCTCATTCCTGTCCTTATGTTCATAATTGTGATGTTACAATGGCACAGTGATATCACCCGAAAGTTTGTGGTATTTCTCTCTCCACTTACAGCTTAAAAAAATTAAAACTCAATTTTTGAAAATGGAGAAGCACTGTGAACAATCTGCACAGACTGCTTCACACCTCTCACATTGTTTTTATTTCTGCTTATCAAGCGCGTTAAATTCCGTTTTGACTTTGTTGCCCCTGAATAATTCAGTCAGCCTTGGACATGAAAATAAAATCTGGGTGTCGTGGGGAGGCAGCGAGTAACCGCTGGTTTTTTCTGTACAACAATTCAACTGCAATCCTCAGGCAGGTCGAGGGATTCCTTGGACAGTGAAACCTGATAAACCAGTCGAACAGCTGTCTAACCTGCACCGGCAACGAATCATTTTAATAGGAAAACTATGCACTAAATCAAGAATGAGGTAGAGAAAATAGAATAAATTCAGAAACACTGCTGCCGGGTACCAGTTGCTGTCATAATTGGCAAATGCCTTGCTATAACTTCCAATGTTTGCGTTTGTTGCAAACAAGATCGGCCTTTTCCTCCAAACATATTCAGGAAGAAGCTGAAAGGGTCATTTTATGATTCTGGCTGAATTGATGTCTCCAGTAAGTGTTTCAGCCAGGTATACAAGTACACACTGCGAGTGACAGACATCACAACACACAGTCATAGCCGGAGTTCTACTGACCTGGTGGACTGAGGGTTTTCATCTAATTTCTGTCATATTGTTTACTGCCATTTTTGCAATTTACAAAATGTAATTAAAAACCCCCTATTTATTAACATATAAGCACAAAACAGCAATACTGAGCTTTAAATACAATCACACCCGTTTACTACAATTCCTGATAATATATTCTTAAAACTGTAGGCCCTCATAACAGCTACATAAAAAAAATGAAAATGTCCAAACGAATTAAATTTATAGTTCATAAATCACCTATTAGTGCTGCAGCTTGAGCTATCATTTATCTCCCTCCCCAGTTGTCAAAGAATAATTTGAGTTCTCTGCTACGTTTCCTGAACTGTTCTTTTCTTTGGCCATGCTACTCCAAAGACAGCCACTAGGAGGCACATGAGAGTCATTCATTGACTGCTTTTTGTACGGAGGAAGTCTGGCATCTTTCCCCACACAATGGGCGAGATGAGATCAGGTACCTGGACCCAAAGTACAGATTCACTACTGCCACTCAAAGCACAGTGCCCCCACGCAACTGTTTGCCCCTTAAAGTGACACCAGTGATGTGCTGAGATCAGTGCATTTCAGGTTTGTTCAGCTGTTGCCTTAGTTACAGAAAACTGGCACCTGTAAGCGGGTAGGAGGCACCGGCAGCAGAATAAAGCCAGTAGGGCTCAGCTTCAAAGTTTGTGCTTATGTAAACAAGGAGCAGGATTTAACTTAAAGGGACACTACAGCCTGGTGATGTATTTTGTTAAAAGGGACACTTCAGTCCAGGTTCACCAGATTTTAAAACAAGGGTGAACAGAAGGCCAGAATCAGGTGGGATGATGATTTCATTGCATCACTGATTACGTTTTTTAACTTTGAATTAAAAATTAGCCCGCCCCCCCCAAAAATAAATAGTAATTGCTACATCAGATATATTGCCTGTTACACGTCATACTTGCAACATAGGAGATACATTTCTACTTCGCCACCTGGGCAGTAATGTGGTGGAGTGGAACGCCCGCTGTTATAGAAGTTGCTTGATTCTCAACCCATCGATGAAGATCGGATGAGGTCTATAACGGTCAGGAGATCTGCTCTGACATATTACTGCCCAGGTAGTGAAGCTGAATATGACAGGGGTCCATTTCTGCTCTAGCTTGGAATATAGACTACTTAAAAAAAAACTCTTCAATATTCCTATAAAACAGCCCAACCGAAATAAGGTAAAATAATAATGTTTCAAACAATGTCTGGTCATAACAAGTACGGGTGCCAAAAATAACTTTCTCACTCAAGAATAGCTTCAAAATCACTTCGTAATATCAGAAAAATCCTACAATATTATTCTCAAAAACTGAAGTCAGTAGTGTAACAACTGATTTCTTATTCCAACTTCAGAATATACATTTGATTTTCAATAAAATATGGCGTGAGACAAGGAAAAGGGGCAGTTCTGAGGCCACTGATTTTAATTTTTGAAGCCTATTATTCTTGGATTTTTACAGATTTCTGAGAAAAACAATCTTGAAATAAGATGTTCTTAATAAAGTTATTGTTGGCACATTGGAAAAAGTTCCTAAATCCTTACTATGTTTTGATTTTTTTTCCCATTCCCTCGTTCCTACTAGGCCTCTCTATGTAAGCTGGTGGGAGGCTAGTGCCGCCCACCATCACCACTGCTGCTCCATGACAGAAAGAACTTGTATCGTATTACAGCTGCAATCTGGTAGCAGCCACTTCTCAAGCGTTTCCAAGCATAGCAGGTGGGCGGCTCCATTTCTAATCCCACAGATTCTTCCAGCTCTCGTGCGGCATGTGCTATTTTAACTTTTAAAGGCGAGCAGATCAGTGACGAGGCTGCTCTTTACAGCAAACTGGTTGTTGGCCACAAGTCGGATATTGATCACAGAATCCAACATGAAGGTGTTTGTTTTTTTTTCTCCAATAGCGGGAATGTTTCACTCTCACACAGGGCCAGGCTCAATCTACCAAACACGCAGGAGTTGAGGAAAAAGAAATGACTTGCATTTACATAGCGCCTTTCACGACCTCAGGGCACTCCAAAGCACTTTACAGCCAATGAGGTACTTTTGAAGTGCAGTCACTGTTGTAATGGAGGCAATTCATCTCAACGTCAGGAAGTAGATTTAAGTGACAATTTGAAGATGTTCTCACCCAATTCGACTGTTACAGAGACTGCAAAGATGCTAACTCTCCTCTCTCCTTCGCTCAATATTTCCCCCCCATCTCTTTACAGCCCCTTTTCTTGCGCCATTTGCAAAGGCTGGTTGAACACTTTGCCATGAAGAGACACTGCCGCTTTAAGATTCATGATTTTTCCTTTCAAGCTCCTGCCATTTCTTTTCTCTGCCTGCAGATCATTTGCCAATACGGCTTTTCATCTGGGAGGGGAGCACTGTCTGGGGCTGCAGGCTCCTCCCACACTTTGTTTTAATAACATGCAGCTCATGTCCACGTATGTCCCATTTATTTCAAGCTCTGTGATCTGTGATACAGAGAGCATGCAGACCTTGTTACATTTTTATAATCATGTCAATGTTGTTTTTATTATGCAAAGTTGTATTGTTTTGAAAGTAACGGTTAATGATAAATGTACCTGAGTGCGCAAAGCAATCTACTTTAGAAAAAAAAAATTGAAATTGACAAATGGGTGCTTTGGAAAGTGAATGTTGCCATGCGATGGCCCATTTATATTGCAGCACCGATTCACAAAATGGTTTGGCTGATCTACATTCTGGCTTCACTGCTGTTAAACCCACACCGTTTACATTACAAGGTGGTTTTAATTACAACAAGGGTAGAAGAGGAAAGCAAAATTTAAAAAAACATGGCCACTGGCAAGCTAGGTGGCTGTTGTCACCCCTCTTCCACTTTGCACAGTGATGTGGTTTCTGCGACCACTTTGAAGTGAGCACCCCAGTGACTGGGCCAAAACGTTTCCAAAAAAACTCTTGTCTGCAAGCTGCTGTTTGCAGTTGTTTTTAAAATCTTTCTGAATAAAACCATTTACTTTAGTCTCAGTAGCTTCCCCAGTTACGAGGGAAGGACTGTGGGCGAATGATGCTGAAACTGCTTCATTTCCAGTGGAGAGAAGTGGGAACCCTTCATCCACTCACCCTGCCAGTGGTTTTGTTTCATGCTGCCTCATCTGTACTTCTACTGTAACCAGGAGCGACACTCTCATTGGAGCTCAAGTTGGCGCTCACAGCGTTGGAAAGAAAGCATAATGGTGCTCTTATAGTGTGCATTTTTTGCTGACTTTCATTTGTGTCACCTTTAGAGTGTCATAAGTCGTAGGTCTCTCCATAGCTGTACGCTCACTATTTTATCATGATGTAGGGGCTCAACCCAACTCCTCACCAACATTTTTGAACCATTCTGTACAAATAAAATAAAATCTTAGTGTTGGGTTAATCACTCCCTTAACACTTCTGCATTGGTGATGGTGAAAGATAGAGTTCTTGGGCTCAGCTCCCTCCAACTATCCTACTAGTCCATTAGGACAGCTAACCAGGGTAGCTCCTAGAGAATATTCTAGAAATGCAACACCTTGCTGTCCTATAGAAGCATTACCTAATCCATTCAACAGATCAATAAGAAATGCCCTTGCGCTCTTAGTAGTTCTTGGGTGAAGTTTACTCTTCACCTTTTGGTAATGTCACCTTGGCATAACTGTTGGTGAGGAGTTAGGTTGAGCCCCTACATTATTATAAAATGTAAGTTACATCGAGTTACATAGTCTACAGCACAGAAACAGGCTATTTGACCCACCTGGTCTATGCTGGTGTTTATGCTCCACACAAGCCTCCTCCCGCCCTACTTCATCTCACCCTATCAGCATATCCTTCTATTCCTTTCTCCTTCATATGCTTATCTAGCTTCCCCTTAAATGCATCTATACTATTTGCCACAACTACACTTTGTGGGAGCGAGTTCCACATTCTCACCACTCTTTAAGTAAAGAAATTTCTCCTGAATTCCCTGTTGGATTTATTGCTGACTAACCTATATCTTAATTTTGAAGAACATACTCAGTGACAATCTATGTGCTCTGCTCTATCTTAATATTCTTATCCGTATTAATAAAAATTCTTAAATTATATTAAAAATCGAGTCCTCATTCCCCCATGCATTGCTGGCTGCAAAAACCATGCTAGGCTCTCAGTTCTGTACTGGTCGCACAAGCCAAGGGAGATGTGACTGCTGGGGAGAATCTTTGTTGTGTGAATTAAGCTGCAGTACTGGTTTAGCTGTGATTTGCACAATATGGACACCCCCTGGCAATCAGATCCTCCTCAGAATTTATTACTAGTTAAGAAGTCACAGTAGAAGTGATAATAATAAGCATGGATCTCTAGTACAGGGAGCAGTGAGGTGAGAATCGCTTCCCAAACAGCTCCAAAATATTTTCATTCCGGGTTGGGTACTCTGGTCTGAGTGTTGTTCAAGGCCCCTTCTAGAGACAGAGGGAGAGAGGGAAAAGGAGAGAGGGGGAGAAGGAGAGAGAGGGGGAGAGAAAGAGAGAGGGAGGAAGTGTCTTACCAAAATGTTACTTTTAAAAATCAAAATGGTTAGAAAGAATTAAAATGTTTTAAAATATTTTTTTCTATCCTTTTCAGTATTTTAAATAGAAAATGTTTAAATGATCAGTGCTGATGATGCAATCGGGGGAACTGGCTCAGAAGTGTTACTGAGCCTGACAGCACTAAATTAACACACACGGTTAAAATGACACGATGGCTGAAGAACTCCCGGGTTAATGACTGTATCTTTGCTGATGTTAATTCAGTTCCCTCGCACTGTCAGGCTCAGTAAATCTTCCCAGCTAGCAGTCCTTATACTATTTCCATAAAAGTATGGTCCAAATTAATAGAAAGGCACAAAAAACCCTAAACTTGTTAAATGTTAATCTTAATTCCGTGTGACTGATTGATTTGAAAAAGAAGTACTGAAGGTAACATTCCTTCCTTAAATACCTTCTTAATCCAATCTGATCCTTTTACAAAGTTTGTTTCCCTCTCAAAAAAATTTTTACTGTCCCTTTTCAGTTTAGTCTTCTCATGTTTTCTGAGTGATTTAAAAAAAATAATTGAAGTAGTGTTGAACTTATATAAAGAATATATGATTTGTGCTAGAAATCAAACTCAAAATTGTAAAAAGAACATCATTTTAGATAAAATACTCCAACTTTGCAAAAACAGTACAACTTCACCGTTGAAGGAAAGTGCAAAATTGAGATTCTACATCCCCACTTATTTCACATTCCTTGCAGGCTGATAAAAGGACATTGCAGCAATCTCAGCAAATGTTTTTTTTAATGTCTATACATTATCCAAGGTTATTAGATTCTGAAACTGACAGGAACTAACCCTGCTGAAATATACTTTACACAGCCCCAAAATGCAGTTTGTGAAACACAGTTAGAACACAGCACATAAATGTAATATGATAAATAGGTCTGCTCCGTCAACACACACGTACAATAGCATTTACCAGTCCCAGCGCAGGTATTGATCAAACTGCAAAAATATCTTTGGAAAAAGGAAGATGCAATAACCATTGATTTTTTTTTAACCCGACGAGTCAGAGAAATTACAACAATAAAACTGATCTGCATTATATGAACACCGGGCTCCGAAAAGGTCAGCGGAACATCAATTAAACGAAACCATTACATATTGCTGCTGTCATATTTAATATCACAAGGCACCTCCTACCCTAATCAGCAAATACAGGTCCTGTAACTATAAATAACACAAATATACCGGTAACAAAGGCAGTCTATTTAAGAGGATATTTGTGGACTTCAATTACTGTATATGAAATGGAAAGATCTAGAAGTCCATGAACCAGTAGAAATGTTATCAAAAAGTGATGTTACACAACTTAACCTAACGGATAGTGCCTGTGCTTCGAGAGGCAGCACAGTAACAAAAGCCTCTAGATCTGGATAGGTGCTGAGACTACACGCTGTGGCATTTCTACTGTAGCCCAGGAGGGCCTTTGTGCCGACAGCACTCTCTGAGCACAGACACTATTATTATTATTATTTGATGTCCTATCTGAGGGAGTTACTCTATTTTTAAAGTCCATGAAAAAAAAACCTGTGAAGAATTCCAATAAAAAAAATGAAATGTTGAAGGTCCTGACATTTTGTAGTTTGCAAGCTTTATATTATATCTCAAGCCTATATTAATGCCATTTCATAAAGTGAGCATTCCTTCTTTAACCTTAAATACCCACATTTTGGGGTTAGTGTTTAAGCCATACATAACCCAGTTAGGGGTGTTCAATATATTGAAAATTTGATTCAATATCAATGTTTTTCTACATGTAGCATCCAATTAAATTAAATTAAGTAAATAAAACTGTAACAATCAATATTTTGCATTACTACAAGTTTCTATTGATTTAAGAGTAATTAATAGAGGACTACTGTTAACTTCAAAATTATTACCGACTATGCACAACAACTGACAAGAAAAGGCATTTTTTAATTGTGAAGGGAATTTAACTGCTGACTTCAAGCAACATTTTGACCTCTTTCCCATGATTTTCACTTCGTGAAGACACTGTGACTTAAATAAAATCAATACCGCTGAAATTTACTGAAAGTATAGCAGAATGCAGATTACGAGAATATTTTGCATTGCTGATAATTGCCTGGAATTTGCTTGTTACTAACTGTTACGGCGTCTCCCTATTTATTTCAGCAGGGCCGGGGTTCAGTTCTTTTTTTAAGCTCCCTCTCAGCCCTGTTCTCGTACAGTCTGTGTCTGCTGCTCTGCTTCTGCAACGGGGTTTCCAGTCACAACTTTATGGTTCCCTGACTGTCTAATTGCTTCTCGCTACGCCCCTTCCATGTTACTGACAGTAGAGCACACCGACCCATACGGTCCTAAACTCAGGAAGGAGAAAATGAAAAAAGAATGACAAGGAGATAGGAAAAGAGCAACGAGTGAAAGTTTAAACAAAGAAAAAAAACTAACAAGGAAAGAAAGCATTAAATCAAATGAGTTGGTCTGATATCAAACTATAGTGAGGTCTGTGGAATTTGTGAGCTAAAGTAATCACAGCAGCATTGAATTTACTCTAGTCATTACACCTGTGATGTTGGAATAGACTGGGTCGCTTTGTGATAGAAAATAAAAATGTAGTAAAATGTTACATGTGTTCCCACATGTATATTTCTCTGAAATCTGGACTGGAATTTGTGCTCCGGTTGAGGTTTCACTTCACCAGGTTTCTGTTATGAAATCCTGGATACTAACGTCAATCACACACATGGAACACTGGGCATTTTAACAGAGGGTGCTCACTGGTCTCCTCAAGCAGGGAGGAAGGAGAAAGTAAACTTGAATGTCAGCAAAGCCAAACAGCCATCCTTCTGCACCAGTGAAAACTGTTACATCAGGAGACTTGTGTACAGAAGCAGGACTGAGGGGCTGCTGCTTGTCGAGTTGGCTGGAATTTCCTTGTCAAGTTGCTGCTCCTCTCTCTACTTAGTGTGCAGCGGTTCTGGTGCATTTTAGTAACAGGCAACCTTTCCATGGCTTCTAATCTATTTCAAATTGAGATCTCAGCTTTTGAGAACAAAGAATATATTTGAATTGATGTAAAATGAGAAGAATAACATTTAACTTGCGGACTAGGTGGATCATTAGGATTTGTTAACGATGCCATGTAGGTGATTCAAAATCAAAATAACGTAGCACTACAGATAAATAATAAAAAGCAAGAATGAATTATAATGACAACAAAAGCACTTAAGTCCCAGCTCTCATGCCTTAAATCTGTATCATTGCTGAATGCGGTGTGTGGAATTCAAGACACAGATTGAGCACTGGCTTAAACCAGTACGGTTATTTATTTATTTAATGTGATTAACAATTCGTTGGTTTCCTTTTTATGGGTACAACACCTGGCCAGGCACATCCAGCATATTTTTTCTTTTAAAACAAGAAAAATACGATGTATTTATAATCTGCAGATAACTATAACCAGGGAGCGGCTAGAATGCCTAAATTTAGGTGGGAACAAAAGCAGCGAATGGAAAGAGCGCCGGTACTGAAAGAAACAGAAGGATCTGAGGATAGCCAGGTGCACGGGACTCACAGTCTGTCCCGAAGCGATTCATCACTCTGTTTTTAGTGATTATTCACAGCTTGAAAATAAAAACAGACCAAACCCACTGCCACCCCCCCCCCCAAGAGATAAATGACTGAAATTGTGCTGCCCAGTTTCAGTAATGAGTATGCTAGTATGATTAGAGTGAAATTCCTCTGCTATTTTAACAAAGATGCTAAGCCATTTAAAATAAATGAACTTGCTTAAAATAAACGGATTAGTGTCTTTGTTAAAGTAGCTGTCAGAAGAATTTCATTTGAATGCATTAGGGACACAGAGGACAAAAAAATGCTGGAAATATGAAATAAAAACAGAAACTGCTGGGAGCTCTGATGAAAAATGATATCCAAAACAGGATCATTTCTTTCCCTATCAGATGTGATCAGCTCTTTCTGTGTTTTTTGTTATATAATATAGATTTTTGAAAGATGGCATAAAATGATAGTAAACAAAACAGAAAAGATGGCTGAAAGAAGAAATTAAGGGGAAATTGTGAGGGAGAAAAAATCCAATGGTAGAGGGAAGAATAAAGGAAAAACAGTAAAAGAAAAAGATAAAGAGAAAATAAAGACTGCGAAAAGCATTGGGGAGAGAAAGGGAAAGGGATGCAAGCAGTCAGTGAGGAATATTAGAACATAAAAGAAAAAGGAAAGGGAAAGGAGGGAAGAATGAACAGTCAGTGTAGGAGATTAGACAATCTCTTCCAGTCTTTCAGATTTCAATGCAAACTCCATCGAGAACAGCCATTGAGAATTTATCTGCTCTCAACAGCTGTTCTCAATGCTGGTACTGGAAGAGGTATAGATTCTGGCACCACATCGGTAAGGATCACTTAGCTTGCTAACTCATGCCATGGTATCAAGAGCTGGATGTACTCAGAAAGCTTCACACTGCAATCAAACCTTGATGACATAGCACTTATTGTGAACTAAATTGTTCAAAGTGACAAGGCACCAGAACACTATAAAAACGATACAGATACGCACCCAGGGTGAACATGGATCACACCTATTCTAGACTCAATGTAATCATTTGTCAGCAACTGCCATCACTGTGCACTGACTTTTATCTAGAACTGACTATTGCTATGGGCATAACTGACCAGGGAATGTTTAAATAGCATTGTGCGTGAAAGATTGTTTCCCATCACAATGAGCACAAAATTATATCATTACCCCATCTCATAAATAATAGAAAGTGAGGGCTAAAAAGGTATGTTGCATAGATTTGAATTTTGATAACTTTGAATTACAGTAGGTCACTAAAAAATGTTACTGTCTCTTTAAATGATGGGACTTGGGATTACTGTACTGAATACATTTTTCCACTACATCACACACTGTCCCAGTGCACATAAGATAGTTTATTGCTCTGCATGATTCATAACCCATTTCTCACATGGGAACATTACAAGGTTCAAATTATATAAAACCTCTCAGTGTTGATAAAGAGCAGGGATATGAAAAGTTGTAAATCAAGGCCTTTGATTGGGCTTCCTGCCTGCTGGAGATACTCTCCTTTTCTGTTCTAGAAATTAATGTCTGATTGAAACACCATTTTTCTGGACACTGAGAACTCTGGGGAAGGAATCTGACTAGATTGTTAGGGTGGCTTTTGCTAACGAGTTTTTTGAGCAACCCCCTACTGAGGCCTAAATGTCTGCGATATCCATAAACAACTCCATTCTGTCCAATTAAGGAGACAGAGATGTACCTTCCTGTCAGATAGATTTGCATGGATAAGCATGTGAGATCATAAGGATGGTGAGGGATTGTTCCATGTCTATGAGGGATGCGTAGAATGGATGACTTCCATTACAGCCCCCTTACACTTTCCCAATTACTGCCAGCATTTCATTAATTACTAATGGCTTTCCCTGATGTAATCATCTATGTTTAGCCAATCAGCAACTTCTCTCATCTTGCTGAACCATTAAAGCTGGATGACTAAATCTATTTGCTAAGGGCTCAACTCACCCCTCCTGAGTCAAGGATGATAAAACCATTCATGATTTAAAGGCTGGATGTGGTTGGACTGTAAACAAGCCCTGAGTTGATAGTATCAAATGTGGCATCGAGGTTGAAATCAGCCATGCTCTCTGTAACAGTGATGTTTAAAGGAGGTTTTGCGATCTTTGTCTATAAGCTTTTACATGAAGACGGTAGATTTTTAGGGCTCTAGTTTGCTGCTGTAAGATTGATGCAGGTGCACATTTCAGCCACCATCTTAGATTCTACTGATGTTTCAAGGTAACAATTTGTGATCCTCTGATCTCCTGCTACAGTCGCGCTTCCCCTCGCTGTCTCCAACAGATGGTATGCTCGCTTTAACCCTTTGCAAATTGATTGCATATTTTTAACTTTCAAATACATACTCCTTTCCTTCTTTGATAACCTGACTTTCTAAAAATATTTCTTTATATTTTTGGTTGTAAATTATCCTACCATCTTCAGTCTGCCTGGTCTCACTGCCTTTGCTGCTGACAGTGGGCAGCTGACCTACACCTGACTATTGCTAGTGTCCCGGTCTTCAGCTGCCCTGAGGTAGTAGGGGCTCCCCGGCATGGCTGGCCCATCTGATTCTCCCAGTGTGGTGACAATCAAGCCTGGCTGTTCTGCCTTTCCACAAACAAACAAAAAAGTTTGCTAAACAAAGATGGGAGATGAGGAGAATTTTTTTATGCAGCGAGTTGTTATGATCTGGAATGCACTGCCTTAAAAGGTGTTGAAAGCAGATTCAATAGTAACTTTCAAAAGGGAATTGGATCAATACAGGGGGCGCAATTTTCCCAATGGAGGCGTGTTTTTTTTGGGTGGGTTCCAAACCGGCCTCCACTGAGAAGTGGGAAAAATTTGCGATTTTTCCCCAAATTGGCCAGTTGATTTCAGAGGTGTGGGTTCCCCTGGGCCAATTAGTGTTTTGGGACTGATGAGGCGCTGGGTATGCTGGTTGAGGGGGCAAGAGCTAGCAGGGAGGTGCTCTTCCCCTCATCCGGGAGGAAGAGGCCTCTCAAAGATACCAAGGCTGTGTGGGTCCAGCTGGCAAGGGATATAACCTCCAGATGTGTGTGCAGATTGGGTGATTGTTTCTTTTTAGTGGTGAAATGCCATCCCTGTGGGAATGTATTAAAATTAGGTGATGGCAAACTGTTGGTGAGATGGCATCTGTTATTTCGGCTTAGGCAGTTCCACATTGCGGGCTCCGCGACACTTGCATGGTCAGGTTGGTGGTAAGAGTGAAAGGAAGCCAGAGAGTCATGTCCATTGTCTATCATGTGTTAAGATGGAGCCAAGCACATGTGCCACAATGGGCAACCTATGCAAATCTGGCCAGGATGAGTGCATTCCTTGCACGACATGCTTCCATGCGCTGGCGCCTTCTGCCCTGTGCAGCATCAGGTGGGTGAGCAGGAGGTTGGCGCTCCTGCTGCTATTGCTGCTGAGCTGCCTGAGCAGGAGGTTGGCGCTCCTGCTGCTGCTGAGCTGCCTTGTTCTGTTGCTGCCGTGGCTGCTCCTCATCCGAATCTGAGGTCCACGGTGAAAGGAAATAAATGGTTCCCATGCTGCTGGCAGATACCTCCGTTGGGGAAGCGCTCAGTCCAAGCGGGGAGAGGGTCTGCCAAGGAGGTCCCACAGTTGAGAGATAGAAGATGCAGCACCTCCGACTTCGGTAGGCCTGCTAAAAGTGCTGAAATACCTTTGGAACAAAAGTTCTACCACCTGCAACTGTTCCCTGATGAAAGCTCCGTTTTAATGGTGGAGCTGCAGTTGTGAGGAGGCCACCCACTTGTCAACCCACCAGGATTAGCTGGTGTGATTTAGGAGGGTCGTGCAGCACGCTGAAAATGTGGTAAAATAATGAAGGCCTGTCAAAATAGGATTATAGAGGCCCTTAACTACTATTTAAGGGACTTAACTACCTCTCCCGACTGATGGAGGCGGGACCGAATCGCACCCATCAAACCCGCCTCCGGCAAAATTGCGCCCAGGTTTATGGGGCAAGGGCAGTGGAGTGGGACTAATTGGAGAGCTCTTTCAAAGAGCGGGCACAGGCACGATGGGCTAAATGGTCTCCTCCTGTGCTGTATCATTCTATGAAACACCTTTTATGAAAATACTACCCTTTAAAAAATAAACTTCTTTTAGCAGCTCAGTAGTGCAGAAGTCAGGCTGGGCACTCACTTCACACCATCAATGTAGTGGGATTTTGTCACACACTGCTGCCTTGAAGTTTAATGCTCCTTGGAACGTATTGTTTTAGTTCCTGCTGCTTGATACAGTTATAGTCACAAATAGTTTTCTTTTCACTTGACTACAAATTGTATACTAACAAAAGTGCAAAGCTCCCATTTCACCATGATTAACCAAAACTATTTTTCACCATTTTATCACTGAGAACAATGAAAAAATAGGGAACACTCAATAATACAAAAGTACATGGGTGCAGGGGAGAAATGCTCCATGTATTGTTAAACAATTTTCTTAATATTTGCTTTTGAAAAGAAAGCAAAAGAATATCCTCTTAACAAAAAGCTGACAATTATGGATGGCCCCTAAATGGATATGGGTCCTTAATGCATGTTGTGGGTCACTTTGGTGCTTACTTTGTGAAGTAGATTCACAATCTGTTCATCTCTCCTTGTGGTACATGCCTACCCTGCTCTTATCTTAACACAGTAACACTGGCATCAGAAGCTGGACAAGGATGGTCAGCCCACCTGTCCATTTTGAAAGCTGGAGGTAGGGAGCTTGAATATGACCGAGAAATCTGAGGGAAGGAAGAACTGGCGGTAGAGAAAGAGACACAGTAAATAAAAGTAACTTTTTTTTATTGATTCTGGCTTATGTACAAACAGAAAATTAAAAAAAACAGGAAAGTAATGATTACAAAGATTCACCTCACCCCCTGCCCCATAAAAAAATTGTCAGAGAACATTCTGGAACTTTTTCAAAGAACAGTCCAAATCAGATGAGAAAAAAAGGACACAGAGACCTGAAAATGTCACTGTAAACCGAAAAACAAAATGAGTTCAAAGCTTTTTTTGATATTTTTTAAAGAGTGATAACAAAGCAGAATAGGTGGTAAAATTGTAGATGTCAACAAATTAATACTGTCTATTTTGTTTTTAATTCAGAGGCAAATGATTTTGTTCTTTGCCTCTCTTTCCTTTTTAAGTTATCTGTATAAGAGAATCTTCCTCTTCCTACAGGGTGGCAAGTAGCCTGCTCTCAGACCTCAGTCAACGCTGCTCTCTAACAGTTTCCCAGGAGACACACAGCAGCAGGTGAGGTGACCTCGCAGCCCCGGTCCCTCGTCATGGCCTCTCTGCAGCATCTCCTTCGGATGTCATGGCTGCAATGGAAATTCAATTTGAGTGGAATGCTGGATTCAAAATGCACTTTCCCCAAACTTGTTATCCAGTTGGAGTACAAGTACTTGGAGCCAATGCCAGAGAAAAGACTAAAACAATAGCAAAATACTGCGGATGCTGGAAATCCGAAATAACAACAGAAAATGCTGAAAAAGCTCAGCAGGCCAGGCAACATCCATGGAGAGAGAAATAGAGTTAACGTTTCAGGTCGAAGACCTTTTCGTCAGAACTGGAAAAACAGGAAATAGGGGCTGGGAAAAGGGGGAGGGGATGAAAGAACAAAAGGGAAGGGCAGCGGAGGGGTAGAAAGCAGGAGAGATTAAGAGACATTAAAAGATATTGAGAGACAGTAAGAGATATTCAAGGAACCTGGCACCGCCTGGCAGCGGAGGAGATGCAACACCTGCCCATATACCTCCCCCCGTCCCACTGTCCAGGGCCCCAAACACCCCTTCCAGGTGAAACAGCGATTTACTTGTACTTCTTGTACTTCTCGCAATCTAGTATACTGTATTTGCTGCTCACGATGCGGTCTCCTCTACATTGGGGAGACCAAATGCAGATTGGGTGACCGCTTTGCGGAACACCTCCGTTCAGTCCGTAAGGGTGACCCCGAGCTTCCGGTCGCCTGTCATTTTAATTCACCGCTCCATTCCCACTCGGACCTCACTGTCCTTGGCCTCTTGTATTGTTCCACGGAAGCTCAGCGTAAACTCGAGGAACAGCACCTCATCTTCCGATTAGGCACGTTGCAGCCTTCCGGACTCAATATCGAGTTCAACAATTTCAGATCATAACCTCAGCCCCTATCACATTTTTACTTGTAATTTTTCCACTCTTTCCAACCCCCCCCCCGCTTTTCCTTTTGTTTCTCTCACACCTGGCAGCTATCTCGTGCCCTGCCAGTACACTTCACACCCAATCTCAGCCTATTACCATCTCGTCTAGCTTCGAACACCTTTTATTGTCTCTTTTACTTCTTTTGTTTCTTTCACTTCTTTTGTCCGATCGCAGCCCTGCCTTCGATCTATTTTCTTTTCTTTCCAGTTTTGAAGAAGGGTTTGACCCGAAACGTCAACTCAAATTTCTCTCCACGGATGTTGCCTGACCTGCTGAGTTTTTCCAACATTTTCTTTTGTTATTTCAAGGAATAAAGGATGGCTCTGGATGAAGTGTGAATGGCCCTGGCAGAATGAAGGACAGCTGCCATGTGAGAGGGAAGAAAAAGCCCAGATGAAAGTGTGGATTAAAAAGAGAAAATAAATATATATTGTAATGAAATCTGTTTGTCTTGATCCTGTATTCGTTTTGCACTCATGTATATTACCCTCCCCCACTGTGTATAGTTTCGCTTCCTCTTTCCCACTAACCTGGGAGGTTCCAGGTCTTGGCTCTTGGCTCCGCCCCTGACTTCTCTTACATAAAGATCCCAGGATCTGTATGACTCATTCCTGTGAACCAGTCGGCGTGTTGAGATGTTAGCTCTGATCTTAGTGATTAAAAGCCAACTTGTTTAAGTCTATAACTTCTAGTTTTGTGGTTATTGAAGGCCCATCAATTTTAATCACTAAAGAATACAAGGATGGATCGACTCCTAAAACCAGAGCGTCTGGACTTGGATCCACATTCTGCTGAAGCATCAAATCAATTTGGACACTGGCTCAAATGCTTAGAACTCTTCGCGGGGGCCTCATTCGATAGCGAGGTAGATAAACTGAGTCTACTGACTACTCGCGTAAGTCATCGGATTTATTCGTTCATCCGGGACGCCACCGCTTACACGGAGGCCATCACTATCCTGAAGGCCCAATACCAGAGGCCAGTAAACGAAGTGTACGCCAGACATCTGCTGGCTACACGCAGGCAGCGACCAGAGGAATCAATGGACGATTTCTTACAGGGCCTAAAGGACCTGGTCCGGGACTGTAACTGCAAGGCCGTGACGGCCAACGCGTACTCTGACGAATTGGTCCGCGATTCCTTCATCACGGGCCTCAAATCGAATTATATCCGGCAGAGACTGCTGCAGAAGGAGGTCCTGGACTTAAAAAAGGCAGTGGCCACTGCGCGATCGCTGGACGTGGCCCAGAGAAACTCTGACTCTTATTCTTCCAGCCATGCGGCCCTCACCGCCTTGTGCGCGCCGAGGGGGCTGCCATCTTGGAATAAGCCATCTTCCCCATCCAGGTCTCAGATCAGCTCTACGCCGCCGGAGTCCCCACACAGAAGTTCACCCAGGAGTCCTACTACAGCAGCAATGTCTCGAGGCCCGAAATGCTACTTCTACGGCCAGGCCAAGCACCCCAGACAACGATGCCCAGCGAAGGACGCGACATGCTTCAAATGTAAGAAAAAGGGGCATTTTAGCAAAGTCTGCAGGGGGAATCCGATTTCCAACTCCGTCACCGCCTCGTGCGTGCTGTGCGGGCCGCCATCTTTGGATCCGCCATCTTTTCCCGACTCAACGGCAACCCAGGGCCCAACAGTGGCTTCGATCACGGTGGATCAATCCAGGCCACACCCGTTGACAAAATCCATGATGGACATACAGGTAAACGGGAATTTAACGAAATGTTTAATTGACTGTGGGAGTACCGAGAGTTTTATCCACCCTAGCCTGGTACGGCGGCACTCATTAACGGTAACCCCTACATGGAGCAGAATTGCTATGGCTGCTAAGCCCCACACTTCGGACATTTTGGGCTACTGTGTGGTAACACTGACTGTAAAAGGCACGGACTACAAGGATTTTAAACTCCTCGTGATGCCAGAACTCTGTGTTAATGTAATCTTGGGCCTGGACTTCCAGTGCCACCACGAAAGTGTCACGCTAGCATATGGCGGGTCCCAGCCGCCACTCACAGTCTGTGGCCTATCAACCTTAAAAATCAGCCCGCCCTCTTTATTCGTTAATCTCGCTCCGAACTGTAGGCCCATAGCGACCAAAAGTAGACGGTACAGTCTGGAAGACAGACACTTTATCAAGGCGGAAGTGGACAGACTCCTGCGGGAAGGCATTATTGAATGCAGTACCAGCCCGTGGCGTGCCCAAGTAGTCATAGTTAAAAATAGCGAAAAGAAACGGATGGTAATTGACTACAGTCAGACTGTTAATATTTATACCCAGCTGGACGCCTACCCTTTACCCCGCATATCAGAAATGGTCAACCAGGTCGCGCAATACCGAGTCTTCTCGACTATCGACCTCAAATCCGCGTATCACCAGCTCCCCATTAGAACGGAGGACCGCCCATACACCGCCTTCGAGGCGAACGGGCGCCTCTACCATTTTCTCAGAGTGCCCTTCGGGGTAACAAACGGGGTCTCGGTCTTCCAACGTGAGATGGACCGCATGGTTGACGAGAATAAACTACAAGCTACCTACCCCTATCTGGACAATGTCACTATCTGCGGGCACAACCAGCAAGACCACGATCTAAATCTTGCGAGATTTTTAAAAACTGCCCTAAAGCTGAATCTAACCTACAACGAAGACAAATGTGTCTTCAACACAACCCGTCTCTGTATCCTCGGCTGTGTGGTGGAAGATGGGGTAATTGGACCGGACCCTGACCGATTACACCCCCTAAAGGAACTGCCCCTGCCACACAATCCCAAAGCTTTAAAAAGGTGCCTGGGATTTTTTTCGTATTATGCCCAATGGGTGCCCAATTACTCTGATAAGGCCCGACCCCTCATTAAATCGACGTCCTTCCCACTATCAGCTGAAGCTCGGGAGGCTTTCACCAGTATTAAACAGGACATTGAAAGGGCTGCAGTGTGTGCAGTGGACGAATGCATTCCCTTTCAAGTCGAAAGCGCTGCATCAGACTTTGCCTTAGCTGCGACCCTCAATCAGGCTGGGAGACCTGTGGCCTTCTTCTCCCGAACCCTTCAGGGACCTGAAGTCAGGCACTCTTCTGTCGAGAAGGAGGCACAGGCTATAGTAGAGGCAGTGTGGCACTGGAGACACTACCTAGCCGGCAAACGTTTCACCCTGCTCACCGACCAACGGTCGGTGGCTTTCATGTTTAATAACAAAGGGGGAAAATCAAGAATGACAAAATACTCAGGTGGAGGATCGAACTATCCACGTTCGACTATGATATTATGTACAGGCCGGGAGCCCTTAATGAACCCCCAGACGCCCTATCGCGGGGAATATGTGCCAGCATTCATACGGGCAAATTACAGGGTCTCCACAACGACCTCTGTCACCCAGGGGTCACTCGACTATACCATTTTAAAAAGTCCCGCAATCTGCCCCACTCCATCGAGGAGGTCAGGGCAATGACCAGAGCCTGCCGCATCTGTGCGGAATGCAAGCCTCGTTTCTACAGGCCTGACCGTGCACACCTTATCAAAGCCACACGGCCATTCGAGCGCCTAAGTCTGGACTTCAAGGGACCCCTTCCCTCTGCCGACCGTAACGTATACTTCCTCAATATCATTGATGAATATTCCCGCTTCCCCTTCGCCATTCCCTGCCCAGACATGACCAGTGCCACGGTCATCAAGTGTCTCTGTAATCTATTCTGCATGTTTGGCATGCCGAACTACATACACAATGATAGGGGGACGTCATTCATGAGTGACGAGCTGCGCCAGTTCTTGCTCTCGAAGGGGATAGCCACTAGCAGAACCACTAGCTACAACCCCCGGGGTAATGGGCAAGTGGAAAGGGAGAATGCTACTGTTTGGAAGGCTGTCACGTTAGCCTTAAAGTCAAAAGGCGTTCCGACCTCCCGCTGGCAGGAAGTCCTCCCAGACGTGCTCCACTCCATAAGGTCTCTGTTATGTACTGCCACTAACGCTACCCCTCACGAAAAGATGTTCATTTTCCCCCGGAAATCCACCTCGGGCAGATCTCTACCCGCGTGGCTGATGTCTCCGGGGACAGTACTATTGCGGAAGCACGTGAGAGGCCATAAAACAGACCCCCTTGTGGAAAAGGTACAGCTCCTCCATGCAAACTCTCAGTATGCCTATATCGAATACTCTGACGGGCGAGAGGACACTGTTTCCATAAAAGACCTCGCTCCCTCGGGGAGCGGAGAGAACGATGGGAGACTACCCGATGAAGACCTACACTACAAAGAGACAGGACACCCAGAGGTATCAATACCCAACTTAAACCTGGAGGACACTGCAGATAACCTGGAAGAAGCTGCGGAGGCCCGGACAGCGGAGGAACCAGAATCCACCCCCCTCGAGGCACCCCAACCGGCTTTGCGCCGATCACTGAGAACTGCAAAACCTCCTGACACTCACTTATACCAACTTTTAAGAAACATCACCCCGATGGACTAAATCTATAGAAGGGGTGAATGTAATGAAATCTGTTTGTCTTGATCCTGTATTCGTTTTGCACTCATGTATATTACCCTCCCCCACTGTGTATAGTTTCACTTCCTCTTTCCCACTAACCTGGGAGGTTCCAGGTCTTGGCTCCGCCCCTGACTTCTCTTACATAACGATCCCAGGGTCTGTATGACTCATTCCTATGAACCAGTCGGCGTGTTGAGATGTTAGCTCTGATCTTAGTGATTAAAAGCCAACTTGTTTAAGTCTATAACTTCTAGTTTTGTGGTTATTGAAGGCCCATCCATATATATATGTGATAGGGGCCGAGGTTATGATCTGAAATTGTTGAACTCTATGTTGAGCCCAGAGGGCTGTAGAGTGCCTAATCGAAAGATGAGGTGCTGTTCCTCGAGCTTACGCTGAGCTTCCGTTGAACAGTGCAAGAAGCCGAGGACGGTAAGGTCTGAGTGGGAATGGAGTGGTGAATTAAAGTGACAGGCCACCGGGAGCTCGGGGTCCCCCTTACGGACTGAACAGAGGTGTTCGCAAAGCGGTCACCAATCTGCGTTTGGTCTCCCCAATGTAGAGGAGACCACATCGTGAGCAGCGAATACACTATACTAAATTGCAGGAAGTAGAAGTAAATCGCTGTTTCACCTGGAAGGGGTGTTTGGGGCCCTGGACAGTGGGCAGGTATAAGGGCATGTGTTGCATCTCCTGCACTTGCACGGGAAGGTGCCGGGTGAAGGAAAGGGGTGCTGGGGGTGGTACAGGAGTGGACTAGGGTGTCTCGGAGGGAGCGGTCCCTACGGAATGCTGAAAGGGGAGGTGAGGGGAAGATGCGTTTGGTGGTGGGATCACACTGGAGGTGGCGGAAATGGTGGAAAATGATCCGTTGAATGTGGAGGCTGGTGGGGTGAAAGGTGAGGACAAGGGCAACTCTATCGTGGTTCCGGGAGGGAGGGGGCAGAGGTGAGGGCAGAAGTGCGGGAGATAGAACGGACACGGTCGAGGGCCGTGTCAACCACAGTAGAGGGGAATCCTCGGTTGAGGAAAAAGGAAGACATGTCGGAAGCACTGGTATGGAAGGTGGCATCGTCAGAGCAGATGCGGCGGAGACGGAGAAACTGGGAGAATGGAATAGAGTCCTTACAGGAGGCGGGGTGGGAGGAAGTGTAGTCCAGGTAGCTGTGGGAGTCAGTGGGCTTGTAGTGAATGTTTGTCAATAACCTATCCCCAGAGATGGAGACGGAGAAGTTGAGGAAGGGAAGGGAAGAGTCGGAGATGGACCATGTGAAGGTGAGGGAAGGGTGGAAATTGGAAGCAAAGTGAATGAAATTTTCTAGTTCAGGGCGAGAGCAGGAGACGGCACCAATACAGTCATCAATGTACCGGAAAAAGAGGTGAGGGAGGGGACCCGAGTAGGACTGGAACAAAGAGTGTTCCACATATCCCATGAAAAGGCAGGCATAGCTAGGACCCATGCAGGTTCCCATAGCAACACCTTTGATTTGGAGGAAGTGAGTGGAGTCAAAGGAGAAGTTGTTCAATGTGAGAACAAGTTCAGCCAGGCGGAGGAGGGTGGTGGTGGATGGGGACTGGTCGGGCCTCTGTTCAAGGAAGAAGCGGAGCACCCTCAGGCCATCCTGGTGGGGGATGGAGGTGTGGAGGGATTGTACGTCTATAGTGAAAAGGAGGCGGTTGGGGCTGGGAAACTGTTAAAGTGGCGGAGGGCGTCGGAAGAGTCGCAGATGTAGATGGGAAGAGACTGGACAAGGGGAGAAAAAATAGAGTCGAGATAGGAAGAGATAAGTTCCATGGGGCAAGATCAGGCTGAAACGATGGGTCTACCAGGGCAGTCCGGTCTTGGATCTTGGGAAGGAGGTAGAAGCAGGCTGTGTGGGGTTGGGGAACTATGAGGTTGGCGGCCGTGGGGGGACCGATAACTCTGTTTCTCTCTCCACGGATGTTGCCTGGCCTGCTAAGTTTTTCCAGCATTTTCTGTTGTTATTCCAGAGAAAAGACTGTTGGTCCTCCTTCAAAATAGAGGGTGGGAGCCAGGATAAAAAAGAAAACAGGCAAGTGAAGAAATAAAAAATTAGGTATAGAAATTAGGTATTCCTGGGCTGGCTGGTTTTGTAACACGCAGTGATGCTGAAAAAAACCAGTATTATAGTAATTAAACTACTCAAATATCAAGAATAGCTTGGCGAATGTATAAGTCTAAACTCTGAAATAAACATGAAAAAAAATTGCCAATTTTTAAAACTCTTGACTTCTGGTTGTCCCGTTGGTATAATTTAAAAAACAAACTTCTACTTTAAAATCTAACTTTTTCTATACCTAATTTTTTTTATTTCTTCACTTGCCTGTTTTCTTTTTCATCCTGGCTCCCACCCTCTATTTGGAAGGTGGACCAATAGGTTTTTTGGGAGAAATAATGATTTGATTGGCTAAAGACAATTATAAAGGCCAGTTTACAGCCAATTGGAAGGCAGAGGAGAGATTCTGGTTACTTCTATGGTGATGAAAGGCTCAACATCATTCATGCTCCTCCTGGCCCAACAATCTCAGTAGGAAATACTTAGCCTCATGTTTTCCGAGCAGCGTCCAGTGCTCACTCAAAGTCCAAAATTGCAGTGGGTTCCTAAATATATCATAGGATCCTGATTTAAATATATACAGGAAGCTGGGAACGCTGCCCACCTAAATTGAGGACAACTCGAAAATCACAATGGGTGGGCCTAGAGTGGAAACTCAGTAGTAAGTTTATTTTCCAATTTTCATCTTGCTACTGCCTCGTTCATGCTGAGAAACAGGGCGGCAGTAAGACGAGAATCGGCCCCACAATCTTCAGATAATTATAAGGGTGTTTGTGAAGTGAGGTTGGGCAGTCTAAATCTAGTTCTGAGTGAATCCAGGATAGTACTGCATATAATTCACCACAAACATGTATGACAGTTTTTGGGTTTTTATGCTAGACATTTTCTTAAGATAAAATCAGTGGTCACTCCCATAAGGGGACCTTGAGTCTCCTATAATCCAGAGTGCACCTATTTCTGTCCAATACCTAGATAAATGAATGCATGAACCATGGTTCATAACAGAGAATCTTTACTCTGTACAGCAGCTACTGGAATGTAACTTGACGCCATGTGTATGCTCCTTTCCTTGAGGACGGTGGACTGGATAAGCACTCTTACTGAATTGAGACACAAGCTTTGAACCAACAAATGGTTTTAATTATATGATGGTGTGGCGATGCCGGAGTTGGACTGGGGTGGACAAATGTAAGAAGTCACACAACACCAGGTTATAGTCCAACAGTTTTATTTGAAATCACAAGCTTTCAGAGTGCTGCTCCTTCGTCAGGTGAAGTGAAGAGATGCATAAAGACACAGCTTATATAGTCAGAGAATAATGCCAGATGATTACAGGTAATCTTTCTAACTGCCATTTATCACACCTCGGTAGAGAGATAATCACAGCGATCAAAGGTGTGAATGGTGTCCAAACAGGTTAGTCAGGAAGACATTACATCAAAGAACATGAGGTGGGGTCACAAGGGGTCAAATGTTGCAGATGCTGGGGTCTGTATGAAAAACAAAAAACAGACAAAAAAACATTTTTTTTTTGCTGGAAATCACAGCAGGTCCGGCCGTATCTGTGTAGAGAGAACAAGCCAATGACGACTCGAGTCTGGGTGACCCTACGTCAGGTGGGGTTACATGTAGCGTGACATGAACCCAAGATCGCTGTTGAGGCCGTCCTCATGAGTGCGGAACTTGGCTATCAGTTTCTGCTCGACGATTTTGCATTGTCATGTGTCTCGAAGGGCACCTTGGAGAATGCTTACCCGAAGATCGGAGGCTGAATGTCCTTGACTGCTGAAGTGTTCCCCGACTGGGAGAGAACACTCCTGCCTGGCAATTGTTGCGCGGTGTCCGTTCATCCGCTGTTGCAGTGTCTGCATGGTCTCGCCGATGTACCATGCTCCGGGGCATCCTTTCCTGCAACGTATGAGGTAGACAACATTGGCCGAGTCACATGAGTATGTACCATGTACCTGGTGGGTGGTGTCCTCACGTGTGATGATGGTATCTGTGTTGATGATCTGGCATGTCTTGCAGAGGTTGCCGTGGTAGGGTTGTGTGGTGGCATGGTCGCTGTTCTCTTGAAAACTGGGTAATTTGCTGCGAACGATAGTCTGTTTGAGGTTAGGCGGCTGTTTGAAGGCGAGTAGTGGAGGCGTGGGGATGGCCTTAGCGAGGTGTTCGTTGTCATCGATGACATGTTGAAGGCTGCGAAGAACATGGCGTAGTTTCTCCGCTCCAGGGAAGTACTGGACGACGAAGGGTACTCTGTTGGTTGTGTCCCGTGTTTGTCTTCTGAGGAGGTCTATGCGATTTTTTGCTGTGGCCTGTTGGAACTGTCGATCGATGAGTCGAGCGTCATATCCCGTTCTTACGAGGGCGTCTTTCAGCGTCTGTAGGTGTCCATCGCGTTCCTCCTCGTCTGAGCAGATCCTGTGTATTCACAGGGCTTGTCCATAGGGGATGGCTTCTTTAACGTGATTAGGGTGGAAGCTGGAGAAGTGGAGCATC
The DNA here is from genome assembly GCF_052327205.1 of Somniosus microcephalus. Lineage (NCBI taxonomy): Eukaryota > Metazoa > Chordata > Chondrichthyes > Squaliformes > Somniosidae > Somniosus > Somniosus microcephalus. The sequence continues at coordinate 138,112,958 of NC_140999.1, read as the reverse complement.
CTGAGGTTGTCCGTGGGCTTGTGGTAGAGTGAAGTGCTGAGGTGTCCGTCTTTGATGGAGATTCGTGTGTCCAAGAATGAAACCGATTCTGAGGAGTAGTCCATGGTGAGTTTGATGGTGGGATGGAACTTGTTGATGTTATCGTGTAGTCTTTTCAGTGATTCTTCGCCGTGGGTCCATAGGAAGAAAATGTTGTCGATGTATCTGGTGTATAGCGTTGGTTGGAGGTCCTGTGCAGCGAAGAAGTCTTGCTCGAACTTGTGCATGAAGATGTTGGCATATTGGGGTGCGAATTTGGTCCCCATGGCTGTTCCGTGTGTTTGGGTAAAGAACTGGTTGTCGAAGGTGAAGACATTGTGGTCAAGGATGAAGCGGATGAGTTGTAGGATGGCGTCTGGAGATTGGCTGTTGTTGGTGTTGAGTACTGAGGCTGTCGCAGCGGTGCCGTCATCGTGGGGGATACTGGTGTAGAGTGCCGAGACGTCCATCGTGGCGAGGAGTGTTCCTGGTTCAACTGGTCCGTGGGTGCCGAGTTTCTGTAAGAAGTCTGTAGTGTCACGACAGAAGCTGGGGTTCCCTGTACGATGGGTTTCAGGATGCCCTCGACGTATCCAGAGAGGTTCTCACACAGGGTTCCATTGCCTGATACGATAGGACGTCCGGGTGTGTTAGCTTTGTGTATCTTTGGGAGGCAGTAGAAGTCTCCCACGCGGGGAGTACGTGGGATGAGAGCGCGTAGGATGCTTTGAAGGTCTGGATCGAAGGTCTTGATCAGTCTGTTGAGTTGGCGGGTGTGTTCTTTGGTCGGATCTGCGGGTAACTGTCTGTAGTGTTCCTGGTTGTCCAGTTGTCGGTATGCTTCTTTGCAATAGTCCGTTCTGTTCTGTATGACGATGGCTCCTCCTTCATCTGCTGGTTTGATGACAATGTTGCGGTTGGTCTTGAGAGCGTGGATGGCATTGCGTTGTGCTCGGGTGACATTCTGGACTGTCTTGTGAGTGCGGCTGATGAATCTGGCGTTGATGCATCTCCTGACAGCTTGAGCACACATGTCAGACCCCAGCATCTGCAACATTTGACCCCTTGTGACCCCACCTCATGTTCTTTGATATAATGTTTTCCTGACTAACCTGTTTGGACACCATTCACACCTTTGATCGCTGTGATTATCTCTCTACCGAGGTGTGATAAATGGCAGTTAGGAAGATTACCTGTAATCATCTGGCATTATTCTCTGACTATATAAGCTGTGTCTTTATGCATCTCTTCACTTCACCTGACGAAGGAGCAGCACTCCGAAAGCTTGTGATTTCAAATAAAACTGTTGGACTATAACCTGGTGTTGTGTGACTTCTTACATTAATTATATGAGACATATGAATGAACAGTACACAGTTTCACATAGTGATATATATTTTCTCTTATTCTTCAATATGTAAGACAATAAAGACACAATACACCCTTTCTAAACATGAAACTTTAACTATATCTTTACTTTTGCTATAATCCTCAAACTGTTAGGGATGGATTTTCATTGAGGAGGCGGGTAGGAGGCAGGACAACTTTTGGGGTTGTAGTCCCGCCTCCATCGAGTTCTAGCCAACCCACGCGATTTTGACTTGATTGACCTTGTTGAGCCCGCCCAGCGGGCTCAGCAGGCCAATTAAGGGCCACCCGGCAACAGGTGACATCACAGATTGATATTTCATCTGTCAAGACCTTTTGACAGATGAAAAATCAGTGTTTGACAGCTGTTTGAAGCTGTCAAACATTGACAATCTGTACTCCAGGTTAATTTCTTCCTCTCAGGATGATTTAGAGATCTCCCCGGAACAGAAAGCTGAATGCTGGAACTTCTGACAGCTCGCAGCCATTCTGCTTTCTGCGCCGGTGAGATGAGGGACTCCCGAGACCTGAAGGAAGGCTGTAAAGATAAGTACATGTAAGTACAACTTCTTTAAACACTTTACACACACCAAACACACTTACCTCTGCACTCATGCACCCATCACTCACCTGAACACCTGACATCTCGACCCCTCCAAGCCCTGCATCCCGACGGCCCGCCTCGCTAACTAGGCGTGGTTTGGAGCCGTTGGGAATCCCACATTTCACCAATGAAAATAGGGAATAGGTTAAAAACTGCCTGTTAACTACCTGTTAACAGGCAGTTAATTGGCACTAATCCCCTTCCCGCCTCAGGGAGGCGGGTCCCAGTGCGGGTCGGGTACCCGCCTCCTTTGAATCTGGCATGGAAGCGGGTTGGGGGCGGGATGGGTTCTTGCCCCCCGATTTTAGAATTTGAACCCCCACACGCCTCCAATCCCGCCTCCACGGCTCAATGAAAATCCTGCCCTTAGACTTTGTCAGGCTAGCATGGAATCTTAAAATAAAAAAAGCAAATGCTGCAAATATTCAGCAGGTCAGGCAGGATCTGTGGAGAGAGAAACTGAGTTAATGTTTCAGGTCAATAACCTTTCATCAGAACTGGAAAAGGTTAGAGAGATAACAGGTTTTAAGCAAGTACAGAGGCAGGGAAAGGGGGAGGGGAGGAAAGAACAAAGAGGATGGTAGAAGGCAGGAGAGATTAAATGACAAAAGGGGTGTTCATGCAAGGTGAAAGGAGATGATAATGGGACAAGTAAAGATACAAAAGATGGCTCTAGAGGAGGTGTAAATGGCAATAGCCAATGGTACTTGCTTAAAACCTGTTACATCTCTAACTTTTTCCAGTTCTGACGAAGGGTCCTCGACCTGAAATGTTAACTCTGTTTCTCTCTCCACAATGCTGCCTGACCTGCTGAGTATTTCCAGCATTTTCTGTTTTCATTTCAGATTTCCAGCATCCGCAGTATTTTGCTTTTGTATTAATGGAATTTTAAAAGCCTTCCAGTTCCTTAGAGTGACCTGCCCCCACACACTGACTGCCCTGTCTTTTCCTGAGAATTGCCAACATCAGTTGTGTGATGAAATCTCTGCCCATGACATTCCCAATCACAGACAACTCCTGCCAAGGAATCAGTCAATAACATTTATAAATTCCAGGTTGAGAGCCTATCCTTTGCGTATGACCAGGGTGCCTCCAGGAGTCTCCCTGTTGCACCCATTCCCACTCCTGTGTGGATTGAATAGAATGGCATTTTAACTACCCAGGTTTCATAATAGTACCTCTGTGGGATAATGGGGCCATATCTACCAGTGTTACAAGATTTAAAAAACCGTAAATAATGCCACTCCTGCAGGATGATTAATTAACAATTCAAAGCACTATTGGATGGATAAATGAATTTGCACCTCAAGAAAAATCTAGCAGATTTACTAGTCCAAGCTGATGGCTTTATGTTAAAAAGGTGCCGTCTGTAACCTTAGTGGTTAACTCTTTGCATTCTGATTCTAGCACTATTAGAGTACAAGTTTAAAAAATTCAACACAGGCAAAATCCACGTTACCGCAGTTGGAGATCTCATGCAAATTGGCCATTAGGATGCCTGGTGTCGGAAATGGGGGGAAAAAAGAAACACAGGTGCAGTACAGGGTCTTCTTCTGAAGTTGAGGATAAGGGATGTTGCTAGAACAAAGAAGAAGTTTAATCTTAAGTTTTACCCTTGCTATTCCTAAGTTGGCAGTGTGTGGCACTGACGATGCCCACAGCAGAGAGGTATAATGGGCCGTATTTTCCGATCGGAGGCTTCCCGTGTGTGGAAGCCTCCGATCTGGAAAAAATCTACTGACTTACCGGAGGGCTCCCGAGGTGCGTATAGTTCCGATGCTGGGCCTCTCCAACTCCAAGTGCGCAGGGCCCACGTATCCCGGGGCACATGCGGTTCACATGCGTCCCTGGGATCACGTGGGCCATGGGAGCCAATCAAAGAAGGGAATGTCCCTTCATACACTTGACAGATAGACCTATCAAATGTATGAATGGAGATCACCCCAAAAACATAGTAAAATAGTAAATTAAAAAAAAACTTTTATTCAACTCTTATCCTGGTAAAAACTTTTACCAGGCGTAAGAATTCTAAGGGTTTTCTGCGGGCGGAGGGTCTCCAGAAAACGGAACTATCCGCCCGCAGAGGCCCTTCTCCAGGGCAGGCGTCCGATCTGTCAAGTGCATTCTTAACAGATCGGAAATGCCGGTTTTCAGCGCATGCGCTGTGGATACCTGAAACCGGCATTTCCGATGTCCCTACGGGTGGGTACACAGCTCTTACACACCCGTAGGGATCGGAATATCCGGCCCATTATTTACCAGCACTGATATCCCTCATTTTAATGAGTACAAAAAATGTTAAATATTTTTAAGACAGGCCTCCAACAATCAAACAAAACATACAGATCCTGAAATTCTGTGGGTTTTGTGGGGGGGAGATACTCCATTTTCCACTGTAACTCCAGTAGTAGACCAGCAGAATGCCCAGAGAAATGGTGTAAATGGCTGTTTCCAACTGATCTCCCGCCGAAGTCAAGGTGGGAGATGGCTACAGCCCCTGTGGAGTTGCAGGGCCACATCATTCTGCTCATGAACTGCAGCCTGGAACAATTGTGGGGATTTTGGTGCTGCTCACAGCTTTTCACGAATGATGCAGGCCGGCGACCTGTAGTTTTTTAAACTAAAGAGGAAACAATAAAACATCAATGGGGCTACTACACTGAGTTTATGGCACTTTGTTTTCAGTTGCCAATAACATTCTGCTGCTGCTTGACTTCCTGTTGTTAGAAGCTACAAATTCAGAAACTGTAAAATGCTTCAGTAGTTTTAGGGCCTTTTAACCCAAACTCCGCAGCTCCAACCATATTTTTAGTACACGGAGATGGTATCTTCTGACAGTCAGTGTTGGCAGAGATGTGTGGGCAACACCTAAGCACAGTTGCCTGTACTGAACCAGTTTTAGAACGGAACAAGCCTGGTGTCTGATAAGAGAAAGACAATCGTGAACTTTAAGTTATTGAAATGGAAAGTTTATATTCATGGATCAAGAGGCAAATAAATAGAAGGGGGAGAGACAGAAGCGGAATATAAATAACCCTTCCAGTGGCCCGCAGTGATTAATAAAGGATCTCTAGCACACAATAACGATTCTACACTTCCATTTCAATTGTGCTGTAGGAAAGGAAGGTTTTTCTGTGAGAGGAAGAGAAGGACTTTAATGTAGAGTACTAATAATTCACCAGGAGATCTATAACACACATAAAATCTACAAATTCCCTTATCAAGAGGCAGTAATCCTGGTGTTTTAACAATACAGCTACAAATCAACACTTGTTTTATAATTCTGAACAATACTACTAGAATTGCCACAGTTAAGGAATATATGACAACAGTCTGCCTTTGGGTGTGAAGCATATGTCACTGTAATTAGGCAAGAGTCTGCTAATCTCTCACTGGCATGAGTTACAGATGCAGGACAATGCGACCACATTAGTACAAGAATGTAAGGACGAAAAACAAGACCGGATAAGGCTTTCAAGGAATAGTACATTATTTTACGGTTATGATTGAAGTGTATTTAAAAAAACTTAACTATTAGATTCACACTGCAAAATGACACTGGGTTTATATTGCACACCAGGGTAAATTGACCAATCCTGCACTCCCAGTGGGGAGCTGGACTTAGAGGGAGTGCAGGTCAGAGAAAGGGCCAAACACTGTAAGTCCTGATTCTCTGGTTCACACCCTCTGCATGCGCAGTTCCCTGCTAGGAATGCAGACTTGGTGAATTTTCCTTATATGGTTTGTGACTCCCTCTGTAATACAAATGCCACATCAACAGCCTCTCTATAATTGTGGAATGCTTTCCTACAAGTTGTGATTGTTGGTAAACTGATTATAGCTTTCAAAAAGGCAGTAATTACTTAAAGAAGCATATAAAAGATAGGGGAGAAAGCATGCTGCAAATGGAGTTAGTTAAGGGAAAAAGAAGGAAAGTGAGACTAACAGCTTCTGAGAAGGGCCTACATTAAGCATAGGTGAGAATGGCCAAATGGCCTCCCCAGTACTAACATTTCTGTTTCTATGTAACCCTTCCTCACGGAAAGAGTTATGGAGAATGGCTACAAAGTAATACACAGCAACAGTTCAAATCAACAAATTACAAAAGAAAAACGTGTTTTGCCATGTTTGGGGATTTTTGACCATTTTTCCACAGAAAGGATTTGGAACAAAGAGTTACCTTCCATGTTGAGTTTTTTTTTTAGGGCCTACTGTATTCATACAAGTTAAAAGAAGGCTCTGAGATAATGGCCTGGAAATTGCGGTCGGAGGCTTGCTGTCCGTGTCTCGGAACCGAAAGAAAACTACGAACTTACCTGGTGTCTCTGGAGCTTCGGGCTCTTGTGGTCCTGGGTCTGCAGGCGTACGCCTGCGTAAAGACCCACGCATCCCAGGGGCGCAGGAGGTTCGCAAGTGTCCCTGGGATCATGTGGGCCAGGCCAACCAATGACAAAGGGGGATTCCTATGATGCTTATGGAGATTCCATTTACGTTCGGAATCCCCATAAGCATGACAGAAATCACCTAATAAACAACATTTCACACCACTTAAGTAAAAATAAATGATCACAGGTTCAAAATTCATTAAAATACCCTTTAATTAAATATTAAAAATAATAATTTAACTTTTTGTAAAATAAATTTAAACATTTTTAAATGGGACAAAATTTACCTGAACTAATTTTAAATGTAAGTGAATGTTTAAATCATTTAAAAAAATGTATTTTAACATTTATTTTAACCCTTACGCTGTTAAAAGAAGGCACAAGGGTTTCGTGGGTATTCGCTGGGCAGTAGTTGGGAAAATAGCTCAACTCTGCGCTAGTGAAAGTGAATTTACAGTGGATGCGGTGGATCTGTCCTAGCGAAACGTGACAGATCACAAGTTCCGCATTTTTGTGCATGCGCAGAAACCCAGAACTTGCGGGGCCATTCTGAAGGCTTCCAACAGCGTACGCTGTGGGAAGTACCATAAAATCCGGGCCAAAAGGTTGTAAAGATACTAATGAGCTAGATTTGATGTTTCCCCATAGACTGTAAATAATCACTGATAATTTCCAACTTAGCATAGTGAAGACGTGCAACCAATTTTGTTACAAAATATGTGAACTATTACAGTTAGATGGCATCACAAATTCCGTGAGGTTGGCCAACAAGTCCTTATGGTAGTCGTAGCCAGATGCCTGTGAGTTTTAGTCACAGGTCTGCTGTCACTCCAAATCGTTTGCCTTGATTGGATAAATTGCTTCAGTTTTCACCCACACATTTCGATGGAAGTGTTGCAAGCAAAATCTTGCCAGTCCCTTGTATGTGTCCACATGTCGGTGTATGTGTGTGTCTGCGGGGTGTGGGGAAGGAAAATATAGCAAAACAATTTCAATTCTTTTCCTCCCAACTCTCCTAAAGGCACCAAGACCTAGAAATTCAGGCGTGCCAATTTTGGACACCTTGGCCCCGATTTTCGGGCAGCTGTCGGGTGGCTTTTCATGCGGCCGTGGTCCGAAAATCGCGGAAAAAGCGGGTCCGCCTGATTCCCCGCCCCGTCCGACTTTCAGACCGCCGTTTCCACGCGCCCCGCTGGCGGGACTGCTCGTCGGAGCACTAATCACCAATGATCACCTTGTTAAGGACGATTTTCCCGTGCCGTTGCGACTTTGGGGCTTTCCCCACCTGAACCCCGCCGATGAGAGCTGGCGTGAAAACAGCTGGCTTGCTTGCTTGCAGCAGCAGGTCGCTGAGGGCTGAAGAGATTTAAAGAGGCAGCATTTGCAGGCTGCAGGACCTTGTTGATCAAGGCTTGGGGGAACTATTTGAAGCCTTAGGAGCAGCTGCAGAAAGTTGGAGCCTCACACACTTCTTCAGTGTGAGCTCCTGGGAAGCCCCTCTCACCACCCTAACTCAGGACCTACTCAACCGAGGCATCTGCTAGAAGCATGGGAGGCCTTTGGCACCTTCCCTTCCTGGCATTAGAGGATCCCCAACAGCAGAGGTGGCAGCAGCAGAACCAGGAACAGCAGGATGATTACCAGGAGCACCAGGCTGCTGCTCACTCACCTGAAGTTGCACAAGCCAGAAGGGGCCAGCGCTTGGAAGTGGCTTGACAGCACCTTGCTGCGCTTTAGGGGGCCAGTGGGACCCGTTTCTGCACTGGCAGTCCTACTCAGAAGGACTTCCATGAAGATCTGGTTTCTCTGTTCAACAGATGGCCAACACTCCTCAAGAGATGTCATTCTCTTATGAGCACTCACCATGTTTTCCGTACCCTGGCGAGTTATCTCCTGCATGGAGGTTGCCAACCTTTCCATGGTGATGCGTTCATGCACCAATAACTCCACAAAGGCTCTGCTCATGGTCGCTATGGACTCCTCCATTCGCTCCACACTCGCAGCGACCCTGGAGACAAAACCTGCCAGAGACTCCTGCATCTGTGCATGGAGATCCATCACCTCTTCTCTTGCGGATGGACCCAGAGGCAAAGGGTCGAGATGCAGCGCAGCTGAGCTGAGCTGGCACAGCCCTGCGCCCTCTGATGAGGACTCTCCACTGCTGTCCCTGTCTCCAGAATCTGCTGAGGCTCACTTGTCAGCTGTGAAACACCAGGTGACAACACTACTCTATGTCCCGAAGGTCCCCCCGAGGTGTGAGTGTCTGCGCTGGTGCTGGGTGCACTTACATCTGCTGACGCTGCGCCCTCAGAGGTTGGAGCTTCCTCTGAGGAGTCTGGCTGCACAGCCTCTTCCTCCTCCACAGTGAGGACGGGGGCTCTGGATGGTACTGTGGGGGAGTAAAGGAAGGAGTTACAGAAGTAATGCCAAGGTTCCTCTGGTGACTCCCAGCGAGTTGGCATCTGCTGACATCTGCATCCATGCAGCATTGGTCTCAGTGGGAGGCCTCTTCCTCCCTGACCTAGGGAAGAGGACCTCCCTGTGGGCCCTAACCCCATCCAATAATGCCTGCAGTGAAGCCTCGTCGAATTTGAAGGCAGCTCGGGGTCTGGCACTGTCCACAGCTGCTGCAGGCTCCTCTGCCATCCTGTCTGAAGGCTTCCAAATGAACCAGAGGATGCAGTGCTTGCCATGGACCTTGAAAGCACCACAAATGATGACATCATACTGTGGGGATTTCTGACTCGATTTAGACAATTAGCAAGGCTTCCCACATGCTGGGAATTAATTGGCCAATTGAGGGAAAATTGCGTGGGGCTGGCTGACACTTTTTTATGTGTGTCAGAAACCCCACATTCGGGGAAATCCGACCATTCCCCACACAAGCCGAAAATTGGGGCCCTTATCATTGTTAACAATATCAATGTTAATCAAATGGGGAGGTCCGAGGAGCCCCAGGTTTTGTGCCTTGTACTGGATGAGCAACGGGTGGGCCTCAGAGTCCGTGATTGGAGTTCAGTAGGGATCGCAAGCCTCGGGAGTACTGTCGGGGATCAGGTAGGAAGATCATAAGAAACATAAGAAATAGGAGCAGGAGTAGGCCAATCGGCCCCTCGAGCCTGCTCCACCATTCAATAAGATCATGGCTGATCTGATCCTAACCTCAAATCTTCTATCACTCTCCATCCCACCCGAACCCATGTGATCTCCCGGGAGAGGCGAAAAACCAGATAAAAAACCCAATGGCCAATTTGGGAGAAAAAATCTGGGAAATTCCTCTCCGACCCATCTAGGCGATCGAAACTCTTCCAGGAGATCACTCTGTCCCTATATTTTCTACAGTACTTACCTTCTGTAAAGGCGATCTCCACCCCAGCCAGGAACAGGAATAAAACCATCTCCTGAAATCTAACACAGAATTAGAACACAAGAAGTAGCAGCAGAACCAGGCTACACGGCCCCTGGGCCCGCTCCACTACCCACAGGGCCATGACCATTCCGAACCTAGACTCATGTCCAATTTCCTGCCCGCTCCCCGTAACCCTTAATTCCCTTTACTTCTAGGAAACTATCTATTTCTGTTTTAAATTTAGTTAATGATGTAGCTTCCAGAGCTTTCTGGGGCAGCAAATTCCACAAACCTACCACCCTCTGAGTGAAGAAGTTTCTCCTCATCTCAGTTTTGAAAGAGCAGCCCCTTATTTTAAGATTATGCCCCCTAGTTCTAGTTTCACCCATCATTGGGAACATCCTCACTGCATCCACCCGATCAAGCCCCTTCACAATCTTATATGTTTCAATAAGATCGCCTCTCAGACCTCGGGAGCACTGTTGGGGGGGGGGGCGGGTCTAGGAGGGCGGGGCCGGGAGGACATCAGAGTTGGGAGTGAGGTCAGAGATCCCGGGACTGGCAGCAGCGGTGATTATGGTAAGTACTTAACTTTTTTTTTTTTTACTTATGTGGTGTTTAGCATTGGTTTTCCTGGAGGCAATCAGCACTGGCACTGGCTGTCTCAGGGCAAACCAAAGTTGCAGCAGAGACCAGAACCAGGCATTAGGCCCTTTATTTGCATATGCAAATGGACGAACGCCTGCTTTAGACGTGGGTAAAGGACGCCTCTCGTTTGTTCTTTACCAAGGTGGCGTCCGGCGCGATTCGTGGCAGAAGTGTGCGCATGCACATCGTATGCTATTGTGGTCCCCAAATGGCACCATGCCCAATGTGTTTCTGGGGCATAGTTCGACAGCCACCACCAGCTCTCACCCAAAAGAACATTCTACTCTCATAAATCTAGATAGTGTGTGTCTGTACCTATTTGAATATTGGGAGAGGGCACTGAAACTACTATAGCTTCCTTGCAGGGATAGAAAGCAGGTCCTTTGGGATTGAAATGGCTCCAAGATGACATGCCTGGTGATGGAAGTTCAGAACTAACTCACGCCCCTGTGGCAGACTTTGTAACCCGATAACTGAACCAGGCTATATCCCTGGGCACTGTTGATGATTGGCCAGCCAGTCTGGCTCTCTAATGGAAGCTGGAGAGGCAAATCTGCCACTGGGGGTTAGGATTCTTCCCACTTTGCTCCAAATATCCTTGCAAACCAGTGCCCCAGTGGGTAAGGTGTTCAAAGCTGGACAAGCAGCAGCAAGCTTACTCTGTTGCTACATCGTTTTAATTGGTTAAACTTTGGCACTACCCCTTTAGTGTCCCAAAGCCATGGCTTTGCTAACCTATGCTTGAGCTCTCAGGCTGTAGGTAAGGGGCTGTGTCCCTATGGAGAAGGAGTGCACTCCATATTGGGCAAATAGCAATTCTATCTGTGCATTTCTCAGTAACTTGGTTTGGTCTTAAACATGGAGATTAATTTCCACACATGTCAGATACCAGGCTGACCAATAAAGCACTTTAGTCTGGCCCTGTCCTCACCAAATGCCCACACATGCATTCTCCAGTTAGAGTCACTGCATAATTATCAGAAGTGAGATTAGCTAATTCAATACATATCAGGCAATGAACTTGGGTCCATTCTTCACACTGGGCAGTTAATTTAGTAACTGAATTATGGGGCATTGTACAGATCTTTAATTAGTTGACATGTTCTGGTGGCAAATGACAGTGCGACAGTAACACTGGCTGTGAAGCACACTCGGACATCACATTCTCCTGACTGGAGGAGTGTGGCAGCAAGCTGCACCAATTGAGGAGAAGAAAAAACACAGCAATTGGCTCTTAGAGTTAAAAGGGTATAATAAAACAAGTGACTGCAGATAACTATCAAACCAAAAGAAAATTCAGACATGATTTAGGAATGATTCTTATTCATCTGTAAACAGTATCTTACAAAATAAACCAAAAAAGTGAATAAATTGAAATAGGTTGCACGGAGGGACAGCAGGAAGAGGGGATTTAGTTAATTAGATGCAGAGGTGTCATATCTCAACTTGTTTGTGGCTTGTTCTGTTATGAAGCATCCCAAGGAGATGTGATCTATCATGACATCAAATTCTTGCCACAGGGTAAAGAGTTTGACTAAGTGTTGGAGGGAACATTGAATCCCTTGGGTACCAATGACCTTCCCGAGGCAAAACTAACAAGAACTGTGTTATTAGCAAAAGAAGAACGCACTTCAGAAGCTGGGATTGTCTGAGCCCTCTTGTCTTCAAATGGCAGTTCATCTAGTGTGACTCTTAAGCTTATAAAAAATGACAAAAGAAGTCTGATGCCCTAATTGCAGGATTAGATGATGACGGGCTATAGCAGAACAAAACATCAAAATGTGCACAAAACACACAGACAAAGGAGAGCAGAATTGCAGGGAAAATAAATCAGCTGTGCTTACTCTAAAATGGACACCAGACTCTTGGATGCTCATTCTCTGATCTAATTTTGTGTGAACAGAATGCAGTACAACAGTTGTGGTTGATTATAATTCATTTATTACAAATGCTTTTAAAGGGGAAGTGTCATTAATAAATATGTTTGAGAAGGGAGAAAGCCAAATGAGCTGTGTGTTATTTTCACCCCAATATCGTAAGCAGGTAATCCAAACAAAACATTTCAGTACTATGTACATAATTTGTATTTGTAAACAAAGAAGCTTTGCCAAACCCTTAAAATTGTAACTTACTTAAATTCAGAATCAGGTATAAAATTCTCAATAAGCTAGAGCAGAGCAGGACAAGCATGGTATGATTTAGTTTTAAATCAGAAAATATTATGCTGATTTTCATCTTGCCATCCGGGTGTAAAACCAATGTTGCAGATCAGGCGCCTGTTACAGAAACTGCCTGATTTTCATTTCTATCGATTTCAGGTGGTTTCTATAATGGGCGGCCGATCTTCAGTGCTGGTTTTACGCTTGGGCAGTAAGCTGAAAACTATCCTATTTCTAATAGTTGTCAGTGAAAAATCATTTGGACAGACAAGAAAGAAAAGTTTGCAAAAACTTTCTGAGGCAACATCCTCCTCTCATTAGAATATTTTCCATGTAACACAACCTCACATACAATGCAATATTATTTACCTCCCAAAATGCAGACACAGAATAAATTCCACTAATTAAAAATTGGTTAAATGCCAATTCACAGGTTCTAACTTTCATTACCTTGGTTGCATTATGACAGGCCTTTGGTCTTCGTGGGCTGAGTAGGTTCATACCTTGGAGCAACAGGGCCACAATAAAGTTTAAATCCATGCTTCCATTAATTTGCACATACCTCAGTTTGCTGATAAGACAGATCTTGGCACTTTGCCTTAGGATTTATTTACCAATGAGGAAACAGCACTAAAATCAGCCCTTTCCAAAAACCTCTAGCTACAAAAAATTCAATCAGAACAAATCGACAAATAAGAAATATAAGTGCAATTAGGACTGCATCACTTGGGTTGGATTCCTGGTGCTCGGGGATTAATTTTGCACGTATTTGTAGCATTGTATTGAGAAATTATTTACAGATTGGATTAGTGTAAGTTTCGTCGTTTGTAGCATCTGCGTATGTGAATAATGCAATAAAATAATTAACTAAATGCAATAATGCAATTCCAAACAAGTGCTAAAATTACATAAGAACATAAGAAATAGGAGCTGGAGTAGGCCACTTGGCCCTTCGAGCCTGTTCCGCCATTCAACAAGATCATGGCTGATCTTCTAACTCAACTCCACCTTCCCACACTATCCCCATATCCCTTAATTCCCAAAAATGTATCAATCTCTGTCTTGAATATATTAAACGACTGAGCATCCACAGCTCTCTGGGGAAGAAATTTCTCCTCATCTCAGTCCTAAATGGCCGACCCCTTATTCTGGTGACCCCGGGTTCTAGATTCCCCAGCCAGAGGAAACATTTTCTCAGCATTAACCCAGTCAAGCCCCTTAAGAATTTTATATGTTTCAATTAGATCACCTCTCATTCTTCTAAACTCTAGGGAATATAGGCCTAGTCTACTCAATCTCTCCTCATAGGGCAATCCCTTCATCCCAGGAACCAGTCCAGTGAACCTTCGTTGCACTCCCTCTAAGGCAAGTATGTATTTCCTTAGGTAAGGAGACCAGAACTGTACACAGTACTCCAGGTGTGGCCTCACCAATGCCTTGACTTCTTTACTCTTATACTCTAAACCTTTGTAACAAAAGCCAGCATACCATTTGCTTTCCTAATTGCTTGCTGTACCTGCATGTTAACTTTCTCTGATTCATGTACAAGGACACCCAGATCCTTCTGATTGTAAACATTTCCCAGTCTCTCATCATTCAAAAATATTGTTTTTTTGTTTTTCCTATCAAAGTGGATAAATTCACACTTCCCCACATTGTATTCCATTTGCCATGTTCTTGCCCACTCAGTCAACCTGTCTATATCTCTCTGCAGCCTCTTTGTGTCCTCCTCACAGCTTACTTTCCCACCTAACTTTGTATCATCAGCAAACTTGGCTACGTTACACTCAGTCCCTTCATCGAAGTCATTAATATAGATTGTAAATAGCTGAGGCCCGAGCACCGATCCTTGTGGTACCCAGCCTGCCACCCGAAAAAGTCCCGTTTATTCCTACTCTATGGAATGTTTTTTGTGTCTTCTACAGGTACAAAGTATTTGTTTAATGTCTCTGCCATTTCCTTATTACCCATTATAATTTCTCCGGTCTCTGCCTCTAATGGACCCACTTTTACTTTCACTAATCTCTTCCTATTTACATACCTATATAAACATTTACAATCTGCTTTTATGTCTCTTGCTAATTTACTCTCATATTCTTTTTTCTCTTTCTTTATCAATTTATTGCTCCTTCTTTGCTGAATTCTAAAATCCTCCTAATCCTCAGGTTTACTACTCTTTTTGGCAACATTATAAGCCTCTTCCTTTGATCTTTAACTTCTCTTGTTAGCCACGGTTGGACCACTTTTCCTGTGGGGTTTTTGTGCCTTAAAGGAATGTATATTTGTTATAAATTTTGTATTAATTCTTTAAATGCTAGCCATTACTTGTCAACTGTCATACCCTTTAATGTAGTTTCCCAATCTACCTTAGCCAACTTGCCCCTCATACCTACGTAGTTTGCTTTGTTTAGATTTAAGACCCTAGTTTCGGATTTAACTAAATCACTTTCAAACTCAATATAAAATTCAATCATATTATGGTCGCTCTTCCCTAAAGGCCCCTTTATCACAAGATTAATAATTAACCCTTTCTCATTGCACAATACTAGATTTAAAATAGGATGTTCCCTAGTTGGTTCCTCAGCATACTGATCTAGAAAACTATCTTGCATACATTCCATGAATTCGATCTCCACATTATTACTGCAAAATTAAGAGACTGTGTGACTTTAATTATGATGGGGTAGAAATTCACTTGAGCCCATTTTCCGACCCAGGCTTGGTGCTGCACAGCTAGAGCGTGCACCAACTGAGAGATTAGCCCGAATCTGATCCTTGGGCCTCATCAACATTTTATGCATGAGTTGCCGACGCTTGTTGCGCCTCCACAGGTAGGCTGCTCACACCTTTGAGGAGCACCAATGCCGGGCCTGCTTGTCTTGCCGACAACGGACCAAAGGCAAATCTAGCGGCAGGTGCTAAAATGGGCAATGGGAGGGGGATTATCGCAATGACTGTGGAGTCGTGGGAGCACTCCTGCTCCTTCTCTTTCCACAGAAAGGTTTTTTTAAACCAAGGCGGGAATTATCACTGGAAAAAACGGGTGGGTTGGAGGCGGGGGGTGGGGGGAAAATGAAAGTTGGAAAAATCTAAAACCCGACTCCAACATGCCCACTTTCACCTTTTACTCAGGCGGGATGGGGGGGGGGGGTGCGGGCAGCCAACCTGCTGCCAGGAGGCAGGTCGGCCATTTAAATATGGTAGTGAGGCCTGAAGCCTCTACTTTAACCTGCTTTGCAGGTTTTACTGCCAGCGGCCGGGGATCTCGGGCCTCGGGATTTGCGGCAGCTGCAACGAGGCGGGGCGGCTACTGCCTCGGGGAGCAATCCTTGTGGGCTGGGAGGAGCAGGTCCTTCCTCCTGGCTCCACAAGCTCCCCCATCAGCAGCCCGCAACCCCTGGAGTCGGGGATCGTATCCCTCTCCTCCGGGGTCAGGGATCGGACCCCTCCCAGGGATCCATCTCACCCCCGCCCCAGTTGGGAATCGGACCCCCCCTTCCCCACAGGCTTGGACTCCCCCTGGGCTTGGAACCACCCCCCTCCCCCACCTCACCTGGACCCAGCACTTACCTGTTGCTGCAGTGTCCAGCCTGCGTCCCTGCCTGACTGGAAGCCAGCCTGTCAATCAGGGTGACCTCCAGGCGGGGAACCTGTCTATTACGGTCAGACGCACGCACAACGTGTGGGACCACCGTCTACCGGGTCCACCCGCACCTTGCGGGTGGGAAACGAGAAAATCCCGGCCCAAATCTTTAGTTGGCAGCCGCTGCTTAGGCACCATCATCGCAATTGAATTTCAGTGAGGGCATTATGATCTTCGTTTACATATTTTACGGACTCAATGCCTGTTTCAAGTGGCCGCAGAGGCGCCTGAAAAATGGCCTGACCGAATTTTGGGTCGGCCATTTTTCACGTGTCCTTGGCATGCAGGACGTTGGTCCCCGAAATTGAGTCTCGTTGTGCCCATTTTATGCCTGTAAAATGGGTGCAACTAAGTCTTATTTCTATCCCGATGTTTGCATTTGCTACAAAAAGACATCAGTGTTAGTAACCTATGTGATTTTTGTCTGTTTCTCAAACACAGTGCCATAACAGGGCTAATCTTGAGTGTTGGGTTGATTTGAGATGCCTGTCAACACTGTCTATATTTGCAGTGTTAGGCTCACTGCAGCATTCCTCGATTAGAGCTTTCCCCCTAAATCGCAAGGGGGCACATACACACCATACACAGGGCAGGCCATTCTCATTTCTTTGAATTGTCATTTATCCCAAGTATTGGCTCTTTCTTTCAACTGAATTGCAAAAACCCCCCAGAAACTAGCAGTTCCTTTTCTGAAGCTTCACACTGCTCTTCCTTAAGTGACGAGGTTTCTTCCAGATCTTCTACAATGTCCTCTGAATCATTGATATCCCATTCACTGTTTCAGTGATAAATTACCACACTTGTTATCCTCCTTAGCACATTTGATGCCCGCACCCCATCACCAAAAGTTCTGATAGTGAAGCTTCATTACAGCAGTTCCTGGAACATCCAGGGCCTGGTCTCTAAATCGCATTTTTATCAATCTTTGTTGAGCTTTTCTCCACACATACTGCACACTGCATTAATGATATTTTGAAGATTTATACCAGATATATATACTCATATAAGTATTTGAGATGAATTAATAGAACCATTATTACACCTGTCAAACGTACCAGTTAACTTTTCGTTATGACTAACAAAATTACATTTGTAAGGAGCTCTCATTTCAAAAAACTGTGTACTTTTGCAATTTTATCAGCAAGAAATAAATTATCATGAAAAACAGATTTTTTAAAAACCAATTTTTTTGGGGGGGGAGAAAAAGGAAAATATAGCTGTAAATGTGGAAATTGGAAAAATCAACTTGGGGTGCTCCTCTAAAGCTTGGATTAAGGCACATTATTGCAGCAGGTTGGAGGGAGTCTGACTGTACAGCTGTCTGAGCTAGACCGGACCTGGCAGCCCTTGGTGCTGACAATGGATGTCAAAAGTGGAAAAGTGTTCCGTTCCATTCCATTACCATCCCCCAGCTTGACAAGTGCAAATATACATTAAAATAAATAATTAACAAATGAAAACTAAAATGTACTCAGTAATTTGGCAGAAATGTACAAGTTGAGAGTCGCAGACCTGTACAACATTTTAAAAATGGCTTTAACACTCCCCCGAAGTGGCAGCAAATTTAATAATTTAATTTGCGACACTGCGGGATATACATTTAGAAGGTATATACTTAAGTGAAACAGTCTCAACTGAAAGACTAATTATGCATTCTCTATATAGAAGAACTAGTTTATAAAAGAAAATCCCTAACTGTAGCTCTCACTTTATTGCATCTCTTACATTTTAAATGAACACAGTAGAAAGGGAAAAATAATTGAATTCACGCTGTTCTGTGTGAGTAAAAGTTGACACTAGCTAATGTGATAAATAAACTAAACTGTAAATTATTTTTCACTTACTGTTCCTTAATTACAGCTAATTACGTGATTGTGAACCTTGTAAGTTTGGCAGTATTATGTATTTAAGTAGCGTGTCTTAGCTCCATCTGTTGAGAAATGTTACTTCAGAGAACAGCACGGTTTCACAGTCAGATTCAGTGAAAGTGAAATTCTAACAACGTATTATGGGGAAAATGAGTAAATAACCTGTCGACAACCTGTCATTATGGGAAAGTCTGGAGACTGTCATTAACCCTGCAGTATATTATGAGTCTCTCTCTCTCTAACTCTTATTGTCTCATATGCGCCTGGAAAGGCAATGTAAGCTAATGTATGTGTGTTTGTATGTCTTTGCTGCATTAGTGAGAGGATGAAATGCCTTCACTTTGACAGGATAGCTCAGCTTCACCTACACTGGGAGCACAATTTCTTGCTGAGTCCACATTTAATTGTTAAAGGTTTCTGTTTGGTTTAAAGTAGGGATTGGGGTTCCTATACAGTTAGATCTCTCACTCTCTCTCTCACATACACTGCCCCCCTGCTGGGTATGTATAAGGTACCCATCTGTGAACAAAATATTCCATGGACCCACTGGAATTTCTGTATCAAATTTGATTATTTAATCTGCCTCTACCACATCTGTAGAAACACAGACATTTGATTTTTTTTTCCTATTTAATGATCTTTCACTGGGATAATTTATTCTGCTATAGGAACCGGAACTACTTCCTTATACTCCACCAAATTCTCAGGCTACCTCAGGCAAAACTGTGAAAATAATTAAATAATTTGCCAAGACCCTTGTTTAAATGTCTATGTTTATGACCTATTGGCACTGCGAGTGTTAGGTTAATATAAATATGGCTTAAAATCTTTAGGTCAGGGAGGAACTGAACTACAGAACGCATTTCTGTCAATGACATTTACTACTGAGGCCACATTCCAACACTCTCAAAATCTATTCATCATCTTGTAACATTTGAGGTTCCAGTGAGCCATAGACCATGAAACCAGTACCATGGTCAGTTATTAGTAGATATGTTTATTGGTGCTATACCTGCCCATAACATTCTGAATCTTCATTAACTCAGTTTTCTAGATGGCCGATAAAATTCTCTTGGGAGATGGGACATGTGGTTTTGCATAACAATATATTAGAAGGTATTCAAATTTCCTCATTACAATAGCCCAGATTAAAATAGAGTTGAAATAATGAAATCAAATGGACTTTTAGTTAATTGTATATATATATATATATATATAAAATAAACAGAATACTTGGTGGCAAATTACTGTGTATAGAATTTATCCCACTTGTGAATGTAACCAATTTACCTTACTCACATCTCCTCCAAACTCATTCAACAGCTTGCCATTGAGCATTCTCTATGTAATTATAGACTGTGCATCTGGAAAGTGAGCAATTTCAGCTCAGTCTCAAGATGTGAAATAGGAACTGTATTTGAACAGTTTTCAGCAATTTAACAGCACACAACATTTGGTTTAATAATAGAAAATGACACTTATGACACATGATCTGTCCAAGCAACAGCGATATTGGGGCCTATTTTCCTCCCCCCCTCTCAATTTTAACCCTCCCCTCCTGAAGGCATTGTCTCATGTTGAGGTACTGTTCCATGGGCTCTGGTAGCCTTCTGGTACCGAGCTCAGATATCCATTCTTTACGTGTGAATGTAATGAGAGTGGCATGATATTCAACAGTAAAGGACATTGCAACCAAGCCTAATCCTATTCTGATTCACAAAGGACTTTCTAACACAAGCCACTGTCTAGTCATCAGGAGCGTGAACCCCTGGCTAATTTATTCCCCTCTCTAGCTGAGGCCTGTTGTTAGCATAACTAGTTGTGCTGCAGCTGAGATCAGCTAACTCAGCCGAGACGAGGAATTGAAACTCGGATCTCCTCTGGTCAGTATGGCTTAGTAAAGGTGGTGCATTTACCTGATAGGGAAGCTAGGGATTGTTTTTCTGATTGAAAATGCAGCAGTAAACCAACAGACAGTTTTATCAGACTTCAGTCCAGTACACAATACCTGCTGTGTGCTAACGGAGTAGTAATAAGTTGGTGTTCCTGTTGTGTCTTATGATAATCATTGAGGGTCTATTGTATTTGCTAATTGGTCCTAATTTTCTAATGTTTTGTTAACTGCAACTTAAGTTTGCCTTTAAGACCACTCTGTACAAAATGATGTCAGTAAATAGATTAAGGGAGAAAAATGGAGTCGCACCCCGTTTGGGGTGCTAACTTCGCCCCGAAAAAATTACCACCCCCATGGCCGAAATTCATCAGTAGCGCCCCAAGAGGGAAGCGGGGCGCTACTGGAAGCGCCCCACCTCCCTCTTGGGGTGCTGCGAGGGAATATTGCGGTGCTACGTGGCACAGGCCTTCCTCCCCTTCTTAAAGGGGAGGGGCCTAGCGCAGCGCGACCCGGGGCCCAGCTGGGCCACCAGGGATTGAAGTGCTGGCAAAAGAGCCCAGAACTCAAGAGAAGTGCCAGACTCATGGAGCTCAGCCGGCACTTCGCAGGGGGGGGGGGCTTCAGAGGAGGCCGCGGACAGCAACAGGGGCAGGTGCTGGCAGACGGCCAGCAACAAAAATGGCCGCCTGGCACCTCGTCTTTAATTAGCGGCGCCCTGGCCACAGGTAGACCACCCTGACCCTGTCGGACATAGCGTCCGGTGGTAAGTCAGGGGACACTACCGAAGATCGCGGCCAGGGCGCGAGTGGGGCGCTGCACACGGCAATTACATCATCGCCGGTGGCGCAGCGCCGCTAATGGTTACCGCCGCCGCTGCTAACCTCCCGCTGGATTTCGTGGGAGGCGTTGGCGGTGCCGCGCCCGGGCGCTGGTTGCTATGTGCCCCGTTAGGGCGCTAACGGGAGGCGCAAAGCAACCAAATTTATCCCCCTTAGTCTTATCCTTAGATATGCAGGACTTGTTCAAATTCTACAAAAAAATTCAACTCATATTTTACCGCTGCTCATGCTTTCCTTACCACAATATTAATTATTTAATTTAGAAAAATAGTTGAATACCTCCAATTGCAATTTAAATATTTAAATCCAACACTTGCCCAGCCCTGCGAGTATCGGGCTTATTTCAGCTATAAGGCCTTAAGCGTGTACACCTCAATAGGCCCCCAAATTTCTGGAAGCAAAATACATTAGGACACGACTGAAATTATGCTATCATTTAATATTTTCACTAGTCAAACATGAGGGTGGAACATGTGAAGAGCAGATATCCAGGAGAATGGGGGGAATTTTCCGGGGGGACAGCGGGCGGGATCCGTGGCGGGTCGGGTGGGAAAGTGTTTATTTTTGACAGCAGGTTGGGACCCCGCTGTCAACCTGCCACTACGCGCCAATGACAAATGTCGGGTCTGTTAACGCTGAGCAGACCTGACACGCAGCTGCAGGGGAGGCAACTTAGATCATTATAACCTTGTTAACAGAGGATTAACAATAATTTTGAGCTCACCTTTAGAATTTACCAGCTCGCCAACGGGGTCCACGCTGCTCGGGGATCACGCCTGTTAAGCTGGGCGGGAGTTGAATGGCCATGGAATCATCTCATTGATTGACAGCTTGAAATGTGCTGTAAAAGCTCCTATCTCACAGCTGTACACTTTCCAAGCTCAGAAGCTGTTGCTTACTGCATTTGGAAGACAGATTTAGCTTTATGCAGGTTGCAAGTGTTTGGAGCAAACTCTCTATCCAGTGTCGCCTCATTGGAACAACCTCTCTCACCACTGACAGATTGCTTCTGTCATCTCAAGTTCACCTGCCATCTATTTCATCAGCATGGGTACGGTTTTTACTTTCTCACCTTGGTCCTCAGAATCTGACCATGATCAGCTGCAATATCAGCCTCACCAGGTACACCAGCAGCACCAACAACCACACCAATCTACTCCGCAATCACCTGATGCTGCACAGGACAGAGGGCATCAGCACATGACCACATTGCTGCCCAGGACACCAGGGATGGCCTCACCTTGGCCAGATTTACTTCACTTGATGCTGCACACCCTGGCTGCCACATGATGCGTCAGGCTGGCACCACCCCACACCAGCACCATAAAGCATCCCTACAATGACCAAGCTATTACTTTCACACTCATCACTATTGCAGGGGGTACCGCTATGTCTCACCATTCACTGCAAGTCACTAAGCCACTTCCAAAGGTGCACACAAATCTGTCCAAGATCGCAAAGTGTTGAAAATAAAGATTTCAATGTTTGACACCACATTAACAGAACTTTCACATAAACATTGGCTAAAACACACAGGTGCCTACCCTTGTGTGTTGTTAGTTGGTATGATTGCACTAGGAAAAGGGTGAGTGTGAGGGGTGGCTACTGAGATGGGGAAGTGATAATGTAGATAGAGAGGGATAAGTGGAGGTGCAAGGTAAGTTGGTGTAAGGATGTGCAGGAGTAGGGTAGGGAAGGCAGAGTGATGGGGATGTGATGAGTGGCACAGCAGGGTGAGGTTTTTTTTGTTCATGGGATGTGGGCATTGCTGGCAAGGCCAGCATTATTGCCCATCCCTAATTGCCCTTGAGGAGGTGATGGTGAGCCACCTTCTTGAACCGCTGCATTCTGTGTGGTGTAGGTACTCACACAGTGCTGTTAGGGATTTTGACCCAGTGACGATGAAGGAACGGCGATATACTTCTAAGTCAGGGTGGTGTGTGACTTGGAGGGGAACTTGGAGGTGGTTGTGTTCCCATGCATCTGCTGCCTTTGTCCTTCTAGGTGGAAAAGGTCACGAGTTTGGGAGGTTCTGCCGAAGAAGCCTAGGCGAGTTGCTGCAGAGCATCTTGTAGATGGTACACACTGCAGCCACGGTATGCCGGTGGTGGAGGGAGTCAAGGTTTAAGATGCTGCATGGGGTGCCAATCAAGTCTTTCCACCATCTACAAGGCACACGTCAGGTGTGTGATGGAATACTCTCCACTTGCCTGGATGGTGTTGAGCTTCTTGAGTGTTGTTGGAGCTGCACTTATCCAGGCAAGTGGAGAGTATTCCATCACACACCTGACGTGTGCCTTGTAGATGGTGGAAAGACTTTGGAGAGTCAGGGGGTGAGACACTCATCACAGAATACCTAGCCTCTGACCTGCTTTTGTTGCCACAGTATTTATGTGGTTGGTCCAGTTAAGTTGCTGATCAGTGGTGACCCCCAGGATGTTGATGGTGGGGGATTCCACGATGGTAATGCCGTTGAATGTCAATGGGCGGTGGTTAGACTCTCGCTTGTTGGAGATAGTGATTGCCTGGCACTTGTGTGGCGCGAATGTTACCAGCCACTTATCAGCCCAAGCCTGAACGTCGTCCAGGCAGTGGTCACTGCTACCAATACTGTCATGGACAGGTGCATCTGTGACAGGTAGATTGGTGAGGTCTTGTTGCATGCGGGCATGGACTGCTTCATTATCTGAGGAGTTGTGCATGGCACTGAACACTGTGTAGTCATTAGCGAACATCCCCATTCCTGACCTTATATTGGAGGGGAGGTCATTGATGAAGCAGCTGAAGATGGTTGGGCCTAGGACACTGCCCTGAGGAACTCCTGCAGCGATGTCTTGGGGCTGTGATGATTGACTTCCAACCACCACAACCATGTTCCTTTGTGTTAGTTATGTCTCCAGCCAGTGGAGAGTTTTCCTCCCGATTCCCATTGACTTCAGTTTTACTAGGGCTCCTTGATGCCACACTCAGTCAAATGCTGCCTTGATGTCAAAGGCAGTCACTCTCACCTCACCTCTGGAATTCAGCTCCTTTGCCCATGTTTGGACCAAGGCTGTAATGAGGTCAGGAGCCTTGTGGTCTGGTGGAACCCAAACTGGGCATCAGTGAACAGGTTATTGGTAAGTGCCGCTTGATAGCACTGTCAATGACACCTTCCATCACCTTGCTGATGATTGACAGTAGACTGATGGGGCGGTAATTGGCTGGATTGGATTTGTCCTGCTTTTTGTGAACAGGCCATACCTGGGCAGTTTTCCACATTGTCGGATAGATGCCAGAGTTGTAGCTGTACTGGAACAGCTTGGCTAGAGGCGCGGCTAGTTCTGGAGTACAAGTCTTCAGACGACAGCTGGGATGTTGTCTGGGCCCATAGCCTTTGCTGTATCCAGTGAGCTCAGCCATTTCTTGATATCATGTGGAATGAATCGAATTGGCTGAAGACAGGCTTCTGTGATGGTGGGGACCGCAGGAGGAGCTCGATATGGATCATCCACTCAGCACTTCTGGCTGAAGATGGTTGCAAACGCTTCAGCCTTGTCTTTTGCACTCATGTGCTGGGCTCCACCATCATTGAGGATGGGGATATTGATGGAGCCTCCTCCTCCCGTTAGTTTTTTAATGGTCCACCACCATTCACTACTGGATGTGGCAGGACTGCAGAGTTTTGATCTGTTCCGTTGATTGTAGGATCGCTTAGCCCTGTCTATAGCATGCTGCTTCCGCTTTTTAGCATGGACCTCCTGACGACATCCCTGCTTGTGTCCTCCTGTGCCATGTGTTGCAGCTTCCCCAGGTTGGCAGCTCATTTTTAGGTACGCCTGGTGCTGCTCCTGGCATGCTCTTCTACACTCCTTATTGAACCAGGGTTGGTCCCTTGGCTTGATGGTAATGGTAAAGTGAGGGATATGCCAGGCCATGAGGTTACAGATTGCGGTGGAAGGCAATTGGTATGTTGGCCTTTGTAGCGAGGGTTCGAGTACAAGAACAAGGATGTCTTGCTGCAGTTGTACAGGGCCTTGGTGAGACCACACTTTGGCCTAGAAATTCGGGGTGCCAAGCTCGCCTGGGCGCCGGAAGTCCCGCCCCGGAAGGAGCCGATTGCGCCAGCGCGATATTCAGTTTCAGCGCCCCAAACGGAAGCGCGGCGCTGCTCGAGGCGCCCCGAGTCCCTCTTGGGGTGCTGCAGCTGAGTATCGCAGCGCAACGTGCCGCAGCGCCACACGCTGTGGCACGGCGCGCTGCGGTACTGCAGGCCTTCCTCCCCTTCTTAAAGGGGAGGGGTCTGCACCAGCGCGATCAGAGATCGCGAGTGCCGGCAAAAGAGCCCGGCACCGAGGAGGTGTGCCGGGCTCTTGGGACACAGCCAGCACTGCCCGGGGAGGGGGGCTCAGGAGGCCGGGGACGGCGGCGCGAGGAGGTGCTGGCAGGCGGCCAGCAAAAAATATTGGCCGCCCCGCACCTCCCCTTTAATTAGCGCCACTACCGCCGCAGGTCGGCCCCCCTGAACCGGTCGCAGATTGCGACCGGCGTTACAGCGGGGGGGTGCGACCCAATATTGCGATCGGAGCGGTAGCGGGGCGCTGCGCACACCGATGACGTCATCGGTGGTGGCGCAGCGCTACAGGCTAATGCCGCCATTAGTGCCCTGCTAAATTTTGCGGGAGGCGTGGCCAGTGGCGCTAAAGCCACTAAGTGCCCTCTTTGGGCGCTAACTGGTGGCGCAGCCCACCGAATTTCTAGGCCCTTGAGTATTGTGTGCTGTTTTGGTTGCCTTATCTGAGGAAGGATGTTCTTGCCATGGAAGGAGTGCAGCGAAGATTCACCAGACTGATACCTGGGATGGCAGGAATGACGTATGAGGAGAGATTGGGTTGATTGGGCTTGTACTTGCTGGAGTTTAGAAGAATGAGAGGGGATCTCATTGAAACTTATAAAATTCTAACAGGACTGGACAGACTGGATGCAGGAAGGATGTTCCCGATGGCCGGGGTGTCCAGAACCAGGGGTCACAGTCTAAGGATAAGGGTAAGCCATTTAGGACAGAGATGAGGAGGAATTTCTTCACCCAGAGAGTGGTGAACCTGTGGAATTCTCTACCACAGAAGGCAGTGGAGGCCAATTCATTAAATATATTCAAGAAGAAGTTGGATATATTTCTTAAGGCTAAAGGGATCAAGGGATATGGAGAGAAGGCAGGGACAGGGTACTGAATTTGGATGATCAGCCATGATCTCGTTGAATGGCGGAGCAGGCTCGAGGGGCCGAATGGCCTACTCCTGCTCCTATCTTCTATGTTTCTATGTGTGATACAGTTCTGCTGCTGCTGATGGCCCACAGCGCCTCATGGATGCCCAGTTTTGAGCTGCTGGTTCTGTTCTGAATCTATCCCATTTAGCACGGTGGTAGTGCCACACAACACGATGGAGGGTGTCCTCAGTGTGAAGACAAGACTTCGTCTCCACAATGACTGTGCGATTGTCATTGCTACCAATACTGTCAAGGACAGGTACATCTGCGACAGGTAGATTGGTGAGGACGAGGTCAAGTAGGTTTTTCCCTTGTGTTGGTTCTCTCACCACCTGTCGCAGGCCCAGACTGGCAGCTATGTCTTTCAGGACTTGGCCAGCTCAGTCAGTAGTGGTGCTACCAAGCTACTCTTAGTGATGATTCAGTGTGGCTTTGCAGTAACGTTTCGTGATCTGAGATTATTGAAAGGTTTGCGCCACTTTAGTCTGGTCCTCCTGACAACATCCCTGCTTGTGTCCTCCTGTGCCATGTGCAACCAGGCTGTGTGAATCTCCTGGGGAGGTCTCTTCCACCCATGGGAAGGGTAGAGGACTTCCCTGCTTGCTGTGGCTCCCTCCATAAGTATATTGAGGGAGTCATGGGAGAACCTGGGTGCAGCCGTGCACCTCTGTGCAGTGCTTGTCAGTGTTTGCAGCACCTCAATGCTGTAGAACACTGACAGCACAAATGTTAAAGTAAATTTGCATGTGGTCCCTTTAAGGAAACTGGCTGATGACGTGTCATCAAATGACGTCATCAGACCCGCTTCCTTCAATTGTCCGGGAAACGCGCTGGGTGGGCTTAACAAGCCCAATCAGGAGAAAGTCATGTCGGAGGCCAGGATGGAGACATGAGCGGGGTCGGGACCCGCCACTGACGTCGCCCGCATGGACCCACTTAGGTCAGGAAAGTCGCGGCCTACATCTCTGTAACTGTTTAACCCACTGAGGTTCCTTCAATGTTACTTCCAGTTGTTTGAGACTGCACTGTGGATACCTTAGTTTATCTTTTTTTAGAAACTGTTTTTTTTAAATCAGATGTGCTGCTTTAACTTTGGAATTTGATACTGCAAGCATGGTCTCCATAGTTTTACTTGGCTATCACTAGTACTAGAGAACCTGGAGCAGTGCCACTCCTGAGGCTGTCTCTGTGGGTCTCATTTCCTCTTTGTGTCCATCTGTCTTTCTTCATAACGAAAATCATCCCTTTTGTTCCCTGATTTACTCTCATGCTTTTAAAAAAATTAATTCTTTGTATTTTTTTCCCTTTCTCTAGCCCTCCTTAGCTGTTTTGCTTTTGGTTTTATTGTACCCATTCTTTCTTGCAGTATCACTACCATTTCCTTACTCAGCTATTTTCACTTCTTTCCGTGATCTTGATTGTGTTTCGTTTCTGCAGCTTTATCCATGAGATCTCTCGGAATTGAGTTTGCTCAGCAATACAAAAAGTGCGTATTATTGCTGCTATTGTGCTCCCACTGCTATTACAGTTCTGGTATGTACAGATTTTAATCTTTGCTCTTTATTTTAGCTATGTTAGAAATCAATTTGAGCCACCAAAATCAATAGCAAAATGCTATTAAGCGTTGTTTATACTGAGATAAATTTTTCAACCAATTGCTTAGTAAATATGCTTTCTTTGAGATTATTATAGATTTGGTAACACTTTGAGGCCTCACTAAAAACAAGAAGTAAGACCTTGGGGGCGATTTTGTGAATGGAGGCGGGACTGCGGCTTGTCGGGTTTCAGTCCCACCTCCATCGAGTTGTGGCCAACACACACTATTTTCCCTTGATTGACCTTGTTAAGCCCACCCAGCGGGCTTAGCAAGCCAATTAAAGGAAAGCCGGTTGCAGAGCACGTCAACATATGACATGTCATCTGTCAAAAAATTTTGACCGATGAATTGTCATCGTTTGACAGCTCTGTGAAGCTGTCAAACAGTGACAATCTCTGCAGTTTGATGAGGTCTTGCATACAAGGCCTCATCAACCTTCTTTCTTTTATAGAATTGAGATGTTTGTTGCATCTGAGAATGCAACGGACATCTCTCATCTGCAACACGGAGGTGCGAGACTCTCCGTATAGAAACCGACTGAAGCCTGCAGGAAGAAACAAAGGTAAGTACACTTTTAAAAACACTTGGGACTTACCTCAGATACTCACCTCTACACTCTCGCACCCATCACTTACCTTCACACCACACTTTTGAATCCCCCCGACCCCCGCAGACCCAGTACTCGCCTCGCTGGCTTGTTTTGGACCCGTCGGGAAGCCCGCACTTGTGAGGACAAAAACGGGATAATCCTATTTTCTGGATGTTAACTACCTGTTAACAGGCAATTAATAGGCTTTAATCCCTTCCCACCTCCAAGGAGACGGGACCTGGTGTGGGACGGCAACCCGCCTCCTGGGAAGATGGCACGGAGGCGGGCTGGGGGTGGGTTTGCCGCCCGTCCCCAAGTTCTGCCATTTTCCCGGCAGTCCCGCCTCCTCGGGGCTGAGAAAATCGCCCCCACTGTTTCTGATCAGCTGAGAGTTTCAATGGCAACACGTTGAGCAAACTTAGCTTTGACTATGGGCATCGAATAGAATTCTCCTTCCAAATGCAACTAATGCGATAAGCCATGGTTATGGTCACTGACCGTACCCGCAGGGCCCTCTTTAATTCAGGTTGCAGTTCCACACAGCCAAAATGGGAAATCATTGGAGTGGAAACCCTGGCTTCTAGACTTTATACAAGTCCACATTAACACAGATTATACTGTACGGTATAATTGGTACGAAAGCCAACTCTAATTTCTCGATGGCGCACAACTCCAACCTCCATTTTCACTTGTCTCAGGCCAGCTTTTATTGGAATGGAGCCAATGATTCATTGCAATTATAACATTTTGTGGAGGTATAGCATGGAATTCTCTCTTGTAGGCTAGTAGAAAACACGTTCCAAACAGAACTGATTGATAATTAAGATCACGCCACACACTTGCATGTATTTCTCTAAGTACAAAAGCACTATAATAGGAGCCAAATTCAATTTTTGGCAACTGTTCTTGCTTTTCTATTTTTTTTTGGTGGGGAAGGAATAAAAGGATTGTATCAGCATTAATATACTCTGTCAAAATTAGATCAACATTGTTTTTTTCTTCAGTTTCTTCACATGACACAATGAAGGAACATGCTCTGGCTTCGTGGAAGTTACCCTATAACAACAAACAGCATGGAATGTTTAAAGAGACTGTCACGAAAACAGTGTGTGCCATTCTTCTGCAAAATTTAAGTGAAATTACGAATACTGTGAAACCTTCCAACAACCAACTTTTTCAAACAAAAGTACTACTAGGTTAACACGGAGTGCTAACGGTCCTGCATTCCAATTCTCTTGTACAGTTCTTAGGAGGTAGATTCCTCAATATGGCGACACTATAAATGTTAATATTTATTTTGTGTTAGATATAACTTCAGGAGCAACAGTCAGTCACATTACAGGAAGTTGTCTCCTATTATCTGCTCAGATCATTGTGCTCAACATTAACAACTGAAAGCTTGCATAATGTTTCAACGTCCTTCATGAACACCAAGTGATTCTCCATGTGCTTCTCAATGGACAAAGTATTTTACTGTAAAAACTACAGCTCTCGGCATAATTCTGAGTATGTTCCTGGGCCACACAGACATTTCTGATCATGATAAGAATAAAGTCTCTCCTACTGGCCAGCGTGCCAAGCTTGGGTCGACTGCTAACTGGGAGTCCTCTACTGTCTTGCGGTCCTCTGCATGCATGCCAGTGTTGGAGACTACACCCTAATCTTGGCAAGAAATGCTAGATGCCATAGAAAGGCAGGCCATGAAACAGTGTTTCAGATTAGCCACAGAACCCTTGAATTAAATTGTACCTGCAAGCAGATTCTACACCCACCTGCTGTGCACATTTGAATTTTGGTAGCTTTGAACTGAAGCCAACAATTTCTCTTTAAAATCTAATAGCTTATTATGGAAGTCAAATGAATCAAACTAGTGGAAAATGCCAAATGTTGACATGAATTTCTGTGCAGGCCAGAGATGTGTATCAACAGAAATTATGTACTGTAGCCCTGTCACAAATCTTTTTGAACAAAACTGGGTAATATTAACACTTTGAATGCTGACTATCTTCTGCAGCTTTCAAAATGCACAATTTTCTAACCTAACACCTGCAAGACTGTTTGTGATGAATTCTAATACTGATTCTGTGATAGGCTCTGTATATATGGAGTCGCCCGTCAAATTGACGGATCACTCACAATTGTTGGGGTATGCTAATGGGAGAAGAGACCGATCCTAGACACACATATATGGCCGTATAAATCACACTGAAAGCCAGATGAGGTGGGTAGTTGAGTTGCCTTGTGTGCCAAGCGCTTGGCACCCAGAACTCGCGACCTCAAACTGGTGGAAAAAGTGTGAATGCCTCTATATATTATAAATAAATTATATCAAATGGTTGGGAGTTTGTTTAAGGCTGAGATTCAAGAAATATAAAAAATGACTGGTTAAGTAGTACAAATAGCAAGATCTAATTACAACGCTGCTACTATCTCAACTCTGTACTCTATCAGAGAGGGTAAAGGAAGCAAATTCCCAATCTCATCTTCCTCCATGTTTTGAGTAGGCTCCGATTGCCTATTCCAGTGACGATGTGGAAAGTGGTGACCATGGCCACTGAGCCTTTTTTCCCACATTTCCTGTGTGTTGGGTAGAAAATGGCACTTTTATTTGGTCTTACCGGGCTTGGGTTTGACTGACTAGCTGCAGTTTGGATTAAATCAAACAGAACCATTCTTCATGGTTGGCTCGTTTTCGTCCAATGCCAAGAAGAAATGTGTCAGCAAAGGAGTTAAATAATTTGTTACTTAAGTTCCCATTTGGCATAATTCCTAGTTAAGTTTTTGTCCTTGCAAATATTCCCTACAAATATGCCCAGCAACACCACAGCTGCCAGTGAAAAGAACAAAATCAGACAGCGGCAAGTGGCATCTCAATGACAATGCGCAGTGAATAAGATAATTCAGCAGGATATCGGATACTATCTGATTCTGTCCTCAAGGGGTTAAAGTGACCAGCAAGATCACTATCCAATTGCTTGATTGAGTTTCGTAGTCATTTGGAGTGATTAAATCTGTCAGAGAAGAATCCAAATGGTTGTGGTAATGATGTGAGGGTGTTTGTCTTTGTCTGTTGTTCCCCCTTCTTCTATACACCCTTCACATCTTGTCTTCAGAACTACACGCCATCAGACTCACTTGACAACTAGAATCTATCCCTAAAATTAAAACATTCCTGACCTATCTCCGATGACAAGGCAGCCAAGCTTCTCAGCACTCAGGCGCATGAAGAAGCTGACACATTTGTTTTTAATTTCAAAAGAATATAAAGCAAAGATCTGACCCTGTCAATCAGCCTGGGTGACAAGTTTAATCATTTGTGCCCTACAAAATCTCAGCTAAATAGGAATGCAAATATGTATCGTAGGACTCTTATAAATGCTAATCAAGGCAAAGTAATCAACTGACAATTTCACTGATCCCTTTTCAACAGAAGCCAGTCAAGTCACTGTCTCCTGACCACCACGCATAAAAGCCACAGTCAATGCTTCATAAATCTTTTCAGAGCTTTACTGATGTGATATAAAGTAAAATAAACAAAAACTCAGCTTTACGTCTAAAGAAACCAACTTTGTCGTTAAGGATGTCCCATTTCTCCATACATAGTTGGACACTGTACAATTAATATACAAGAGAGTTAAGAGCACAACTTGTTGAATTAGGAATCTGTAACATACATTTAATGCATTATTATAATGCCAAGTCACAGAACATTTCCTTCTCATGTCTTGAATCTTCATTCCATGTGTACACATACAACTGTACAGGTGTTATTGAGTGTGCAAAAATCCATTCTGAAGTAATTTTAGATTATGAACAGATCTTCAACAGTTGCCAGATGCCATTTTAACATTCCACTTTTATATTAGGATCTTACAATGTTTCAACTCCTAAATGATGTTCCCTCCTAATTAATGTGATATCATCAAGTTAATAAGACCTTGGCAAGCCCTAAATTTTTGTATAATTCTATTACTTTGATAAATTCATTTTTAATAAATACTCCCTTTGAGGAGCTTTTAACTTCATAAAATACAGATGATGTACACTACCTTTCTGATTTATGAAGGCTTTGTACCTTATTGTTTAATCATGTCAAACAATATTAAAAAAAACTGGTTGAAGACTCATTGGATTTCAATCTCCTTAAGGACCGCAGTTGTCTTTCAGTCCTGCATCACATTCAGAAATCATGTTTGATTCCTTCTGAGTGCACTGTGAGTAGGCATGTCCAATGTTAAAACACTGTCCTGTGGGCACTCCCACTGACAAGCAACAAGAGGCCAGCAAAGATGCTCATACATTCCCATTTTCATTGTGATTCAACATCCCTTCATTTTACACCCCAAATAGTTTGGTTTGTCTTTTTATGCGTATATTACATTCAGACTAAAACAGCACCATATCCCATGTAAAAAATACAGACAGAGAAATCCTGTTTAAATTCAGTACCACTGAGCTGTACATAGTGAGAGCCCTTGGTCACATCATGAGAAGACCTTGCACTCATGATCTACCCTTATGCCACACGTGGTGCAGCAACTGATTATTCTGCACTTTTCTCATCATGTTCTAGAATATTCAGTGCGTTTTGTTAACAAGTCATCAATTTAGCACAGAAAGATGAGAAAGAAAAAGTGGTGTCTCTGAAGATGTGAAACCCTTTATTTCTTAAAGGTACTTTTGGTCCATAATCCCAATACATTATTGGTCCTCAGTAAGCCAGCCCATGAATCACCCCTCTTTAACATTGACAACAGCAGTTCATTCTTTCAAATTTGTTACGGCCAGTTGTACCTACCAATTACT
Source organism: Somniosus microcephalus (assembly GCF_052327205.1). Lineage (NCBI taxonomy): Eukaryota > Metazoa > Chordata > Chondrichthyes > Squaliformes > Somniosidae > Somniosus > Somniosus microcephalus. The sequence continues at coordinate 138,079,944 of NC_140999.1, read as the reverse complement.
AATACATGATGAAAAAGATCATATCTATCAGCTTTTTTCTCATTCACACAGGGGTGTCTTGCATACTTAATCATGCACAATCATCTGATACTAACAAGCAGTAGTTATGTGACTTGTGTGAGTGTAGCAAACTGATCTCCCCTTCACTGATCCTGAAGTTTTACGTACAGCACTTATCAGAATCCTATTATATCCCTGAAATTATACCTGAAGTTCACATTTGTCTATGAAACTGGATTGAAAGTCTTTTTTGAACTTCAAAGAACTATATGGGTAATTCTGCAATCCTGCACTCCCCACAGGAAGTCCTGCTCTCGGGGAGTATGTGTTGGAGAATCAGGGCTACAATTTGCCCACCTCATTATTCTTTGATGTAATGTTTTCCTGACTGACCTGTTTGGACACCATTTACACCTTTGATTGCTGTGATTATCTCTCTGCCGAGGTGTGATAAATGGCAGTTAGAAAGATTACCTGTAAACATCTGACATTATTCTCTGATTATATAAGCTGTGTTTTTATGCATCTCTCCACTTCACCTGACGAAGGAGCAGCGCTCCGAAAGCTTGTGATTTCAAATAAAGCTGTTGGACTATAACCTGGTGTTGTGTGATTTCTTACATTTGTCCACCCCAGTCCAACACCGGCCTCTCCACACCTATCTCCAACCAGCACACCCTGCAAGCACAATTCCCCGCTGGGAGTGTGGGGCTGCAGAATTACCCTTTGTATCCAATTCAGGTGCACATCATAGAATGTGACTGCTGACTTCATCAAGAAAATTATCTCCCTGACAGCTGAATTTAACCAGTGTGTAGCTGAACCCCTACAGAGAAGGAAAGTTGCAAGTTTGACTCTCCGTCTGTGCTGAGTGAACGAATCTTAGTTTCAGCAGCAATAGGCGTATTATAATTTTCTCAGGAGGGCTCTTGTGTTGGGGGGTAAATTCAGCCAAATTGCTGCTTCTGATGACGTGTGGATGGATGTTGGGTAAGGATAGGATTGGGCTTAGCTGTGATGCTCCTCCGTCAAATATTCCAACAAAATTCAAGACTCACACATGAATAATGGCCTCATGTGTGAGATATTGGAGGGCATCTGGTTCCCTCAGAACTAAACCCCAGCAACAAGTCAACGCCTTTAAGCGGATAAGATGAGAGAACATTGGTGAAGAAAGAAAATAAAATTGTTTTGCAAAAATATATACTCATTCACGCCATCTGGAACTATTTTACTTAAACATAAAAGTCTATATATAGATGGGCGGATGGAATTGTACCAAAACACACTGGGGTTGACTTTTCGTGGGAAGATCAGTGAAACTTTCTCTGAGGTTTCCTTGGGTCTTCTACTGAAGTTATGGTGGATGATCGGGAGAACTTCCACGGAAATGCAACCCCATCATTTAATTGTGAAACTATGAATACAACTGAGTGGCTTGCTAGGCCATTTCAGAGTGCAGTTAAGAGTCAACCACATTGCTGTGGCGTCACTTATAGGCCAGACCGGGTAAGGGTGGCAGATTTCCTTCCTTGAAGTGGATTAGTGAACCAGATGGGCTTTTACAACAATCCAGCAGTTTCATGGTCACTGACTTCTCACCATTACTGATATCAGCATTTTTTATTCCAGATTTATTTTAATTGAATTTAAATTCCCCAGCGGTCATGGTGGGATTTGAACTCATGTCTCCGGATCATTAGTCCAGGCCTCAGGATTACTAGTCCAGTAACATAACCAATATGCTACCGTACTCGATAAAATTGATGCCCTATGTGCCCCATTCCCCCCTGCTTAAATACTGGCTTCTTAGCTCAAATATTCAAGATCAAATTTAGTTGAAAATTACAATTACAAAAGTTGAACTATAATTCTGGTGTTCATTTTGTCTACTTGTTCATTCCTTTATACCTATTTATGTAAAATATTTTGTACAGTAGGATTTCAATGTAACATTTGTGAATGGTTGCATCATTGTCACCATTATTTGGAGGGATATTGCAATAAACAGTAGCAAGACGATGGATATAACCAGACCTCTGCTACAGCAGTGGTTAGTAGCATCCTAAAACAGAATATGGGAATTACATTCCTTTACATTACAGCCCTGCAAATCTGGACAGTTACATAAATAACACTAATCTATTAAATACTGTAGATTCAATTTTTTAGGCCAATACGCAAGTTAAATAGTTTCCGTTTGTCACTTTGGTTTTCTTACAGAAGTTACATTTACACTTTTAACCAAAGGAATTATCTTCAGAAGTCCTTCCATCATTTCTCCAAATAGGCTGCCAGCATTTCTAAAGAACAGAGCATTTCTTTAATATTCCAGCTAAATGGATAACATTTTGTGGTAAGGATTTTTTTTAACTTTACAGCAATCAACTGTAATGTAGTTGACTCAAATGTTTGCAGTGGATTAATTAAGCCGCAGACATTCTGGGGAAGAAGAGTCTATGAACAAAGGCATGTGTTTGTGCAGAGTGATAAAGACTCGGATGATTTATTTAGGCACGGTGCCAAAACCAGAGGCTTTGATTCAGACTTTTTGTACTAGACAGGCTTGGGAAAGTTGATGTCTTAAGTAGATGCTTATGGGAGACTATCGTCAGCAACATGTTCTTAATTATCTACAGTAAAATAAAAATGTGAATTGAGACAGCCAAGTACTGGAAATGACACTGTACAAGCAGAGGCTACATTTGAACTCTAAGCATTCTCGGTTTAGTGCAAATTCTATTTACAGTGCTTCTGTCATGTCCATACTTGTGCTATTGTACTACATTAAATTTGGTGGCACACTGGCTTTAAGCCATTCAATGTGTTACAATTAGCATGGCCTTGGTGCTCGGTGAAAAATATTCCATTGTTTTACATGTTAGAGGGTCATTTATTCCATTCCAAATAGCTGAAGGTTCCAAGTCAAAAGTTCTTCTGCTTTTGGTCGATGACAACCTACTCCGTGCCTGATTTGGCTGCTGCCTGCATGGTCAGAGCTTTGGGCTGCTCTGGATGCCAAATGAAGCCCACACTGGTTAACTATTCCTTTCATTTTGACTCTTCAAAAGGTTTTAGACTGAAAGGAATTTCTCTATCTTCATCCTTCTTAGGTTTGCTTTTGATGACATCTTGCACCTCTGTTCACTCCCTCTACTTCTCCTCCCCTGGGGTTCTGCCTTTTTGGAGTGCTCTGGACAGCAACTGAAGAGCCAAGCATGGTCTTAGCAAGATCTTGTGAGAACAAGAAAATGTTAAAGCTGTTGGTCAAGTCAAAATTAGGAATTTTATGATGTCATGCACATATATATCAGTACCCAATGAACATTTTTTTTGTTATATCAGGACGGCTTATACTTAATAAATGTTTTTCACTCCCCACTAGTTCCATCTGGTACAATTACTAAACGTGAATGGTCCAGCAATTCTTGTGCACAGACTAAATTGGTGTGACTGTAAAGGAAGTCAGGCTAGAAATATGCCAGAGTTTGAAATGGAGTGGGAACTGTTTTCCCATCATCAAGTCAATGACGATGAGCTATGTACCTGAGGCCTTATCCTCATTTTTTCAACTAAAATAATTTTGTTAGTGATTGGTAGCTTATATTATCATCATATTGTCATAAACAATAAATACGAGAGGTGAAAGAGATATACAAGGAAATTACTATATCATACAGCTGAATCATTGGGCTGGATTTTCCAAGCCCCGAGGAGGCGGGTATGGAGGCGGGACAGCCAGTAAGTTTGGAGAAAGTGAGGGCTAATGGCAAACCCGCCCCTATCCCACCTCCGTGCCCTTTTGCCAGGAGGCGGGAAGATGTGTTGCTTCGGGTCCCGTCTCCTGGAGGCGAGAAAGGCATTTAATCCTTTTAACTGCCTGTTAACAGGTAGTTAACAGGCATAAAAAAAGGATTAATGCCATTTTACCTTCACAGGTGAAGGCTTCCCGACCTCGGAGAACCCGCCGGGTTGGAGGAGACGTGAAGGAGGTCTGCGGCGGTTGGAGGCACCTGGAAGTAAGATATAGAGGTGAGTGATGGGTGCAAGTGTGGAGTGGTAAGTATGGAAGGTGAGTGATAAGTTTTAAAAAATGTTCACTTACCTTGTTTTCTTCCTACAGTCTTCAGCCACGCTGGATTGGGAGAGCCGACATCCTCCTTGTCAATTTCACAGACTGGCTGTGGAACCTCTGAACCAACAGCCATGTGAAATCAACAAAGTTGAAAGGTTTGATGAGTCCTGAACACAAAGCCTCATCAAACTACAAAGAATGTCAGTGTTTGACAGCTTCACAGAGCTGTCAAATGCTGACATTTTTTCTTTCAAGAAGTCTTGACAGATAGCACGTCTGATGTTGATGTGCCCCGTCAGTGACTTCCTCCCTAATTGGCCTGCTGAGCCTGCAGGGTGGGCTTAACAAGGTCAATCAGGGGAAAATCCCTCTAGTTGGTCAGGTGAGGATGGAGGTGGGACAATGACATGACAAGCAGCAGCCCTGCCTCCAACTCATCTCCATTCACAAAATCCAGCCCATTAAGTGGAAGAGATCCAACCCATTCCAGACACCTATCAGGGAGGCCTATCTAAATTATAAGATCCCATGGATATTTCCCATAAAGCAAGATTCCAATGACAAAGTGAACACTTCTCTCTCCAAGAGTTTGAATTGTAAGTTCAAAGTGATAATTTGAATCGATCAAAAACAGAGGGTGTGAAATGGGCTCCGAGTGAATCAGCACCCTGTTTAACACCGTACTCGGTTTTCTTTTCCATTCAATACAAGTGAATAAAAATGAAAATCAAGCGCTGTATAAAACAGGTTGCCAATTCGCTATGAACCCATTTCATGTTATTGCTATAGGCCAATTTCACTCCAAGAATCTCCTGACATACAAAGGCCAGGGTGCAAGGGATGTATATTAGAATAGAGCATTGGTATCCTAACGCTGCTGTCAAACTAAAATAACCAAATCCAGTACACACTAAAAGAAGGCAAACAAGAGTCTTTAAGTTATAATTCCCTTATGCAACATGGGGTATAATTTTCACAGGAGCCCTACTGATCATCCATCGTAACTTTGGAGGAAGATCTGCGGCCACCTGAAGAAATGGCGTAAACCCCCCACCCCACCAGTGGAAATTAATGCCACATATTCCTTCCTCTTTTTACATATTCCAATCAAGGTACTCCCTCATCCAAAAGAAGTCAAGCACTACATCCCTACTTACACATCTGATGGACTGTCCTGAATACTTGACACACAACCATAAACACTGAATTGTTGCAATTGTCAACCAAAGGCATTCTGTTACCAAGCTGAGAGTAATCGTCTTCAATTGAAATGGCCAATAAGTGATCTGGATCTTGGGAGAGAATTTGGATGATCAGCCATGATCTCATTAAATGGCGGAACAGGCTCGAGGGGCCGAATGGCCTACTCCTGCTCCTATCTTCTATGTTTCTATGTTTCCTCTTATCCAGTACAAAGGCAATGATCAATTTATCCAATGTGTTTAACATCTTTAAAAATGACAATAGGAAGGCTGGCCTACAGTATTTCAGTTTTGGACGAATATTTGATTTAAATGGTTCTACCCTTTCCCATAGAGAAATTGGTAAGTTAGCATAGCGCTACATATTTACTTCAATTTTTAAAATCAATTGGGCAAGATTACACAAGATCGTTTCATATGCCAGAAGAAAACCTGATGCTCTGGGATATCAACCTGTTGCTAGCCCAATGGAAAGAGAGAACAACAAATGCCTTAAAAAGCACTGCAAAAAAGAAACTAACTTAGACTTAGCTCAATGGACCTTGCATCCCATGACAGCCCAAAATCACTCAGTGAGGCTGCATGATGATACAATGACAGGGATCACAAAATATCATGGCCCAGAATCTGCTGTCCTGATGACGGTGAACAGGAACGGTAGCATAGTGGTTATGTTATTGGATTAGTAATCCAGAGGCCTGCACTAATGATCCAGAGACGTCTGTTCATAATCCCACCACGGCAGCTGGGGAATTTAAATTCAGTTAATTAAATAAATCTGGAATAAAAAGCTAGTGGCAGTAATGGTGACCATGAAACTACCGGATTTTCTTCCCTAAAGGACATTAGTTCACTTAAATTTTTTTAAAAGTTTGTTCCTCTTTATTTCAGGTTTGCCTTTTTCCCAATCTTTGTATTGCTCTCTAACATTTTTAAAAAGTTAGAATTTTAAGAGTTTACCCACTTCCTGCTCACGGTCTATGAGAATTTTGCATTTTGATTGGCTGTTTAGACAGCTTGTTGATGTCACAGGAGCTCGCACTAGGGGATCCCCACTATACTACATTGATTTGAATTACGCGTCGGAAAACCGGAACTTCTCGACACAGGGATCGCGAGATCTTTGTGCGGAGCTTACTTCGAGGCCAGCAGCGAACACCTTTGCTTCACCGCTGACTGCAAGTTCCGGGTCATTGATTTTGTGAGTCAGTGACCACCCACCACCCCCATTGTCAACCTCAGTGATTGAGGCTGCGATTTCGCCATTGGAGGCGGGATCGCGGCGGGAGAGGTCCTTGGCGGGTCCCGGTCCTGCTCCCAGTTCCAGCCGCTCTGTGAAAAGGATTTTCCCCGGATTGGGCTTGTTAAGCCCGCCCTGCGGTTTACCGGCCAATTAAAAGGAAGCGGGTCTGATGATGTCATTTGATGACACGTCATCAGTCGGTTCCCTTAAAGGGACCACGGACACATTCATTTTGACAGTTGTGCTGTGGGGTGCTGCAAACACTGACAAGCACTGCACGGCTGCACCCAGGCTCCCACATGACTCCCTCCATATGAGACCTCCATTGCAGCCTGGTTGCACATTGCACAGGAGGGCCCAAGCAGGGATGTGGTCAGGAGGATCAGGCTGCAGTGGCGCAAACCTTTCATTGATCTCAGCAGATCACAAAACGTTACTGCAAAGCCACACTCAACCTCATCCTGCTGTGCCACTCATCACATCCCCATCACTCTGCCTTCCCTACCCTATTCCTGCACATCCATACTCACACCAACTTACCTTGCACCTCCATCCATCCCTCTCTAACTACATTATCACTTCCCCATCTCAGTAGCCACCCCTCACACTTACCCTAATCCTTGTGCAATCATACCAACTAACAACACATAAGGGTAGGCACTTGGGTGTTTTATGCAATGTCTATGTAAATTTTCTGTTAATGTGTTGTCAAACATTGACATTTTTATTTCCAACACTTTACCTTATTGGACAGATCTGTGCTCACCTTTGGAAGTGTCTTAGTGAGTTCCAGTGAATGTTGAGACATAATTCCCCCCCCCACCCCCCAATTGTGATGAGTGTGAAAGGAATGGCTTGGACATTGTAGGGATGCTTTATGGTGTTGGTGTGGGGTGGTGTCAACCTGGCGCATCATGTGGTAGCCAGGGTTTACAGCATCAAGTGAAGTAAATCTGGCTGTGGTTGTTGGAGGTCATTCATCTCAATCACATGACATCACTGCAGGAGTTCCTCAGGGCAGTGTCCTAGGCCCAACCATCTTCAGCTGTTTCATCAATGACCTTCCCTCCATCATAAGGTCAGAAGTGGGGATGTTCGCTGACGATTGCACACTGTTCAGCACCATACGAGACTCATCAGGTACTGACGCAGTCCGTGTCCATATGCAAGACCTGGACAACATTCAGACTTGGGCTGACAAGTGGCAAGTAACATTCGCACCACACAAGTGCCAGGCAATGACTATCTCCAACAAGCGAGACTCTAACCATCTCCCCTTGACATTCAATGGCATTACCATCGCTGAATCCCCCACTATCAACATCCTGGGGGTTACCATTGATCAGAAACTGAACTGGACCAGCCATATAAATACTGTGGCTACAAGAGCAGGCCAGAGGCTGGGAATTCTGCGGCGAGTGTCTCACCTCCTGACTCCCCAAAGCCTTTCCACCATCTACAAGGCACAAGTCAGGAGTGTGATGGAATACTCTCCACTTGCCTGGATGAGTGCAGCTCCAACAACACTCAAGAAGCTCGACACCATTCAGGATAAAGCAGCCCGCTTGATTGGCACTCCATCCACCACCTTCAACATTCACTCCCTCCACCACCGACGCACTGTGGCTGCAGTGTGTACCATCTACAAGATGCACTGCAGCAACTCGCCAAAGCTCCTTCAACAGCACCTTCCAAACCCGCGAACTCTACCACTTAGAAGGACAAGGGCAGCAGACGCATGGGAACATCACCACCTACAAGTTCCCCTCCAAGCCACACACCATCCTGACTTGGACCTGTATCGCCGTTCCTTCACTGTCGCTGGGCCAAAATCCTGGAACTCCCTTCCTAACAGCATTGTGGGTGTACCTACACCATATGGACTGCAGCGGTTCAAGAAGGCGGCTCACCACCATCTTCTCAAGAGCAATTAGGGATGGGCACTAAATGTAGGCCTAGCCAGCCAGCGACGCCCACATCCCATCAATGAATAAAAAAAATAAAAAAAATGTTGTCGGGTGCTGATGCCCTGTGTCCTGTGCAGCATCAGGTGATTGCGGAGAAGGTTGGTGATGTTGGTGTTGGGGCTGATCGTGGAGGGATTCAGAGGACCAAGGTGAGATTTTTTCAAGGGCACTGATGTTGCTGGAATAGATGGCAGCTGAAGTTGCGATGACAGAAGCGATCTGTCAATGGCGAGACAGCTTGCTCCAAGGAGGTGACAGTGGATAGAGTGTTTACTCCAAACACTTCCAAACTGCATACAGCTCAAAAGTGTCTTCCAAGTCCTGAAGGCTCAAGCTTCTGACATTGGAAAGTGAACAGCTGTGAAATGGTAGCTTTCATACCACTTTTGCAGCTATCACCTATTCACAGCAATGGGAAGACATAGAAACATAGAAGATAGGAGCAGGAGTAGGCCATTCGGCCCCTTGAGCCTGCTCCGCCATTCAATGCAATCATGGCTGATCATCCAAATTCAGTACCCGGTCCCTGCTTTCTCCCCATACCCCTTGATCCCTTTAGCCTTAAGAAATATATCCAACTCCTTCTTGAATATATTTAATGAACTGGCCTCCACCGCCTTCTGTGGTAGAGAGTTCCACAGGTTCACCACTCTCTGGGTGAAGAAATTCTTCCTCATTTCTGTCCTAAATGGCCTACCCTTTATCCTTAGACTGTGTCCCCTGGTTCTGGACATCCCGACCATCGGGAACATCCTTCCTTCATCTAGTCTGTCCAGTCCGGTCAGAATTTTATAAGTTTCAATGAGATCACCTCTCATTCTTCTAAACTCCAGCAAGTACAAACCCAATCGACCCAATCTCTCCTCATACGTCATTCCTGCCATCCCAGGTATCAGCCTGGTGAATCTTCACTGAACTCCTTCCATGGCAAGAACATCCTTCCTCAGATAAGGCGATCAAAACCGCACACAATACTCAAGATGTGGTCTCATCAAGGCCCTGTACAACTGCAGCAAGACATCCTTGTTCCTATACTCAAACCCTCTCACTACGAAGGCCAACATACCATTTGCCTTCTTAACCGCCTGCTGCACCTGCATGCTTACCTTCAGCGACTGGTGCACAAGGACACCCAGGTCTCATTGCACTTCCCCTTCTCCCAATCTATTGCCATTTAGATAATAATCTGCCTTCCTGTTTTTGCCACCAAAGTGGATAACCTCACATTTATCCACGTTATATTGCATCTGCCATGTTTCTGCCCAATCACCCAACATGTCCAAATCATCCTGGAGTTTCTCGACATCCTCCTCACAGCACACACGCCCACCCAGCTTTGTGTCGTCTGCAAATTTGGAGATATTACATCTAGTTCCCTCGTCTAGATCATTAATATATATTGTGAATTGCTGGGGTCCAAGGACCGATCCCTGCGGTACCCCACTAGTCAATGTCTGCCACTCGGAAAAAGACCCGTTTATTCCAACTCTTTGCTTTCTGTCTGCCAACCAGTTCTCTATCCAAGTCAATACCTTGCCCCCAATCCCATGTGCCTTAACTTTACACTGAGAACCCGATCTACTTACCTGATGTGATCTCCGAACGACGTAAACCTCGTTAAAAAAGTGGAAAAATAGAAATAGGCTGGCAAAATAATAGTTAACAAACGTTCAACTATCTTAAATGCCTCCCCCACCACTTGGTGTCGGGTCTGTTCTGAAATCGCAGACTCGACGCTTTGGAAACTTACATGGTTTGGAGCAGGTTCCAACCCGCTGTCAATCATTTTAATTTTGTCAACAGACCCGTCTCCAAACCCGCACTCTGAGTGCCGGCAAAATTCAGCCCAGAGAGTTCCTTTATGCAAGTTGCTCAAGATCAAGAATGAAGAGAGCAGAATCCGAGGAGAGAGAGCGTGTGGCAGTAACATGATTTTACTAAAGTCAGTTGAAGGAGAGCAAACTAGAAAAATAAATAAAGATAGTAGAAAAAATAGGAGGAAATAGTTTGCAGGGAGGAAAGAGGTAAGTATAAAGAGCGTTCGTTGTATGTTTGTGACAATAATGTTGACAGCCATGGAGCATCCCAAATATACAGATATTTCTGGTTTGCTAGCCTGAAATTTCTGACAACAGTGCTTCTTTAATACTTTTCCCTCAATGAAAGCTACCATTTTTAAAAACATGTATTAATACACCTGTTTCAATAGAAGCTTCCTCTTCTAGTGAAGGCAAAAGGTTTGGCAATCTTTGAAAAAATATTCTGTTATAAGTAGTTTATAACACTGTGAAAAAACAATTGTAGAACAGCTGCAGAAAATTCCAGGAGGCTTTTTTCAGAATCTCATTCTAGGTCTGCCTTAACCTTCTGACCATTTCATATTGGTTTAATATTATCCATCAAAATCTTTGTTATTCAGTTTATAATGTAAGGGGAAATCAAGGGATATGGAGATGGGGCAGGAAAGTGGAGTTGAGGTCGATGATCAGCCCTGATCTTACTGAATGGCGGAGCAGGCTCGAGGGGCCGAATGGCCGACTCCTGCTCTTATTTGTTATGATCTTATGTTCTTATCACATTTGTAGTACAGCATTGAAAAAATCCTCTGTTTAACAAAATACAGCACTTGTTAACCCTTCAACTTCTTATTTCCCAGTGCATGTTTCATAATGAATCATCGTTAGCAATGATTATTTTGGATGCTTAATTTCTTTAGAACAAACTATACTCCCGCAGACATGAATTTGCTTGAAACCATCCTCCAAACAAGCAACGCTTTCAAAATCTTTTCATACTCAATTTTAGATCAACAACAAACTAGACATTTGCCTACTAACTGTAATTCAAAAGTAATTCATTGGTTGTGAAGTGCTTTGGAACATCCTGAGGATGTGATAAGGTGGATTATGTAAAAGCACATTCTTTCTTCGACAACGTGTATTAACACTTTATGGGGTGTGGGTTATGCCCAGCAACTCCCAAACAGCAAGATCCTTGATTAGGACCAGGCTGTCTAAGACGAGAGGGTAAACAAAAAGCTGATTCTATTCACTGCACTCTTTCCCATTTCTTAATGGCTCAATCAAGAGTGGCAGAGGCCTAGAAGATCAATTCTTGCCCAATAAATCAGTCAGAGGATGAAGCCAGGTGCAGGCGAACATGATTTATGAAAGCAGAATTATAAATATTAAAAAAAAAATAGAAAATGTCTTTAAAATCAATGTACATGTAATAGATAATTACCTGGAATTTCAACTAAAATGGGCTAAAAATGGCTGTTGAGGTAACTTCTGCTGAAGTAACAGCAGAAGATCAGAAGAACCCCATGGAAATTCAGTGTCAATACCATAAAAAATAGAAAATGACTGCAAAAAGAAATAAAGTGTGAAGAACCACTTATTAGGCCCAAGAAATCCTGGGAGTCCACTCCGTCGGTGCAAGAGCAAAATTCATCTTCCCTAGTCTAAGGCCAGAGACCCCGTTGCAATGCTGGGAATGGGGTCACCTGTGTGGCAGGGGCAGACTGTCCTTGGGTTCATTAGTGGTGCCCGCCCCGAATCACCAGCAGAATGTCGAATGGCGGCATGTTGCTCAAATGGCAGCGAGGAGACCTGGCGAGGCTCAAAAAGAAGCGACCTCTTCTAGTCTTTGGCTCCAAATGGAATAAGAAGGCCTCCTGGAAATGTAATTGATTCCCTGCAGGTTCAATTTCCCTTGAAAATACCCTTACAGATTTTAATGAGACTCACGCGCTCAGCTGGTGTGAGTTGCACTGAGGCCCAAGAACGGCATAAATGGCAGAATTTCCCAGAGAAGCCTGGAAATTCCCTCGACATGCCCCCTTGACATGGGAGGGCTGCAGGCAGAAGATGTACCATAGCCCCCTGTTGGAAAATGACTGCAAGGAAAAAAATAGGGTTGAATCTCGACAGAGCCAATTTCCACCTCAGATTTGGTTGCTGATGGCCAATCCGCCTGTTTTCCACCCTTGATTTAGGCTGGAATTTTGGGTTCAATGTTGCAAGGCTTCTACCCCCTGTCAAATAAAGAGAGCAGAGGGGAAGAGCCAACAGCTCACTTAATTTGGATTGGTCATTTGATAGCACATGGATACCACTTGCAATATTCTGGAATCTTGGACACCCTGCTACCTGGGAAAAATATGTGTACTGTCGAGCTGATGTCTCCTTTCTGCAGGGAAAGTGATGAGCTTGTTGCCCCTTGCAAAATAGGCCTCTGTGAATGGCTGACTGACTAATCTGGCATATGTCACCAGTGCTGGGTTGGAAGGTCTGGTAACATAAAAGTTTAATGCAGGAATGCCCTTTATGCCCATGGGTGAGCCACCCATTTGGTAAAAGTCATCTGCAGGTTGGTCTCTAGGAGATGGTATTCATATATACCAGCCTCTTTTGTGAAGTAGAAACACCCTCTGACATGCCCAGAAAGGACTGTGTGTATATAACTTGATCTTTAGCTGTATCTGTCTTCCTTATCCCCTTAAGAACTCAAATCTAGGAGCACCTTTGAAATCCCCAAAGGAATTGCCATCCTGTCTACCTTCGTTGCTTCAAGCACAATAGCAGCTGGAAACCAGATAGTTATAAAAAAGTGTTTGAAATAAAAGTCTTGCAATACAAAAAATATAGGCCTAAACACCTAAATCCAGAGTGGGACCTATTTCCATAACTTTTGAAGCCTTTGTAAGATTTGCGCTGATCATCAGCAGAGCTGCTAAAAAACCTACACTGCTACAGTTGAGCCCACACTACCATAGTTAAACCCACACTTCCTACAAACTGAAACATGACATTATGCACCAAATAATTTGGGAAGTAGCATGCTGGGGTGAACAATAAATCCCTTACGCTTCCTATAAGATCACTGGAAATAGTAATCTCAGATCTCTCTGAATATTGGGCAAACACCATCACTAACAAACCATTCATCTCAGGCTAAAAACTACCAATCAGGTTTATTAACAACTAAAATTAAACAGAAGAGCAAACACCAAATTTCACTAGATTACAGTAAAAGAATATGTGATTTTGGACCTGTGTTTAAAAATGTTTCAAAAATAATAAATGTCTTGAAACTTTAATAATTACGATAATTTATATTATTATCCCCATTGGTATTCTCATTAGACCCAGCTCATTTAACTGTCTGATGAAGCAGAGATCCACTAAAGTACATTGATTCAATGCCTCAATGATATCCCCATTTCCTTTGAAGACTTAACAGTGACAAAGGAAGACCAAAAAGGTTTATTTCAAAATTAAACACAGCTTTTAAGCATGGTAGGGTTCAAAGACATCAGGCTGGTCTCTCAGAAACCCATCTCTAATCATTCACCCACTTTCAGGACAAAGCAAGGCTATACAGGGCTTATATGTAGGACCCATATTAAATGACTCTGGATCACTTTTACAGTTAATCACCGCACCTCAGGAAGGATATATTGGCCTTGGAAGGGGTGCAGCGCAAATTCACCAGAATGATACCAGGGCTAAGAGTGTTAAATTATGAGGACAGGTTGCATATCCTTGATTGTATTCCCATGATTAAGGGGTGATCTAATTGAGGTGATTAAGATGATTAAAGAATTTGATAGGGTAGATGGAGAGAAACAATTTTTTCTCGTGGGTTGTCCAGAACAAGGGGGCATAACCTTAAAATTAGAGCTAGGCTGTTTAGGGATGATGTCAGGAAACACTTCTTCACACAAAGAGTAGTGGAAATCTGGAACTCTCTCCCTCAAAAAGCTGTTGAGCCTGGGTCAATTGAAAATTTCAAAACTGAGATTGATAGATTTTTGTTAAATCAAATCAAATCAAATCAACTTTTATTGTCATTGTTAGTGCACAAGTGCAGTACAACTAAATGTAGGCTTGCGGCTCCCGAGAGTGTACATTTAGATTAAGACATTTAAACATTCAACATACATTTGGCTTGTAATACATTAACATAAACATAACCATAATAAAGTGCATTGGCAGATGTGCAGGCTTTAGAGTTTATTTGTAGAGTTCAGTAGGATGACAGCCGTGGTAAAGAAGCTGTTCCTAAATCTGGTCGTACGGGTGCGAATGCATCTGTAGCGTCTCCCAGATGGCAGGAGGGCGAACAGACTGTGGCTGGGGTGGGTAGGGTCTTTGATGATGGACCGTGAGGGTATTAAGGGTTATGGAACCACAACATGAATTGAGTTAAGATACAGATTAGCCATGATCTAACTGAATGGTGGAACAGGCTCGAGGGGCTGAATAACTTACTCCTACGTTTCTAAGCGATCCTGTATTTCATATGGATTTGGCAACTAACGCCTATTAAGTTCTCCTAGACAGGAGTGACTCATCTGCCCCTTTGAAGTTGCTGTAGCATGAAATAAACAATGTGTATTTCAGGTGCACACTGACAATCTGTTTGTAGCAAGCAGTAATAAAATTAAAGTGGCCAGCCACTCCCCAAATTCCCTGAGGAACTATCAAGAATAGAGCCTTTTTTTTATTTGAAATAAGACAGATTTCCAATCAGTTAAACATGATTCCACTTTTGGCATCCAGTAACACATCCAGGTGAGGACAACACAAATCAAATGTTCACTTTACTCTGCCCCAACATGACTTAATCCCAAGTCTCAGAAGGATGCCTTTATTATGAGTGTGAATTTTTCCACTTCCCACACCAGCCATTCTGAGAGTCTTTCTGAGTGAAGGAGACAATTCGGTAGCAAATTATAAGCTGATTCATACTCTGGACGGGCAACCATTAGAAACTGGGATGAAACTCCCCAAATTCATTTCACGCAAAACTCTGAAGGGGTAATTGAATGGATTTGCATTTCTGGTATGGAGCTTCAGCCCCTGACAGAATGTGGGGGCCGTCTCTCCCTGACTTTCCAACCAATGGAAGACTGTGGGGAGAGCATGCTCAAATTCCCCTATGTGCTCTCAGTGGTTGAAGCTCCACACCAGGAGTGCAATTTCATAAAATGACCTCTTTACAGCCTTCCTGAGAATTGACTTTCATACTTTCAGTCTGGGTTGTTTTCAAACCTGGATTCCGGATGTGAATGAACAATGTGTTGACCCCTGCAATGGCATCATCGGCATCATTATTTGCTTACATCATAAGCAATCCTAATGTGTTGCTGACTGTTTTGTTGCACAAGCAACTGAGGCTGCTTTAATATGAAATTCATATGAACAGTATTATAAAAAAAATAATAGCAGTGTTTAGCACACAAACACAATCTCATGGTTCAGGTGAAGTGTACGAACACTAAACCCTGCTGCTGGTTGGAAACCAGGCAAGCGGGCAATTAAAATGGTCCGTGGAATGTACCCGCTCTGATTCTGCTGTATTCCTACGGGCTCCGATCTTAACCTGCTCTAATGAGCAGCTGGAAGCCTGGGGTGTCCTTTAAATATGCTGATCAGGCTTTGATGATGTCATCGAGTCCCGACTGGAATTTTAACCATTGTGGCTTCTCCGCCAGGCCAACCCAGTGGGAAGAGGAGCCAGAAGAGGCCTAAAAAGGTAAATGGATTTTACTGTCTTTATGGGGCCAGGAAGATCAGGCGTGTTCCTCCATGCCACACAAGGAAAGTTTAGGCCTCCCTTACCCTGAATTTCCCCCCATCCCCCCGACTGCAAGCCCCTCCTAACCATTTACCTGAATGGCGGCCTCCTGCCAACCGACATCCCGCTCCTGCCCACCGGCCAGCTGGATGGTTTGCTGTCCGCCTTGGCTTTCTCCTGCACAGCTCCCGCCCTGAGTTAAAATCGGGGCTTAAGCTTCTTTTTCTTGGTTTATAATGTTATTTGAATTTTGACAGTACATTATTACTTTTCATTATGAGAGTTACTGATAATTTCACTGCCCCAAAAAGGGTTAACTTATTGCAAAAGTGAAAATTTAAAACTGTATTTCACTCTAGTTATTTATTACTTAATGACCCACTTTACACAATGCGTGCCAGAACATGCTTAAAAATTAAATCATCTTATTCTTGGACTGTTGTACCCTTTTTTTCCCCATGCTCAATAATGTGCTCTTGTATCACACTATTAGCAATACAGTATCCTTCAAGTAACTATTATAATTGCAAAATACTGCGGATGCTGGAAATCTGAAATAACAACAGAAAATGCTGGAAATATTCAGCAGGCCAGGCAGCATCCGTGGAGAGAGAAACAGAATTAACGTTTCAGGTCTGGGACCCTTCATCAGAACTGGAAAAAGCTGGAGATGTAACAGATATTAAGCAGGTGCAGAGACAGGGGGGGGGGGGTTAGGAGGGGAGGAAGAAATAGAAAGAACATCCTGTACTTTTGTAAGAAGCAGGAAAGATAAAACGTTGCAAATGGGAATGGCAAAAATCATACTGCATGAAAAATGGGGGCAGGGATAATTATCTGAAATTGTTGAACTCAATGTTGAGTCCGTGTGGTAAACCACTGTATTGTATATTGCCACCTCTGGGTGGCGCTGTGTATGGAGGCATGCCTCAGCTGACTCCACCCACCACTGTGTGGGTTTCGTTCAGACTTGTTCAGTCACTCACGAAGAAGCATGGTCTCTTCTTAGCTAATAAAAGCCTTATTCATCTCTTCTTTCGACTCGTCATCTCTTCTTCGACTCATCACCTTTTATGAAGTAATTGATAAGCGTATCAATTTTATTAGCTAAAAGTTAAATGGCGACACCTGAGGAGCAACAACAGCAACGGATACAGCAGACATTGCTGAGAGCCCTCAGACCACCACGCCTGGACCTCGACCCTCAAGAGGTGGGTGCATCAGCCAAGTTTGAACACTGGCTGAGCTGCTTTGAATCCTTCCTCGCAATCTCACAGGTTACAGAGGAGGATCACAAACTGAAAATTTTGACCGCCCAGGTGAGCCATCAAGTATATATGCTAATCCGGGACTCTAATACGTACGTGGCGGCCCTCGAGCTACTAAAAGGGCAATATACGCGCCCAGTGAACACAATTTACGCCCGACACCTCTTGGGATCCCGCAGGCAGCAACCGGGAGAATCGGTAGGGGCATTTGCACGGGCGCTACTGGCACTCTGCAGAGACTGCGATTGTAAAGCGGTAACGGCTGTGGAGCACGCGCAGGGACTCGCCTGTGATGCCTTCGTCAGGGGCCTCCAGTCAGACCACACCCGGCAGAGACTGCTAGAAAGCAAGGAACCCGACCTGAAGACGGCCATTGCCCTTGCGCTCTCGTTAGAGGAGGCCCACCGAAACCTCGAGGCATACCCCCGTAACGGCGCCGAGACATGGCAATCGAAACCGTGGGACACGGGACCGCCGCCCCCGGCACCAACCGCTGCAGCGACCCAACCGAGACAGCAGCCTCCGGTAAGAACTGCTTCGATGCCCAGTAACCAGGCCCAAAAATGCTATTTCTGTGGCCAGTTAAAACATCCCAGAGCGCACTGCCCAGCTAAGACAGCTACCTGCTCGGGCTGCGGGAAGAAAGGCCATTACGCTAACGCCTGCAAGGGGAAGCCAGCCAGCAGCGCAGCGTGCGGGCCGTGGGAGCAGCCATCTTATCCGCCATTTTGTGTACCCCCGGCCGCATGGCATCCGCCGCCATCGTATCCAACGCACTCAACCGCCATTTCGTCACCGGAACCGACCACCGTCTCGGCGGATGACTATAATGACTCACTAAGCCACATACTGGCCTCCGTGACGCTGGATCAAGCCCTCCCTCACCATCTATCCAGCTCCATGATGGATATCGCGGTAAACGGCCGCGCCACCAGTTGCCTGATCGACAGCGGGAGCACAGAGAGTTTCGTCCACCCCGACACGGTACGTAGCCACTCCCTCACGATTCTGCCAACGCACCATCGCATTTCTATGGCGTCCAAGTCCCAGTCAATGGACATCAGCGGCTACTGTGTGGTGACCCTGTCAGTAGGGGGCACTGAATATAAAAAATTTAAACTGCTAGTCCTGCCCCGTCTTTGCGCTGCCGTCCTGCTAGGGTTGGATTTTCAGTGCCACCTTAAGAGTGTCACACTAGCATATGGTGGACCCCTCCCCCCACTCACAGTCTGCAACCAACAACTTTTAAATCGCCCGCTGCAAACCACCTGCAGCCTTTCCACATTAAAAGTCCCCCCCCCTCCCCTGTTCGCTAACCTCACCCGCGACTGTAAACCCATCGCTACCAAAAGCAGGCGGTACAGTGCCGGGGACAGAGCTTTTATCAGCTCTGAGGTGGAGCGGCTATTGAAGGAGGGCATTATCGAAGGTAGCACTAGCCCCTGGCGAGCCCAGGTTGTAGTCGTTAAAACCACTGCAAAACGCCGCATGGTAATCGACTACAGCCAAACCATAAACCGGTACACCCAGCTGGACGCGTACCCCCTCCCTCGCATATCTGATATGGTCAATCAGATTGCGCAATACAAAGTATTCTCCACCATCGACCTTAAGTCAGCGTACCACCAGCTGCCCATCCGCCATGAGGACCGCCAGTATACTGCCTTCGAGGCAAACGGCCGCCTCTACCACTTCCTTAGGGTCCCCTTCGGCGTCACCAACGGGGTTTCGGTCTTCCAAAGGGAGATGGACCGAATGGTTGACCAGAACGCGCTGCGGGCAACCTTCCCCTATTTGGATAACGTCACCATCTGCGGCCACGACCAGCAGGACCACGACGTTAATCTAGCAAATTTCCTCCGTACGGCCCAACGGCTGAACCTAACGTACAATAAGGAAAAATGTATGTTTCACACCAAGCGCCTGGCCATCCTCGGCTGCGTGGTGGAGAACGGAGTCATCGGGCCCGACCCCGACAGAATGCGCCCCCTAATGGAGCTACCCCTTCCCCACTGCCAAAAAGCACTGAAGAGATGCCTGGGGTTTTTCTCCTACTACGCCCAGTGGGTGCCCCTCTATGCAAACAAAGCCAGGCCCCTCATCAAAGCCACCTCCTTCCCCCTGACACCAGAGGCGTGTGCAGCCTTCACTCTTATCAAGAACGATATCGCGAAGGCCGCAATGCACGCGGTGGATGAGTCCATCCCCTTCCAAGTGGAGAGCGATGCCTCCGACTTCGCCCTAGCCGCGACCCTTAACCAGGCGGGCAGACCCGTGGCCTTTTTCTCAAGGACCCTCCAGGGCCCCGAGACGAGACACTCCTCCGTCGAAAAGGAGGCCCAGGCTATTGTAGAAGCGGTGCGTCACTGGAGGCATTACCTGGCCGGGAAACGATTTACCCTGCTCACTGACCAGCGTTCAGTAGCTTTTATGTTTAATAATAAGCAGAGGGGTAAAATCAAGAACGACAAGATCTTGAGGTGGAGAATCGAACTCTCCACCTACAATTATGATATCTTGTATCGGCCAGGGAAACTCAATGAGCCCCCAGATGCCCTATCACGTGGTACATGCGCCAACGCGCAGAGTGATAGGCTGCAGTCCCTCCACAATGACCTCTGCCACCCGGGGGTCACCAGGTTTTTCCATTTTATCAAATCCCGTAACCTGCCCTACTCCATCGAGGAGGTCAGGACCATGACCAAGAGCTGCCAAATCTGCGCCGAGTGCAAACCGCACTTCTATAGGCCGGACAGAGCAAGCCTGATCAAGGCCACCCGCCCCTTCGAACGCCTGAGCGTCGATTTTAAAGGGCCCCTCCCCTCCGCTGACCGCAATGTGTACTTCCTCAACATAGTTGATGAGTACTCCCGTTTCCCCTTTGCCATCCCTTGCCCAGACATGACCAGTACCACGGTCATCAAGTGTCTGAATGACATCTTCGCTCTGTTCGGGTTCCCCAGCTATATACATAGCGACAGGGGCTCATCGTTCATGAGCGACGAACTTCGGCAGTACCTGCTAACAAGAGGTATCGCCACGAGCAGGACCACCAGTTACAACCCCCGGGGGAACGGCCAGGTGGAAAGGGAGAACGCGAGGTTTGGAAGGCAGTCCTCTTAGCACTAAAATCTAAGGGCCTTCCGACCTCCCGCTGGCAGGAGGTCCTCCCTGCAGCGCTCCACTCCATTCGGTCACTGCTTTGTACTGCCACTAATGCGACCCCTCATGAGAAAATGTTCGTTTTCCCCCGGAAGTCTACATCGGGAACCTCGCTACCGGCATGGTTGACTTCTCCTGGGCCCGTCCTACTGCGGAGGCACGTGAGGACGCATAAAACGGACCCCCTGGTCGAGCGGGTGCACCTCCTACACGCCAACCCCCAGTATGCCTGGGTGACATACCCAGACGGGCGGGAGGACACGGTCTCCATACGAGATCTCGCACCCTCGGGTACCCCTGAATTACCACCATTATCCCCCTTACCACCGTTATCCCCCTTACCACTGTTATCCCCCACCACCCCTCCCAACCCAACCCCTGCAGACGGCATGCCAAAGCCCCAGGAATCTTCGCCAACCACCCAGACACCAGACCCGACGTCGGATGCTGCAACACCACCGCCGCCACCACGACGATCAGGACGTCAGATAAGGCCTCCTGATAGACTTAACTTGTAGTACCCTTCACCCCGCCGGACTTCACATTAAACAAGGGGTGAATGTGGTAAACCACTGTATTGTATATTGCCACCTCTGGGTGGCGCTGTGTATGGAGGCATGCCTCAGCTGACTCCACCCACCACTGTGTGGGTTTCGTTCAGACTTGTTCAGTCACTCACGAAGAAGCATGGTCTCTTCTTAGCTAATAAAAGCCTTATTCATCTCTTCTTTCGACTCGTCATCTCTTCTTCGACTCATCACCTTTTATGAAGTAATTGATAAGCGTATCAGTCCGGCAGGCTGCAAAGTGCCCAATCGAAAGATGAGGTGCTGTTCCTCAAGCTTACGTTGAGCTTCATTGGAACAATGCAATAGCCCGAGGACAGAGAGATCAGAGTGGGAGTGAAGCGGTGAATTAAAGTGACAGGCGACTGGAAGCTCAGGGTCACCCGTACGGACTGAACGGAGGTGTTCCGCAAAGCGGTCGCCCAATCTGCGTTTGGTCTCCCCAATGTACAATGTGCAAGCGCAGGAGATGCAACACATGCCTTTTTACCTCCTCCCTTCCCACTGTCCAGGGCCCCAAACACCCCTTCCAGGTGAAACAGCGATTTACTTGTACTTCTTGCAATTTAATATACTGTATTCGCTGCTCACGATGCGGTCTCCTCTACATAGGCCAGATACAATTAGCACTGTCATGGACTCTATTCATTTTATTTATTCTCTTGAGAGAGGTGACTAACCAGAGGTAAACTTCTAAGATAAAGTAATATGACATTTCTTTCCAACCTCCAAGATAATTCACTGAAATTCCAAAATATCAGCCGACTATTTAACCCTGACCAATTGCATTCTACAGATGACATCTCCATGACTCTAGCAACACTGAAACTATTTATATTTGATCATCTATGCCTGTACATATAATCTTCAATCCCATTTGTAACTAGCTACATAACCAGCTCATTTTACGTAAGTTTAACTGCTTTTGCTGGAAGTGAGATTCCACATTGTGGGGGGAATCAAAATCTTCCAATCTTCACTTAATGCATGTCAGAAGATACTTAATTGGGCCACAGATAAGCAGGACATTAGCTTTATAGGGATGAGCTGCTGGGAACCGATTGCCTTCAGTGATTCCCTATGGCCCAACTAGCCCATCCAGTCAGGTGGGACGACATTTCAGCCAGCTGTGAGACTCAGCTGTTTTACCAACAGGCAAAGAGCTGAGTCTCACAGCTGGCTGAAGTGTCAGGAGTCTGAGAAGACTGAAAACAGAAGTTAGCTGGGCTTCCTATTTATGCGGGGTGATTGGTGAAACAGGATGAATTAGTTTCCACTGAGATTTCCTGATTAAACAACGTTTACTGTACTAATGTTTTATAGTTTTGCAATCACAGTCAGAGTTAAATAACCTGATTACTCCTACATGATCCATCCCTCTAAGCATTTTAGAGGCCCGCATCATGTTCCTACTCAATCTTCTTTTCTGTGTAGATAAATGTAAGGTAATGCACACTCATGCAGCAAACTTGAAAAATGTGCACACAATGAGTGATTACCTGTTAGCAAAAGTGGGAAAGGAAGACTGGAGTGTGATTACTGATCATTCACAGAAAGTATTAGAGCAATCTCAAGATTGTTAGTGGAAACACTATGCTTTAGTCCAATATAACACACTGCCAAGCCTGCGTTTAGGATTCTATGGCATATTTTAGTTTTATTTTCACTATGGTTGTAATGAAAATTGTATTATTACAATGAAAAGTGATCATTTTTCATCACCTTATCTCAGTGTAAAGTAGGACAGAACACTCATTGTGACCATCAATCATCAACTGGGGACACTGGAAGTGATTACAAGCTACTGACACAATGACCATTTTGAATGTGACATTGCAGGCAAGGTGGACTTAATGGAGATACCCACTGAACAACATAACTTACACATCGGGCAGGATTTTCATTGGGCCGTGGAGGCGGGATTGGAGGCGTGTGGGGGGTTAAAATCCCGAAATCGGGGGGCACGAACTCATCCCGCCCCCAACCCACCTCCATGCCACTTTCAAAGGAGGCGGGTACCCGACCGCACTGGGACCCGCCTCCCTGAGGCGGGAAGGGGATTAGTGCCAATTAACTGCCTGTTAAAAGGTAGTTAACAGGCAGTTTTTAGCCTAATCCCTATTTTCATCCCTGAAGTGTGGGATTCCCGATGGCTCCAAACCACACCAAGTTAGCGAGGTGGGCCGTCGGGATGAAGGGCTTGGAGGGGTTGAGATGTCCGGTGTTCAGGAGAGTGATGGGTGCATGAGTGCAGAGATAAGTGTGTTTGGTGTGTTTAAAGAAGTTGTACTTACATGTACTTACCTTTACAGCCTTCCTTCCTTCAGGTCTCGGGAGTCCCTCATCTCACCGGCACAGAAAACAGAATGGCCGCGATCTGTCAAAAGTTCCAGCATTCTGCTTTCTGTTCTGTTGAGATCTCTAAATCAAAAGGTCTTGACAGATGAAATATCAATCTGTGACGTCACCTGTTGCCGGGTGGCCCTTAATTGGCCTGCTGAGCCCGCTGGGCGGGCTCAACAAGGTCAATCAAGTCAAAATCGCGTGGGTTGACTAGAACTCGATGGAGGCGGGACTACAACCCCGAACGTTGTAGTCCTGCCTCCTACCCGATTCCTCAATGAAAATCCAGCCCATGGTGTTTCTGGAAAAGTCATTTTAACCAACCAAGAGGAAACCAAACCACTTTAAACATTCACTCCCTCCACCACCGCCGTACCCTGGCTGGAGTTTGCACCATCTACAAGATGCACTGCAGCAACTCGCCAAGGCTTCTACGGCAGCACCTTCCAAACTCGCAACTTCTTCCATCTAGAAGGACAAGGGCAGCAGGTGCATGGAAATACCACCAACCCCTAGTTCCCCTCCAAATCACACACCATCCTGACTTAGAAGTATATCGCTGATGCTTCATCGTCGCTGGGTCAAAATCCTGGAACTCCCTACCTAATAGCACTGTGGGAGTACCTTCACCACACGGACTGCAGCGGTTCAATGATGTGGAATCTGTATGGGTAGAACTGAGAAATACCAAGGGGCAGAAAACGTTAGTGGGAGTGGTATATAGACCTCCAAACAGTAATGTGGAGGTTGGGGATGGCATTAAAAGGGAAATTAGAGAAGCGTGCAATAAGGGCACAGCAGTCATCATGGGTGACTTTAATCTACATATAGATTGGGCTAAACAAATTAGTAACAATACTGTGGAGGAGGAATTCCTGGCGTGTTTAAGGGACGGTTTCCTGGACCAATATGTCGAGGAACCAACCAGAGATCAGGCCATCTTAGACTGGGTATTATGTAACGAGAAAGGATTAATTAGCAATCTTGTTGTACAAGGCCCCTTGGGTCGGAGCGATCATATGATCGAATTCTTCATTAAGCTGGAGAATGAAGTAGTCGACTCAGAGACTAGGGTCCTAAATTTAAATAAAGGAAACTATGATGGTCTGAGGCGCGAGTTGGGTAGGATTGATTGGGGAATGTCACTCAAAGGGTTGACGGTGGATAGGCAATGGCAAACATTCAAAGACCGCATGGATGAACTACAGAATTTGTTCATCCCAGTTTGGCATAAAAATAAAACAAAAAAGGTGACTCAACCGTGGCTAACAAGGGAAATTAGGGATAGCATAAGATCCAAGGAGAGGACATATAAATTGGCCAGAAAAAGCAGTAAACCTGAGGATTGGGAGCAGTTTAGGATTCAACAAAGGAGGACAAAGGGATTAATTAAGAAAGGGAAAATAGAATATGAGAGTAAGCTTTCAGGGAACATAAAAACTGACTGTAAAAGCTTTTATAGATATGTGCGAAGAGAAAAAGATTGGTGAAGTCAAGCGTAGGTCCCTTGCAGTCAGAATCAGGGGAATTTATAATGGGGAACAAAGAAATGGCAGACCAATTAAATACATATTTTGGTTCTGTCTTCACAAAGGAGGACACAAATAACCTCCCAGAGATGTCGGGGAACATAGGGTCTGATGAAAGGGAGGAACTGAAAGAAATCAGTATTTGTAGGGAAATGGTGTTAGGGAAATTGATGGGATTGAAGGCCGATAAATCCCCAGGGCCTGATAATGTACATCCTAGGGTACTTAAGGAAGTGGCCCTAAAAATAGTTGATGCTTTGCTGATCATCTTCCAGCATTCGATGGAATCTGGAACAGTACCCATGGATTGGAGGGTAGCTAATGTTACCCCACTATTCAAAAAAGGTGGTAGAGAGAAAACGGAGAATTACATCGCCTGACATCGGTAGTGGGGAAAATGCTAGAGTCCATTATAAAAGATGTAATAGCAGAGCACTTGGAAAACAGTGACAGGATCGGACAAAGTCAACATGGATTTACAAAAGGTAAATCGTGCTTGACTAATCTACTGGAATTTTTTGAGGATGTAACTGGTAAAATAGATAAGGGAGAACCAGTGGATGTGGTGTATTTGGACTTTCAGAAGCCTTTTGATAAGGTCCCGCATAAGAGATTAGTGTGTAAAGTTAAGGCACGTGGGATTGGGGGCAAGGTATTGACTTGGATAGAGAACTGGTTGGCAGACGGAAAGCAAAGAGTTGGAATAAACAGGTCTTTTTCCGAGTGGCAAGCAGTGACTAGTGGGGTACTGCAGGGATCGGTCCTTGGGCCCCAGCTATTCACAATATATATTAATGATCTAGACAAGGGAACTAGATGTAATATCTCCAAATTTGCAGACGGCACAAAGCTGGGTGGGCGTGTGTGCTGTGAGGAGGATGCCGAGAAACTCCAGGATGATTTGGACAGGTTGGGTGATTGGGCAAAAGCATGGCAGATGCAATATAACGTGGATAAATGCGAGGTTATCCACTTTGGTGGCAAAAACAGGAAGGCAGATTATTATCTGAATGACAATAGATTGGGAGAAGGGGAAGTGCAACGAGACCTGGGTGTCCTTGTGCACCAGTCGCTGAAGGTAAGCATGCAGGTGCAGCAGGCAGTTAAGAAGGCAAATGGCATGTTGGCCTTCGTTGCGAGAGGGTTTGAGTATAGGAACAAGGATGTCTTGCTGCAGTTGTACAGGGCCTTGGTGAGATCACATCTTGAGTACTGTGTGCAATTTTGGTCGCCTTATGTGAGGAAGGATGTTCTTGCCATGGAAGGAGTTCAGCGAAGATTCACCAGGCTGATACCTGGGATGGCAGGAATGACGTATGAGGAGAGATTGGGTCGATTGGGCTTGTACTCGCTGGAGTTTAGAAGAATGAGAGGGGATCTCATTGAAACGTATAAAATTCTGACAGGACTGGACAGACTAGATGTAGGAAGGATGTTCCCGATGGTTGGGGAGTCCAGAACCAGGGGTCACAGTCTAAGGATAAGGGGTAGGCCATTTAGGACAGAAATGAGTAGGAATTTCTTCACCCAGAGAGTGGTGAACCTGTGGAATTCTCTACCACAGAAGGCAGTAGAGGCCAATACATTAAATATATTTAAGGAGGAGTTGGATATATTTCTTAAGGCTAAAGGGATCAAGGGGTATGGGGAGAAAGCAGGGACCGGGTACTGAATTTGGATGATCAGCCATGATCACATTGAATGGTGCAGCAGGCTCGAGGGGCCGAATGGCCTACTCCTGCTCCTATCTTCTATGTTTCTATGTTTCAAGAAGGCAGCTCACCACCACCTTCTCAAGGGCAATTAGGAATGGGCAATAAATGCTGGCCTTGCCAGAGATGCCCACATCACGTAAACAAATAAAAAATAAATGGAAGCTTAGAAAGCTCATTAACATTGCTGGTGAGCGCTGTTCAGTTAAATCCGACTCTGCCATGCAGTATATTTTTGTTTGTCCCAACTTCCTGCCTATCACAGGATTCAAATGCAGTTGAAAATATGTTGTTTTCTATTTACAACCTGCAAAGAACAGCTGATCCTTGTTGCACCAGACTCAAGTCTCTTCCTTTGCACACGGCACACCCACGTAAAAACTGTGATCACTAACAAAAATGTCAAAAATCATCAGGCACTCCTAATGAGGTTGCTGATGATTTTTGACACATAATGATGAATATATTAACTTACACAGGACTATCTAGCATGACAACCAATATTTTATTTGTGAATTTCTTCCATAGACTTTTCAATTCCCCTTCTTCTGAACTACTTGCTGTGCATGCTGTGCAAGATAATAATAGGATAGGTAAGGGACTTAGATCCATAGCAGTCACACTGACTGGTCTGAAGCAGCCAGTGTATAATAAGGTGTTTTACACTCAGATTAGAGTTTGAAAGCCTGAGAAAGCTGGTTACAAATACACTTCTGAGTTGTACATTTTGTGAGTGGAGTCCAAAACTGTACACTAAAAAGAGAATGAAAGCCTGAGTGGAACATTTTGAGTATTCTCCCACATGTACAACTTGATAAAAACGTAACGGGTGCATTGTCTGTCTACCTGCTAGGATGTAACTTCAATGCCGACTGTGCCCAGGCCTCTACCAATGGTGCTGTTCTATTAGCCACCAGGAAGTGCACAGGGAAGCTTGATGTAATTTGGCCTCCTCTTTTCCCTGACAGAATGGTTGAGACTGGAAACTCCACGGGGGATCATGGATACAAACCCACATCCTAGCATCCCAGATAATAATACTTTGAGTTTGCTTTTGAGTTCTGTTTGTTTGTTTAACTGGGTCCTTATTTCTAGAACGGACATGCTGCTTTGGGTATTTTTCTTTACATCTATGCCACAGAGAACAAAATGTTTTATAGCTGAGCCAAATGGCTCGATTTTGCAAGCCCCGAGGAGGCAGGTTTGGAGGCGGGAGTGGTAGGAAAATTGCAGAATCGGGGGGCAGGAACCCATCCCGCCTCCATGCCAATGTCCCAGGAGGCGGGTACTCGACCTGTGCTGGGAGCCACCTCCCCGAGGTGGGAAGGGGATCAGTGCCAATTAACTGCCTGTTAACAGGTCGTTAACAGGCAGTTTTTTTCCTAATCCCTATTTTTAGCCCTGAAGTGTGGGCTGTCCCGACAGCTCCGAACCACGTCAAGTTAGCGAGGCGGGCCGTCGGTCTGCAGGAGTTGGAGGGGTCGAGATGTCTGTTGTGCAGGTGAGTGATGGGTGCATGCGTGCAGAGGTAAGTGTGTGAGGTAAGTGTAAAGTGTTTTAATAAGTTTTACTTACCTTTACTTTCTCCTGCAGGCTTCCTTCCTTCAGTTCTCGGGAGTCCCTCAGCTCACCGGCACAGAAAGCAGAATGGCCGCTGAACTGTCAAAAGCTGCAGCCTCTGCTTTCTGGTCTGGAGAGCTCTCTAACTGAGTCTGAGTAGAAGGACTCAGGTTAGAAGACAGATTGTCCGTGTTTGACAGCTTCACAGAGCTGTCAAACACTGATTTTTCATCTGTCAAAAGCTCTTGACAGATGAAATGTCAGTCGCTGACGTCACCATAGAAACATAGAAGACAGGAGCAGGAGTAGGCCATTTGGCCCCTCGAGCCTGCTCCGCCATTC
Organism: Somniosus microcephalus; assembly: GCF_052327205.1. NCBI lineage: Eukaryota > Metazoa > Chordata > Chondrichthyes > Squaliformes > Somniosidae > Somniosus > Somniosus microcephalus. Next base: position 138,051,391 of record NC_140999.1, on the reverse strand, counting down.
AATGAGATCATGGCTGATCATCCAAATTCAGGACCCTGTCCCTGCTTTCTCCCTATATCCCTTGATCCCTTTAGCCTTAAGAAATATATCTAACTGCTTCTTGAATATATTTAATGAATTGGCCTCAACTGCCTTCTGTGGTAGAGAATTCCACAGGTTCACCACTCTCTGGGTGAAGAAATTCCTCCTCATCTTCAGACGGTCGGGTTCGCTCCCGAGTGACGGTCGGGTTCGTTCGCGAGTGACGGTCGGCCACCCTAATCAGTTCGACTCTTTGAGCTACTTGTCGGAAAAGACATTGCAAAATGTAAGGGAGAGGAGTTACCAACATCGCCCTCACTCAAGCAGAGCAAGAAGCGCCAGCAATCAGCGCCATGAGAATCTGGGAGAGAGAGACTGGTGGCTTACCTCAGCAGGGTCTCTGCATATTACGATCCTCTTGGCAGTAGGAAGCTATTGTGGGAAACACCTTGGAGGAGGACAGTCAGCCACTTGATTCCTCCTAGACGTCAGCTCAGACATTGGCACTCCGCATGGGTTAGATAGTGAGGCAGAGGGGTCTGCACGAGGTGAAACAGCAACACTAGTGAGCAGCTGCAGTCATTAATAAATACATTGGACAACACCTCAGCTGATCATCGAGGAGTTGACGTTGGCCACCCCGCCGCCGCTGGTGAAAGAGGGCAACGCGACCGAAACGGGTGAGTCCATCGTGGTGGTCGAGGTGCCGGAGACCACGCCGACGCCGCCGCAGCAGCCCGACCAGGGCCAGCAGCAGCAGTTTGTCCCCAACAAGATAGAGCTGGGCGAAGCCAAAGACCAAAGCGCCCCCAAGAAGAAGAATAAGAAGAAGCAGCCTGAGGACGGAGGCGAGACCGAGAAGCCCAAGCCCGAATTCCCCACCCGGAAGCCCAAACCCACCACTTCGACAAAAAAGCCCAAACCCAGAGCCCTCGAGGTCTCCAGCGCCTCGTTGCCCCCCGCTGGAGAAGCCGCCACTGACCGGGCTGAGACGGAACCCCCCCAAGTGTACCTGGTGATCAAGGAAAGTGACCCCAACTCCAGCGCGCACCAGAAGCAAACTGAGCTTCCAGTGGCTCTACAAATTATTAGCACCAAGGATCGGGACCTCAGCACCGAGATTACGGACGCCGGCGAGCAAGATACACGCATCAGCGTGAAAGATACAGAAACTAGCACCAAGTCGTCCATCTCCAGCACCAAGGACACAGGCACTAATGTCAATAACACGGCCAATGAGATCGGCAACACAATCATTAGCGTCAATGACAAAGGCATAAGCGTCGAGGAAACAATTGGTAAAAAATCGGCCGCAGAACCACATTTCAGGGAAGTGTATTTTGATCAGGTTGTCAATCACTTCAGTTTCACCTCCCATCAAAAGACCTACCGCCAGCGATATCTCATAACAGAGATGGAGGCCACGACGACCTGCTGTAGCACAGCGGCCGGCAGCTCCTCGGCGGGAGGCTCGGAGGTCGAACCGGTAGGAGGGGAGGCGGCCAGCGGGCCGAGGGCAGGAAAAGCAGGCCCTGGAAGGTCGGACACCGCGGGAGGCTCGGAGGTCAGACCGGGTGGAAGGAGAGCCAGGGAGAAGCAGGCCCCGGGACGTCAGTACCACGGCGGCTGAAGATTGTCGGGCAGGAGTGCGGGAAAGGCGGATCAAGGCGAGAGCGGACCCTATTGTGATGGCGCCGATGAAGATGGCTGCCGTCCTTGCGGGCTCCGTGCGTACCAGGCAGCTAAGTGTCCTTTGCTGCTTGGTGCGCTCAGCTTGTTAAGAAAAAAGCATTTCACTGACTGGATTTCACTTGTTGTATTTGGTTATGTGACAAATAAAATTGAAATTAAATTAAATTAAATGGCTTACCCCTTATCCTTAGACTGTGCCCCCTGGTTCTGGACTCCCCGACCATCGGGAACATCCTTCCTGCATCTAGTCTGTCCAGTCCTGTTAGAATTTTATAAGTTTCAATGAGATCCCCTCTCATTCTTCTAAACTCCAGCGAGTATAAGCCCAATCGACCCAATCTCTCCTCATACGTCATTCCTGCCATCCCAGGTATCAGCCTGGTGAATCTTCGCTGCACTCCCTCCATGGCAAGAACATCCTTCCTCAGTGACCAGGTGTCCCTTAACTGGCCTGCTGAGCCCACTGGGCAGGCTCAACAAGGTCAATCAAGGGAAAATGGTGTGGGTTGGCCACAAGTCGATGGAGGCGGGACTACAACCCAAAAAGTGGGAGTCCCGCCTCCAAAAGCTCCCCATTGACAAAATCGAGCCCATACTCTGCGCTGCTTAGATTTGAACTCAGGTTGCCAACCCTCCTGGATTCTCCGAGTCTGCAGGAATTAAAGATTAATCTCCAGGACGCTGCTGCAAACAACCCAGGAGGAAAGTCATAGGGACATTAAGAAATAATTTTCTTTAAACACTTATGTTATTAGTTATAAAAATATTGGAGATGGGGAAATCATCCAATCAGGTGACAAAGAGTCTGTTCACTTTCCAGTCGGCGTTGGAAGGCGGTGTGATGAGAGGATGGCCTGTCGGCCGGCCAATGGTGGGAGCCTGGGGGAGCGGGGTGGTTGGAGGTCATGTGATGAAAACTCCGGAGTACGTCCAGAGTTGGCAACCCGAGTTTGAACAAAGCTCGTCAAACCAAATTCTAGTTTATCATTACTGTACATATGTAATTTAATCTCACTTCTAACTTGTTAGTAGAAAGCAGGGGCAGACTGAAATCACTGAAACTTCCTGAATTATTGAACAAGTAAACTCTTGAAACTGCCGTGTTTAATGGTACAGAATACTGGGGAGCAATAAAAACTGAAATATTAGATTCTACATTATAATAAAATAGTAACTGGTAAAATATTAATGATTTCTTATTATTGCAGTTTTTCTGAAGTTTGCTAACTTTGCTGTGATAACAGCAGCAGAAGTAAGTTTCTGCATCTTAGAAAGAGTCAAATCAACCTACGGTCTTGGTGGCACTTGATGAGCCTTCAGTGTGCCAGTCCACCCTTCGGCCGCCTGAGGAAGAGAGGGTTTGAAGACCAGGACCTCAAACCCGGCACTAAGCTCATGGTCTACAGAGCAGCAGTGATACCCGCCCTGCTGTATGCCTCAGAGACATGGACCATGTACAGCAGGCACCTCAAAGCACTGGAGAGGTACCACCAATACTGCTATCCTTCAAATCCATTGGCAGGATAGGCACAACAACGTCAGTGTTCGCGCTCAGGCCAACATCCCCAGCATCGAAGCTTTGACCACGCTCGATCAGCTCCGATGGACGGGTCACATCGTCCGCATGCCCGATATGAGACTCCCAAAACAAGCGCTCTACTTGGAGCTCCGACACAGCAGGAGAGCCCCAGGTGGGCAGAGGAAATGCTTCAAGGACACCCTCAAAGCCTCCTTGAAAAAGTGCAACATCCCCACTGACACCTGGGAATCCTTGGCCCAAGACCACACAAAGTGGAGGAGAAGCATCCGGGAAGGCGCCAAATTCCTCGAGTCTCTTCGCCGGGAGCAAGCGGAAACCAAGCGCAAACAGCGCACGTCAACCCAAGCACCCCACCCACCTGCCCCTTCAACCACCATCTGCCCCACCTCTGACAGAGACTGTAGGTTCCGCATTGGACTCATCAGTCACCTGAGAACTCATTTTTAATGTGGAAGCAAGTCATCCTCAGTTCTGAGGGACTGCCTAAGAAGAAGAAGACTTGATGAGAGAGAATAAGGGATGGCAAATTGGTTTGCTGTGTTGGCAGGTCAAAATCTTACCTAAAGTTTATTACCATTTTCAAAGCACATTGTCTTAATTAAAAAAAGTTATAAACAAGCCAAAATGTTTTACCGAACACATGGGGCTAAATTCTCATAGAGCATACATCATAAATTTGGGCAGGTGCCTCTGTGATTTTCTGCCCATTAAAATAAAAAAAAAGACTTTATGATTTAATGATGCAAATCACATCAAAATGCACTATTTCCGGTAGTTCTTTTTCTCTCCTCCTGTTTTGTCCTCCCTGTCCCCCTACCATACTCCATTCCCTTATAAAGAGGGTGGGGAATGTGGTTCGTTTTCCCAAACTTCTCTTTGTATGGCTGCTCCAAAGGATGAGAGTACCCCATGTCAACTCCTTCCGCTTTATCTTTCCTGTCAGCAAGAAAGCTTGAGTGCTTTTCTAGGTGGCCTGGCTAAGGATGGTATCTCGCCCAATATAAAACAGGTGTCTCCAGCTATGAACATTGAAAAATACACCAGGTCGTGACATCCTGTCACCATGTGCTATTCATAGGCTCAGATACCTTGGAGTTTTGTATTTTCCCATTTCCTGCCACAATCTAATGTATTTCTATCATAAATCAACTGATTGTTTGTTTGCGAGTTATGCAATTGGTATGTGGCTCCTCCATTGATGTGTAGCCATGTTCAGAGCAGTGAAGAGAAGCCTTTGCTACCGTGCAGGTATGCTGTTCAATCTGTATGAGCACAGTGAAAATAATGTTACAAAGCAAGTAATTCCTAGCTTATTTTACAACGTTATTCTGTAACTGTTACATACACAAGCAGCTTTCGTACCCTTAAAAAAAATTGCTTTTAACCATAACTTAGAGGCGGATCCCACGAAGTGCAATAACTGTAATTTCCATGAGCTGCAGAAGATGCAGCACTAAAGAACATGTTTCCTCAGCAATCACCCTACCACCAATCAAAAGCCCTATACTATCCAACGATCCCTGTATTCACAACTATTACAGCTACCGAGCCAATGATCTTTTTACTACGTTGAAACAATGAGACATCTTCTATGGCTTCATGTCATCATTGCACACATTACCTGAATCCTAACCAATTCTGTCTCATATTATTCTCTATTCTAAGCTTTAATTTTTTTTCTCCCTTGTTAATTTTGTCTCTCCTCTCCTGAAGGCATTGAGATCTTGCTTGGTACTGGTTTGATGGATACTGGACACTAACAGGCACCTCACCCAAGTGGGTTACTATTCATATTTGAACCTGGACAGTGAGTATCAGCAGGATATTCCACCATGGGGATATCACAGCTGAGCCAATCCTGTCTTCACTCTATGTTCATAAATTCACATTTCCAGCAGGAGTGCAAATAGGAGCAGGAGCTCTGGCCTACTTTCCCCTAACTCAAGAACAAGGAAGCCAACTGCAATGCCTCTACTTCCATCTCAAACAACATCAATTAAATCAGCACAGGCCATGGTTTGAACTTGAGACTTTCCTAGTATGTATGGGTTGGCCATCCACTGGATATACTGTACTTGCTGAGCCATCGGAGGCGCCAAGTTATTGGGCCTGATTTTCACTGCCCCCGCCTGGCGGAATCCGGTCCGGGAGGGGCGGAGCGGATAGTTAAAATAATGGGAGTCACTTAGCCACTCTGATCCTGCTTCCTTCCCACCGTGTCCCCACATTAACCTGCTCTTTTGAGCTGGCAAGCAAGACCCCCACAGGAAGGAAGCAGGGTCCTGTTTTAAATATGCAGATCGGATCGAATGATGTCAACAGGACCCAATCTGCAACTTCAAGCTGATGCCTGAGCTGGGGGGGGGGGGGGGGGGGGCAGTGTCAACTCCCCCATCAGGCAAAACCTGCTGGGAGCCAGATCCTGGGCCAGACGATAAGTTATACATTTATTTTTCAGGTTTCCTTGTGGGTCTGGATGGGTAGGAGTGCCCTCCGGGCCTCACAATGATCCCTTGGACCTCCCATGCATTGGGCACCCCCACCCCCCCAATCGTGGCCACAGCCTCCGCTAACTGCCAGGACAGGAACCCAGCTGTGGCTTCCCGTCTCAAATATCCTGTTCCTGCCCGCTTGCCAGCCTGTCAATTTGGCCGGCTGTTGGGTGAGAGTCCGCAATCTTTTATTTAAATGGTGTCTTGCTGTTAGGATTGGCAGGGCCTCCATGTCCCCGGCCTTGCGAGGTTTCCCCCGTGGTCTCCCACACCCCGTACCCGTAAACATCGGGGCCATTATTTCTGGTAGATAAATTTGTTCATCAGGTAGAGCAGTCATAGCATTTGTGCATTATTCAGTAAGGTAACTGGGTAAATATTGTAACCAATCTGTGCATTATGTATTTCAGTTCTGATCGCTGATCCCATCAGATAACATCCATATGACATGATTAATTTTGATAAATTATTTTTGAATGAAATATGTGATTGGAAAGAGTCCCATTAGAAACAGCTCCCTTAAGTGGACTGCCTGGAGTGGAACTACGGCATAAAGGTCAAGAGGTCCCAGGTTTGATCCTGGGCCTGAGCTGAGCTATTTGATCTCAGCAGCGCAGCAATTGGGATGCTGCATATGGGAAAAAAATTAGCCAAGGCTTTAACTCCTGACTGTTGTTCAGTAACTGCTCCTGGAAGTTATGTGTGGGCGTGCATTGGATGATGACAGGATCGATCTTTGCTGTGATACTTCCAATTTGTTTCCTGCTCATTGTGCAGACTAACAGAAGAATGCCACTTGGCTAAAGGACTGGAGGCAGCTGGCACCTGTAGAATGATACACTCAGCATGAGTCAATGGTCCAGATATTCCGATCCCTACGGGTGTGTGCGCGCTGTGTACCCACCCGTAGGGACATCGGAAATGCCGGTTTCAGGCGTGCACAGCACATGCGCTGAAAACCGGCATTTCCGATTTGTGAAGAATGCTCTTGACAGATCGGACACCTGCCCTGGAGAAGGGCCTCTGCGGGCGGATAGTTCTGCTTTTTGGAGACCCTCCGCCCGCAGAAAACCCTTGCAATTCTTACGCCTGGTAGAAGCGCAAGGCCTGCTTTTACCAGGATAAGAGTTGAGAAAAGTAAAAAAAAAACATTTTTTTCACTGATTTATCATTTAAAAATACTTTAAAAAAAAGTTATGTTTATTTTTAGCCCTGTAAAAAACATTATTTCTTTCAAAAATTTAAATTTTTGTTTAAAATATTTAATTTATTGTAATTTCAAGTCATTTAAAAAATGTGATGTTTTTTAAATAAATTATTTTAAATTTTACAGGTACTATGTTTTTGGGATGATCTCCATTCATATATTTGACAGGTCTTCCTGTCAAGTGTATGCAGGGAGATTCCCTTCTTTGATTGGCTCCCCTTGGCCCACGTGATCCCAGGGATGCTGCGAACTGCCTGCGCCTCTGGGATACGTGGGCCCTGCGCACTTGGAGTTTGGAGAGGCCCAGGATCGGAAGTGTGTGCATCCCGGGAACCCTCAGATAAGGGCATAGATTTTTCCGCACGCGGGAGGCCTGCGATCGGAAAATACGGGCCAAAACCTATAATTTTCCATGGTCCTTGGCAGATAGGTGTGCCAGGGTCTGCAGATATGGTTGGTGTAATCTTGGCAGGAAGTAGTCAATCAGATTACGCTGGTTCTGATGGTTCATGCAGTGCCACTGAAAACAGGACATACTGTGATCGGGATGTTAACATTAGTTAGTCATTTATTCACATATTAGTGGTGCCATCTGTGGTGTATGTAACCTGTACCACCTTAAGAGACTACCTTAAGAGATGGACTACTTTCTCTTGGCTACTGTATATTGTAGTACCGGTGGTGACCACACCGGTATATAAACTCTGTGTAGTAATTTGCTAAGCAGTTCAGCCCTGACCTTCGATTAGTAAAGACCTGTTTAAGTTATTCTTGTTGTCTGTGTCCAGTGATTTAGAATAAGCATATCTGGGACACTCAGACTCAACAGTGGCGACGAGTCCGATCTTACCCTGCGGCAGTTTTGCATCCAAGGCAGCTTCGTCCTCAGAACGGGCGTCGAGAAGAGGCATCCGCCCTCATCATCCTGCTGAGCACCGCATCGCACGGGAGGCATCGAGAACCCGGGTTGAAATTACTGACCACGAAGTCCTCCATCAGCGACAGGCAGTGATCATCCTTCTACCACGGTGGTGGGTAAGCCGATCTAGCGACACGGGCAGAAAGTCGGCCGCGTTGTCAGTGGAGAAGGGGAGGGAAACCGGAGGAAAAAGGGCGGAGAACTCGACCGCAGCCGGTGAAAAGGGCCGGGCTGCAATCGGGGCCGAGAGGCGCAGCGACAAGGGCAGCGTTAATGCCACGAGAACCGTGGAGAACTCGACCACAGCCGGTGTAAAGGGCTGGGCTGCAATCGGGGCTGAGAGGCGCAGCAACGAGGGAAGCATTAATGCCCACGAGAACCGCGGGGGAGCAAAAGCAGCGTCGGGGAAATTAAGAACCGCTGGGAGGCGAGAACGGCAACAGCGCGGTCATCGCCATTGTAGCCAGCGGGGGAAGAAGACAAGCACGGGAAGCCGCCATTGTAGTCGGTGGGGGAAGAAGACAAGCGTGGGAAAAGCCGCCAAGCGCGGGAAGCCGCCATTTTAGTAGGCGGGGGAAGAAGACAAGCGCGGGAAGCCGCCATTTTGGAAAAATAAAATATTTAAAGAAACTCTCGAGGATGCCTAAACACGGTAACATCACTGCTTTTGATAGCGATGTTGAAGATTGGGCCACGTATGTAGAATGCATTGAAGTTTATTGTACAGTAAATGAGGTACCAGATGATAAGAAAGCACTAACCTTATTAAACTCAATGGGTGCGAAGACGTACGGGTTATTGAGGCACCTTGTAACACCAGATAAACCGACGGATCAGACTTTCGCGAATATTGTTAATATCCTGCAAGAACATTTAAACCCCACGCCGCTGCTGATAGCGGAACGATTTAAATTTTACAGAAGAACGCAGCTGAAAGAGGAAAGCAACGCTGAATTCTTAATTGAACTGCGCAAGCTATCAAAGTACTGTCAGTTTGGTACAGGACTAGCAGATGCTCTGAGAGATAAATTCGTGTGTGGATTATTAAAAGAAGGAACACAAAAGCGACTGCTAGAGGAAAAGGACCTTACGCTTGATAAAGCTGTCACCATTGCAGCATCGCACAAGGCCGCGGCAAGAGGCACCGCGGAAATGCAGCTAAGGTCATCGGAACTCAGCACCAATCAAATGGCATTGGGTGCAGTAAAGTGTTATCGTTGCGGAAGGACAACGCACGATCAGAACCAGTGCTGGTTCAAAAATCAGGAATGCAGAAAATGTGGCAAGCTCGGTCACATAGCTAAAGTATGCCGGTCAGGAAAGAAGACCAGCAACAAAAAGTCACCGCAGGAAAAGTGCAAAAAGGTACACAAGGTGACAGAGAACAGTTCGGATGAACAGAAGACGGATTCAGACTCCAGCAGTAAGGAACTGGGTTGTCTAAGAATACATAATGTGGGTAACACAGCAGACCACCAAACTATCTGGGTCACACTTCAGATAGCAGGAGTCCAAGTGAAGATGGAATTGGACACTGGATCGGCATTGACGGTCATGAATAAGCAAGATTACAAAAGGTTATTTCCACACATTCCCCTAAGGGATACGGAGATTGTATTGAAAACATACACGGGGCAAAGAGTATACCCCATTGGAAAGGTAAAGGTAAAGGTGGTCCACAAGGGTAAAGAAAGCCGAGGAATGGACTTATATGTGTTACCTGAGGGAGGTCCACCACTACTGGGACGGGAATGGATCAGGAGAATAAATATGGACTGGCATTCCTTAAAAGCACTAACTCTAGATTCCGGTAAAAAGGATGATGTCAAACCTAAACGACTGTCCAGAATATTGAACGATGCTAAAGAGGTGTTCCAGCAGGGACTGGGAACACTGAAAGGAATTACGGCAAACATCAAGGTTGAAGAACATGCAAACCCGAAATTTTTCAAAGCTAGACCGGTACCTTATGCGATACGACCTGCTGTGGAAGCTGAGCTGGAAGGACTAGAACGTTCCGGAGTACTGTCAAAGGTGGACTGGAGTGAATGGGCCACGCCCATTGTTCCCGTCATGAAGCGTTCATCGAGTAACAAGCCAGGGGAACCGGGGAAGGTTCGCATCTGTGGCGATTTCAAGATCACTGTTAATCCGGTGCTTCACACGGTGCAATATCCGCTTCCACGGATTGAGGATATCTTCGCTTCGTTGTCTGGCGGGAAACACTTCACCAAGATAGACCTGGCGCAGGCGTACTTACAGATGGAAGTTGATGAAGCGTCACGCCAGTATCTCACGATCAACACGCATAAGGGCTTATATCGGTATAATAGACTAGTTTTTGGAGTGGCATCGGCTCCAGCGATTTGGCAAAGGGCCATGGAGCAGGTATTACAGGGAATTCCAGGCACACAATGCTACCTGGACGACATTCTGATTACAGGAGATGATGATGAGGAACACCTTGCAAATTTGGAACAGGTGCTCACCAGATTGAAAGAATATGGACTTCGAGTTAATCGCCAGAAGTGTGAGTTCTTTCAGAAGCAAATCTCGTACTGTGGTCACGTCATTAACCAGGAGGGGCTTCACAAGTCACCTGACAAGATCGAAGCTGTTGTGAAGGCTCCCGCTCCGGAAAATGTATCCCAGTTGAGGTCGTTCCTAGGGTTGACTAACTATTACCATAAGTTTCTGCCAAATTTATCCACGGTGCTACACCCGCTGAACGCTCTTTTGCAGAAGGGAGTGCCATGGAAGTGGAGCGAGGACTGTAAGCGGGCCTTTCACAAAAGCAAGGCATTGATCACCTCTAAGGAAGTGTTGGCTCACTTTAACCCAACGCTGCCTATTCGTTTAGCTTGTGATGCTTCTCCATATGGTATTGGGGCAGTGCTCTCACATAAGTTGCCAAATGGCTTGGAAAGACCAGTCGCATTCGCATCCAGATCATTGACCTCCGCTGAGCGCAACTATGCTCAGATAGATAGGGAGGCTCTCAGCCTTGTGTGGGGAGTAAAAAAAATTTAATCATTACCTGCAAGGGCAAAAGTTTACGCTGCTGACAGACCACCAGCCGTTGGTTTCCATTTTTAACCCTAAGAAGGGTGTTTCGGTGTTGACAGCGCAGAGGCTCCAGAGATGGTCACTTTTCCTAGGGGCACATCAATATCAGATCGAATTCAAAAGTACAAAGCAACATGGTAATGCTGATGGGCTGTCGCGCCTGCCACTACCTACAGCGGAAGAGGCACCGACAGTTGACCCTGTTGAGTTATTTCACTCGACCATCATCGAATGTTTACCAGTCACCAATGCAAGTATTGAGAGAGAAACCAGGAACGACCCGACACTGTCTCGGGTCTACGAATTGACAGTGAAGGGATGGCCAGCTCATGGTGAACCACTGTTACCGGCATTCTCAGCCAGACGAGAACAGCTGTCCGTCTGTCAAGGAACATTGATGTATGGAACAAGGGTGATTATTCCTCCTAAATTAAGGGAGAGAGTTCTAAAGGAACTGCATGAACGTCATCTGGGGGGAGTCAAGATGAAAAGCCTTGCTAGGGCTTATGTGTGGTGGCCAGGTATCGACCAACAAATAGAGGATCTGACTAAAAGCTGCTCAGGGTGCCAAAAAGTTCAAAATGCACCTCTAATTGCACCGCTGCATCCATGGGAATGGCCTTCAACCCCATGGCAACGTGTACATATTGACTTCGCAGGTCCATTCATGGACTCCATGTTTTTAATTGCGGTAGACGCACATTCTAAATGGCCAGAAGTGATTAAGATGGCGACCACTACCTCGGAAAAGACGATCGCAGTTCTAAGAACGATATTCGCAAGAAATGGATTGCCAGAACAAATATGTTCAGACAACGGACCGCAGTTCGTGTCAGAAGAATTCCAGAAATTCATGAAGAAGAATGGGGTGAAACATTATACCTCTGCCCCATATCATCCGGCTACAAATGGGTTGGCCGAGAGATTTGTACAAACGTTCAAAAAGGCGATAAAGGCCATGAGCGAAGACCAGATTCCGCTACAACACAAGGTGGACAATTTCCTAATGGCATACCGAAACACCACTCATGCAGTGACAAATCAAAGCCCTGCCATGATGTTCTATAACAGGAGGTTGCGGTCCAGGTTGGACTTGTTAAAACCAAATGTGCGGAGGGAAGTCGAAAACAAACAGTTCCAGCATATAAATAACAAGACCACTCGGAGTTTCGAAATAGGACAACCAGTGTTAGCCCGGGACTATAAGAATGAGAAATGGCAATCTGGAACAATTCGTGCCAGACAAGGACCCCTGATGTACACGGTAGATATTGGTGAAAACGTAATACGACGTCATGCTGACCAACTTGTAGAATCGAGAACAAGGGTCGAACCCATGACTACAACAGAGACACCAGTGGAAGAAGTTAGTGAACCTGAAGCATCTACCTCAGACGCCAATGTATCTGATGATGTCCAACCCATAAGAGATCAACTAGATGAGTCACCCCAGCAACGAGAGTCAGAGACCCCTGAAAGGCGTTATCCAACTCGGATCAGGAGGCCTCCTCAGAGACTGAATCTTTGAACAGTTTTGCATGAAGTTGTATATATGTTATCCATGTTATGTTTAAATTGGGATGTACACTGTTAAGCTAAAAAGGGAGGAATTGTGGTGTATGTAACCTGTACCACCTTAAGAGACTACCTTAAGAGATGGACTACTTTCTCTTGGCTACTGTATATTGTAGTACCGGTGGTGACCACACCGGTATATAAACTCTGTGTAGTAATTTGCTAAGCAGTTCAGCCCTGACCTTCGATTAGTAAAGACCTGTTTAAGTTATTCTTGTTGTCTGTGTCCAGTGATTTAGAATAAGCATATCTGGGACACTCATACTCAACACCATCGGGTCTGTGATCCCAGCTTCCTTTGGGAAGAGGAGCCTACACCTGCACTAACTGTTTGCCAAAGTGAGGTATGTTGAATTCTTTCTGCAGATTTCTGAATATCAGCAAGAGGGAACACAGTATATCTCATCTCACATGCAGCCTGACCCACCTGATATGCCTCTTCTTCCAAAATTAATCAGATTCCCTTAGGGAAACTTAGGGGGAAAATTCAGTTGGTTTGCGCCTCCCGTTAGCAGCTTAAGAGGGCGCTAATGGGGCACAAAGCAACTATCGCCCGTGCGCGGCGATGTTTGCGCCGCTCAGGAAATTAACTAGACATTTTGCGGCGGCACTAAACACTACCGCCATGATCTCCTGCGCCGGCAGATTATGACGTCAGTCGAGTGTGCAACGCCCCGGTAGCACCCCAGACCGGATATTGAGTGGCGCCCCTGCCTTACCTAGCAACGACAGGTTGAGGGGAGCGTTTTGCAGTCAGGAAGGGACTGGGGGAGCGCTATTTAAAGGTGACTGCTTCCTGCCTTTTTTTCACAGAATCACAGAAACCCCACAGTGCAGATAGAGGCCATTTCGGCCCATCGAGCCTGCACCGACACATATCCCACCCGATCCCCGTAACCCCTACACCAACACATATCCCACCCTATCCCCGTAACCCCACGTATTTAATCCCCCTAACACTAAGGGTCAATTTATCATAGCCAATCAACCTAACCCGCACATCTTTGGACATTTTTTGTTGGTAACATTTTTACACCATGCATTGAGAGAGAGAGAGAGAGACTTCTGGAGAGATTCAACATTGTGTGAAGGAGTTTTGGGTACTGAGCAGCACTTTGCAGGTTCATTTTGATTTGCCCCTCCTTGTATCAATTTAGAAGAGACTGTGGGGGCTGCACTCTGTGCTCTTTCCTTGGGCCTCTCCATTGTTCTTTCCAGCAGATTTGATGTACAGGCCTCTCCAGGCTGAGATTCAAGGCTGCAATGAGCAGGATGTGGATGGAGAGCAAGATCAACACTCCCCTTTAAGAACTGGCTGGCGCCATTGTGTCTGTGTTCCATTGCTGACTGACATCACATGAGCTTCGCCAGCGCTCTGAGGTAGCGCCTCGCTCCTCGGCCTTAAGACAGATGTGTAGTGCCTGATTTAGCGCTCCAATCACCTCCAGGGGCGATAAAAGCCAAGTTTGCAGTCGGAGGCGATAATTAGCGACAGCTTTTGTGCCCGGCCAATAATTGCAGCCCAAATGGGGCGATACTGAATTTCTCCCCCCTATTCTTTCCAGTGCTGGTACTGAGGGAGAAAATAAATAATTTAGGCCAAGTGGCATAAAGGCTGATGAGACCCAAGTGCCAGCAGATACTAAATCAAAGTGAAAAGAAACAATTAAGAAGTAGCTAAAATATACTTACAGTACCTTTTTATTACTTTACCCTTTCAATGACCTCCAGCATACTTATCACTACCTGGCACCTGGGTTCCCACTTCAAATGGGTGTGATTTCGACATGCTACATGCCACAATGGTGGGAAATGGAGTGCAGGCATTGACTTTACCCCAATTAATGGCCCAGAAATTCGGGTCTCCACGGGTGAGTACGCACGGGCTACTCACCCGTAGGCCCAATGGAAGTGCCGGTTTCGTGCATGCGCTGCGCATGCGCGGGAAACCGGAACTTCCGTTCTCTTAAAGGAAGGGGTTCAGAAGTTGAACGTGTACGCCGGAGAGGCAGCGCGTGTGCATGGAACTTACGTTGCAGGTTTCTCCGGGAGGGTAAGTCTCCAGGAGTTACACATGTAAAAAGCAGGTGCAAGGCCTGCTTTTAACAAGGTAAGTGGTGAATTAATTAAAATTAAAACATTTTTTCCACAGGTTTATTATTTTTAAATACTTTAAAGAAAGGTAAGTTTATTTTTAGCCCCATTAGAAAATGTAATTAATTTTTTGAAAAATTTAAATTATTGTTTAAAATAGTTATTTTATGTAATTTATAGTTATAGTTATTTTTAAAATGTGATGTTTTAAAAAAAAATTATTTGAAGTTTTAGTGATGTTTTGGGGCTTACAGTATTTATAGTTTTGACAGCTCTTCCTGTCAATTTTATGAATGAAGCATTCCCTGCTACCATTGGCTCTCCATGGCCCACGTGATCCCAGGGGACACATCGAACTAACTGCGCCCCTGGGATACGCAAGCACTGCGCGCCGGCAGTTGGAGGAGGCCCAGGATCGGAATCCCACGCGGGCCCACAGCTCAACGGCCAGTGCGCTAGGTAAGTGCAGGTCGGAGGCTTGCACCCGCGGGAAGCCCCCGACCCGAATTTCTGGGCCATTATGTAGATACTGCGTCCACGTGTTTGAGGCAGGCACTTCCATTGCCACTGGTCCCAAGCACTGAAAAATGCATCTGCAGAAAGTGGGTGAATGTTTGGCAGGGGTGGGACTTCTGCCATTTTCCAATTTAAGTTGCAACAAAATCCAGACTCAGATGTGAAATACAGTCTACTGTTAATTCAGAGTAGATTTTTTGATCGAAAAACACAGAATTATCCAGTAATTTGAATTAAGCAATTTAAATAACGCAACACGGGAGGTGTTTTCCGCTTAATAAAAAATTAAATTTGACAGATAATACAAATTGAGCAACTTTTAATTAAGAGGTAGATTGTAAAATAGAGGAACCCCCCGCCCCCCAGTCTGAGTTAGAGGCACTAATCACTGACAGGGCCTACTTACACAAAGGTATCATCTTGCACCTCATCTGCTCTTGACTGCTTTGCTAACTTGTTTTTAGCTCTTTCGTTTCTAGATGGGAAAATTTGCAATGCGAGAGCACAAATTCTACATATGATAACTAGTGTCATGATTTCATTGCTTTTGTGTGCCCATATTTGCCAACCTAGAAAACTTGCAAAAGCTCAACAAAAGCTTCAAGAAGCTGACATCTCAAAACAAGATGTGAATATAAGCCTATGATACAGGGAAGCCACTGAAAGTGCAGTGGGCCACAGGCTTGTAATTTAAAACCTGTATGTGCACTGCATATTTCTTCATTTGTATTGGAGAAAAAAAATAAGTAAATAAAAGCCTGAAGAGGAATACCAGATGATAATTTTTCCCAAAAGCTACCTCAGCATTCACTCTCCTACCACCAACCCCTTCCTCCTGCCCACTCTAGTTCCCAGTGGAACTCTACCCTGTCCCGAACCGTTCACAGACACTGTACCCCCTCTAAGTACCTATCCATAGACACTGGGGCTGAGAATGCGCATGGTAACATCTGCACTGCTGGTTACACAGCAACATTGATAAAGGCCTGGAAGGAGGCCTTCAGCAACCATTCTTATTTAGAAAGGTGTGTTGTGAGCAGACATTAGGAAGCAAAAAGCGGTCAAAAAAGACCAGAACTTAGTTCCCATATGTAAACAAATGAATTACAAATAAATATTTTAACTAGTTGATACTGGTAAACAGGTCTAGACACTCACAAATCCCACTCTGGATAACTATGCTACTCCAGTCAACAAATTAGCTGTCATTAATATTGTCATGTTGGAAAATCTTCAGGTCCAAGTACTAGTAATTTATTGCTTGCAAGCATTGACTCCCCTGTTGATAAACAAAGTGTTGGTTTGAAACATTAAAGATGATTTGATAGAGGTGTACAAGATTATGACGGGTTTGGATAGGCTAGATGGGGAAAGGCTGTTCCCACTAGTTGATGGTACAAGGACTATCACAGAAACTCCACAGTGCAGATAGAGGCCATTTCAGCCCATCGAGCCTGCACCGACACATATCCCACCCGATCCCCATAACCCCTACACCAACACATATCCCACCCTATCCCCGTAACCCCATGTATTTAATCCCCCTAACACTAAGGGTCAATTTATCATAGCCAATCAACCTAACCCGCACATCTTTGGACTGTGGGAGGAAACCGGAGCACCCGGAGAAAACCCACGCAAACACGGGGAGAATGTGCAAACTCCACACAGACAGTCGCCCGAGGCCGGATTCGAACCCGGGTCCCTGGCGCTGTGAGGCAACAGTGCTAACCACTATGCCACCGTGCTGCCCTAGGGGACACAGATTTAAGATTTTGGGCAAGAGATACAGAGGGGAAGTGAGGAAAAACTTTTTTACGCAGCGAGTGGTGAGGACCTGGAACTCGCTGCCGATGGAAGTGGTGGAAGCGGAGACACTCAACGTTTTCAAAGGGAAACTGGATAGGCACTTGAGGGAAATAACCTTACAGGGCTACAGGATAGAGTGGGGGAATGGGACTGACTGGATTGCTCTACAGAGAGCCGACACAGACTCGATAGGCCGAATGGCCTCCTTCTGTGCTGTTATGATGCTATGGTACCAAAAATACAAGCCCAGCAGTCTTTGCAAAGAGAGCTTTGAAAGCTTGCAGTTGGCCCAGTGGTCAGAGCGTTAACACAATGTGGCATGTGCAATAGAGCTTGGATCCAGTCTGGAGTTCCTGTCTCAGCTGGAACTATCTGGCGAGGTACTGGGTACACAACATCGATTTCAAAATGTTTCTGTGCACCTTTGGCACCAGAAACCAAGAGTGGGAAATTGGAAGTGTATCTCAACATTGGAAACACCACAGTTACTATTTTAGAAAATTTAAATCACAGCAAAATTATTGCTGTGGCAGTTTAATCTGGAATATTTTACAGATAGACTCAACAATGCGGCACAAAATTGCTTTTTTTTAACCATCGCAAATTAAGATTCCAGCCAGGAGGAAAAACTGGATGAAGGAGTTGGTCCACGTCACTCAGGATCACTCTCACCGACAGAATACAGAATAGCATCGACACAGCTTGGGAGACAGCTGCTGGTCAAAGGTGGATGGATGGTGCAGGGGAACGAAAACAAAGACGGAGCCAAAAAAAGCAATCTGCCCTTCATGTAAAAAACCTTGTGCATAGGTCATCATTTAAAACTTTGTTAAAAAGTACATTAATTTGATTGCAGAGGTCACAGTCTCATTAAAGGACAAAGACCCCAAGATTCTTGGGTTGGGATCCCGACTGTTCTGGACTTATGGACTTTTTACATGCAGATAGCACCCTCTGGTGGTGGTTATTGTGTTAGCAGTGTTTGTATACAGCAGAGGTCAGTTGACCTTTCTTCCTGTTTGACCCCGGAAGCAGTTTTCCCAGAAAGAACCTGGCAGTAATGGAGGATCTTCCATGAGGAAATCCATTCTCAATCCAATTGCATCTTATCTCATATGTTAGGCCAGACGCAATATCTGTGAGTATCTTTGTTTGTTAACATGATAGCAACTTTGTCAGTGTAGTATTTTGACAATACTTTGTTTATAAAAGGTTAATATTTGGTAGTTACAGAAGGTAGTCCAAATGTTAGTTAGTTATACAATTAGTCTATTCCACTGTTGTAAATATGTTTATATCTTATGTAATATCTAATGTATAGTACTCAATTTTATGTACAAAACATACTTTGTCTTTGTTTACAGTTTCACAGATTTGTTCAAGTAAAGCTTCAAAACAGCAAACGGCTTCATGAGGAATTATTTGAATAAGTGTTTAACTTGCTGGATAACTAGATAGGAGCACGTCTAGCGAGGCTAGTACACCAACAGTTTTGCCAGGATGGCATTCCACAATGCCCTCCAGTGCTGACCAAAGTATGCCAGGTCATGGGGAGAGCACCTCATTTACGTGGGCCAGGTGGGTGTAAGCATCACTTTCGGCACATCTATGGTGCTCACTTGACCAGGTTGGTCGGTAACCCCAGTGCCTGTCCACCCAACCAGGAAGTTGCCCAGGCCCCCCAACACCACCCATTGTCTCCTTAGCCCCTGAAGGGACTCATGTACCAACATTTCTGGGGAAGAAATGCTGGTCTTCAGGGGTCCAGGCCACTTGCTCACTTTTGCCTTTATGGAGGCTGGTACGTCTCTATTCACTCTGTGTACCGGCATCCACTAATACATTGGGTCTCACTGGGGCCTGAGGAGTATGAACCCCTGACGTAGGATATCCATGCCCCTAGCTCTGCCCCCTGGCCATAACTTTCCTTGTAAGGGACAATCAGAGGTTCCACCCCTTACAACCCACCCCTTACAACCCAATCAAGAAACTTCTGGAACCGGCAGAGATCCAGCACAACCAGATCTCTGCCAGTTTCCAAGAGGTTCTGCCGGTCTCCCACAGGAATTACATCGGGATACTGGCGGAACTCTCATGGAATTTTGCATCTATTTAAAAAAAAAATGTCTCCAATTTTCTCACCTCCTCACCTGAAGGTGCTGTCTCCTGCTGGGGGACAATTCCAGGAACACCAGTTGAACATCTGATACTTCACACATGTATGAGCCTAGACAGTAAGTGCTATCAAGAATTTCGAACATGGTGGCATCGCAGCTGAGCATAATCCTGTCCTCACCTGGAGTCCACACACAGACACTTAAAGGTCACTGGATAATTGTTGATTTTTTCTTGCCTAGTTCCTATCTCTGCTCCATTGAGATCAGATAACACAGCCAAAGCCATGAGGTGACCATCCTAGTCTGCATAGCTTAGGCCGGCTGTGGGCAGTGAGCCAGAGGTCTCTGCTGATTATACTGACTCTGACTTAAAACAAATCTTTTCCTGGTCTCGGCCAGTGCTGCAATCAAACCCAAAGTAGTTATGCCAATTTTTGTTGAAGGAGTAAGGAAGAGTTTCTTGGATGCCATTAAACTGACATTACTGGTGGCTAATTCTTGTGCGAACAGGAACTTCTAGCTTGCGAGTTGGATACTACAGACCTTTAAAAGATAATCTAGCTGTAGAATTCTAGCCACCTACACATTATCCATTTGGGTTATCTTTTGCTGCAGCAACACTTACAATTATTAGAATTGAACCTGTAACCCTGTAGCACTCCTACACCAGGAAAAAATGCAACAAGGATAAAATTGCGCAGTTTATTTAAAGAGCACTGATTTAAATACATTTTCGATTCACTATGCCATATTTCTTACCAATATTATCTATTATTGCAGGTGATCAGATGTTATAAAGAAAGTGGACCAATGCCAGTTTATTGCTGCCTTTTGACTACTTAGCATATAGATTCCTTCACTAAACTTGCTATAGCCCATAGATTTGAAGTCATATCTGGATATTATTTAAGCCTGAAATAGAGAGTCTCAAATTTGCACAGGTCTTCCAGCGCATTCCCACTGTCGCTCTGGTGGGAGCATAGCAGAAGTTCCTGGAAATGGGCTAGGACCTGGAATTGCTGGATCCCAGCTTTTGCTGGGAGATTCTGGAGGACCTTGTCTGGGGTGGAATCTCTATCTGCCCCAAACATGGTGCACCATGTCAGAAGGGGTAGGGAGTCCCTAAGGTAAGAGTTCCCACTTCCCCAACCTGAGTGACACCCGACGTAAGGTTGGAGGTTGGTACATCCAGTGAGATGAGATGTATCGGCTTCCAGCTGTTCTAAGTGAGTCCCATTGGGCTGGTCCAGGCTAGAGAAGTGGCCTGGACCCTGAAGATAAGGTCATTTATTTTTATCAGCAGCCTTAAAAAGGGAGCACAAAAATCATTTCTCTTTGGGTTGTCCACTCTAACTAAATCAAATTGGTGCTGTCGTTTCCAGCCTGTGAGAGTTTATTGGTGCCTGAGATGCATCTATAGTGGCAGAGGCACCCGCTAGGCCCATGCAAATTAGGTGCCCTCCCACTGGCCCTGCAAACGCTGGCAGA
This sequence comes from Somniosus microcephalus, assembly GCF_052327205.1. Classification (NCBI taxonomy): domain Eukaryota; kingdom Metazoa; phylum Chordata; class Chondrichthyes; order Squaliformes; family Somniosidae; genus Somniosus; species Somniosus microcephalus. Next base: position 138,030,855 of record NC_140999.1, on the reverse strand, counting down.
GTTAGCACTGTAGGGCACAGGTGGGCACAATGTGGGTGTAACTGCCAAGATTGCAGCCTGTGTACCTTCAGGTGCCAGTTATTTCAGTGAAACATTTTCATTGTTTCCCCAGGCTAACTAGTCAAGAATTCAAAGTAGTGGTTTCAGATTGTATTCAACTAATTCTTTGCCATATTTCATCCATGTTAGGACTAATGTAGTTAATGTCAGCTTAAAGATGTATTTAGCATCAGGGCAAAATGATTTTCGCTTCTCACCAATTGCAAATTTGTGTAATGTACATCTGGATTTAAAGCCCATTTACAGTAGCATTAATGTGAAGCAATACTTCGTGCTATGCTACAGTGGCAGTGGAAATGCCCCAAAGATGTAAACGGGCAGTTGGACAAGTGAATTCTAAACACATGGGTCTAGAAATTCAAACGTGCCCACGAGGGGGCTGCAGGGAACAATCCCAGCAGCTGAATGGATAGGCTCAAGGCACACCTGATATTGGGCCTCATTATTATCGAACTGGTGAGCTGCACTCACTTAATAGGTGACCCCAGAAAGATCGCTGATGAAAAGGAATAGAAATCGAGCCACTGCAAAGGCAGTGTTGGGCCTCAGGTAAATGGTTAAAGGCGACCAGGCAGAGGGGCGATCAGGTCGGAAGGGTAGGCGATCGGGTCGGAAGGGTAGGCGATCGGGGTTGTTCGGGGAGGGTGGAGGTCAGAATTGAGGTGGTGGGAGGCAGGGGTAGCAGCGTCGATCGAGGTGGGGGGGGGGGTGGGGGGAACGGCGGCGATCGATGGCACACTGGCCCAAAGTGGCCCACATGCTTTTAATGTGGGGTCGGGAGAAGCCACTTTCAGGTAAGTATATTTTATACGATAGCAAAATACTGCGGATGCTGGAAATCCGAAATAACAACAGAAAATGCTGGAAAAACTCAGCAGGCCAGACAACATCCGTGGAGAGAGAAATAGAGTCAACGTTTCAGGTCGAAACCCTTCGTCAGGACTGAAAAAACACAGGAAATGAAACAGATTAAAAGGCCAGTTTGGGGGCTTGGAAATGGGGATGAAAGAACAAAAGAGAAGTGAAGAGACATTAAGAGTTATACAAAATGAGACAAGATGGTGATAGGACTAATAGAGACAAAAGGCGGCTCTAGATGAGGTGTGAAATGCGCTGGCAGAATGAGAGACAGCTGCCATGTGGGAGAGAAAAAAAGGAGGAAGGGCACAAAACAAAGCTGTGGATAAAAATATGTATGAAAATGTAATAGGGGTCGAGGTTGTGATCTGAAATTGTTGAACTCGATATTGAGTCCGGATGACTGTAAAGTGCCTAATGGGAAGACGAGGTGCTGTTCCTCGAGCTTCGCTTGGTTTCCGTAGAACAATGCAAGAGCCCGAGGACGGTGAGGTCTGAGTGGGAATAGGGCGGTGAATTAAAATGACAGGCGACCGGAAGCTCGGGGTCATCCTTACGGACTGAACGGAGGTGTTCCGCAAAGCGGTCACCCAATCTGCGTTTGGTCTCCCCAATGTAGAGGAGACCACATCATGAGCAGCGAATACAGTATACTAGATTGCAAGAAGTACAAGTAAATCGTTGTTTCACCTGGAAGGGGTGTTTGGGGCCCTGGACAGTGGGAAGGGGGGAGGTATAAGGGCAGGTGTTGCATCTCCTGCGCTTGCACGGGAAGGTGCCGGGCGAAGGGGAAGGGGTGCTGGGGGTGATGGAGGAGTGGACTAGGGTGTCTCGGAGGGAGCGGTCCCTACGGAATGCTGAAAGGGGAGGGGAGGGAAGATGCGTTTGGTGGTGGGATCACGTTGGAGGTGGCGGAAATGGCGGAGGATGATCCGTTGAATGTGGAGGCTGGTGGGGTGAAAGGTGAGGGCTGGCAATCAGTAACTAGTGGTGTTCCGCAGGGGTCAGTGCTGGGACCCCAACTCTTTCCAATCTATATTAACGATTTGGAGGAAGGGACTGAGTGCAACATATCCAAGTTTGCCGATGATACAAAGATGGGATGGAAAGCAGTGAGTGAGGAGGACATAAAAAACCTGCAAAAGGACATAGACAGGCTAAGTGAGTGGGCAGAGATTTGGCAGATGCAATATAATGTTGGAAAGTGTGAGGTTATGCACTTTGGCAGAAAAAATCAAAGAGCAAGTTATTATCTAAATGGAGAGAAACTGCAAAGTGCTACAGTACAAAGGGATCTGGGGGTCCTGGTGCATGAAACACAAAAAGTTAGTATGCAGGTGCAGCAGGTGATCAGGAAGGCCAATGGAATCTTGGCTTTTATTGCGAGGGGGATGGAGTATAAAAACAGGGAAGTCTTGCTGCAGTTATACAGGGTATTGGTGAGGCCACACCTGGAATACTGCATGCAGTTTTGGTTTCCATATTTAAGAAAAGATATACTTGCTCTCGAGGCGGTTCAGAGGAGGTTCACTCGGTTGATTCCGGAGATGAGGGGGTTGACGTATGAGGAAAGGTTGAGTAGGTTGGGACTCTACTCATTGGAGTTCAGAAGAATGAGAGGCGATCTTATCGAAACATATAAGATTGTGAGGGGTCTTGATCGGATGGATGCGGTGAGGATGTTTCCACTGATGGGTGAGACTAGAACTAGGGGGCATAATCTAAGAATAAGGGGCTACCCTTTCAAAACTGAGATGAGGAGAAACTTCTTCACTCAGAGGGTAGTAAATCTATGGAATTTGCTACCCCAGAGAGCTGCGGAAGCTGCAACATTAAATAAATTTAAAATGGAGATAGACAGTTTCCTAGCAGATAAGGGAATTAGGGGTTACGGGGAGAGGGCAGGGAAGTGGACGTGAGTCTAGATTCGGATCAGCCATGATTCTATTGAATGGTGGAGCAGGCCCGAGGGGCCGTATGGCCTACTCCTGCTCCTACTTCTTATGTTCTTATGACAAGGGGAATCCTATTGTGGTTCCGGGAGGGAGGGGCAGGGGTGAGGGCAGAAGTGCGGGAGATAGAACGGACACGGTCGAGGGCCGTGTCAACCACGGTAGAGGGGAATCTTCGGTTGAGGAAAAAGGAAGACATGTCGGAAGCACTGGTGTGGAAGGTGGCATCGTTGGAGCAGATGTGGCGGAGACGGAGAAACTGGGAGAATGGAATAGAGTCCTTGCAGGAGGCGGGGTGGGAGGAAGTGTAGTCCAGGTAGCTGTGGGAGTCAGTGGGCTTGTAGTGAATGTTGGTCACTAACCTATCCCCAGAGATGGAGACGGAGAAGTCGAGGAAGGGAAGGGAAGAGTCGGAGATGGACCATGTGAAGGTGAGGGAAGGGTGGAAATTGGAGGCAAAGTGAATGAAATTGTCTAGTTGAGGGCAAGAGCAGGAAATGGCACCGGTACAGTCATCAATGTACCGGAAAAAGAGGTGAGGGAGGGGGCCCGAGTAGGACTGGAACAAAGAGTGTTCCACATATCCCACGAAAAGGCAGGCATAGCTAGGACCCATGCGGGTTCCCATAGCAACATCTTTGATTTGGAGGAAATGAGTGGAGTCAAAGGAGAAGTTGTTCAATGTGAGAACAAGTTCAGCCAGGCGGAGGAGGGTGGTGGTGGATGGGGACTAGTTGGGCCTCTGTTCCAGGAGGAAGCAGAGCACCCTCAGGCCATCCTGGTGGGGGGTGGAGGTGTAGAGGGATTGTACGTCTATAGTGAAAAGTATATTTTATACTTTTCTTATCTTGTTATTTGCCTTTCTTTTTCTGACCTGGAGTTTCCGCTAAGTTGCGCTGATTTTATGCACAAGGACACTAATAGGCACCTGTTAAAAGCTATTAAATATTAAAAACTATTTAATTTACTCAAAGTGACTACCGTACACCAATGAAACTAGTAAATGGTTCAGTATAGCTTTTTAAAATCATTTTCAATTATTTAAAATTGGGTTACTCACTTATTTTTTTATGATAAACCCATTTTCAGCTGTATTAATAAAACTGCACCAGGTTACCACTCTTAAATATATCAAGGAATATTTTTTAAAGCAAAAAAAATATAAATTACATTCTAAATGCTGCCCGATTGCAGTGGTTCACAAAAGATTTTACATTCGCCGATATGCAAATGAGTTTGAATGCGCATTTGAGCAAGAAATTCAATTCTGAAAATGAGCACGATTTTTCACCTCTTTCTTTAAGGATCACCTGTTAGACCGCATGTAGACGTGGTTTTCCTGAATGCTGCCGGCAAAACCAATATTGCAGAGGGGGCTTCAAACAAGTGTTAGGTCGCTTATATATGCAAAGGACCTAATGCCTGGTTAGGGTTGCCAACTCTGATTGGCGTATTTCTGAAGATCTCATCACATGACCTCTCACCACCCCGCCCTCACCCTTCCACCACTGAACGCCTGACACGCCCATCCTTGCGGCGCTCCACCTTCCCACGCTAATTGGAAAGTGATCTGACTCTTTGTTACTCGACTGGATGATTATTGACTGTCAGTCAAACATCCTTTTTTCCCGTTTCTGATAATTTTTATCATTAATAAACATAAGTGTTCAAATTAATGCCCCTGTGATTTTTCTCCTCGGTTGCTCGCAGCAATGTCCTGGTGATTAAACTTTAATTCTTGGAGACTCCAGGACAATCCTGGAGGATTGCCAATCCTATGCCTGTTTCAGGCATGGGCCCTGGACATCAATTGATTTGCCTACATCAGTATGGCGGGCAGTGCTTCCTACCTCCATATTGAAGGCTTAAGAGGCTATTTAGCACGGACGAATTTCTAGGCTGCCAATTATCATAGGTCTGAAAGACATCCAGCACTGGAAGGGTAAAGAACAGCAAAGGTTCCCTTCCCCCTCCAACCCTGTGCTTACACACCAAGGGAGGATTTTTGCCAGCCCTGGGGAGGCGGGACTGCCGGGAAAATGGCAGAAACTGGGAGCGGGTACCAGCCCCATTTCCAACCCGCCTCCGTGCCATCTTCCCGGGAGGCGGGTCCCCGACTCACGCAGGGACCCATCTCCTTGAGGCGGGAAGGGGATTACAGCCAATTAACTGCCTGCGGGGGTGAGAGGGATCGAAAAGTCCGCTGTGGAGGTGAGTGATGGGTGCAAGTGTGACAGGTAAGTATGAGAGGTGAGCGTAAAGTGTTAGAAAAAGTTTACTTACCTTTGCATCTTCCTGCAGGCTTCAACCCTTGGGGATCCAGAGGTGCCTCATCTCAATGGCAGAGATGACAGAATGGCTGCTGCATTCTCAGATGCAGCAGCCATCTGCTTTCTGCTGAGAAAAGAGGTTTTGGTGAGTGTTTGTGCAAGGGCTCACCTTAGAACAGAGATTGTCAGTGTTTGACTGCTTCATTGCATCCATGTCCACACCTGCATTCTTCCATTGTGAGGCAGAAACATAGAAGATAGGAGCAGGAGTAGGCTATTCGGCCCCTCGAGCCTGCTCCGCCATTCAATGCGATCATGGCTGATCATCCAGATTCAGTACCCTGTCCCTGCCTTCTCCCCATATCCCATGATCCCTTTAGCCTTAAGAAATATATCCAACTCCTTCTTGAATATATTTAATGAATTTGCCTCAACTGCCTTCTGTGGTAGAGAATTCCACAGGTTCACCACTCTCTGGGTGAAGAAATTCCTCCTCATCTCTGTCCTAAATGGCTTACCCCTTATCTTTAGACTGTGACCCTTGGTTCTGGACTCCCCGGCCATCGGGAACATCCTTCCTGCATCCAGTCTGTCCAGTCCTGTTAGAATTTTATAAGTTTCAATGAGATCCCCTCTCATTCTTCTAAACTCCAGCGAGTACAAGCCCAATCGATCCAATCTCTCCTCATACGTCATTCCTGCCATCCCAGGTATCAGTCTGGTGAATCTGCGCTGCACTCCCTCCATGGCAAGAACATCCTTCCTCAGATAAGGCGACCAAAACTGCACACAATACTCAAGGTGTGGTCTCACCAAGGCCCTGTACAATTGCAGCAAGACATCCTTGTTCTTGTACTCGAACCCTCTCGCTACGAAGGCCAACATACCATTTGCTTACCTTCAGCGACTGGTGCACAAGGACACCCAGGTCTCGTTGCACTTCCCCTTCTCCCAATCTATTGCCATTCGGGTAATAATCTGCCTTCCTGTTTTTGCCATCAAAGTGGATAATCTCGCATTTATCCACATTATACTGCATCTGCCATGCTTCTGCCCAATCACCCAACCTGTCCAAATCATCCTGGAGTTTCTCAGCATCCTCCTCACAGCACACACGCCCACCCACCTTTGTGTCATCTGCAAACTTGGATATATTACATCTAGTTCCCTCATCTAGATCATTTATATATATTGTGAATAGCTGGGGTCCTAGGACCGATCCCTGCAGTACCCCACTAGTTACTGCCTGCCACTCGGAAAAAGACCCGTTTATTCCAACTCTTTGCTTCCTGTCTGCCAACCAGTTCTTTATCCAAGTCAGTACCTTGCTCCCAATCCCATATGCCTTAACTTTACATGCTAATCTCTTATGCGGGACCTTATTGAAAGCCTTCTGAAAGTCCAAATACACCACATCCACTGGTTCTCCCTTATCTATTCCACCAGTTACATCCTCCAAAAATTCCAGTAGATTAGTCAAGCACGATTTACCTTTTGTAAATCCATGTTGACTTTGTCCGATCCTGTCACTGTTTTCCAAGTGCTCTGCTATTACATCTTTTATAATGGACTCTAGCATTTTCCACACTACCGATGTCAGGCTTACCGGTCTATAATTCCCCGTTTTCTCTCTACCACCTTTTTTGAATAGTGGGGTAACATTAGCTACCCTCCAATCCATGGGAACTGTTCCAGAGTCTATCGAATTTTGGAAGATGACTAGCAATGCATCTACTATTTCTAGGGCCACTTCCTTAAGTACCCTAGGATGTAGATTATCAGGCCCTGGGGATTTATCGGCCTTCAATCCCGTCAATTTCCCGAACACCATTTCCCTACAGATACTGATTTCTTTCAGTTCCTCCCTCTCATTAGATCCTATGTTCCCCAACATCTCTGGGAGGTTATTTGTGTCCTCGTTTGTGAAGGCAGAACCAAAGTATGTATTTAATTGGTCTGCCATTTCTTTGTTCCCCATTATAAATTCCAACAGGCAAGGGAACTGCAAGTTGCTCAATTACTCTAGGTGCCAGTGCTGCTCTATGTTGTGACTTGGTGAGGTTTGAAACTAATCCCTATCATGTATTTTTAAACATTTTTTGGTCTTGGGATATGGACAACACTGACAAGGCAGTGTTTATTGCCCATCCCTGGTTGCCCTGAGAACATTAAGAATCAGCTACGTAATGTCGGGCTGGAATCACATGTAGACCAAACCATGTTGGAGTGGCAGGTTCCCTTCCCTGAAGGACATTAGTGAACAAGTAGGTTTTTTTTTTGCAACAACATGACAGCTTTCATACTCTTTTTTCTGGGGAGAAAGCAGGGACAGGGTACTGAATTTGGATGATCAGCCATGATCTCATTAAATGGCGGAGCAGGCTCAAGGGGCCGAATGGCCTACTCCTATCTTCTATGTTTCTCAAATTGCCAGATTTACATTTAGCATTGCTGCAACATTTGCTGGTTATGCTATCTCACCTGCACAAAGAAAAGTATTTTAACATCATTTCTGTGAAGCAGTGTGGCTGCACAGCAGTACTGTGGTGTATTGGCACAGGGAGCAAAATAATTGCTTATTTAGTATAAAACCATATGCACAAGTACCTCAACATTAGTTTTTATTACCTGTGGATCTGGGGCCGTAACTAAAACAGCAGCAGACAATGCTTTTCACCTGGCTGCCAGTGAGTGCGATTTTGATAAGAGTGTGTCCAATACACTGAATGTTACTCTTTGCACGTGATTTGTCAGCATGAGATTTTTATCACTCAGGTCTGCTCATAAATTGGTATTTTCAGTGCAAAATGATGGTACTACAGCAGCAAATCACACTGCACTCAATCACAGCAGAAATGTCCAGGATTGGTTGCAGGATGTTGATGCACTGTGATAAAAATAATTTTCCCAACATGTTCTAACTTACTCTAAAATACATGATGTGTGTACTTAACTTCAACTGCTGAATTATAAATAAAGGTAATGGAACAATAAAGGGGAGGGGGGTGGAGGTAGAGGCAGAGTGTCCCTTCGTTCAGCAGGGCTGTGTGCAATCATTCCTATCTAGCCTCAATGTCAAAATGATGTGGAGGTGTTTGGGAAGGACGCATAATAATATTTAGATTGCACTCACCACTCAGAGTTGTGGTAGTATAATACATGCACATCTTCGAACAATGCCACCCATTAGAAATGATTTTGAGAAATCTGCAATTTCCATTTTTAGCTATATATGTTTAGCTTCATACAAATGGAACTTCAGGTTTAAATCTGTGCTTTGATATTTGGAATCCTCATGTTGGATTTAGTTTAGATAGGAAGGGAGGGGCCACTCAATTCCAGCGAATTCATAGAATGATACAGCACAGAAGGAGGCCATTCGGCGCATCGTGTCTGTGCTGGCCGTTTGTAAGAGTTATCCAATTAGACCCGCTCCACCGCTCTTTCCCCATAGCCCTGCAAATGTCTTCTTTTTCAAGTATACATCCAATTCCCTTTTCAAAGTTACTACTGAATCTTCTTCCACCACCTTTTCAGGTACTGCATTCCAGATTATAACAACTCGCTCCATGAAAGAAATTCTCCTAATTTCCCCCCTGGATTATTTGCCAATTAGCTTAAGTCTGTGTCCTCTTGTTACCAACCCTTCTGCCAGTGGAAACAATTTCTCTCTAGCTACTCTATCAGAAACCGTTCATCATTTTGAACACCTCTATTAAATCTCAAATGTCAGCCATGGCTCAGTTGGTAGCACTCTCGCCTCTGAGTCAGAAGGTTGTGGGTTCAAGTCCCACTCCAGAGGCTTGAGCACAAAAATCTAGGCTGATACTCCTGTGCAGTGCTGAGGGCGTGCTGCATTGTTGGAGTACTGTTTTTCGGATGAGACGTTAAATCAAGGCCCCATCTGCTCTCTCAGATGAACATAAAAGATCCCATGGCACTATTTTGAAGAAGAGCAGGAGAGCAGGTGTCCTGGCTAATATTTATCTCTCAATCAACATCACTAAAAACAAATTATCTGGTCAGATCTTCCCTTTTGTTCTTTCCTTCCCTCCCCCCTTTCCCTGCCCTTGCAGTTGCTTAAAATCTGTTACATCCCTAACTTTGTCCAGTTCTGACGAAAGGTCTCTCTCCACAGATGCTGCCTGACCTGCTAAGTATTTCCAACACTTTTTGTTTTTATTTTATCTGGTCATTGCTGTTTGTGGGAGCTTGCTGTGTGCAAATTGGCTGCCATGTTTCTTACATTACAACAGTGACTACACTTCAAAAGTACTTCATCGGCTGTAAAACGCTTTGGGATATCCTGAGGTCGTGAAAGGCACTATATAAATGTAAGTCTTGCTTTTCTTTTTTTTCTTTCTCCCCTTAACCATGTCTGCTCTAAGGAGAACAATCCCAGCTTCTCTAGTCTCTCCACATAACTGAAGTCCCTCATCCCTTCTATCATTCTAGTAAATCTCCTCTGCACCATCTCCAAGGCCCTGACAGCCTTCTTGAAGTGCGGTGCCCAGAATTGGACACAATATTCTATCTGAGGCCTAACCAGTGATTTATATAGGTTTAGCATAACTTCCTTGCTTATAGGCCGGAATTTTGCAGGCACTCAGAGGACGGGTTTGGAGGCGGGTCCACTGTCAAAATAGCAAAGATTGACAGCGGGTATGAAACCCGCTGTCAACCCGCCTCCAAACGAGTCTCCCAGGTATTGGGTCTGTCTGTGCAGAACTAACCCGACACCAAATGGCAGGGGAGACAAGTTAGATCATTAAATGGCTTGTTAACAGTCAATTTAATGGTATTTAGAGGATTTTACGTTTTCCCCCACGTGTTACCCAATGCTCGGGGAACACGCCAGCTCACCCTGGTGCGAGTTGAGTCTGCTCTGATGTTTCTGATAAGCTGACAGCTGCAGAAGTGATGTAAAGGATGCCATGTTGCAGATGGTTAGCTTCAGAGTGCAGAAACTTTTGGTTACTTCATTTGTAATACATATAGAGATTTCTTTAGCTTGTAAGTGTTTAGAGGCCTGTGCCACCTCATTGGAATAACCTCTCTCAACATTGACAGATCATTTCTGTCATCTCACCTGCAGCTGCCATCTATTGTAGCAACACCGGAGCCATTGAAACAGTCAGACCTTGGTCCTCTGAATCCTTCCACGATCAGCCCCAGCACCATCACCAGGCACACCAACAACATAGAAACATAGAAGATAGGAGGAGGAGTAGGCCATTCGGCCCCTCGAGCCTGTTCTGCCATTTAATGAGATCATGGCTGATCATCCAAATTCAGTACCCTGTCCCTGCTTTTTCCCCATATCCCTTGATCCCTTTAGCCTTAAGAAATATATCTAACTCCTTCTTGAATATATTTAATGAATTGGCCTCAACTGCCTTGTGTGGTAGACAATTCCACAGGTTCACCACTCTCTGGGTGAAGAAATTCCTCCTCATCCCAGTCCTAAATGGCTTACCCCGTATCCTTAGACTGTGACCCCTGGTTCTGGACTCCCCCGCCATCGGGAACATCCTTCCTGCATCTAGTCTGTCTAGTCCTGTTAGAATTTTATAAGTTTCAATGAGATCCCCTCTCATTCTTCTAAACTCTAGCGAATACAAGCCCAATCGACCCAATCTCTCTTCATACCTCATTCCTGCCATCCCAGGTATCAGTCTGGTGAATCTTCGCTGCACTCCCTCCATGGCAAGAACATCCTTCCTCAGATAAGGCGACCAAAACTGCATACAATACTCAAGATGTGGTCTCACCAAGGCCCTGTACAACTGCAGTAAGACATCCTTGCTCCTGTACTCGAATCCTCTCGCTATGAAGGCCAACATACCATTTGCCTTCTTAACCGCCTGCTGCAGCTACATGCTTACCTTCAGTGACTGGTGCACAAGGACACCCAGGTCTCGTTGCACTTCCCCTTTTCCCAATCTATTGCCGTTCAGATAATAATCTGCCTTCCTGTTTTTGCCACCAAAGTGGATAACCTCGCATTTATCCACATTATACTGCGTCTGCCATAGAAACATAGAAGATAGGAGCAGGAGTAGGCCATTCGGCCCCTTGAGCCTGTTCCGCCATTTAATGAGATCATGGTTGATCATCCAAATTCAGTACACTGTCCCTGCTTTCTCCCCATATCCCTTGATCCCTTTAGCCTTAAGAATATATCTAACTCCTTCTTGAATATATTTAATGAATGGGCCTCAACTGACTTGTGTGGTGGAGAATTCCACAGGTTCACTGGGTGAAGAAATTCCTCCTCATCTCAGTCCTAAATGGCTTACCCCTTATCCTTAGACTGTGACCCCTGGTTCTGGACTCCCCCGCCATCGGGAACATCCTTCCTGCATCTAGTCTGTTTAGTCCTATTAGAATATTATAAGTTTCAATGAGATTCCCTCTCATTCTTCTAAACTCTAGCGAATATAAGCCTAATCGACCCAATCTCTCCTCATATGTCATTCTTGCCATCCCAGGTATCAGTCTGGTGAAACTTCGCTGCACTCTCTCCATGGCAAGAACCCAGGTCTCGTTGCACTTCCCCTTTCCCCAATCTATTGCTCTTCAGATAATAATCTGTCTTCCTGTTTTGCCATCGAAGTGGATAACCTCGCGTTTATCCACATTATATTGCATTTGCTATGCATCTGCCCAATCACCCAAACTGTCCAAATCATACTGGAGTTTCTCTGCATCCTCCTCAGAGCACACACGGCCACCCAGCTTTGTGTCATCTGCAAACTTGCAGATATTGCATCTGGTTCCCTCGTCTAGATCATTTATATATATTGTGAATAGCTGGGGTCCTAGCACCGATCCCTGCGGTACCCCACTAGTCACTGCCTGCCACTCGGAAAAAGACCCGTTTATTCCAACTCTTTGCCTCCTGTCAGCCAACCAGTTCTCTATCCAAGACAGTGCCTTACCTCCAATCCCATGTGCTTTAACTTTGCACGTTAATCTCTTATGCGGGACCTTATCGAAAGCCTTCTGAAAGTCCAAGTACACCACATCCACTGGTTCTCCCTTATCTATTCTACCTGTTACATCCTCAAAAAGTTCCAGTAGATTAGTCAAGCATGATTTACCTTTTGTAAATCCATGTTGTCTCTGACCGATCCTGTCACTGTTTTCCAAGTGCTTTGCTATTACATCTTTTATAATGGACTCTGGCATTTCCCCCACTACCGATGTCAGGCTTACCGATCTATAATTCCCTGTTTTCTCTCTACCACCCTTTTTAAATAGTGGGGTTACATTAGCTACCCTCCAATCCATGGGAACTGTTCCAGAGTCTATCGAATTTTGGAAGATGACCAGCAATGCATCTACTATTTCTAGGGCCACTTCCGTAAGTACCCTAGGATGTAGATTATCAGGCCCTGGGAATTTATCGGCCTTCAATCCCATCAATTTCCCTAACACCATTTCCCTACAAATACTGATTTCATTCAGTTCCTCCCTCTCATTAGATCCTATGTTCCCCGACATCTCTGGGAGGTTATTTGCGTCCTCCTTTGTGAAGACAGAACCAAAGTATGTATTTAATTGGTCTGCCATTTCTTTGTTCCCCATTATAAATCCCCCTGATTCTGACTGCACGGGATCTACGCTTGACTTCACCAATCTTTTTCTCTTCACATATCTATAGAAGCTTTTATTCAGTTTTTATGTTCCCTGCAAGCTTACTGGCATACTCTATTTGCCCCCTCTTAATTAATCCCTATGTCTTCCTTTGCTGAATCCTAAACTGCTCCCAATCCTCAGGTTTGCTGCTTTTTCTGGCCAAATTATATGTCCTCTCCTTGGATCTTATGCTATCCCTAATTTCCCTTGTTAGCCACGGTTGAGTCACCTTTTTTGTTTTATTTTTATGCCAAATAGGGATGAACAAATTCTGTAGTTCATCCATGTGATCTTTAAATGTTTGCTATTGCCTATCCACCGTCAACCCTTTAAGTAACGTTCCCCAATCCATCCTAGCCAACTCGTGCCTCATACCATCATAGTTTCCTTTATTTAAATTCACCAACATCACCAACCTTCGCTGCCATCACCTGATGCTGCACAGGGCATCAGCCCTGGACAACATTGCTGCCCGGGAGGCCTTTGAAGGCATCACCATGGCCAAATTTTCTTCACTCGATGCTGTAAACCCTGACTGCCACATGATATGCCAGATTGACACCATTTCACACCAGCACTGTGAAGCATCCCTTTAATGTCCAAGTCATTCCATGCACACTCATCACTATACAGGTTCCTTTGTACATTGAAATCTATATTTTCAACACTTCACCTTATTGGACAGATCTGTGCTCACCGTTGGAAATGTTAGTGAGTTTCAGTGAATGTTGAGACATAACTTCCTCCCCCCCCCCCCCCAATTGTAATGATGCTGGTTGGGGTGGTGTCAACCTGGTGCACCATGTGGCAGCCAGGGTGTACAGCGTCAAGTGAAGTAAATCTGGCCATGGTGATGCCATCGCAGACCTCCCGGGCAGCAATGTTGTGAGGTGCTGATGTCGTGTCCTGTGCCGCATCAGGTGATTGCGGAGAAGGTTGGTACTGTTGTTGGTGAAGTTGGTGTGCCTGGTGATGTTGGTGCTGGGGCTGATCGTGGAGGGATTCAGTGGGCTAAAGTGAGATTTTTTTCAAGGGCATCTTGCTGGAATAGATGGCAGCTGAAGTTAAGATGACAGAAGCGATCTGTCAATGGTGAGAGAGCTTGCTGCAAGGAGGTGACAGTGGATAGAGAGTTTACTCCAAACACTTTCAAATTGCATACAGCTCAAAAGTGTCTTCCAAGTCCGGAAGGCTCAAGTTTCTGACATTAGAAAGTGAAGAAGAGTCATCGACCTGGAACGTCATTGACTCTGTTTCTCTCTCCACAGATGCTGCCTGACCTGCTGAGTATTTCCAGCATTTTCTGTTTTTATTTCAGATTTCCAGCATCTGCATTATTTTGCTTTTGTAGCTGTGAAATGGTAGCTTTCATACCACTTTTGCAGCTTGTCACCAATTCGCAGCAATGGGGAGACATAGAGAACCCAACCTACTTACCTGACGTGATCTCCGAATGATGTGAACCCCATTAAAAAAAGAAATAGGCTGGCAAAATAGTAGTTAACAAGTGTTTAACAAGCATTTAACTATCTTAAATGACTCCCCCGCCGCTTGGTGTCGGGTCTGTGTGAAATCGCAGACCCGACACTTTGGAAACTTACTTGGAGGCGGGTTCGGAGTGGGTCCCCAACCCGCTGTCAATGATTTCAATTTTGACAGCAGACTCGCCTCTGAACCTGCCCTCTGAGCGCCGGCAAAATCGTGGCCAATGTCACAAACTATGACAGTGATGTTAGATTGGATAATTATGTTCATCAAGCTGGGTATTTTTCCTAGGAACACAGGATCATACAAGACTAGAAGAAGCCATTACATTCCATCTAGCCCCTCCCAGTTCAAAGATAGTTATATAGTGTTCTTTAGCCTACTCCTGCTCTTATTTCTTATACTCCTCAGTTCCTTTTTCTGTGAAATATCTAGCTACTTCTCTCCTGATGTCCCACTATCTGCCTCTACAGTCTCGCCAAGCAGTTTGTTCCATATATTTACTTTGAGAAAAGTAGCTAAATTTGACCTCTCGATTCACCTTCTCTCTATGCACTTATGTCCATTCCCCTTATTGTAGAATATGTGATGTCCAAAAATATGACCTAACTAATTACCTAATTAATCCACTTTCTACACAGGGCATCCTTACTGGTTCTCTGGTATAGCCTGCCAAATTAGTGTTAATTTGTGTTGCACTATTCTGTACTTTCAACTGGAGCTCACTAGGAATTAGCTGAGAACTTCACTAATATGTTGAGTTCACAGTCATGAGGGTGGGACTAATCCAATTAGATGTTGCTCCCTCAACACAAATCAATATGTTGGTTGGTGCTGTGGGTCAGCAAATTGCCCTTTCACTGCTGGGACTTAGATTCAAATCTAGCACAAGTCTGATGAATGAAAGTTCTCTCTTTTTGTGGGGTGTGAGCGCCCTATTTATAATCAATTTTGTGGTCTCAACACAGCTGTTAGTAGATAGCGGCCTACATCACAAAACTACCACTATTATGGCACTAAATTGGAACGTTCAGTTAGAGAGTAAATGGAGTGACTGGTGAGGGCAATGGCAAATATCACACTGGTGCAATAGCGATAGCTTTTCTGAGGTTTGGGGGTTAAGGTGTCTTGCTGGAACAGAGAACAGCAAGCTTTTCTTGGCATCTAACCAAAAATGAGAGGGCATGGAATTGGAGGTAGCCTTTGACTGGATTGGAAATTGGTTACAAGGTAGGAGACAGAGAGTGAGGAGAAAAGATATGGGCCTCGATATTAACCCACACCACGACGGGCATGAGAGGGTTGGGGGGTCAAAGAGTTAGATACGGGGAACACATATCCAAAACGCGACTGCTGCCTTTTTTATGGTGAT
Organism: Somniosus microcephalus; assembly: GCF_052327205.1. Lineage (NCBI taxonomy): Eukaryota > Metazoa > Chordata > Chondrichthyes > Squaliformes > Somniosidae > Somniosus > Somniosus microcephalus. The sequence continues at coordinate 138,015,217 of NC_140999.1, read as the reverse complement.
GGATATCGGGTCGTCCCAGTGTCCCGGCATGGAGAGGTGGGACACTAAATTCACATATTTAAATCAGGCTCCCACAGATCAATTGGGAGCCCGATTTATAATTGACTGTTGCTGCACAGGTTTCGCAGGGGCCAGGAAACCTGGCAGTGAAAGGGAGGGGGGAGATGCCGGCTCCACAGGGTAAGTGCCTTTTTCAGAATTCCTTGTAGGCCAGGAGGAACAGGAGTGCTCTACTCAGGCACCTAAAGGAAGCCTTCAGCCTCACCCAGCCCCGATCGCCAGCCTACACCCACCCCAGCCTTCCCGATTGCCAGCCTCTCTCCCCCCATCCAATCGTGGCCTCTCTCCTCCCTCCTGATCGTGGCTTCTCTCCCCTCTACTGAACGCGTCCTCTCTTCCCTCCTCCAGATTGCTGGGGGCCATCCTTAAGGGTCCCCGGCTGCGATCTTTTGCCGCTGGTGTTCCCTCCCGGCCGCTGGCCAGGTTGTCCATTTGGCCAGCTGCCGGGCTGGAAATGCAACATCCGGCGGGACCGGAACCGATGTCCGAGGGGCGTGTTTGCTAGTGCTGTTGGGGAGGGTTTAAACTAAAATGGCAGGGGGTTGGGAACCTGTGCAGGGAGACAGAGGAAAGGGAAGCAAGGATAGAAATAAAAGACAGGAAGGAGAAAAGCAAAAGTGGAAGGCAGAGAAATCAAGGGTGTAAATCAAACAGGGCCACAGTAAATAATAATTCTAAAAGGACTAAGAGTGTTAAAAAATCAAGCCTGAAGGCTTTGTGTCTTAATGCGAGGAACATTCGTAATAAGGTGGATGAATTAGCTGCGCAAACAGATATAAACAGATATGATATAATTGGGATTATGGAAACATGGCTCCAGGGTGACCAAGACTGGGAATTCAACATCCAGGGGTATTCAATATTCAGGAAGGACAGGAAAAAAGGAAAAGGAGGTGGGGTAGCATTGCTGGTTAAAGAGGAGATTAACACAATAGTAAGGAAGGATATTAGCTCTGATGATGTGGAATCTGTATGGACAGAGCTGAGAAATACCAAGGGGCAGAAAACGTTAGTGGGAGTTGTATACAGACCTCCAAACAGTAATGTTGAGGTTGGGGATGGCATTAAATGGGAAATTAGAGATGCGTGCAATAAGGGCACAGCTGTTATCATGGGTGACTTTAATCTGCATATAGATTGGGTTAACCAAATTAGTAACAATACTGTGGAGGAGGAATTCCTAGAGTGTATATGGGATGGTTTCCTGGACCAATATGTCGAGGAACCAACTAGAGATTAGGCAATCTTAGACTGGATATTATGTAATGAGAAAGGATTAATTAGCAATCTTGTTGTGCGAGGCCCCTTGGGGAGGAGCGATCCTAATATGATAGAATTCTTCATTAAGATGGAGAGTGAAGTAGTTGAGTCAGAGACTAGGGTCCTGAATTTAAATAAAGGAAACTACGATGGTATGAGGCACGAGTTGGCTAGGATGGATTGGGGAACATTACTTAAAGGGTTGATAGTGGCTAGGCAATGGCAAACATTTAAAGATTGCATGGATGAACTACAGAATTTGTTCATTCCTATTTGGCATAAAAATAAAACAAAAAAGGTGACTCAACCGTGGCTAACAAGGGAAATTAGGGATAGCATAAGATCCAAGGAGAGGACATATAATTTGGCCAGAAAAAGCAGCAAACCTGAGGATTGGAAGCAGTTTAGGATTCAGCAAACGAGGACAAAGGGATTAATTAAGAGGGGGAAAATAGATTATGAGAGTAAGCTTGCAGGGAACATAAAAACTGACTCTAAATGCTTCTATAGGTATGTGAAGAGAAAAAGATTGGTGAAATCAAGTCAAGTGTACGTCCCTTGCAGTCAGAATCAGGGGAATTTATAATGGGGAACAAAGAAATGGCAGGCCAATTAAATACATACTTTGGTATGATGTCCCAGAGATGTCGGGGAACATAGGGTCTAATGAGAGGGAGGAATTGAATGAAATCAGTATTTGTAGGGAAATGGTGTTAGGGAAATTGATGGGATTGAAGGCCAATAAATCCCCAGGGCCTGATAATCTACATCCTAGGGTACTTAAGGAAGTGGCCCTAGAAATAGTAGATGCATTGCTGGTCATCTTCCAAAATTCTATAGACTCTGGAACAATTCCCATGGATTGGAGGGTAGCTAATGTAACCCCACTATTTAAAAAAGCTGGTAGAGAAAAAATGGGGAATTATAGACTGGTAAGTCTGACATCGGTAGTGGGGAAAATGCTAGAGTCCATTATAAAAGATGTAATAGCAGAGCACTTGGATAACAGTGACAGGATCGGACAAAGTCAACATGGATTTACAAAAGGTATATCATGCTTGACTAATCTACTGGAATTTTTTGAGGATGTAACTGCTGGAATAGATAAGGGAGAACCAGTGAATGTGGTGTATTTGGACTTTCAGAAGGCTTTCGATAAGGTCCCGCATAAGAGATTGGCGTGCAAAGTTAAAGCACATGGGCTTGGGGGTAAGGTACTGTCTTGGATAGAGAACTGGTTGGCTGACAGGAAGCAAAGAGTTGGAATAAACGTGTCTTTTTCCGAGTGGCAGGCAGTGACTAGTGGGGTACCGCTGGAATTGGTGCTAGGACCCCAGCTATTCACAATATATGTAAATGATCTAGACGAGGGAACTAGATGTAATATCTCCAAGTTTGCAGATGACACAAAGCTGGGTGGGCGTGTGTGCAATGAGGAGGATGCAGGGAGACTCTAGTATGATTTGGACCGGTTTGGTGATTGGGCAAATGCATGGAAAATGCAGTATAATGTGAATAAATGCAAGGTTATCCACTTCGGTGGCAAAAACAGGAAGACAGATTATTATCTGAACGGCAATAGATTGGGAAGAGGGGAAGTGGAATGACACCTGGGTGTCCTTGTGCACCAGTCGCTGAAGGTACGCATGCAGGTGCAGCAGGCGGTTAAGAAGGCAAATGGTATGTTGGCCTTCATAGTGAGAGGATTCGAGTACAGGAGCAAGGATGTCTTGCTGCAGTTGTACAGGGCCTTGGTGAGACCACACCTTGAGTATTGTGTGCAGTTTTGGTCGCCTTATCTGAGGAAGGATGTTCTTGCCATGGAGGGAGTGCAGCGAAGATTCACCAGACTGATACCTGGGATGGCAGGAATGAGGTATGAAGAGAGATTGGGTCGATTGGGCTTGTATTCGCTAGAGTTTAGAAGAATGAGAGGGGATCTCATTGAAACTTATAAAATTCTAACAGGACTAGACAGACTAGATGCAGGAAGGATGTTCCCGATGGCGGGGAGTCCAGAATCAGGGGCCACAGTCTAAGGATACGGGGTAAGCCATTTAGGACTGAGATGAGGAGGAATTTCTTCACCAAGGGTGGTGAACCTGTGGAATTCTCTATCACAGAAGGCAGTTGAGGCCAATTCATTAAATATATTCAAGAAGGAGCTAGATATATTTCTTAAGGCTAAAGGGATCAAGGGATATGGGGAGAAAGCAGCGACAGGGTACTGAATTTGGATGATCAACCATGATCTCATTAAATGGCGGAACAGGCTCGAAGGGCCGAATGGCCTACTCCTGCTCCTATCTTCTATGTTTCTATGTAAAATGTTAATGAGGCCCTGCCAGTTCTTCATCCGTTATTGGCCTCCCCTGCACCCTCCCCGTAAATATTGGAGCCTTTACTCCGATTGGCGGGATGTGACAAGTGGCGTTCCCCAGGGTTCTGTTCATATTTTTTTATTAATGAGTTGGATGAAGGAATACAGAGTTATATATCCATGTTTCAGATGACACTAATTTAGGAGGCACTGTAAGTAGTGCAGATGAGATCAGGAAGTTGCAACGGGACATAGACAGATTAATTGAGTGGGAAATATGATGGTAAATAGAGTTCAATGTGGCAAGTTGAGGTCATCCACTTTGGACCCAAGAAAGATAAATCAGAATATTTTCTGAATGGTGAGAGACTGGGAAGCATGGCAGAGCAAGGAGATTGGAGGATCCAGGTTCACAAATCATTAAAAGCCAGTAATCAGGTACAAAAAGCAATCAAAATGTCTAATTTCAAACCCCATTAAACTCAAGGGGGCTGGAATACAAAGGAGAGGAAGTTATGGTTCAGTTGTGTAGAACCTTGGTCAGACCCAATCTGAAGTGCTGCATTCTGTTTTGGGTACTGTACTACGAGAAGGATATATTGGCCTTGGAGGGTGTGCAGATTCACCAAAATGATATTGGGACTTAAAGGGCTAAATTATGAGGACAGGTTGCATAAACTTGGTTTATATTCCCTTGAAGATTGAGGGGTGATCTGATCAAGGTATTTAAAATGTTGAAAGGATTTGCTAGTGTAGATACAGAGAAACTATTTCCTCTGATGGGGAAATCAGGAACAAGGGGACATAATATTAAAATTAGAGCCAGGCCATTCAGGAGTGAAATCAGGAAGCAGTTTTTCACACAAAGGGTAGTAGAAATCTGGAACTCTCTCCCCCAAATGTGGATGCTACGACAATTGGAGCTTTCAAAACCGAGGTGAATAGCTTTTTGTTAGGTAAGGGTACCAAGGGACACGGAGCAAACACAGGTACATGGAGTTGAGGTGCAGATCAGCCATGATCTAATTGCATGGCGGAGCAGGTGCGAGGGGCTGAATGGCCTACTCCTGTTCCTACATTCAACATCATTTTACTTTGCCTCCCAAAGTTCATAATAAAGCAGATGTCTGCAGTTGGAAGGGAATTATTTCTTTAAAGGTGGTTTCTGTTGTACTGTTTGGACTAGTTTATGGTGTCTTAATCAAAAGTGCCTTCCTTTTATGGCTTCCAGTAGGACTGTATCCATATTAACTGGTTGTAGTTGGGGTGGAGTGCACCCAATTTTGCTCTGGCCTACTAGTGAGTATATGTCTATTTCTCTTGCCAGTGCAGTGGTGAATATGTTCCTATTTTTTCCTGGCAGCCTATTCATGGGTACATGTCTATTATAGTTGGGATCTCTTGGTGATTCATGTCCTTTTCCTAATGCAGTCTAATGTGCAAATGCCTACTAGTCTTGTGGTTAGTACATGTCTCACTGTGTAGTCATTATTACAGTATTTTATTGCAATCTGATGGTTGAAGTATAATTACAACATTAAAATATATTACCTTAAAAACCATTATAATTAAAATCAATTATCCTAAGTTCTCATCCCAACATATAATGGGGATCAAAACACATTACCTACTAGTTTTACCAATAATAGTTGAAACTTGCAAAAGCAAAGCAGAGGTCAGAAGCAATATGGAAGCCCTTTCTACAGGTGGAATTTTCAAAGCCTACCTTTTCTCAGGGGTTAATCTGAGTGTTGACCCTATTCATGTACTGGAGGCGAAGTGTTGCTGATACTCAGACTCCCAGGTAACTTTCCTGCTTATGCTGCATTATATTTTAAACGTGGACTTTGGACTCTGAGAACTGAAATTTTAGACATTCCATATCAAAATTTATACAAACATTATCCCTTCTTCTGACACTCTCCCCCTCCCCCCCCGCACCCCCCCCCCACTCCCACTGGATTGCGAGCCTGATGCGCTATCATTAGAAATACTTGACTGCCAAACGACACAAGTTTAAGGAGACTGGAATATGTTACGAAGTGCTGTTGTATTCATCTGCATATTTAGATCATTTGAAATTATTGTCTATTTATGACAAACAGTGCAATTGTTTTAAAAATACTAGTCCAGTCCAGTTGCACCATTCTGTCCTGGCATGAAATCATTCTAATATTCATTTTTAATTTACAAATGTCTAGAATACTACGAGAAAAGCCAATCCCGTAGATAAAAGGGCATTACTTTACAGTAAATCAGAACTGTCACCTCCAGCATACAGAAGCACTGAAACATTTATTCAGCCTCATATTCCTGGCACTTGAAATTATTTCCTTCATGCCTGATAGCCAAATCACAATATGGCAGGTCTCCCCCGAGCCATGGGATTGTTAGTGCGGACTCACAACATACTGGCAACTGATGTGGCATTTCGTGTACAGCTGTCACTCAAAGGCAGGCAAATGCAAATGAGGGCGGGCCCGGCAGTGTTCAATTACTGCTCCATGGCTGTGTACAATACGGGCTTCAGTCAGAGCAGACAGCCATTCTTCAGACTCAAATCAAAAAATAAAATAGCAGCTCCCTAAGGGAATCTGCTTCTGGGATTTTTTTTTCCTCTCATAAAATATTAAAACTAAGTTAGTGGAAAAGCTGCTTGAAAAAATGGCCTGATAATGCAATTGTTATATGCAATGCTATATGCAATGATTGGTAATATAAGGATAGGCCGCTATGCCAGATAATATATAGTGAGATTGGCCAGTAGGAAAAATGATCATGCCTCAAAGAGTCCAATGGCCATCAGATTTTATTTTGGACTTGAACACTGAACGTATGACTCATCTCTAACACTCAACAAATCCTCTCCAAGTAGGAGGCTTGCTGAGTGTTACAGTCGAGTCATGCATTTAGTGCATACTTTCAAAATGCAACAACAACAATTTGCGGGTGAGATAAGATAGCACCCAACTTTTTTTTTGTAAATGCTTAGATCACCAAGTTCATATCTGCAGCAAACCATGTTCTTTCTCACAATATGAAAATCGAAAGTGCAAGGAATCACTTTTACTCTGGAACCCTGTTCTCTTTTGAGCTGCTTTTCCTGCAGTGTTGGCCCGGTTTCAACTTTGATTAGACTCTAACTCAAGCCATTCAAAGACATCAGATCTCAGGCCAAGTGGGAACAAAATGTGGGACCATGATATGACAACATGTTCCACAGTAACTGGGACAGGACAAATCTTGTTCACTTTGAACCTTTAGCAGGTGACTTATAACCTTTAGTTGCAAATGATTTTGTTGCTAAAAGATTACATCTACTTTTTTCTGCTGTCATTTCACATTTCTGAGGTTTCTCAAGTAATCTTTTTGTATATGTGGAAATGTTTAATGACAGACTGTTTGCACTGGGAGTTACATTTATTAAACCTGATAAAAAGGTTGCAGCTCACCGCTAAAAATGCTCCTCCTGAATTATCACCTATCATCTTAGGCACATTAATATAACATATGCTTATTATTGTCAGGAAGCACTTCTTCACACAAAGGGCAGTTGAAATCTGGAACTCTCTCCCCCAAAATACTGTAGAGGCTAGGTCAATTGAAAATTTCAAAACTGAGATTGATAGTTTTTTGTTATGTAAGGGTATTAAAGGATATGGAACTAAATGGAGTTGAGATACAGATCAGCCATGATCTAATTAAATGGCGGAACAGGCTCGAGGGGCTGAATGGCCTATTCCTGTTCCTATATGCCTACTAATATTTTATAGGAGCAGTAACTCAAAATGCCAGTGATTTATTGGTGACCTTATCAGGGCAATGGTGAACGTGTGACTAGGTGAGCGATCAACAGAAGTGGAGGTGGTGGTATAAACCCAATCTATTATACTTTTCTTTCATGCAAAGGATTAAATATTTTTGCTGAATACTGAGTACAACAAAGTTTGTTGTTTAATTAGTTTGTATTTAAATAAAATGTTTATTTACCACATTTTTTCACTGCCTGAATGGTTGGTGAAAGCAGATTAAATAGTAACTTTCAAAAGAGAATTGGATATATACTTGAAAAGGAAAAATTTCCAGGGCTGTGTTGAAAGAGCAGGGGTGTGGGGCTAATTGGATAGCTCTACCAAAGAGCAGGCACAGGCAAGAGGGTCAAATGGCCTCCTTCTGTGCTGTATCATTCTATGATTCAACTGAAAGGCCTATGACCGAACAAGCCAAACTCACCGTCACAGCTAAGACTGCCAATGTTTACTAATAGGAAAAGCTTGCTGTCGAGCTACAAGAATCAAGTCAGATTTCCCACCAGGGCAAGCTGCATTGCCGATGTGAAGCACCCCACTTAGAAGACTCATTGGGACAGGATGAAACTTATCTTAAGTGTGGTTGTCAGACTGGAGTTCCAGCTGCTGTGGGAGTTTTAATCTACATCACAGCATTGCTATGTTACCAGGTCAAATCAAATTTGTGAGAGTGAAGTGTCATTACTAAGCATGGGAACCTTAAAGGGATGGATTTCTGTATTTCAAGATGGCAGCATACCATGAGTCTTTTCAACAATGTCAAGCTTCAAAACAGGAACACAGTAAACTCCAGCCATCTAGAGGCATCTAGCTGAAAACTGACCTTTTTTTCTTTCTAGTTTTTACTTTCCCCGCCTCTCCTGATGCCAGTGGCTCCTTGTTACAGTACAGTAACAGCACTGTGGGAGTACCTTCACCACACGGACTGCAGCGGTTCAAGGCGGCGGCTCACCACCACCACCTTCTCAAAGGCAATTAGGGATGGGCAATAAATGCCGACCTTGCCAGTGACGCCCACATCCCATGAACAAATATTTAAAAAAAGTTCCACAGGTGCTGATGACCCTCTGGTACCTCAGCCAAGTAGCCATTATTCTTGTGTGGGCTTTGACAGTGTGTGCCAGCAGAATATTCACCACAAGGGCATCACATCAGAGCCTAATCCTGTCTTCACCTGATATTCATGCACGTTCAGCAGGGTCATCTTGATAGTGATCAGGAGTGGGAACCTTGGTTCATTTTCCTCACCCTAACCAACTGTAACTGAGGCCAACTGTAAGTCCCAAGTGCTACCCAAGCTGAGTTTTTAATTTTTTTTTATTTGTTTATGGGATCTGGGTGTCACTGGCAATGCCAGCATTTATTGCCCATCCCTAGTTGCCCTTGAGAAGGTGGTGGTAAGCCGCCTTCTTGAACCGCTGTAGTCCGTGTGGTGAAGGTATTCCCACAGTGCTGTTAGGTAGGGAGTTCCAGGATTTTTGACCCAGCGACGATGAAGGATCGGCGATATACTTCTAAGTCAGGATGGTGTGTAGCTTGGAGGGGAACTTGGAGGTGGTGGTGTTCCCATGCGCCTGCTGCCTTTGTCCTTCTAGGTGGAAGAAGTCGCGGGTTTGGGAGGTGCTGCCAAAGAAGCCTTGGCGAGTTGCTGCAGTGCATCTTGTAGATGGTACACACTGCAGCCACGGTACGCCGGTGGTGGAGGGAGTGAATGTTTAAGGTGGTGGATGGGGTGCCAATCAAGCGGGCTGCTTTTTCCTGGATGGTGTCGAGCTTCTTGAGTGTTGTTGGAGCTGCACTCATCCAGGCAAGTGGAGAGTATTCCATCACACTCCTTACTTGTGCCTTGTAGATGGTGGAAAAGCTTTGGGGAGTCAGGAGGTGAGACACTCGCTGCAGAATACTTAGCCTCTGACCTGCTCTTGTTGCCACAGTATTTATGTGGCTGGTCCAGTTAAGTTTCTGGTTAATGGTGAACCCCAGGATGTTGCTGGTGGGGGATTCGGCAATGGTAATGCCATTGAATGTCAAGGAGTGGTGGTTAGACTCTCGCTTGTTGGAGATAGTCATTACCTGGCACTTCTGTGGCGCGAATGTTACCTGCCACTTATCAGCCCAAGCCTGAACGTCGTCCAGGTCTTGTTGCACGCGGGCATGGACTACTTCATTATCTGTCAAGCTAACTTGACTTGGAACGAATCTGCAACCTTCCTGGTTTGTATGGAACTGCATTGCTTAAACACTCCAAGATTCAGCACCACTGAAAAGATCATGCTGGATGCATTGTCTGCACCACTTTAGAAATTCACTGGTTGCATTTATAGTCAGGAACTCCATTCTCTTTAACGGAACCCCAAATTACAATGTACCATAAAAGTGCCTGATATTATAAAGTGCAAACATCTTGCCAGCCCTGGGGAGGTGGGTATGGAGGGGGGACTGCCGGGAAAAGGGCAGAATCTGGGGGCGGGTTCACAGACCTTCACAGAGTCTCGCAACTCACCGTCAGAGATGACAGATGGCTGCTGCATTCTCCGATGCAACAACCATCTAATTTCTGCTAAAGAAAGAGGTTTGATGAGTCTTGAATACAAGAACTCATCAAACAACATAGAATGTCAGTATTTGACAGCTTCACAGAGCTGTCAAATGATGACAATTCATCTGTCAAAAATTCTCTGTAACCGGCTTCCCCTTAATTGGCCTGCTACGCCCGCTGGGCGGGCTTAACAAGGTCAATCAAGGGAAAATAGCATGGGTTGGCCAGAAGTCGATGGAGGCGGGACAACGACCCAACAAGCAGCAGTCCTGCCTCCAAAGCACCCCCATTGGCAAAATCACCCCCATTGTTCTTGTGCTGATCACTACCATAATATATTAAAAAAGGGTAAAATACTATTGCAACACTCGATGAGTTCAAATACCACATCAAGATAAAAGAAACCATACAAAAGTTAAAAAAAGCATCACTTCCAGTGCTTCACTTGAAACCTTCAAACTGCAGTGGTGAGCACGGAGCAGCTTTTTCCCTGCCCTGCATTAGCTGGATAACAGAACTATCCAAAGCATATCATTCAGCTATGTTCAAACAAATTTCTCATCAATGATCTGAAAGCATTTGCTGACATACTAAACTTTGTGGGTGACAGTAGCGTCTCAAAATACTGCTCTGCTTATTTCCCATCTTTTTTCCTCACAGACATTGGGAAGCAGGCTCTTCATCACTAACAGTTTTAAACTTTTTGAAAAACAAATGTCACAGCCAGCCCATGTTTAAGACTTAAGTGCAGATACTTGGTATGGCTGAAATGTAACCTACTTGCACATGAAGACAAACATGCCAGTTTAATGCTATTGTATCACTGGAAACTGGTTACCAAATGGAAATGTCTGGCTTGCAAGCAATGGTCATTTTGGAATACTATACTTATATACAATGGCAGGCTATATGTCACAATCTCCATGACAACAGTATTTTGAAGAGAGTTTATATGTGTCATTTTATACAACACAATTATTTTTTATCTGAGGACTGGACAGATCATTGTGTGCTCACTCCCACTGCCATCTTAGATTTTACTGCTTTGAATCACGTCACTGTGGTAACCACTTACTGTGATATGGTAATAGCTTTGAACAAGCTAACTACAGTGACACTCCCCACCCCAGCCCCGTGGGATAATACACAGCTTTTAAATAGTTCAGCGTGTTGGCTTGAGGCACAAAATGCAGGATGTCAACCTGAACCAGCGAGAACATTTCCCTCCACGCCTCCGCAACTCGTTGCCCCACATCAAAGAGGAAACGCAAAATGTTCCCCTGCAGGGATGCTTCGAGTTCACTGGAAAGCTCTCAGTATAATTTTCTACCCAAAATGACATTATGTTTGAAGAATGCTTTAAGCTTGTTATCTGATTTTTGTGGAATAATTTGGTTAAAGTCTTCATTGAACTGCATCTGCTTCCTGCATTCTTTGCTTACAGAACAGTTATGAAGTTTTATTGACCGTGCAGAAGCAGGAGAAGAACAATGCAAATCCAAGCATGGGTTAGTACCCTCCTGCAGCCACTTCCTTCAACCCTTTAACTCTGTGTCCATTGATGAGAGGGTTACAATTCTTTCTGCATGCAAACCCCTACCTTGTTGCTGTTGATTAACTCGTCTACATTACTATGAATTACTGTTCACAAAACACACAAGAGGAGCTACTGAATATGTGGAGGGGTCTGTTTGAACATCTATATGGTTTCCATATGATGCACATAACAGAACACCAATGAAGGTCATGTTTGGCAAGATTTCCTAGCAACATTTTAAATGTATTCAAAAAGAACACATTTCAGACATTGCTAGAAATATTGATTGGAGGAAATTGTCTTACAATCTCACTAACATATAGCAACCACATGGCAACCAGAGAGAGAACAGGGCCCTTACATTTCTTTTCATCCACTTTAACCTGGGGTCTTATATGCGCGGAGCGTAAATGGTGGTTAATGACTTTGAGGGACTGTTACTGTAGACTGTTCCTCAGCACCATGAAGACCTACATTGTATAACATTCATGAGGTAGCATTCAAATTACCTGGGCGCTTTTATCATAAAAAATGTGAACTAAACTTAAAAATATAATCATCACATTTTTAAAATTGAAACATAAAACAGTAGAAGATTTAACTCAGAATAAGATACAGCATTTACTGTAAGGAACTAAACAAATATGGGGAATAATAGATAACCAGGAGTGAGTCACAAGTATTTAATTCAATCAAGAGGTTTAGCCGACATCACCATTATTTTAAACTGAGATTAAATTATAACCTTGAATTTACTCCGTTTTTTAAAAATATGCACAGTTTAATTTGTTAGTGAGATTTTAATTCTGTTTCTCAAGCTGTGTTTTTGCCGATGATGGCTGACATGCATCTTCATTATCTCACATCAAGCAAGATGACACTTACAAACTGATCTGAATGTCACATACTGTCAACAGAATGGTATTAACAACTTTGATTCCATTGCTGAATACCAAGGTTTACCACAGCCAGTATGTACAGGAAACCCCAGTTATAGGGCTGTGCTCATGAAGCCATTAACACCCGAAAATGGCCTTTTATATCCTTCAGTGGGGTGATGAAAATCTTGGCCCGAACTTCCCTCCCATTGGTAAGTTAGCGGCGGGGCAAAAATACCACCCACCAATGTGAATCCACTGCTAACCTGCTGCAGTGTCCTCCCAATGCTCCTCATTTGCTAAGCAGGGTGGGTCTGGAATGGCAATACCACTCCTGATAGATTTACTGTTGCTGGGAGGGGGGGAAATACAATTCTGGGGCAACCTTTAAGACACTGCAGCCAGTTAAAGGGCAACATCATTTTTCTGCAAGAAAGGCTGAAGCAGCAGGAGCCTTGAGAGTCAGCAGCTGGAAGGCCCCCCAGATTCTTTAATTCGCCCCTAGAAGTCAGGGGTGGAAGAGTATGATTGTTGGGCACTGAGGGCAGGAAGCTCTGTGAGAGGGTGGTGCAGGCGGTTTGTAGCTGGCAGAGACACTCAGCACTACCCCACAATCCAAATAACTGGCACACAGTATAGGAAGAGGTTCAATGACCTCATAGGGTAGCACTCTTGCCAATACATATCCTCTACCACTCAGCCAGCTTTCACTCAACTCCTTACCTCTCATACTCTCACTGTCTCAGCATCTAAGGGGAACTAATTTCTGCAAAAAACAACCTCGGCCAAAACTCATGAACTTTTATCACTCTACCAACTCACATTGTTTGTCACAAGGGCTACAACTAGTCTTCAGGACAATTAATTTAAAGGGACAATGCATCATTATTCCATGCATGCATTCACATGGGGGAAAGTGTCCATGCCACTACAGTCCCTTAACATTCTCTTCTCTCTGTCTAAAGGGAAAATCGGCCTACAACCAGTGTGAATGAAATAAAATCAGGGAAAAAAAGGCAGCGCTGATAATCCAGAACGCATACGAGGAGAAAGATGCTGCAAATCGTGGGTAGGCCAGCAGGAGAACCTGTGGCAGAGGGTGAGGTTGGAGGCAAGGTGGCAGCAGAAGGTTGGTAAAATCTGGGAAATGCTAGTCATAGGTAGTCTCAGCTTTATGTGCTTTTTCAAGGCATTGCAATGTCTTTACACTCAGCTACTATTTCTTCAAGGAGGAATGTCACTCTGCATAGCTAAACAAGTTCTTTTGCATTTCACATCATATGGGATGCCTTGCAGAAAGAGGATAGCCATGATCATGGGTCAAAGGTGGGTAAATGGATTTGTGGTACAGATCAGCCATGATTTAATTGAATGGTGGAACAGGCTCAAGGGGCTGAATGGTGTCCCGATTGTGCAGAGCTACTTTGTAATAAAATGGGATTGTTCTCCTTAGAGCAGATAAGGTTAAGGGCAGATTTAATAGAGGTGTTCAAAAGTATGAGAGGTTTTGATAAGAGTAAATAAGGAGGAATCGTTTCCACTGGCAGGAGAGTCAGTAACCAGAGGGGACACATTTAAGCTAATTGGCAAATGAACCATAGGGGAGATGAGGAGATTTTTTTTAATGAGCTGTTATGATCTGGCATGCACTGCCTGAAAGGGTGGTGAAAGCAGATTAAATAGTAACTTTCAAAAGGGAATTGGATATATACTTGAAAAGGAAAATTTTGCAGGGCTATATGGAAAGAGCAGGGGTGTGGCACTAATTGGACAGCTCTTTCAAAAATCTGGCACAGGCACAATGGGCGGAATAGCCTCCTTCTGTGCTCGATGCTGTACATGACATCTTGCCAGAGTCAGGCATTAGGGTCTCAGTCTAAACTTTGGAGTCCTCAGATCCCAACCATCCAAATTCAAAGAATAGAGGCTATGTATAGAGAAAATCTAACTCAGTACCATGTTTGTAGGTGTGGTAACACATTTCTACAATCCATAATTACAAATATGGTATGGAATCAGCATCATGCTGACCTTAGCTAAACAGTGGTATCAGGCCGTACATGGCACAGACAGTTGAAGCTCATATAATGTTGGATTCCTTTATTCTCTATGTAAATACATACAGTAAATTTTGAATTATTATGTTGCCATACACAATCCAATCTTCATGTTATCTCAACCTACAATCTGTGCAACCACTCTATTACAGATTTATAGAGCACTTTCACATATGAAGGCATTTGGGTAAGAGAATTCACCATTTTAACTTCTATTCTATACACTACAAAATGTAGATGAAACTGATTTGACAGTACAGTAGTTGCACATGCACTAAGGACAACTGGGTAAGAAGATCCCCCATTTTGGACTGATAAAATTGCACATGGAACATGGGATTTCACTATCCTTTTGTTCCACTGCATTCCCTGTTATAACATAGATGTTGGATAGCTCCCAAACATCACATTATAATGAGGGCTTGTTATACATTGTAAATGTACTTTGCCAGAATTAACCCATTATCCAGCCAACAATACTGTAATTGTAACTCTATTGTCTGCACCTCTGAAGAACACATTCTACACGTCACTACAGACAGCTGTCTCTATAACTGATGTATATGTAGCTCCTGTAACTGCAATAGTTATATAGACAGTGGGCTGCAATGAAACACAGAACATAATAATCTTATAAACGGCAGGGAAGAAGGTGACGAGTTGCAGAATTATTGGGTGACTCACATCTGCCAGTTTCGCTTTACTGTGTAACTGTATTTAACATTACAATCTTATGCAATTATAGAAAGAAAAGATCATTCAAATCTTACTGATAAACGTATGCCTGATTCCAATATTCGATTATATTTTCCTCTTTTCTCAAAACACAGATGGAATAACCATTTTTCAGTGTAATTTATGAACTGTTAACAAAATCATAAGAATGCACGGCTTTGAAATCTGCGTGTCTTGAGAATGTGATTTTGTTAGCAATAATGAAAAAATAGAAGCCAATTATGATGCAGCTGCAATAATGATCCTTTAACACTTCTCAAGCAGCTAACAAGCCACTTAGCCAGCATAAATAGTGAAACGTTTATTAATGTGGCTGTGGAGAGTACAGTATTTGTAGATAATGGCTCAATAAAAAAATGAGAATAGCCCAATTTACCAATCAGGCCTTGAATGCTCTGGCAACCTCAGTAATGGAGCATCATAAGGTTTCTTTGTAAGGGATAACAAATGCACAAAGGAGGCAACAAGCATGTCTATTTGTTCCTGAAAGAGTGAACTCCATGTCAACTACACTGAAGACTTGGCAGGAGGTCGGGAGGCCGATGAGGAAGCAGCTTCAATGGGGATCCAGCATGCCATGCACCCCATTTGATTTGTATAGTGGTACAGACCTCAGGGTGGACTGTTTTCTGACAGAAGCTGTTGGAACACAAGGTCCACAATGAACATACATGTGATATTGCAAGGAGGTGCAATTACGTTGGTCCAAGTGTTAGCTGCACTGCAATCTACCATTGAGTATGTGGCAACGTCGGTAGCATCTCCAGTGGAGACACAATTTACACAGGCCATCGGCACAACAAGTGCATCCCTCATGAATGCATCATTGTTACTATGGAAGCTTAGGTGTCCAAACTCCCAGATGCAGTCATGGCCAGTTTCAATTTGTTCAAAGAAATGCTAAAGGCAACCATGACAGAGGGTGTCAGACACATCATAGATGCCAATTGCATTCAGATAGATGAGTGAACCTTGTGACGAGATACCCTTTAGCAGAACAATAGAAAAATGCTGGAGCAGCTGATTGCCACTCAATCAAAAGTCGTTCTGTGCCATTACATAACCCTGCACAAGTGACAGTATAACTCGCTTCTAAAAGAAATAAGTCCACAGCAACTCCAGCAAACAAGGCCGCTGGCACTGATGAAGTTCTATCACAGTTATTTGTCAATACAGGTAGCAGGATCTATATCCCAGGCAGCTCACCCGTTAACTACACAGCCATTCATATGTGCAACTTCCTCACCTGATGCCTAGGCACCTGACTTTTGTGGTGCCTCCAGCAGTACCCTCTTTTAAATTTGTTTTTGGGATGTGGGTAAGGCTTTTGTTAGCCAATCCTAGTTGCCCTGGTGGTGGACCTTCTCCTTGAACAGCTGCAGTCTTTGTGATGGTGCTCCCACAGTGTTAGGTAGAGAATTCTGGGATTCTAGCCCAACTAGTGAAGGAATGGTGATGTATATCCAAGTAAAAGGTGTGTGACTTGGAGAGGATCTTGGAGGTGTTCACATAACATTGCTACACTTGTTCTTCTTGATGGTAGAGGTCACAGGGGAGGGAGGTGCTATCCAAGTAACATTGGTGAGTTGCTGCAGTGCATCCAGTAGATCATACATACTGTAGCCCCAGTGAGCCAGTGATGGAGGGAGTGGACATTGAGTCCAGTGGCAGAGGTGTCAATCAAGCAAACTGCTCTGAACTGGATGATTTCAAGTTTTTTGAGTGTTGTTGTAGCTGCATCCATCCAGGTGAGTGCTGTGCATTCCATCACATTCCTGAGACTTGAGCACAGATCTAGGCTGACACTCTAGTGCAGTACCGAGGGAGTGCTGCACTGTCGGAGGTGCCATCTTTCAGATGAGACATTAAACCGAGACCCTGTCTACCCTGTCAGGTGGACGTAAAAGGTCCCATGTTAACATTTCGAAGAAGAGCAGAGGAGTCTGTCCTGCTCTTGTAGTTGATATGGCTGTTCCAGTTCAGCTTCTTGTCAATGGCGGCCCCCAGAATGTTGATTGGGGGCAAGGAACTTAGTAATGGTTGTGCCATTGAAGGTCGAGAGATGTGGCTGGGCTTTCTCTTGTTGAAGATGGTCATTACCTGGCACTTATGTGGCACAAATGTTACCTGACACTTGTAGGCCTATATCTGGATGTAGGCTTGCATGGGTTGCTTCATTATCAGATGAGTTATGAATTAAGCTGTATCTTGTGGAATTGTCAGCCAACAGCCTCACTCCTGACGTTATGATGAAGGGAAAGTGATTAAATGAAGCAGCTGAAGATGGTTGGGGTTGGGCTGAGGACACGTCCCTGAGAAACTCCTGCAGCGATGTGCTGACTTGCATTTATATAGTGCCTTTCACGACCTCAGGACATCCCAAAGCCCTTTAATGCCAATTAAGTACTTTTGAAGTGTACTCACTGTTGCAATGTAGGAAACGGGGCAGCCAATTTGCACACAGCAAGCTCCCATAAACAGCAATGTGATAATGACCAGATAATCTGTTTTAGTGATGTTGGTTGAGGGATAAATATTAGCCAGGACACTGTTCTTCTTTGAAATGTTACCATGGGACCTTTTACGTCCACCTGACAGGGTAGACAGGGTCTCAGTTTAATGTCTCATCTGAAAGATGGCACCTCCAACAGTGCAGCACTCCCTCAGTACTGCACTGGAGTGTCAACCTAGATCTGTGCTTAAGGCCCCGATTTTCTGCCAGCCGTCGGGCGGCTTTTCAGGCGGCCGGGGGCTGAAAATCGCCGAAAAAGGGGGTCGCGACCCCACTCGCCTGATTCCCCGCCCCGTCCGACTTTCGGACCGCCATTTCTCCGCGACCCGCTTCAGTCCTGCCCGTCGCTGGCAGGACTGGCCGTCGGAACACTAATGAGCAATTATTACCTTGTTTAAGCCGATTTTCAGGGGTCGTTGCGATTTTGGGGCTTTCCCCACATCAAACACGCCTGCGGGGAGCTGATGAAACCTGGCGTGAAGCTTGCCGGCTTGCTTGCTGTCAGCTGCAGGTCATTCGGAAAAGCTGCGATTTAAAGGGACAGCATTTGTATGGTGAAGGACCTTGTTGCTGCAGGCTTGGGGCTACTTCTTCAAGGCTTAGGCACAGCTGTGGAAGGTTGGAGCCTCACACACTTCTCCAATGTGATCTCCTGGGAAGCCCCTCTTGCCACCCTCACTCAGCGCTTCCTCAGCGGAGGCATCTACGAGAAGCATGGGACGTCTTTTTTTCCTTCCCATCTTGCCATTAGAGGATCTCCAGCAGCAGAGGCGGCAGCAGCAGAACCAGGAACAGCAGGATGAGCACCAGGCTGCTGCTCACTCACCTGAAGCTGCACAGGCCAGAAGGGGCCAACGCTTGGAAGTGGCTTGAGAGCACCTTGCTGCGCTTTAGGGGGCCATGGGGACCCGTTTCTGCACTGGCAGTCCTACTCAGAAGGACTTCCATGAAGGTCTGGTTTCTCTGTTCAATAGATGGCCAACGCTGCTCAAGAGATGTCATTCTCTTATGAGCACTCACCATGTTTTCCGTACCCTGGCGAGTTATCTCCTCCATGGAGGTTGCCAACCTTTCCATGGTGATGCGTTCATGCGCCAATGACTCAACAAAGGCTCTGCTCATGGTCGCTATGGACTCCTCCATTCGCTCCACACTTGCAGCGACCCTGCAGACAAAACCTGCCAGAGACTCCTGCATCTGTGCGTGGAGATCCATCACCTCTTCTCTTGCGGATGGACCCAGAGGCAGAGGGTCAACATGCAGCGCAGCTGAGCTGAGCTGGCAGAGTCCTGCGCCCTCCGACGAGGACTCTCCACTGCTGTCCCTGTCTCCAGAATCTGCTGAGGCTCACTTGTGACCTGTGAAACACCAGGTGACAACACTACTCTATGTCCCGAAGGTCCCCCCGAGGTGTGAGTGTCTGCGCTGGTGCTGGGTGCGCTTACTTCTGCTGACGCTGCGCTCTCAGAGGTTGGAGCTTCCTCTGAGGAGTCTAGCTGCACAGCCTCTTCCTCCACCACAGTGAAGACGGGGGCTCTGGATGGTACTGTGGGGGAGTAAAGGAAGGAGTTAGAGATGTAATGCCAAGGTTCTTCTGGTGACTCCCAGCGAGTTGGCATCTGCTGACACCTGCATCCATGCAGCATTGGTCTCAGTGGGAGGCCTCTTCCTCCCTGACCTAGGGAAGAGGACCTCCCTGTGGGCCCTAACCCCATCCAATAATGCCTGCAGCGAAGCTTTGTCGAATTTGGAGGCAGCTCGGGGTCTGGCACTGGCCACAGCTGCTGCAGGCTCCTCTGTCATCCTGTATGGTTTGTTTGGAAGCCTTCAGAGGATGCAGTGCTTGCTATGGACCTTGAAAGCACCACGAATGATGACATCATACTGTGGGGCTTTCTGACTAGAAATGGACAATTAGCAAGGCTGCCCACATGCTGGGAATTAATTGGCCACTTGAGGAAAAATTGCGTGGAGCTGGCTGACACATTTCTTTGTGTGTCAGAACCCCACATTCGGGGGAATCCGACCATTTCCCACACAAGCCACAAAATCGGGCCCTAAGTCTCTGGAGTGGGACTTGAACCCACAACCTTCTGACTCAGAGGCACGAGTGCCACCCACAAAGCCACAGCTGACACACAACCAACCACAACCACCTTTCTTTATGTCAAGTATGACTCCAGCTATTGAGACTTTTCCCTTTACCCCATGACTTCAATTTTTCTAGGGCTCCTTGGTGCCATACTTCATTAGACGTTTGCTTTGATGTTGAGGACGGCTATTCTGACCTTGTCTCTGGTATTCAGGTCTTGCATCCATGTTTGGATCAAGGCTGTGATGCAGCCTGGAGCTGAGTGATTCTGGTGTTACTTGATGGCATTACTGTTGTGAGTGGAACACCGATAATACTCTCTGTTGTCTTGTAATTTTAGAGCCATTTTCTACACCTGCCCCATTTTGATATATCCACAATGCCCATGTTCTCAGGCAGAAACCTTCTCTGCGCGAATCATTTCTTTCACTGTTGCTAAAATTATTGGAGCTTCAATCAAGTTTCAGTAGTTTGCTACTATACATTCACATACAAAAATCCAGAAGAAACAGAAAAAGACAGAGAGAGATGATCCAAGTATAAAATGCTGTGGCAAATCAGTTACATATTAATTGTGATTGAACTCTGCATCCTGTGTCAGCAGTCTGCCTATCTGGCATCTCTGGTATTGCCGAATGGTGGCATTGCACTAGCCTTAATTTCCATATGTTCAAATGACACTGCCTAGTCAATCATTTTTAGCCTCAAGTTGTTCCTGTAAAGGCACATAATAATATCTGGCACTATTAAAATCTATCAACGTGATACTTTTTATGACACATTTTAATGCTTTTTTCATGAACTTGCTTCTGACTGGTAATTAAATCACCTGTCTTTTTTACGGGACAGCACTGGAAAGCTGCAAGTGCAATTTGCAACACTGTTTTGTGATAATTCCTGCTCCTTCCTTCCTTCCAGTCCAACAGTCCTTCTGAAGTGTTGTCTCTGCAATGCTGATAAATCAATCCATCAAAAAAAAATTCCTCTGTGAAACTCAATCAGGAAAGGTCATGTTGGCAAGTGAGGAACAGATTAAATTAGCATAGAATTAGCCATGGAAAGTGAGTTCTGTCAAAATCATCATACTGCACAGCACAATTATAATATGTTAATTATGCATTTCATTAAGGCAGTGCTCTTTGAATTCTAGATGAAATGTCACTGGAGTCGGCATCCGAAAAGAAAGGAAGATTGCAGGACTAAACTTCCTTCTGTAATGTGTGACACCTTCATGTATCAAGTCAGGATCAACTCTGCATAATTCTGCTGCAGCCCTCTAAGCCGTTCATCTGAGTAAGGACGTTCAGTGGTGCAAGTGTCTCAGTAATCACAGTCATAAATGATGCAACTTTCTTTTTGGAGAGTTGTTTATTAAGCTAAAGGACAATGGTGCCATTGAATGGAACTTGTGGTGGAGCCAATATGGATCAAAAGGGCAATGTTATCCCCTAACAGTAGTTGTCACCCCTCCTTCCAAACAAAATCCTAGACATTAGCATTCTAGATGATAAATTAAACTGATTTATTGGTCCCTCTTCAGTCACCTCTGTTCTCCCATTATCCATACTGTAGCTCACTCCCTGAATGGATCACATACTTTGTATCTAATGATGGCATCTAAGACTTTTAGGGTAGACGTGACTCGTGTGACTTAGGACTGAGGTACATTTAAACAAGGTACAAAAATCTAGCATTCCTGATGGAGCATACTAACCCAAGAGCTTAGGACTGAGGTACATTTAAACAAGGTACAAAAATCTAGCATTCCTGATGGAGCATACTAACCCAAGAGCTTAGGACTGCACATTCAGGGCATTTATAACACAATGTTAGATACCCATTTATTGGAGATTAGATATTTTGAGGTTTCTTAACTTCTAATCCTTTTTATATGTTGCTAAATTAAATGATATTTCCCCATTTTCCTCTAACAATGTAGGTACTTAATTAAGGATTTGGTAATGTGTTGATTTTTTAGTTTCACTCTGATGCTAGTCAGTTACAGTTGACTTAATTCAAGGTGAAATCAGGCAAAGAACACCTTCTGAAACTGACATAGAGCCTCCTTCCAAAATGAATGACATCAGACATTGATGTTACACAAACCCAGTGGAAAATGATCTCTCGTTGATGTGCTTGTCAGTGTCAACAGATTGACAAATTAGGGAGATGTCCACTCCATGGCTTTTAAGTTTTAAGACTCTCTAACACAGCAATATAATTTGTGAATTTTATTTTAACTGCCAGAGACAATTTTGACTGAAGGCACCATCGCCTGGAATTTTGTGGGAGTTTTCCCAAACCCCCACCGTAACGTTGGTGGGCCATTGGTGGAAACCTTAGAGAGACAGCGTAAGCAGCCAGTTATGCTGTATCTCCAGGGTTTCCACCAATCTTCCACTGATGTTATGGCAAGAGATCAGGACAACCCTGCAAAAATTCTCTGTCCATGTAAATGTTGTGTTTGAAGCAAAGGTATGTTGAGTTCGGACAGTAGAGCAAGAATTAGTATTACAGCTGTGATCTGGTGAGAATGTGACCTCGCTGCCACATGGAGCGGTCGAGTTGAATAGCATAGATGCATTGAAGGGGAAGCTAGATAAGCACATGAGGGAGAAAGGAATGGATGGATATATTGATAGGGTGAGATGAAGTAAGATTGGAGGAGGCTCATGTGGAGCACAAACACCAGCATAGACTCATTCGGCCAAATGGCCTGTATCTGTGCTGTAAAATTCTATATAATTCTAGGTAATTCTATTCTATACTATCTAATAATGCATCCAATTTTCAGTACATCTTTTGAAGGCCTCTCACAGGTAACTTTTCACTTACTTCAGTTAGCAGCCTTCAGAGAAAGTTCTACCTCATTTCAGCATTCCCTGGGCTATATGCAAACTTGTGTTACCATGGTGGCGGTGGAGGGTGGGAGAGAAGGGGGATTTATAAAACATTATAGGATATCAGTTCTATTTCCTGTTTTAATTACTGAAGTAGTAGTCAAAATTTCAACAAACATTTTTATTAGAAATAAATTCAGGTAATTGAGTATCAGAACTTTTTCAACAGTTTTGTATCATTTGGAAAAATTTTCAGCACAAAATGACAAAATGGGGGAACTCAGGATCAAAATTAAATCATTTAAAACTTTAAAAGGAAACAGAGCATTTCACTGAATTTAAATTGTAAGCGCATTGCAGCGATCATATCCAAAGATAGTTTAGTCCCAGAGCTGCTACACCGAGGCATGGCCCCCTACCCGCACATTAATGCCTAGGAGTTGGAATTCTAGTCAAGTGTGTCATTTACATTAACAATGGAACAGTGGTACCTTTTTTGTATCTAAGCTTTCAAACTTCATGCTACCCAGAGTGTAAAAATGGAACATATGGGCAATGGCAGGGTGGCACACCACATTGGTGTACCAACCAGTGGTGCTATCAGTCTTCTTAGCCTGATTTTCTTCTGTATAGTGGAAGAAACTCCAGCCAAAATCTATTAATTGCTAAGTAAAATAATGCTTACAATAACCCGAATGCATCATTTTTAACGTACAAATTCAAAGTATTTGGGTGGACCATGTCTCATCTAGAAATGCACCATCGATTTTTGCCTTCAACTTGTGGATTTACTCCTTCAGGCTTTCATGTGTTCATGTTTTTTCCTCCAAATGTGAAGGAATGTTGTTTATACCTATAGCTTAAGTTACCAGTCTTGCATAACTATTGAGCCATTCTTGAGATGCCTGCTTTTCAGTGGCTATGCCAGCATTTTAAAGCTATTTGTCAACTTTTGCTAGTTTTCTACATTGGCATGTATGCTGCTTTCAAGTGGCTATTCTTTATGTGGGATGGCGAGTACAGGCAGGCTAGTCAACCACTGGAGAGAGAAGTAGAAGGGGTTGTTCCCATCGGATGCACTCTCCAGCAAGAGCTGCTGGTCAACAATCAGGAGTGGGCATCCTAGCCAGATTTCTCGTTCTTAACCCAGGGACAACAGCTGCCAACTGTGCTATCCTACTGATGCCCTGAGAGCAGCTAACTCAGCACAGACCTGAGGTCAAACCTGGGTCCTTCCTGGTCTGTATAACTCAGCTAATTACTGTTTTAACCAGCTGAGCCAGCAAAGTCCCTGAATGTGTTTTGAGGTGATGCCACTTCCAAGGCTGTTGAACACCGTTTTAAGAAGAATTAAAGCCAACTAAACCAAAAAGAAATCCAGCATGTGGCATTACCTTTTGTCTCTACAGAGGTAATGAGATTATCAACAAATATCACCATGCTTCCTCATCACAGATGGAATGCATCATCCACCTCATTGTGTTTTACAATATTGTGACAAATAACTACTTTTACTGTTGTGTCTATCTGGGAGATTTTTGACCTGGTAACCCATCCACAGAAAAGTTATCAGATGAACAGAAAGAATACCATAGTGTCATCATTGATATGGAGACAAATGTGATGTTAGAAGCTGCAATTCTCCATACTACAGCTGCACACAGCTCACAAGGTTGGGTAGAAGATTTAGTTTCTAAGTAAATTATTAACATTTATCATTTTAAAATAGGGTTGAGT
Source organism: Somniosus microcephalus (assembly GCF_052327205.1). NCBI lineage: Eukaryota > Metazoa > Chordata > Chondrichthyes > Squaliformes > Somniosidae > Somniosus > Somniosus microcephalus. The sequence continues at coordinate 137,990,841 of NC_140999.1, read as the reverse complement.
TCCCCTTTTAACATAAGCATCACGGTAGATTCAATCTGTCAAGCACCATCTTTGATATTACTCATTTGTCTGCTGTCTCAGCAATAATGTCTTTATGTTCTGAAATGTTAGAGGTAAAGAGTTTCTGACTTGCAAGGCAGAAATTCTTGATGACACACAGACTTTAAATCCACTAATGTAAACAAGGCTTAGAGTTCACACTTCAATCACTGTTCTCATGATTTCCTACACTTTCTGCCTTTAAACTGATAATCCTGACTTCATAGCCCCTGGACAGAGGTACTGCATGTGATTTGTAGAGCTGTTTGTGAAAGCACACTGCCAGCCCAACCAGGGCAAGCACAGCTGTTCCACTCCTGCATGATAGTCATTTTCTCCGAAGTGTTTGAAGGGTTTAGTTCATCCGAGAAGATGACACTTAGATTTGACACTGAGGAATGAACATACGATAGCGAAGAACAGTAGGCTACAATTCAATTTAATACTCCACTCCAACTTATGTGAATTCATCATATAAGTCCTCGGGCTAGAAATGGGGTACCTTAGCGCCTCTGGGGGGCACTAACTGGGCATAAACTAATTTTCACCCAGGCGTGGCACTGCTAACGACTCGCACTAAATTCAGCGGGAGTTTGGCGGTGGCGGTAACCGGTAGCGCCCTGTTCCGCAGGTGATACATCATCACCGTGCGCAGCACCCCGTTTTCGTCCCGCCTACAAAATTAGCCCACGCCCCCATAATCTGTGCCGGATGATGACACCGGCTGATTCAGGGGGCGGGAACAGGCAGCAACAGGCTCGTGGCGTGCTAAGTAAAGGAGAGGTGGCGGGCGGGGGGAAAAAAAATCGGCCGACTTATTGTCGCGGCCGGTTGCGTCTTTGAACACGGGGTCCGTGCTGCGATCTGGCAGTCCGGCACTCCTCTTGTGTGCCGGGCTGCTGGCACAGCACCCCGCTCCCTGGTGGTCCAGGTAGGGCCCTGCAGAGTTGTGGGCTTGGGCCCTCCCCTTTAATGAGGGAAGAGCCATTCCATGTGGCAGTGCTATGTGGCCCGCTGCAGAAGGCACTGCCCCCATATTCAGGGTTAGCGCTCTAAGAAGGAGGTAGAGCACTTGAATTAGCGCTCCACCTCCCTTTTGGGGTACTAAAACTGAATTTAGCGATCGCCGGCACTAGTTAGCGCCCAGACGATGGTAGCGCCCCAAAATGGTCGATACCAAATTTCCCCCCCCTAGTGTCTACTGTAAAATTGTGGCGGTGTGATAAAGAGGTGAGCAAGAATTTGATAGAAGCATCCAAATGACTATTTAATATAAAATCCAAACCAAAGATTAAGGGTTCAGTGCTATATTACTCTACCTTACTATCTGAGGGCTGTGTTATCATTTTACACCAAAAAGTGAAAGGAGGTAAAAGAGTGTATACTGGATAGTTTATTTACCAGTAACCTACAACCAGGCAGGTGGTGGTGAGGGTGGGAGTAAGAGGGGGGATGGAAGCACAATTGGGAAAAAACTTGTAATACTATAATACCCATCACGTGATGCTGTATAGCCTTTAGGTCCTACATCACCTTTTGCCTTTATTATCCTTAAACTACATTACCCCAAGTCTACTGCGCTATAAACAGTAAAAATAATTGAAGACAAGCTAAATTTAAAAAATGGAATAAACCATGTTATACACAAACAGCAAATTGCTGGCAGCGAGCTTAAGGCAGTAGGTTAATCACGGGGTTCTGCTGACGTTCAAGCTTTACACTCATGGTTTAGAACATCATCAGAACTGCCTGATTGAATTACAGCTAGTAATTCACAGCCAGCCATCTATTTCCCTATATGCAATATACAGAATGTAATGAATAGCCTTGTATCTGATGTAAAAACAAAACCTTGTGTAAGTATAATTCTGCCAGTCACCATGCCAATATCATGCACTTGCTTACATCACTCATTGGTGCCACCCTCACAAGGGTTTTAAGTCTATCAGAATTTGCATAAGTTTTCCCAAATAAAATACAAATTTGAAATATATGTTATGTTATTTAGAAAGATTCAAGGAAGAATACAGTGAATGGCAGTAATACAATCCTAGAATTCAAATAATGTGAATAAATCACTTTTCATGGTATGGAGGCAACTTGAACATCTCAGTTGTGTAAATCCTTTCTTATTAAAAAATTTTTTTTAACAAGGAACATGGAACACAGGATAAAACTTTTCTCTAGTTTCTTTTTCCTCCTTTGAAATTTCCTCTCTCTCTTTAGGAATACCATTTGGAATGGAAGACCCAGATGGAAGTGCCATTCTTGAGTAGACTGCAGAGGGTTGGAATTTCTCTATGTGCTCTTTTTTAATGCACTGGTTAATGCGTCTGTGTCAAATTCCTGTCTGGGCTGTTTTAATAAAATTGCTCACCAGTTTAAAATGAAGGATTAACTACTTTGTTATAAAGATGGACACAAGAACTTTTTACAACCACATTGACCTGGTACTAAAAATAGCACACACAGAAATTTCAACCCAAGGAGTTTTATGAGAACATCCTGGGAAGACATAACTTCCCATGCTCAAGCACTCTTTTCAGCAGGTGTCTACTAACTATTTGGCAGCTGCCCTTGCAGCATAGCCAAGATTGTGTGGAACCACAGGCATAAACCCAAGTCCTAACACTCCAAATTCTGTTGACAGGCTATTCAACAATGGGGGTGGGGGGTGGTCAATCATTCCTATCCTGACCACATGTCTACACACATGTACATCTAGCAGGGTTCTCTGGAGAATGACCACAAAATGGATCCCCAGCCAATTTTCCTAATCTAAGGGTGAAACCAACTGTAGCGACTCAACCCAGCCGAGATCATCTAAGTCAGAGATTCCAGAACTTTACTTATTGCGTACCCACTTCCAGATCTACCAGCTGCATGCCTACCCCATCAGCACACATGTTTAATGTTTTAACACCTTTAATGCCCAAACATTGTACAAAATATACAAATTATAATACATATATACAACTTAGTGTACAGTGATTGGAGGTGAGGGCACTGTACGTCATCATCTGTCTGTATCGGTGTTCTCATTGGTACATCTTGAAGTTAGCTGTGGCTCAGTAGGTAGCATTCTTGCCTCTGAGTCAGAACGTCATGGGGTCAAACCCCACTCCAGAGACTTGAGCACAAAAATCTGACACTCCCAGGGCAGTACTGAGGGAGCGCTACAGTGCCGTCTTTTGGATAAGACGTTAAAACGAGGCCCCATCTCCTCCCTCAAGTGGATGTAAAAGATCCCATGGCACTATTCAAAGAAGAGCAAGGGAGTTATCCCCGGTGTTCTAGCCAATGGCCCAGAAATTCGGGTCGGGGGCTTCCCGCGGGTGCAAGCCCCCGACCTGCACTTACCTTGCGCGCCGGCCGTTGTGCTGTGGGCCCCCGTGGAATTCCGATCCGGGGCCTGGTCCAGCTGCCGGTGCGCAGTGCTTGCGTATCCCAGGGGCGCAGTTAGTTTGATGCATCCCCTGGGATCACGTGGGCCATGGGGAGCCAATCGGAGCAGGGAATGCTCCATTCATAAGTCTGACAGGAAGTGCTGTCAAGACTTATAAATACTACGGCCCCAACATAGCACTAAATCTTCAAATAAATTTTTTAAAAATCACATTTTTTAAATAAACTGTAAATTACATGAAATAACTACTTTAAACAATAATTTAAATTTTGAAAAAAATAGTTTTATTTTCTAACGGGGCTAAAAATAAACTTACCTTGCTTTAAAGTATTTAAAAATAATAAACCTGTGGAAAAAATGTTTTAATTTTAATTAATTCACCACTTACCTTGTAAAAAGCAGGCCATACGCCTACATTTCTAAATTCTGCAGGCTTATGTTCCCGGGAAAACCTGTAAAAAAGACCGAAGTTCGATGTGCACGCGCAGCCCCTCCTGCGCATGCATTCGACCTCTGAACCCCTTCGTTCAGAGGAACGGAAGTGCCGATTTCCCGCGCATGCGCAGTGCATGCAGGAAACCGGCACTTTCATTGGGCCTACGGGTGAGTACCCCGTGCGTACTCACCTGTGGAGACCCGAATTTCTGGGCCATTCCCACAATCAACATAACAAAAAAAAATGATCCGGTTATTCTCACATTGCAGTTTGTGGGAGCTTGGTGTGCGTAAACTGGTTGCCGCGTTTCCTACATTACAACAGTGACTGCACTTCAAAGGTACTTCGTTGGCTGTAAAGCGCTTTGGGATGTCCTGAGGTCATGAAAGGCGCTATATAAATGCAAGTCTTTCTTTTAAATTAACTGCTTTATATAACAAATTCCCACAGAGTTTTAAAGCTTCGTCTGAGTAACCTATTATAAAAATGCAATAAATATATAAATAAAATAATGAATAAATAAAATTCATGATGAGGCAATTTCTCCCACGTACCCCCCAGAGATGCCTTGCATATCCCCAGACGTACCACATTTTGGGAACACCTGATCTAAGTCAACACAGATCAGTGATCAAATCATGGACCTTCATGGACTGCATGATTCACCTGCTGACTGGAGAAAATCACTGAGCCATTATAGAATACAGCTTTAAGGGTCAGAGGAGGCTGATGATGCAAACTACTCACCCCTGAATTGCATTCCCTTACAGAAGTTTCACTCTTGGTAAAGCATTTCCCAAGCTGTTCAGCACTGTAATTCTGCAGTAATTTTTCACCCATTTTTGTTTTTTCTGCACAAATTTATACTAGAAGCAGTCTCCTCATTTCCTGACTCCATCTCCCCCATTGCCTTCTCCATAGCAAGTAGAGCTTTAGGTCCAATTTCTCATCTATCTACTGGTGTTATACAGTTATCGGTTGTGTGGATTCTGTATTGAGGAGAGCTTGTACACAGAAATGTGGACTGGTAACAATACAGGATGAGGAAGGCTACTTATCTGTCACATTTCGAGCATAATGAATGAATGAATCAATTAATTTTTGGTTGCTCTGCGTACAGGGATTACCCACGTCACTTTGCAAAGTACATAAGTTCATGGGTGGCTGTTCTCACTAGGTCGCTCCAACCTTAATCTAAGTTGACTTTGGGCACTGCAGTATTTCCATTGGCGGCATTGCCTGAATTAGCTTTAGATGATGAATTAATCAGAATCATGCAATTCGATATTCTGAAGGGCAGTACGCAAGTCATTGTGGGTCTTTGAGCTGTAGCCTTATATGGTGTTATTGGTAAGGCCCTTTCTGTCTAGCATTCTATCACAAGCTGTGATTATAATAACACAGGGAAGCATTTAAAGTGGAAAGTATGGTATACACAATGTTTGGATAATTCTGAAGGTTAATTATGGTTGGGATTTTTTTTGCTTTGTCAATTTTTTCCCTATCTCTTCTGAAGATGTTGATTCTTCAGGGTATGGATTCATGGGTGCCATCCTCCTCAGGTACCTCACATCAGTGGCCATTATTCATGTGTGAACTTTGACTCCGTGTCAGCAAACTATTTAATCCTGTGTGTATCACAACCGACCCTGATCCTGTCTTCACCCCATACAAGCATACAGGTGCCCAAGGTCAAGCCACCTAAAGGTGGCCTCATTAAGGGTTGGCATAGTGAAGCTTATTTAACCAGGATGATTTCATATTCACCAAAAGTAATTCAATCATACCCGAGTGAACAGCTGAAAGCTATCAGCACTTTCCACCGAGGATGGCTGGACTATTATGGATAACCTTATGTGGTCATAATAATGTGATTTCAATGTTGAGGCTGTATTAGTGATGAAGGTGATGGGGGATGAGCAGCACAGTGTTAGGTTTCAAAAAAAGGTTTATACAGAAATATAGCCTGAAATATAAAAATTACATGGTGTGAGTAAATTGCAATAATGGGCAATGTTTGCATTCTCTTGGCAAGCCGAGGGACTGAAAGATTGACAGATTCAACCTCTGATTCTTCAATCAGCCATTTCTCTGTTTGGCAAGACTGTACATCTATTAGTCCTTAATTAAAATACTGCACTCTTCCAAAAACTTAAAGACGCATGTCTACAGTGCTCAAAAGCTTAGTGACAAAACAGCCAAATCCTGCTCTGAATAATGCCCTAGTCCACTGAACATGGCAGCTGTGGAACTTCAGTTATCACTGCACTGAAAGCCGGAAGAAAAGATAAAATTTAACATTGCTTCATATGATTAAAATGGATAAGAAAGTTCTTTTGGGCAGTTGTTAAATGCCATTGTTTTTATGTTTCTGTGCAGTTTAATGAACCAACATAAAGAAAATCGTAAAAGTGAGTTTACCAAAACCCTAGAACTAGGAAGAATGTGCACGGTGTGGCATGCTGGCAAGAAAAATGCTGATTTAAATCAACTTTTTTTCCTCTGCCTAACACAAAACAAAAGGCCTCCCATATCAATAGAGAAATGTGGCTCCTATAAAGCAAATAGTTGGACAGTTGCGGTGGGCTTGACAAAACCTGCAGGAAGTCTCTGGGGGAATATTACCTTGCTCATTATTTCACTGATTGGCTTTATTTCGTCCGAGCCTCTGCTGCACAATTCTCTGACAGCTGATGGGTGGCTTGCTGAGCCAATCCACCAGCTGCCGTCCAGCTCTGTCTCTAGGCTGCAGGGAAAAGCAGCTCTCGTTCCTCTACCCTCCCTGACTCCTCTCCAGATCATTACACATGACAAAACAACCATCCTAATTATAAAGAGCTTTCCCAGCTCTGTCATCGTGACAATTACTGCACACAGAGCTCAATATTCGCCGCGCTGCACATAGACACTAATGTATTGCAGCAGTTCATTTTGATGGTGCTGAATTGTTCCCCTGTGAATCTTTGGTTACATTTTGTTGGAATTTTTTGCTGACAGGGTTCAAAAGTTTAAGACTCTGGTGACAGAAGAGTGATTGCTGTTTAACTGAGGAAAGAAATTAGTAAAAGACTTTCCTGGATGAGGAGGGAAAAATCTTGCAGTAAATAAGGTGCAGTCCTGCTTCAAAAAATGGGATTCTTCTGTCAGTACAATTACTAATGTATTTACACAGATCCATTTCCTTTTTGTTTGTTTGGCCACCCATTCAAAATTCTTCTCTGTTCTTCTCCCAAGCTCATTTTACCCCTGAGGAGTCAAGGCGCTTAAATAAAATTAGATTTTTAACTGAGGAGTTCTTAAAACGGTTAGTTATGCATTGCCAACTTGTTTGCTAATGCTCTCAAATCAGTGTTTTGTGTGGCAGCACCTTACACTTGTGAGGCATTAACTTCTGAATAGTTCTACAGCAATCAATATGATGCAGATTTTTGAAGTTTGCTGTTTCTAATTGGGAATGAAAGGGCGTGTTTATATCTCTGAAGAAGCTTTGTACAACTGGCACTTACAGTCATCAGTTTCTTTAATTGCAAAATCTACTAATTGGCAGGTTAAACATTATTGAAAATTTGTCAGAAAAAAGTACTCATTTTATAATAGGCAGAAGGAGCAGTGGAAGGGCAAGGTCAGATCAGCTGGATCTGAGTTACCTTACCACACCGCAATTCTGACGCATTCACGTGCAAAAATTGATTTAGACTATGAACTGTAGCATCTCATTTGCATTGTGTACCCTGGTGAATACAAAATCAAAAATAATTTCTAGAAAGAGTCTGGATTTGATGTTTACACACAGGCTTGATCTGAATTTACTGTTTTTGTCAAGGTGGTCTAACTCCAATGCTACAGATGCTTGATTCTTTAAATTTAGCTGAATTCTGAATTGACTTTGTTGGATCCATTTACATTTTGCTTCCAACTTTTATTTTGATCCGAAGATTTCCTTCATTCTTCCCCATTACAATGCTCATTGTTATGTATCCTTCTTCAGCCTGGCAGCAGGTTGGTGACATTTCCTTATTGCTAGCGATTTAGTTTAAGATTTGGCCAACAGGAAGCATAGTTCTTATGCAAGATGTTCTTCTCAGCAGCGCAGCTGAAAACTGGCACATCTTATCCTAAATGTGAAAGGTGGATGTGACACACAGGCAGGCTTACACTGGAATGTATAATGAACTGATCAGTTGGCTGCTGCATACAGGTCAACAGCTATGCTGCAAATTGGCTCTAGCTGACTTAGTCAACTGTTTTTGTGTAAGAAAAGATTACAAAAATAATGAGAAATGTTATCAAAGAAAAATACAATTCTAGTTTCTTTAAGATTACTTTTCATTAAACGGTGGTAAGTGGTGGGTCTTTTCTGGGATTTCGGCTCAAATCTATTCTAGACTGATAGGATGAAAGTGTTCTCTGTTGACTGTAAGGATGAAAGTGTTCTCTGTTGACTGTAAGAATGATATGTAAAATAAGTTTGGGCAGTCTCAAGCCAATTCTTAGTAGGTTTATACCCATGGTGCAAAGCTGCCACTAATTTAGCTTGAATCTGGCAATGTCTCTTGGAAAAGCTACAGGATAGTTGGTGTAGGAATTAGAAATATTTCATATGGTACAATATGAAATATGGTACAGTCTTTTTTTGAGACTGAGCTAGGCACCTTGTGGGGGCAGAGTAAAAAGAGCTTTACTCATCTAATTGTGTTATACCTGACCTAGGAGTACTTGATACTGACATTAGGTGCTCAAAATAGTGTTCCATTTCCCAGTACTACCATCCTACACCTTAAGGAGCACAAAATTCACACAATGAGTAAATTAAGCTCATCAAACTGAATGAAGGAATGGAGGTATCAATGCGTGAAAATCAGTGAATGTATTGGAAACTGACGGAGGTAATTCCCTCTGGGATAAAAGCTTATAGGGACCTAGCATGCTGTAGAACTAGGGTAATCAGCTGGAGGATAAATGTTCCTTAGCTTGAAACCACATTGCACAATATCAGTAAAGAACGCATTAATGCATTGGTACAAAATTCCTGTCTGCTATTTGAACAAAGGTGCTTACGCATTTAAAATAAACAGGTTAACATCTTTGTCAAAGTAAGGAATTTTAAACTAATGCATTAATTAGTTTGTTTCTAAAATTACACAGTGCAATTTGAACCCCCTGTGAATGTTGTTAACATAGAAGGCCCTGTTTTGAACCAGTGTCTACACCATTCTTGTGTGCTCCAGTTGCAGACTCAAACATATGACACAACAGCACTTGAAAATAATGGTATGGTACTCTCTACCTCAGTAGTTATGTTAGTGATATCATATGGTTAGTGAGATCATTTTCAAAAGAACTTTTTTTCTTGAATATACCTCATGTTAGTATGGTTGCCTCTGCACATAAATTTGTCTGGTGTGATCATCTCTTGACTAATTAACTCCACAGATGCACAAGTCTTTGACATTGGTTCTATATTCAATTAGTTCCCACTTGCACATGTGGGAGTGTAGAAGTCAATAAGCAACGCAAAACATAAATATTACATGGAAAGGAAAATACTGTCCTTACAATGACAGTCTGTTCAATAAATAGTACAGTAAGTCAATTTATGTCTTGTTCATTTTATTAGTTATGATATTTTTCAAAAGAATTTAAGTTTAAAGTAGAAAATGGCCACTTTGGTTTGTGTTATCATTTACTTATTGCGATCAAATCAAGAGCTCAGGAGAAGTATCACTCCTATTGCGCAAACATGAGTGACGATAAACATTGGGTATTGTCTGTTCACTCTTCTGATTAAGCAAGCACAGTCATTATGATACAGTGTTTGGAAATCTATGTTTTGTTTAGGGAAAGAGAAAAGCCAAGAAAGCCAGAGGTCATTTTCACCCCAAAGAGGTTATGCGTAAGTGATGTGACGTTGCATTTCAACACAATTTGCGTCATTGCATTATGTTCGTTAACAAATGAATAACGGTTTGTTGAACACTTTTCACATGAAGACAAGACCTCTTTAACTTGTTAACATGAGCTTGAGGTCAGTTGGAAAGGGATTCTGAAGGATCACATACAAGCTATGGTTCGACCTATACTAGACAGTCACTGTGGACTAAAGATTGGCTGTTCTGGAGAAGAGGATCCTCAATCCTTTGTGTATTAAACATCCTTTAAAATTCACAAGATATATGCTTTTTATTGCATAACAAAAATAAGAATTGTCTTGTGTACATTTGTGCCCATGAAAATATGTTTAAAAAAATCTCTGATCCAGTCTCCCAGGTCATATATGTCTTGTTGACACACTCTCAAACCCCTGCCTCTGCATTCTTGGGCTAGCAGTTGGGTGGTGAACTATAGGCACCTGGAGATGATTCTCCCTCTGTCCCTGTGGTGCTCCCTGGCCTTCACCTGGTTTATAAACTGGGTAGAAAAAAAAGCGGAACAGTTGAAGTTTAGCATTAATCCCAAAGATCCCTCTTATAAATCTTAATCACTTGTGTTGATGTTAATTCTGATTTTTAAAACTCAGCAGAATGTGGGAACTGAACCTGCATTCCTCCATTTTGTGGCATCATTTCATCACCTGTCTTGTGCACATGTTCAGCAGTTTTCTGTAGAATCTGAGAAGCACACAGAAAACTCCTAACATGAGTTACTGCACTTTCTGAATAATCTAATACGTAATCTTGCCATAGTATTCTTTTGTTTGCACGAGAAATGCTTGCTGCAACCCTCAAGAGGTTAATTCTGGACAGCTTCTGTTACAAATCATGCGAATGTCACTGAAACACTAGCTGTTGAGGAAAGGTGGCCATTAATACAGGTTCACTATCCATTTTTCTTTACCCCCATGTAAAATACAGTCTTATTTCATATTGTAAGTAAATAAAAGATAGGTAAAATACTTCCCGATTGAAAGCTGTACAGTAATTTTTCCATTGCAAAATTGTCTGTGCTAATGTTTATCCAATCAGATATACAATTTCTGCACTGAACACAATACACTTGCATGTCTACAATACTGAGAAATACATTATTATGCAGCATGTACTATTTCATGTGCCAATCTTCCCAATTTAGTTCATTCAGAACCTTGACAAAGTCCTTGGAAAGGATACATTTACTAATAAAGCTCTGGAAACAAAACTGCTTTTGCATGTACATCTTTTAGTTAACGTTTTCCCAATTATTCCATAACGAGTCCAGCAGGATTTAATTCAGTTTCTACAGGATATTGTAGACTTTTGTAGCGTTAACCCTTTTGTCAATGTGCAAGTATTTTCTGGTGCAATGATGCTTTCTGGCAACTGGAAACTGCACTGGTGTTTCCATTGCTATCCAACTTCATGCACAAATAATAGCATGCCATATCTCTGTGACATTTTATCAATGAAGTACATGTGAAATGGATTCTGTGCAATTCAAAACTAGCAACCTGCTGAGGGCGAGTTTTGACATTTCTTGGGCAAACTCTGAGAAGCCGTGATGGAGCTCTGTTCAGGAATTTAGGAAAAATCAGCTGTGGGGAATAAGGGAGGGGAATAAGAAGGCAATCTTGTCCTACAAAGTGCGCATGGCAAATTTTGAAAGATTTTGGGAGTAGACAAAATATATGTCCCAATCTGCAGCTCAGTTACACATAAGCCCAGATATTGTCAGTGATATTAAGCAGGCAAATACTTTGCATTCATATGACATTCCTTTGTCTGCTATTTTATGCAGGCATCAACCCTTTTGTTTTAAATAACAGACAAAGGAATGTCACGCTAGCATATTATGTATTCATCTGCTAATATCACCAATAGTAATTTCTAGACTTTACTGTATTATGAAGGAATGAGAGTTATATGTGGAAAAACATGTACAGGTTCTAACTATAGAATAGAATGGAGTTGGGAGGGATAGGAGCCCACAGTGGCTCCTATCCTGACAGAATACTTCTGCTTAAGACCTTCAGTATTCCAAAATGTAGATACTGAAAGTGGACCAATGTGTATTTTGAACTCATAGGTAACGATACTGAACCATCTCCTTAAAGGGTGCAAATGTCATTTGTTAAATCACTATTTCAGTTTTAACAAAATCAATTTTGTCCTCTTTTTATTCTCCATGACACAAGCCTCAGTTGCTGCTGTGAAACACAAAAGAAGCACTCATCCAACTGACTGCCAGCAATTAATTGAAAAAAAAACTTCCACTCCATTAAATAATAAGTATATTGTGATGATTTTAAAATACATCTGAAAGGATTGTTGTATGTGATGATCCCTAACCAGTTTACGGAAAAATCTGCAGAACCTGCATGCTATTACACCAATCTTTGTTAAACTGTTGAAGAATAATTGTTGATATTTAAGGTTCGTGAAGTGAAAGTCATGTGATTTTCTCCAATTGTAGAACATCATTAAAGTCACATGACCTGAAATTTTCAAATTTGGAATCTCTTGTTAATCAATTTGGAATGTCGTTATTATTTTTTCTTGTCTCATTGTTAATATTTTGATTTTTTTTGTTTGGTGATCCCAGTCCTCCACGCTGCCACCCCCGCTCCCTCAATATGGCAAAATAGTGACAATATCAGTGTAACTATTAATTTTCCAATATTAAGAATTTCTTCCATAACAGTAGAAGAACATTTTATTCTCAAGTTGTGGTGAATGTAGACAACTTAAATTGATTGGGTTTGTGAATCCCTCTCACCGCTCTTTGTTCCGCTTTCAAAATGTCACGAAATTACAGTCGCCAAGAAACCTCCCAATTTATTCTTTAGTAAACAACAAATATGCCAGTGGATGACCTGTGGCATTGCATATTGATAGTTTGAGGTCTGAAGCAGAGTTGTGATGTTTAGCTGCTAAGATGGAGCAGAGTTTAACCTGGTTTGTCCATTTAAATTAGTGCTCAAGTGCTCCCTATGGCAAAGTAGTCTAAATAGGCAAATCCATGTAATTGTATCTGCTTGTAAACTCATGAGGCCAATTAGAGGGCTTGTATGTTTCTGGCTCCAAGTCAGAAGAACCCAACATGATTGCTCCGATTATATTCACTAACCTTGCTTCTTCCCAGTATCTTGTTCAGTTCCTATCACTGCCGTACTCACATTGCCCTCCCTCATCCCTTCCCCTTTGAATGTCCTGCTCTACCACTGTATCCTTCCCCTCCTCTCCTTCCCTTCATATCCTGTCCATTGCTTCCTCTACCTAATGTTTGCCCTCCCTTCTGCCAAATCTACCCCATCACCCCCTCTGCCTTCTGAACCTCCCTATCCAATCCATGATTTTCGGCCCCATCCATCATATCCAGTGCACTGCAATCTCACTCCCTTGCCTTCCCCACCATCCCATAGGTGGCCGAGTGAAAATCTAGTTTCCCAGCACTAAGTTGGAATACTAGCAATTTGTTCATAAAGTTCTGATAGCACCTTAAAAGTAAACTGACAATTTCTGGAAAACCTGCAAAGACAGAAATGGGCCAACACAGGATAGGACAAGGCTGTGGGAGGGAGTGGGCACAGGTGGTAGAGGCCCAAGTGACAGTGGCACCAAGCGTGCAAGAGAGCAAGGCTGTGCAGGTAGTGACAGGCCCAAATGGGACCAGAACCAGGCAGGCAAGCAACCATTGGAACTGGGACAGGATGATGTGCAACTAGTGGTCTAGCTGGGGGGTCCTGTACATGGAGACAGGAAACAAGTAGGAAGGGGAGAAGCCCAAAGCTTGTGGGAGCAACAGTGGGTGAGGAAATTTAAAATGAACTTAAGTTGGATTTAAATAATACTTACCTGTACAGCAGGAAGTAAAATGTTACATAAATTAAAAATGAATACCTTACCTGAAGGGAACAAGGGCTTACAATTAAAAAAAAAACTTACCTACAATGGCACTTGGAGGAACAGACCTGTGAGATGGAGTTTGGAGGAACAGCAACACCACCTAGCATTGGGAGGATTGAAAGGCAAGTATAATTAAAGAATACATACCTTACAGTTTAAAGTACTACCTATGCGTGCCATCCAGATGTGGCAAAATTGTGACACAGGAAGTAAGTGTGACAAACAGAAAGAAGCCACAACATTACTGATGATGAATATTTCCGCTATGCTGAATAAACAATTAAACAACAAGTATATTTTCTCTCTTAGTTACTTTCTTCACCATTGATTCTCGACCCTCTCTTCATTTTGCTCTGTCGCAAAGCAGCAACAGAATAGTGGAGTGAGAACCAAGAATTAACTCTCAAAAATTTAAATCCATGTCTTCACTCAATGGCACTAACAAAGTGTGCCATTAGGGGAGTCTGATTCAAAACTGGGTCTCCCAAACTATGACAGTACTGTAACATGCTGTTCAGCTGGGCAATTCTGACTTTAAGTTGGAGAATGGGACTGCTCAATGACAAAAATAATAATAAATTCAAATAAATACATTGAATTATAGAGGGAGAAGGGAGAGTCACAAACAAGAGTTTTACATTTAAGTAAGGCAAAATTAGAAGTTATGAATGAAATCTGGAAAGAATTTTTCAGACAAAATAGTGGAAACCTAGAACTATCTCCCCAAAATGCTAAGTCAATCGACATTTTCAAGACTGAGATTGATAGATTTTTGTTGGGTAAAGGGTATCAAGGGATAAAGAGCAAAGGTGGGTAAATAAGAGTTGAGGTACAGATCAGCCATGATCTAACAGAATGGCAGAACAGGCTTAAGAGACTGAAAGATGTATACCTGTGCCTATGTTCCTATCAATGATGACTTGCCCAAGGTGCATCCAGTTCTTCACAAATCTCAAATGGTTGCTAAGCACGCATGGGCTTCTCATTTACATAAGGTTCGCGTAGAATAATTCCATCGCTAAGCAGTTGTTGCCAAAATAACACTTTTTGTGTTTGGTCACAGATCTGTGCAGTTTCCCCATGACTTTACATACAGAAATGCTCATGACAAAACTAACCTCCACAAGGATTTTGAATCTAACTTTTGCAGCAAAAAGGGACAATGTCTATGAAATATCCCATAGTTTTTCTCATGTATCATTTTCCTAAATGCAGTCAAGTCTGGGTAAATTCAGCCAAGAAAAAATTCCAACATGTGATTCCCATTCACTTCCATTATGTAGAAGTTTCAATCCAAGCATAATCCTCATCAAAGGGTAGCATTTCCTGGTAAACCAGCAATACATTTATCAGGAGTCTCCTGTAATTTGCTGCTTAACTGCTGTGCTTTTTAATTCCATGGAATAAGAAAAGATAACTGCTAATTACTCCAGTGCTGCTTCATGCTGCCAACATCCCTTTGATTACTTTATAACATGATTTGGGTCGGACAGAGGGCTGATTAGGACCCAGTGTCTTCTCAGCTGATGACCAGATGGTAATGAAGGTCACAATAAAATACTGCAGATTCTCATCAGCCTTCTGCCATGGTCTTACCCATGGTGTCACAGTACTACTATTATTTTGATAACTAATATCAAAGGATATTTGTAGTAAATCGTTGTTTGGTTGGTTTGTGATATAGGACCCGTTTCTCGATTTCATGGAATTTGCAAAAATAATACAAGTTAGTATTGAGGCAAAAACCTGTCAGCCCTGTAGTTTCAAACTGACTATGTCCAATGTCACACCGGCTCCACGGGGTTTTGGTGATGGAGTGGGATGCTCTTAGCACTTGCATTTCATCTTTCTGTCCACTGCCGTGGAGGAGGGGGGAGGGGGGGATATGAGATTTCAGAGGAAGCGTGTTTCTTTTCCCAGTTCCATTGCAGTATCTTTTGCCGCAGGTCTGTTGCTTATTCACATCCTACTATTAGCAATTTGCAAGGAAAATAAGATTTTCGGCCCAAGATTCTTTCTTACAGTGTCACTGAACATTCCCTGTATGCTCTGGTTCTAATTGAATTAAGAGATGGGCAACAGACTTACATTTATTAGATGGTTATCTTTAAAGTTGGCAAGGCCCTTGCAGCCTGATGACCTTGCACAGCTCTTCCTCTTTGTCCACAATGAGGAGCAGTAGGGCTGAGATTTACCACACAATCTTCATGGGGATTAATAGCAACCCATGTGATTGCCCCACAACACAGTTGAACCATGCAGAAAGCTGTGCACCTCACCTTCTTAGAAAAACCTCACATTAAATTCCAAGCATGAGGGGATGTAGCAAAAGTGGAGCATTTGTCTTTGTAGCATTTCTAGTCTTTGTACCCCAACATTGATTGAGCTTCTCAGACAGATGGTGATCAATGAGAAGGTATGTATTGAGGATGAAGACCATCAGCCTAAAACAGCCATTCTTTTTGAGTAACATTATTTACTGTCAGTAAGAAATGCCTCAACTACATCTACAATTTGCATTTATATAGCACCTTTAACATTAAAAAAATCCCAAGGCCCTTCACAGAACTGTGATCAGAAAAAAAAGGATACTGAGCCAAAGAAGGAGATGCTAGAAGGAGTGACCAAAAACTTGGCCGAAGAGTTCGGTTTTAAGGAGTACCCTTAAAGGCAGAGAGGCAGATGGAGAGAGGGAAGGGAAGGTATTTCAGAGCATAGGCTTAGGCAGTTGAAGGTATAGCCACCGAAAGTAGGGTGAATACACAAGATGCTAGAGTCAGAGGAACAGAGAGTTCAAGGGAGAGAAGGTTATAGGGCTGGGGGAGATTACAGAAATAAGGAGGGGTGAGGCCTTGAAGAGAACAGATTTCTCACTTCTCCTACATGGAAAGGTTCACTTTCACACCGAATAACAAATATATATCAGGAAGTTAAGGGCAGTCCTAATCTGATGCCATCAAGGAAATAAAATGTCAGTAACCATCCTTACATTTCTGCCACAGATTCATTCATATAAAGCATTTAAATGATATTTCATGAATATAGAATTATTAGCATTAATTTCTATCAATAATTTTTTACATGTGGTAGTGACATACTTTTCTAGTTCTATAAACACCTAAGGATAGAAATAACTGTTGACAATATTAGTTGACACAGTCTTAATACATTTATATACTAGCTGGAGTGCCCGGCAGTGCCGAGGGTTTTTTGAGGGCATGTTGTTATGAAAAAAGTACAAATAATTTTTATATATATATAAATGAGTTTGTGTGTCTGTCTGTCTGTGTGGGAAGGAGAGAGAGAGAGAGCGAAAGAGAGAGGGGGAGGAGAGAGAGGGGGGGAGGAGAGAGAGAGGGTGGGAAGGAGAGAGAGAGGGGGAAGGAGAGAGAGAGGGGGAAGGAGAGAGAGGGGGAAGGAGAGAGAGAGGGGGAAGGAGAGAGAGGAAGGAGAGAGAGGGGGAAGGAGAGAGAGAGAGAGAGAGAGAGAGAGGTGGAAGGAGAGAGAGAGAGAGAGAGAGACTGGGAGGGAGAGGGAGAGAGACTGGGGGGGAGAGAGAGAGACTGGGGGGGAGAGAGAGAGAGAGACTGGGGGGGAGAGAGAGAGAGAGACTGGGGGGGAGAGAGAGAGACTGGGGGGGAGAGAGAGAGAGAGGACTGGGGGGGAGAGAGAGAAAGACTGGGGGGGGAGAGAGAGAGACTGGGGGAGAGAGAGAGACGGGGAGAGAGAGACGGGGAGAGAGAGAGAGAGACTGGGGGGGAGAGAGAGAGAGACTGGGGGGAGAGAGAGACGGGGGGGGGAGAGAGAGAGACTGGGGGGGAGAGAGAGAGAGACGGGGGGAGAGCGAGAGAGACTGGGGGGGAGAGAGAGAGAGAGACTGGGGAAGAGAGAGAGAGACGGGGGGAGAGAGAGACTGGGGGGGGAGAGAGAGAGAGAGACTGGGGGGAAGAGAGAGAGAGAGAGACTGGGGGGGGAGAGAGAGAGAGACTGGGGGGGGAGAGAGAGAGAGGCTGGGGGAGAGAGAGAGAGAGAGACTGGGGGAGAGAGAGAGAGACTGGGGGGGAGAGAGAGAGAGAGAGAGACTGGGGGGGAGAGAGAGAGAGAGAGAGAGAGACTGGGGGGAAGAGAGAGAGAGAGAGAGAGAGAGAGACTGGGGGGAGAAGAGAGGGACGGGGGAGGGGAGAAGAGAGAGACTGGGGGGAGAAGAGAGAGATGGGGGGGAGGGGAGAAGAGACAGACCGGGGGGGGGGCGGGGGGTGGGAAGAGAGAGAGAGAGACTGCTGGATTTAGTTCGGGATTAGCCTGGAGAGAGAGTGGGGGGGAAGGAGCGCCTGATGCCTGGCCTGGCCTGATGGACCCCTGCGAAGGAAGGAAGGAAGAAGGCGAGCTCTCCCTCCCTATCCCACCCCTTCACTCTTTCCCTCCCTCACCCTCTCTCTCTCCCTCCCCCCTCTCTCTCCCCTCCCCCCTTCTCTCCTTCCCTCCCCTCTCCCTCTGTCTCCCTCCCTCCCCCTCTCCTGTCCCTCCTCCCCCTCCCTGCTTTACTCCCTCCCCCTCCCTCCCCCTCTCATTCCCTCCCTCCTCCTCTCCCCCTCCCTCCTCTCCCCCCCTCCGTCCTCTCTTCCCTCCTCTCCCCTCCCTCCCTCCCTCCTCTCCTCTCCCCTCCCTCCCTCCTCTCCCCTCCCCTCCCTCCCTCCCTCCTCTCCCCTCCCTCTCCTCTCTCTTTCCTCAGAGCCCACACGCGGTGACCCGAAGCCCCCGATCACAATGCTAGATCGGCGATTTTCCGCCACTCACTTCAATGGCCCACAGAGCCAGAGCCCAGGAAACTACAATCGCCTGAGGCCCGGCCCGGCCCGGCCCGACTTACCTCAGCTCAGGTCCCGGCCGCCGCTGACGTTCACGCGCTCGCTGTCTCCCGCCCCGCCAGCTTTTAGGAAGATGGAGGCGATGGCTCTGTGGAGCTCCGTACCGCCCCGCCAGCCTTTACGAAGATGGCGGCGATAATTAACCCATTTAAAAAAAAAAAGGTTTAACACCTCTGCTAAAATAGTGAACAGAGGGATGTCACATGAACGATTATGCTTTCATTCACTGTTATCGGGAACTGTAATTTCTAGCGTTGTGTATCCTTCTGTTTTACTGTGTTAAACATTCAAAATATTTCTGTGACGGGCTAATTGAATTTGACCTCCTTAGTAGAGGTCCTGGTGACTCTACGGAAAGAATTATCAGCCTTGTGCAGATTCATCCTCTAAAGAAGGATTCATATTAATCTTGAATCGTGAACAAATGTCGACCAATGGTCTGGAAACTCTAGAGAGGGGAACACGTCAGTTGCATTCAGAGGGTCTATTAAAATCCTAACCGCAATTATCATTGACCATAAATGGATGAGTTGTGCTTGGTTTCAGTTGAGGTCCATTTTGTGGCATTGGAAAAGTGCATCTGGTTGAATGGGAAGACTTTCAAGATCAGAAACCTTTAAACTGCACCATGTCTTGGCCTGTAGAGAACTCTCAAGGCAGACTGATAGGATAACAGCAGGAAATACCAATGGGGAGAGAGGTCTAAAAGGAGGGAGAGAATTAATATTAATTGTACCCGTTCCACAACTCATCTCCAAGCAGCTTCTGTCAGATAAGAGAACAAGAGTTTTTATGCCATAGTTTTCTTCAAGATCATAAGAATACCACCGTGTAATGATTGGCAGGAAGCGTGCTTATTGGGGGAAGGATTATCACTGGGTAATCCACCAAGTGGATTTGTCGAGATCTCTCCCATGTCCTACATTTCAAAATCCCCACCACTATTTCAAATTAGTCCCAAACAAACTGTCAAGCTATGCATGTATGCATATGTGAGACATTTTCCATAGCAACAGTTAGGGAAATACAATCCAAATATTGGCGGACAGACAAAATTGGTACTCAAATTTGCAACCCCTAGATTCTGAAGCAGGTGTTATCATCGTCCACTGTTCTCCCAAGTAAGAAATATGCATGGCAGCACTGCATTACAATAATTTTTCATTATACATGTAAAAAGCTAGTTTAGAAAGGAGAAGCACCAAGGACATATTGGCCTACAGATTGACCTAGACTGCGCAACGACCATTTTTTGGGCGTTAAATGGCTTTCTAAGCCTCCAATACGGTGGACAGGAAGTGCAGGCTCATTACGAGCTGGAAGTGTGCCACCTGCTATAATGGTATAGGAAAATAAATTGGTGTCCATCCAGTGCCTTCTGCAATACTGGTTTGCCCTGAGGCAGCCGGTGCAGGCGGCATTCAGGAAAACCAGGTCTACATGCGGCCTAACAGGCTATCCTTAAAGGAACCGCCACAAGCCAACAACAAGCTAAATGTTTAAAATATACTTACCAGAGTGTGGAACTGAGTACCGGCCACTCATTTCCAACAACAAATCATTCCCCTCTTGTTTACCCCCACTCGCCGCTGCTACGTATCCACCCCCCTGCAATCCCGGCTCCTGTGCTCCCCGGTCCCAGCCTCTGCCCTCTACGATCATCACCGACTGCTATCTTCCCTTTCGGCCACCGCTATCCTCCCGATCGTGTCTCCCCACTTCCCAGTTCCCTTTAACCACTTACCTAAGGACCGCTGCTGGCTTTGCAGTGGCCTGAGCTTCCATTCTTTTTTCCAGCGAGCTGTCTGAGGTCACCCAATAGGTGCCTGCAGATTGCCAGCTTGATGATAATAGGCCCGAGGCCCAATATCGGGTGTGCCTCAGGCGCAGGGCACGCTCAATTTTCACAGCCCATTAAGTGTAAAACTCTTAACGGAGGCAGCTCTGAACAGGTGTATCCTAGGACCCAACAAGCTGCAATTCCAGAACACATATTTGCTCAAGTCTGCAAGCAATTGCTATGTTTACAAGTGAAGGAATGGATGATATCTGTTACAATCCTCACTGATACATGTCATACTGAATGACAGTCTGCTCTGAGCAGCTGGCCTGATGACAAATTCAGCTAAATACTCTCTGTTTGTAAATGAGCAAATAACAGTAGTCAGCACAATAAGCAATAAAATATTGCTGCTGCGTGTAACCCCTGTAAGCAGGTGGAACCTAAGGTGACCTCCTCAGAGTTCTGATACTGACTCTACCTTTCTTTAAGGGAGGTATTTAGAAGCGCCTTGGAATACACATCTAGGCATTTAAGTTCTGTCATAGTGCTTATACAAAATTCAAATTTAAGATGTTCTGTCATCTCATTTCAGTACAAATTGTATCAGTTGCTTTAGGGTCTGTACTTTGGCAGCATTAATAGCAATGAATCCAAAAATATAACAAGGGTACAGTTCTTCATTCAGAAGCTTGTTTTAATTAATTGATGGGGTTAGCAGCTGTTTGGTAAACCTTGTGTTTAAAGTTTTCTTAAAGTGGCTTTCTTTCTCCTGCCTTAGCCGCACCCAAGGTGTCATCCATGCAATCCTTCTTAGTTTGGGGTGCTTACCTGTCTGTTTTTTGAGTGGGCCTTGCAGAAATTTCTAGATTGTGAATACTTTTTCCTATAACTTATAACATGGAGCTACCAGTTTTCAACATTAGTAAGGGTTTCAAGAAATTTTCATCATGAACGAACGAATCATTATGGGCGCGATCTTGCCAGCCCTGGGGAGGCGGGACTGCCAGGAAAATGGCAGCATTTGGGGGCGGGTGCCCAACCTGCCTCCGTGCCATCTTGGCAGAAGGCGGGTAGACGACCCGTGCCGGGTCCTGTCGCCTTGGAGGCGGGAAGGGGATTCCAGCCTGTTAACAGATAGTTAACAGGCAGATAAGAGGATTATCCCCATTTTACCCACACAAGTGTGGGCTTCCCGAAGGCAGCGAACTCTGCCAGGGTCACCGAGGCGAGTAGTGGGTCTGTGGGGGTCGGAGGGGTGCAAAGGTGCGCTGTGAAGGTAAGTGATGGGTGCAAGTGTGGAGAGGTGTGTATGTGAGGTAAGTGGAAAGTGTTAGAAAAAGATTACTTACCTTTGTTTCTTCCTGCAGGCTTCAAGAGTTGGGTATGCGGAGAGTCTCGCACCTCCGCAGCAGAGATGACAGATGGCTGCTGCATTCTCCAATGCAACAACCATCTAATTTCTGCTAACGAAAGAGGTTTGATGAATCTTGAATTCAAGAACTCACCAAACTACAGAGAATGTCAGTGTTTGACAGCTTCACAGAGCTGTCAAACGATGACAATTCATCTGTCAAAATTTTTTGACAGATGAAACGTCATACACTGACGTTCTCTGTAACCGGCTTTCCCTTAATTGGCCTGCTAATCCCACTGGGCGGGCTTAACAAGGTCAATCAAGGGAAAATAGCGTGGGTTGGCCACAAATTGATGGAGGCGGGACACCGACCCGAAAAGCAGCAGTCCCACATCCAACGCGCCCCCATTGGCAAAATCGCCCCCATAGAAGCTTATAGAATGATTCCACCCTCTGCTGTCCTATCCAGTTCTCTGGCTGGTTTTGGAATTGGCACTAGGTGACAAGATATGCATCTCCATAACTGCAACCAATCACATTTTTTAGTCATTGACCCAGAAGGTTCAATTCTGTGGTATCTAATCACTTCTATGATAGGTTGCTTCCCTTGATGACTCATGTGTGACTGCATACCCACTCCTAGGAAATGGCTGAATACGAATTTCAGCTGAGACTGCGATTCAAATTTTGGTCACTTAAGCAAAATTTTCTGATTGGCATTATTTTGACTCCAGCAGTAACCAATTTTGTCTCAGTTTTAGATTCCAACACTGGAAAATCATAACTATCTGTTTAAAAAAAAAAATGTTCTTGAGATCATATTACTGTTTTATTAATTGATTCCTTGGCTTCCATTCCCATTCTTCTTTCATTGAAGAATACATAGGCAGTGTAAGAAGTCATGATACACTCAGGACAGTATTTGATTCCTATTATATTGCTAATAAACATTTTTAGATTGACATAATTACCTCTACCCCTAATAAGCAAGGCAGAAAAATAAATGTGTATTTTAATATCCAACATCATACATGATGCTAGATTTCAACACCACAGTATTTCATCTGGAACAGGATCAGACAAATAAGCACAGAAGGTTGCACTCTTAATTCACTATTTCTTATGTAGAGCAGTGGGTTGAGCCAGCAGTGCTGATAAGACCATTCTGGGAGTATAACAAAGGCACAATACCATGTGATGAAAGCAGATCTTTCAACCAGTGTTAAATAAGGAAAATTTCTGCATTACTTTTTTTAATAACTTTCGATTGACAGAGAAAATGTTATTTAAAACTGTAGCTATATGGGAATTGCTTTGCCCTTATGTCTGGGGAGTGGACAAAACACAGAACTGAACCGGGCTAAAATGGAATCTGACTTCCCTTAGCCAAATTTAATATGAAGTTGCTTGTAGTTTGAACCGTGAATTAGCCAGGATGCTGAATCTTTGTCCTAGGTCCAAATTAAATTATACATCATTAAAGCATTAACAGGCATGCAACGTCTGAATGAGGTGTGCACATTTGTTCATCAATTGATTCTACACTTGGGATTTTCCTTTGTGTCTTTGAATTTGATTGATTGACAACACTTAATTGAGAGGTCTTTAGATTAAGACAAATACTGGAAATTTCTCTTATGTATTTAGTTCAGGTTGTTTGTAAGGTTGAACTCTGATGTTGATTGAGGAATTAGTTCACAAACATGTCATTGCATCAGGAAGTCTACAAAAATCTACTTCATCCATAAGTGGACAGTGTAATATATACTTTCTAAAGAATATCTTTTGATCCTTTGCGGACTAATTATGTCTTTATTGTTTCTAAGTATTTGTTACTGAAGTAACTTGTTGTCCCATACTGATTCTGTATATTATCGTACTTGTAAATAAATCTGACTACTAGTTTTTACCTGAACCTAATAGTATGACAGCATTGTATTTCCTTTCTTTTGGACCAGAACGCAGAATATGATGGGCATCCCATGTAATTTCTGCCGTTTGATACTATATTTAAGTGGTAACTGTCCCTCTCACAGCACACACAAGAGCGCAGGTTTTGGTTCAAAAGAGACTTGGTTTCTTATCGAACTTACTTCTTTGCCATGAGCAGAAGTTAAAAGTTCTGGATGAAGTAGATTTAAATCTCCCTCTGATGACACAGAGTTCAATGATATACTGCAATAATATAATACATTTTGAGCATTGTGACAGTGAAAATCTTCTTTAGCAACGGGATTAAAATCAATATGTATTGCATGAATAGAATCTTGCCTTCAGTGTACAGGAGATTACAGTTAAGATAAGGCAGTTCTTGTCAGTACCATGTTACTGACAAGGACTACTGAGGTAGCATATTAAGAATGTGGGGCAGAGGTGAATGCATAGACACAAAATCCCTATAATACATCTTTAGTGCTTCAATCAATCAATCACTTCTACATGGCTGATGGGGTCGTCGTGGACTTGGAAACAGGATGCCACCAGGTGTTTCTTGTCTGTATGGTGCTGAACAGACAGCTTACAGAATTAGTTTTATTGGTGTATATGATGATCTTGAGATGTTGAATGGCACAACAAGCAAGTGGCCATCCTTTTAAATTCTTCCATTCTGGTGGTCATCAATTGCCAAAGAAGATCTAGTTGAGTGGTACACCAAAAACTGCCATGCACTCACCCTTTCAGTGGGCAAAAACAGGATGAAATATTGTGCCAGTAAATAATCCACCGCACAAGAGGCATTCTTAGCAACACTACAATAATAACATTTAGTGTTAAAATGTCACCCCTTTCCCATAAAAACAGCTTCTAAGGTAAGATTTTTTTCACTGTAACATTCTGATGTGTTTTTCCATGTATCCGTTTCTTTAGATAGAGTACAGTGGCATAGTGGTTATGATACTGGACAAGTAATCCAGAGGCCTTGACTAATACTCCAAAAAATGTGAGTACAATTTCAACCATCGCAGTTTGAGAATTTGAATTCATGTAAAAAAAAAACAAAATCTGGAAATAAAAAGCTGGTAGCAGTAAACGTGACCATGGAGCTGTCGGATTGTCGTAAAAATGTTAATGGTTCACTAATGTCTATTACAGAAGGAAACCTGCTGTCCTTACCCAGTCTGGCCTATATGTGATTCCAGTCCCACACCAATGTTGACTCTTAATGGCCCTTTGAAGTGGCCTAGCAAGCCACTCAGTTGTATCAAACTGTGAGAAAGGACGGACTGCAGCAGTTCAAGAAGGCCCACCACCATCTTCTCAGTGCAACAAGGGTGGGCAATAAATGTAGGCCTTGCCAGCGACACCCACATCCCGAGAGTGAATTTTTAATAATCGCCAAACATAAGTTTGTGATATGAACATGCTGATTCTAGACCTTCTCCTGTTTGGTTCATTAAAAACTCACTGTACTTCCTGACCAATGTGTGTTATCCTCATTGAGTGAAATGGCTGCATCCTTTTGTTTAGTAATAGTAATTAGAACTAATGTGTTACTACAGCAGAAAAATTAAGCTGTTTATTAAATCAATTTATTACATTTCTTGTTGCCTAGTTAAGGTTTGACTCAGCACCATTTCACACCTTTGGAGAATGCTATAGACTTCTGTTAACTTTTTGGGTGCTGCGCTTCAGCAGCACTTAGTAAAATGCCAACATATTTGTTGTTTAATTTGTTATTTAGATATCAAATATTTACTGAATAATTAATGTTAAGTATTATTAGAAAGACTGCCAAAGGTGACAGAGATGTTAAAGAAGATGGGAAGAGCAATGAGCCACAGGCATGGAGAGGTGGACACAAAGTTTAAAGGTGGCAATGTATTGAAGAATGCAGGAAGAGGTGGGGTACTGTCAGCCTCCTGGGATTGTTATAGCTCTGCTCTTCTAGATGAAGTGACCCCACACATTCCTCCAATAACTGGAATTATGTGCATCAACACAGCGGCTGCCAAAAAGGCACGTCACATACAATGAACTACTCTGAAGCAGAGTAACTGTTATATATAGGCAAGTGTGGCGACCAGGATTCATACACCAAGATCCCACAAACAGCAATTAGATTACTGCAGCAGAATGAGGGAAACACAATTAAATCAGATAAGCCCCTTCAATCACAGCTATTCTTCAAACTAAACCAGTTAAAAACTTTCCAATGTATTTGTTGATATAAAAATTGCTGCCATGACTCAAAAGTAACTTGGCTTAATTGTAACTCTAGATATTGTATGAACTGTAAGTAAGAGCAGCAATTCCTTTAACAGTATTGATGCCAGGTTCCCTGACTAAATTTACCTGAAATACCATGCTCAATATGGCCAGCCTGGGGTGAATAAAACAGAGGGCCATTACTGCTTGCTTTTTGAGAAGCTTCTTAAATTGAGCCTTGCAGCACTATACCATCTTAGTCTCGCATATGATTTTCTTAATTTACAATAATATCTTCGGGGGCTAAACTCATTTATTCTCGTGGAATTTCAATAGGAAAAGGCGTGGCATACTCCAGTTGCTGTTGTGACAGCAAATGTTGTCATCAGAATTAATCAACTTAATGAAGAGATGTGAATCTGTATTCCGACTTCTAAATTATTCAGCAGCTTCAGCATTAAAAAATATATATTTTTGAATAAATACCACAGCTGCTGAGCAAAGCTATAATTCCAGTGCTCAAAGAGTTAATAAATCAAATGGCCTGTGGTTTATGTATCACTTAAATTATCAGGACGGGAGGATTCAACTGATAAATAAGTGATGGGACTATTAATTAAAAGTAATGTGTTTTTGCTTTTTTCTGGCAATTTAAGGATATGCCACACTTGCTAGTTGGTCACAAGGGGAATCAAAGCAGAGGCTTCTAGGAATGTTTTGTGTTCATCCAACCAAGAATATGTTAATGTACATTGCCCCATTACTGCACATCAGCATCATGAATAAGCAGCAACGCAAGCAAGGACCATACACTTAGCATCCTCTGATAACATATTTAATGACAGATTGATGGTAGATTTGCAAATGCGAACTGGCATCATTGTCACTAACTTCAGTTTTATTCCTGCTACGCAAGCATATTTATGTGCATAATTTGATTTCTCCGCTGTGCTATTAGTACATTTTAATATTAACAATGCACTAAAGGCTAAAGCTAAAGTTGTAGTGATGTTTTGAATTCATTCAACCAAACACAATGAGAAAAGATGACAACATTTTTAGAGCCACAGAGGGGTTTAGGAGATGAAAGGGATTAGGAAAACTAATCAGAACTGATTAGAGTGAGAATAAAGTTCTATCAGGTTGAGGGAAAATGGAAAGCAAGACATAATATGGACAGCCAAGTGACTGGTCAGCAGTGGCTAGGAATGATTCAATCTTATGTCTCACTGTACTGGTTGGAGAAAGATGGCTAAAGGCTATGATAATGACTTGTTTTCCACACAGCCTTGCATTGTGATAATCGTAGTAAATGCGAGAAATCAACACAAAATGTGAGCTCCAATTTTGTGATTCCATAAAAAGTAGAGCAGTGCAGACACATGGCATGGACCTGTGCCAGGACCACAAGTGGGCAGGGTTGAATTTTAAGATACAAGGGATGCTTCCTCATTTGTCCAGGCTCCCTATACATGGAAAATGTGCACAAAGAATCAGGCTTGGAAGCTGACTGACTGCTAGTTGCAAAACCTGACCAGTCCACCGTCTTTACAGGGAGGGTGCTTGCCCATAAAAGGGGGGACATTTTTCTCTTGCACTAAGCAACATTTACTGTGCTGTACAATGGCTATAAGCAACACAACTGTCATTTTCAATGATAAAGCTCTGGAAGTCCTGGAAACTGTGGAAGGCATTGGCAAGGGCAGGTTTGGAGGTGTGATGCCATCTCCCAGCAATGGGATCCTTTTTTTGACATTCTTCCCATATGTCCTTTTTTCATGGCTACACTTATGGAAGCAGCTGTACCATTGAGAAAATGTTTTATGTTCTCACCTCTCTCTAAAGGCATTGCTTTGGGGATGCATTGTAACTTCCTCAAGGTTACTCTGAAGATGAGGGCCTAGTACACAGTGGCATCATGGTTTCTTGCACATAATAACAGGGTGTGTCAAGTATTCTACCTGCAACAGCACCAGCCCAACTACAAGCACCTAAGAGAAGGCAACTAGTGAGTTTGAGAAAGAAGCACTGAGTGAAACAACACCCACAAGTGAGGAAGAGCAAGTGGAGGGGCAGGACATGAAGATGACAGGTCACAGCGTGTCCCCACAGGATGAGCAATGGATTGTTATGCGACTGGGCCTACTTTCAGACATAAGTTGATGCAAGCTGACTGACTGCCAGTTGCAAAACCTGACCAGTCCACTGTCTTTACAGGGAGGATGCTTGCCCATAAAAGGTGAGACATTTTTCTTAGATTGAATTAGGCTCAACCTCAGTGTTCACCATGAGCAGCCTAAAGCACTTGTCTGAGACTGTGAAGCAGAGCACCTCGGACATCACCGCTGTACTGTAGGAGGGATTTGTTCAAAGGCAGAGTACCATAGAGTGAGTCAGATCTTCACGGCCTCTGCAGAGGAGCCAAAAGTAGCAAAGGATGAAATACAGAACAGTATTTTCTCACGAACATTCTGATTGTTGCCATTAGGACCTTGGAGACCTACTCACAAAATTCTGTTGGTGCTAGATTGGACAGACTTGGAGATTGTTTAGAGAGCATTGATGGTGGGCTTGACACACATTGTGAATACTACATTGTCTATTCTTGTGCAACTTGCTGGGCTGCTATATGTGGCATGCAGCGTCAATGGTGTGGTTACAAAGTACAGAAAGAGTGGCTACACATTCTCTTACTGCAGTCAGGCCCCATAAAGGATTTAGCAAAAACCTGTGAGCAGGCAGGCATTGGCAGCCACTGTGTTGATGCACATAGTTCCAGTTATTGCAAGGACATGTGGAGTCTTTCTGCATCCTTGATTGCTTTATCACCTCACAATTTTGTGTCCACCTCTCCATGCTCATGGATCATTGTACTTTGCATCTTCCTCAACATCTCTGTCATCTTTGGCAATGCTGATAATTTCATCCTTCTCTTTACTATGATTTTGAGAGGGAAAAAGACAGTGCCTAATCCACATTTTCATCATCTCCAGAATTAAAATTCTCAAATTCTTTCCTCGCTAGCCTCCCTTTGTCCACCCTTTACAAACTCAAATGAATTTGTAATTCCAATCATTGAATGGTTACAGCACAGAAAAAGGCCATTCGGCCTGTCGAGCCCATGCCGGCTGTGATGAAATATTCCATTCATCACTGCCTGTGACTGTGGTTGGTTTCAGGTTTCAGTTCCCTTACCTCAGTTCCGTCTCCTCACCATTGTATTGTATATTGTAATGTATTGTGTGTAGGGCTCCGCCCATACCTGGCCCCTATGTAAGCAAGCTCAGTCTGGCCTCATATCCAGTACTGCAGACCTCCAGATGGAAGATACCTCTCTCCACTGCGTGTTGCCTTCTAAGTTAATAAAAGCCTTGTTTTGTTTCGCTAACATCGAGTCTCGGAATTATTGAGGCACATCAATTTTATTAACTTATTTTCAACACAATGGATCAACTCCTAAAACCCGAACGTTTGGATTTGGACCAGCATGCTTCGGACGCATCGGCACGCTTCGGACACTGGTTTATGTGTATGGAATTTTTCCTGGACAATTCCGCAGCCGTCAAAGACGCTACGGACGCTGCGAGTATGAAACTCGGAATTCTGCGGAATTGGGTAAGCCACCGGGTTTACCCCCTCATCCAAGACGCCGACACGTACCTGGCCGCCTGCGACATCTTAAAGGCACATTACCAGCAGCCTACGAATGAGGTGTATGCTAGGCATCTGCTCGCTACTCGCGCACAGCGACCTGGGGAATCGGTGGAGGAGTTCCTAGGCACCCTGAAAATGCTTGGCAAAGACTGCAAGTGCCAAGATGTAAAAGCCGCAGTGTACACTGACGAGCTTGTTCGCGATGCCTTTATCACAGGCCTCAGCTCCACTTACATCCGGCAGAGACTGCTGGAAAAAATGGGATTGGACCTGAAACAGGCTGCGGACACCGCGCGATCCCTGGATGTGGCCCAGAGAAACTCGGATGCCTACTCTTCAGCCCGCGCCGTCCACGCCGCCACGTGTGCACCAAGGGTGCCGCCATCTTGGAAGGCATCTTCCCCGCCCGGCAGCCCGACACCGTCGGGGCCCCGCTCTCCCCCCAGAAGCCCTACGACAGCCGCGACGCGTCGGGGACCCAACTGCTACTTCTGCGGGCAGCCAAAGCACACCAGAAACCTGTGCCCGGCGAAAGGCACCACCTGCTTTAAGTGCGGTAAGAAGGGGCACTTCGGGAAGGTGTGCAGAGGGAACCCTGCCGGAAAACCCGCCACCGCCGCGTGTGCGCCGTGGGAGCGGCCATCTTGGACGCCATCTTGCCCGACCTCGTGGGGTCCGCCATCTCATGAGCAGACAGCGTGGACGCCATCTTGTCTCGATCAGGGCCCTACAGTGGCATCGGTCACAGTGGACCAGACCAGGCCGCACCCGCTATCCAAATCAATGGTGGACATCGAGGTAAACGGGTGCCGGGTTAAATGTTTAATTGACAGTGGAAGCACGGAGAGTTTTATCCACCCTGAACTGGCACAACAACTCTCCCTAAAGGTGGTCCCTACTCAGGGTACCATCTCTATGGCTGATAAAACCCAGACATCGACCATTCTGGGTTACTGCACGGTACAATTGTCCGTTAACGGAACTGTATACGATAATTTTAAAGTATTAATCATGAAGAATCTATGTGCGAGCGTGATCTTGGGCCTGGATTTCCAGTGCAACCACCAAAGCATCACGCTCAAGTACGGTGGGTCCCAGCCGCCCCTCACAGTGTGCGGTCTGGCTACCCTGAAGGTAAAGCCGCCTTCGCTATTCGCGAACCTTACCCCTAACTGCCGGCCAATAGCGACCAAAAGCAGGAGGTACAGCTGGGAGGACAGGCGGTTTATCGCGACCGAGGTAGACAGGCTCCTGAAAGAGCGCATTACTGAACGCAGCAACAGCCCGTGGCGCGCCCAAGTGGTAGTGGTAAGGGGTAGCGAGAAGAAACGGATGGTGATCGACTATAGCCAAACGATCAACAGGTACACCCAACTAGACGCCTACCCGCTACCCCGCATATCAGAAATGGTGAACCAAATCGCCCAATACCGGGTGTTCTCCACCATCGACCTCAAGTCAGCGTACCACCAGCTCCCTATCAGACCAGAGGACCGCCCGTACACCGCCTTCGAGGCGAACGGACGCCTCTACCAATTCCTCAGAGTCCCCTTTCGGGTGACGAATGGGGTCTCGGTCTTCCAGAGGGAGATGGACCGCATGGTCGATGACCACCACTTGCAGGCAACCTTCCCCTACCTCGACAACGTCACCATCTGCGGTCACAACCAGCAGGATCACGACTCGAACCTCGAGAGGTTCCTGAAAACTGCACAAAAACTCAACCTCACCTACAACGAGGACAAGTGCGTTTTCAACACCACGCGTCTCTGCATACTAGGCAGCGTGGTGGAGAATGGGGAAATCGGACCAGACCCCGACCGATTGCGCCCCTTACGGGAGCTGCCCCTGCCCAACACTCCCAAAGCCCTGAAAAGGTGCCTGGGGTTATTTTCTTATTATTCCCAATGGGACCCCAACTACTCAGGCAAAGCCCACCCCCTCTTGAAAGCATCCTCTTTTCCGCTCTCTGCTGAGGCCCACGCCGCCTTTAAAAGCATTAAGCAGGATATTGAGCGGGCCACGCTACAGGCAGTGGACGAGAACACTCCCTTTCAAGTGGAAAGTGATGCGTCTGACTTTGCCTTGGCAGCCACCCTCAACCAGGCGGGGCGGCCCGTAGCTTTCTTCTCGAGGACCCTCCAAGGGCCCGAGATCAGACACTCCTCCGTAGAAAAGGAGGCCCAAGCCATCGTGGAGGCAGTGTGCCACTGGCGCCACTACCTAGCCGGCAAACGCTTCACCCTACTTACCGACCAGCGGTCGGTAGCGTTTATGTTCAATAATAAACAGAGGGGGAAGATTAAAAATGATAAGATTCTTAGGTGGCGGATCGAGCTCTCCACCTTCGAGTATGACATCATTTACCGGCCAGGGGCCCTTAACGAATCCCCTGACGCCCTCTCACGAGGGATGAGTGCCAGCGCCACCGGGGATCGGCTACAGACCCTCCACAACGACCTCTGCCACCCAGGGGTCACGCAGCTGTTCCACTTCATAAAGTCCCGTAACTTACCCTACTCGATTGAGGAAGTTCGGTCTCTGACCAGGAACTGCCGCACTTGCGCTGAGTGCAAGCCTCGGTTCTACCGCCCAGATAGAGCCCACTTAATCAAAGCTACACGGCCCTTTGAGCGGCTCAGCTTAGACTTCAAGGGCCCCCTCCCGTCAGTCGACCGCAATGTTTACTTCCTGAACATTGTGGATGAATACTCCCGTTTCCCATTCGCCTTCCCCTGCCCAGACATGACCAGCGCCACGGTCATTAAATGCCTCAACAGCCTGTTCTGCCTGTTCGGTATGCCGAGCTACATCCATACGGATAGGGGGGCGTCCTTCATGAGTGAAGAGCTACGCCAGTACATGCTGTCCAGGGGGATCGCCATGAGCCGTACCACCAGCTACAACCCCCGGGGTAACGGTCAAGTGGAGCGAGAGAACGGGACAGTATGGAAAGCAGTCACTCTAGCTCTAAGGACCAAGGGCCTCCCTATCTCCCGCTGGCAGGAAGTCCTCTCAGATGTGCTCCATTCAATACGGTCGCTATTGTGTACTGCCACCAATGCCACGCCTCATGAACGAATGTTTGTCTTTCCCCGGAAATCCACCTCAGGCGTATCCATGCCGTCATGGCTCTCCACCCCAGGCCCGGTATTCGTGCGAAGGCATGTGAGGGGCCACAAGACGGACCCTCTCGTGGAGCCGGTGCACCTACTCCACGCCAACCCCCAATACGCGTATGTCCGGCACGCCGACGGAAGGGAGGACACCGTGTCCATAAAAGACGTCGCCCCAGCCGGTAACGACAACAACCACGGCAATAGCAACAACAACGACCACAGCAACTCTTACCCACCCACTACTCTTTCATCGGAAGAACATCGACCAACGGCACCCCCACCAACTACCCCTTCAACAACCCTGGCGGCACCCCCGGCAGAGACCCAGGAGGCCACCGGGGACACCCAGCCGACACCCGCGACACCACAACAGCCACGTCGGTCGCAGAGGACTATCAAACCCCCGAGCAGACTAAATCTATAGAAGGGGTGAATGTGATGAAATATTCCATTCATCACTGCCTGTGACTGTGGTTGGTTTCAGGTTTCAGTTCCCTTACCTCAGTTCCGTCTCCTCACCATTGTATTGTATATTGTAATGTATTGTGTGTAGGGCTCCGCCCATACCTGGCCCCTATGTAAGCAAGCTCAGCCTGGCCTCATATCCAGTACTGCAGACCTCCAGATGGAAGATACCTCTCTCCACTGCGTGTTACCTTCTAAGTTAATAAAAGCCTTGTTTTGTTTCGCTAACATCGAGTCTCGGAATTATTGAGGCACATCACCGGCTCTCTGCAAGAGCACTTCAGCTAGTCCCACTCCCCCTGGCCCTGAAATTTTTTTTCCTTCAGGTACTTATCCAATAACCTTTTGAAAGCCACAAGTAAATCTGCCTCCACCACCCTTTCAGGCAGTGCATTCCAGATCCTAACCACTCGCTGCGTAAACAAGTTTTTCCTCATGTCGCCTTTGGTTCTTCTGCCAATCACCTTAAATCTGTGTCCTCAGGTTCTTGACCCTTCCGCCAATGGGAAGAGTTTCTCTCTATCTACTCAGTCTAGACCCCTTGTGATTTTGAACACCTCTATCAAATCTCCTCTCAACCTTCTCTGCTCCAAGGAGAACAACCCCAGCTTCTCCAGTCTATCCATATAACTGAAATCCCACATCCCTGGAACCATTCTTGTAAATCTTTTCTGCACCTTCTCAAAGGCCTTCATATCCTTCCTAATTGGACACAATGGGCACAATCTTGCCAGCCCTGGGGAGGCAGTTATGGAGGCGGGACAGCCGGGAAAATGGCAGAATCTGGGCCATCTTGCCAGGACCCGCGCCGGGTCCCGTCTCCTTGGAGGCGGGAAGCGGATTACAGCCACTTAACTGCCTGTTAACAGGTAGTTAACAAGCAGATAAGAGGATTATCCCCATTTTACCCACACAAGCGCGGGCTTCCCGAAGGCTCCGAACCCCGCCAGGGTCACCGAGGCGGGCAGTGGGTCTGTGGGGTGCAAAAGTGTGCTGTGAAGGTAAGTGATGGGTGCAAGTGTGGAGAGGTAGTTATGTGAGGTAAGTGGAAAGTGTTACTAAAAGTTTACTTACCTTTGTTTCTTCTTGCAGGCTTCAAGAGTTCGGTATGCGGAGAGTCTCGCGCCTCCGCGGCAGAGATGACAGATGGCCGCTGCATTCTCCAATGCAGCAACCATCTAATTTCTGCAAAATAAAGAGTTTTGCTGAGTCTTGAATTGAAGAACTTATCAAACAACAGAGAATGTCAGTGTTTGACTGCTTCACAGAGCTGTCAAACGATGACAATTCACCTGTCAAAGATTTTTGACAGATGAAACATCATATGTTGACGTTCTCTGTAACCGGCTTTCCCTTAATTGGCCTGCTAAGCCCGCTGGGTGGGCTTAACAAGGTCAGTTAAGGGAAAATAGCGTGGGTTGGCCAGAAGTCGATGGAGGCGGGACTGAAATCCGACAAGTGGGAGTCCCGACCCCAAAAGCTCCCCATTGGCAAAATCCAGCCCAATATTTCAGTTGAGTCCGAACCAGAGTTTTATAAAGATTCATCATAACTGCCTTGCTTTTGTACTCTATGCCTCTATGAAGCCCAGGATCCCGTTTGCTTTTGTAACCGCGTTCTCAACCTGCCCTGCCACCTTCAACGATTTGTGTACATATACACCCAGGTCTCTCTGTTCATGCACCCACTTTAGAAATGTATCCTTTAGTTTATATTGCCTCTCGTCGTTCTTCCTACCAAAATGCATCACTTTGCACACTTCTGCGTTAAATTTCATCTGCCACGTGTCCACCCATTCCACCAGCCTGTCTATGTCTTCTTGAAGTCTATCACTATCCTCCTCATTGTTCACTATACTTACAAGTTTTGTGTCCTCTGCAAATTTTGAAATTGTGCCCTGCCTGTACATCCAAGTCCAAGCCATTAATATATATCAAGAAAAGCAGCGGTCCTAGTACCGACCCCTGGGGAACACCACTGTACACCTTCCTCCAGTCCGATAAATAACGGTTCATCAGTACTCTCTGGCCTAGAAATTCATTGACGCCACTTTTGGGGCGCTAAAGTGGGGCGTCCGCTAAAGTTAGCGTCCGCCTCCAAATCTAGGCCACTTCTCCGATATTCATTAGCTTCGCCCTACTAGTTCGGGCGAGCGCTAAAACTGCTGTTGGACGCCTCTCTCTGGGCGCTAAGCCGGAGGTGGTGATCGATAGCGCCTAGGCCGGGCGCAGCGCAGGTGCGGCCATCTCGTGACTGACAGCAGACACCCTGGCACCGGCCAGCTCTTAAGGGGGAAGGGTCGACTGTGTCTGCTGCCACGCCCTGGATAGTGGAGCCCTCCAGCTAGGCCTGAACACTGCTGCTGGACCCAAATAGCGCCTGAAGACATGGAGAAGGCCCGTGAACGTGCGCAGCGCTTCTCAGAGCGTGATCTGAGTGTGCTGCTTGCTGCTGTGGAGAAGAGGCGCCATGTTTTGTACCCGGACAATGGCAAGAAGGCGACGGTCCGCGTCTACAGGAGAGCCTGGAGGCATGTCGCCAGCAAGCTGTCAGCCAACAGCGACGTCCCCAGGACCGGTGCCCAATGCCGCAAAAAGATAAATGACCTCACATGCATTGTCAGGGTGAGTACCCTTTCCAATGACCTCCTCATCCTTGCATGTGCACCTCACATTATGGGCAAAGGGACCTGAAAGCTCTAATGGCCAGCCTTCATCCAGCAGCTATGGCACAGGCATGAGCATCAATTGCACATTCTGCACTGACCACACTGGCCAAGCTATTCCACCATGGGAGGCAGTGCACAGCAGATCATGGCGACACACTGGCCAGGCTATTCCACCATGGGAGGCAGTGCACAGCAGATCATGGCGACACACTGGCCAGGCTATTCCACCATGGGAGGCAGTGCACAGCAGATCATGGCGACACACTGGCCAGGCTATTCCACCATGGGAGGCAGTGCACAGCAGATCATGGCGACACACTGGCCAGGCTATTCCGCCATGGGAGGCAGTGCACAGCAGATCATGGCGACACATTGGCCAGGCTATTCCACCATGGGAGGCAGTGCACAGCAGATCATGGCGACACACTGGCCAGGCTATTCCACCATGGGAGGCAGTGCACACCAGATCATGGCGACACACTGGCCAGGCTATTCCCCCATGGGAGGCAGTGCACAGCAGATCATGGCGACACACTGGCCAGGCTATTCCACCATGGGAGGCAGTGCACAGCAGATCATGGCGACACACTGGCCAGGCTATTCCACCATGGGAGGCAGTGCACACCAGATCATGGCGACACACTGGCCAGGCTATTCCACCATGGGAGGCAGTGCACACAAGATCACGGCGACACACTGTACTTAGAGGCCGTCCTTTCTCTTGCAGGCCAAGCTGGCGAATAATCGCAGGAGCCGGACTGTGACCGGGGGAGGACGACCCCATTTCCAGCCACTCACCGACCTGCAACATCACGTGGAGCGCCTCATGGGTCGCCGGGTGATTGGGCCCGTTGCATGTGGAGATGCCGACCCTGTTCTGGGAAGCAATGGTAAGGACATCACCTTTTGCACCTCTCTCGTCCCACTTGCGCATCAGATCTACATCCTTTGCCACTGTCCGACCAATGCACTGAATGCCACCACTCATGCATCCCGCACTGACGCCCTCTCCTCACTCTAAAGCTACTCTTGTGCCTTCCTGCTTTCAGATGGTCAAGAGGAGGTCCCTCAACTTGCCAGTGACAGACCCTCCGAGGAGGAGCAGGAGGAGGAGCAAGAGGAAGGCGGCCCATCAGGGGAACCCTCAGCCGCGGCCACCCAGGCCAATGTAGGGGACACGTCTTCCCTGGAGGGCAGCGTGGCGGAAGTGTCGAAGGGGAGGGGAGCTCCTGGGACCTGCGTGCTGCAGAAAGGCGGGTGGAAGCTCGGCGGCCTTCTCCCCAGAGAGGGGATGCGTCAGAGGGGAGTCCAATTGCTGGGCCCAGCGGCCTCCAGCAACGCAGGAAGGGTCGGGCAGCTCGGCGGCCTTCTCCCCAGAGGGAGAGTCCGGCCTCCAGTCAGGAGATGCTCTTTGCCGAGGAGATGGAAGGCCTCGAAGACATGTCCGCGGACTCGGAGCGCCGGCACACGGAGATCATGGCGGTAGTGTCACGGTTGCCTGAGTCCATCGATTCCCTCTCTCGGAGTGTGGCTGAGTTCGGGCCCTTAGAGGCCACCAGTCGGGCGGAATACCGGGCAGATCTTGCAGCGACTGGCCAGGTGATTAGTGGTGCCGTCCAGTCACTGGCTGCTCTGCTACGGGCAGTGAACAGGTGAACAGGTCAACACGGGCACTCACTGCTGCCACACTCGCTGTGTCAGCCAGGCATCGCCAGGGCACCCGGTGCGCTGCAGCAGCACAGCGGTCTGTCCCTCGGCAGATTGGTGCGCATGCTGCAGTGCTGGCCCGGGCCCGGCTGGCCTGTGTACTGTTCCACTTCACAGTCGCTCGGAACGCCCGGCGCACAATGGGCCGGCGCGAGTGAAGTTCCGGTTTGGGGCGCACAAAGGGCGTTGCACTATTATATGATGTCATGATCTGCGCGCGCAGCAGGGCGCGCGGTAAGACTTTGCGCCGGCGCTAAATGTGTCCTGAAGTTGGGGAGAGGCGCAGATCGCGCTGCGCCCGGGCGATAAGCGCCTAGCGCTCGAGATCTACTCCCCCTAAGGCGCTAATGGCTGGCGCGCCCAACTGAATTTCTAGGCCTCTGTTTCCTGTCACTTAGCCAATTTCATATCCATACTGCCACTGTCCTTTTTATTCCATGGGCTTCAACTTTGCTGGCAAGCCTATTATGTGGCACTTTATCAAATGCCTTTTGGAAGTCCATGTACACCACATCAACCGTATTGTCCTCATCAACCCTCTCTGTTATCTCATCAAAAAACTCAATCAAGTTAGTTAAACTTAATTTGCTTTTAATAAATCCATGCAGGTTTTCCTTAATTAATCCACACTTGTCCAAGTGACTGTTAATTTGTCCCGGATTATCATTTCTAAAAGCTTCCCCATCACCGAGGTTAAATTGACTGGCCTGTAGTTGCTGAGTTTAGCCGTACACACATTTTTAAACAAGGGTGTAACATTTGCAATTCTCCAGTCCTCTGGCACGACCCCGTATCTAAGGAGGATTGGAAGATTATGGCCAGTAGCTCCGCAATTTCCACCTTTACTTCCTTCAGCATCCTAGGATGCATCCCATCCGGTCCTGGTGACTTAACTACTTTAAGTACAGCCAGCCTTTCTAGTACCACTTTTTATTAATTTTTAGCCCATCTGGTATCTTAACTACCTCCTCTTTCACTATGGCCCCGATTTTCTGCCAGCCGTCGGGTGGGGTTTCAGGCGGGCGGGGGCCGAAAATCGCAGAAATAGGGGGTCGCGACCCCCCCCCCCACCTGATTCCCCGCCCCGTCCGACTTTCGGACCGCCGTTTCTCAGCGACCCAAATCAGTCCCGCCCACCGCTGGTGGGACTGGTCGTCGGAACACTAATCATCAATTATTACCATGTTTAAACCTATTTTCAGGGGCCGTTGCGATATTGTGGGGTTCCCCACGCTAAACGCGCCTGCGGGGAACCCCGCTGATGAAACCTGGCGTGAAGCTTGCCGGCTTGCTTGCTGTCAGCTGCAGGTCATTCGGGAAAGCTGCGATTTAATCGGAGAGCATCTGTATGGTGAAGGACCTTCTTGCTGCAGGCTTGGGGCTCCTTCTTCAAGGCTTAGGCACAGCTGTGGAAGGTTGGAGCCTCACACACTTCTCCAATGCGATCTTTTGGGAAGCCCCTCTCGCCACCCTCACTCAGCGCTTCCTCAGCGGAGGCATCTACGAGAAGCATGGGATGCCTTTTTTTCCTTCCCTTCTTGCCATTAGAGGATCTCCAGCAGCAGAGGCGGCAGCAGCAGAACCAGGAACAGCAGGATCAGCACCAGGAGCACCAGGCTGCTGCTCACTCACCTGAAGCTGCACAGGCCAGAAGGGGCCAGCGCTTGGAAGTGGCTTGAGAGCACCTTGCTGCGCTTTAGGGGGCCATGGGGACCCGTTTCTGCACTGGCAGTCCTACTCAGAAGGACTTCCATGAAGGTCTGGTTTCTCTGTTCAATAGATGGCCAACGCTCCTCAAGAGATGTCATTCTCTTATGAGCACTCACCATGTTTTCCGTACCCTGGCGAGTTATCTCCTCCATGCAGGTTGCCAACCTTTCCATGGTGATGTGTTCATGCGCCAATGACTCCACAGAGGCTCTGCTCGTGGTCGCTATGGACTCCTCCATTTGCTCCACACTCGCAGCGACCCTGGAGACAAAACCTGCCAGAGACTCCTGCATCTGTGCATGGAGATCCATCACATCTTCTCTTGCGGATGGACCCAGAGGCAGAGGGTCGACATGCAGTGCAGCTGAGCTGAGCTGGCTGAGTCCTGCGCTCTCCGACGAGGACTCTCCACTGCTGTCCATGTCTCCAGAATCTGCTGAGGCTCACTTGTGAGCTGTGAAACACCAGGTGACAACACTACTCTATGTCCCGAAGGTCCCCCCAAGGTGTGAGTGTCTGCGCTGGTGCTGGGTGCGCTTACTTCTGCTGACGCTGCGCCCTCAGAGGTTGGAGCTTCCTCTGAGGAGTCTGGCTGCACAGCCTCTTCCTTCTCCACAGTGGGGATGGGGGCTTTGGATGGTCCTGTGGGGGAGTAGAGGAAGGAGTTAGAGATGTGATGCCAAGGTTACATGCACATTCGGTTGACATCTGCTGACACCTGCATCCATGCAGCCTTGGTCTCAGTGGGAGGCCTCTTCCTGCCTGACCTAGGGAAGAGGACCTCCCTGTGGGCTCTAACCCCATCCAATAATACCTGCAGTGAAGCTTCGTCGAATTTGGAGGCAGCTCAGGGTCTGGCACTGGCCACAGCTGCTGCAGGCTCCTCTGCCATCCTGTATGGTTCGTTTGGAAGCCAACAGAAGAAGCAATGCTTGCTGTGGACCTTGAAAGCAGCACGAATGATGACATCATACTGTGGGGCTTTCTGACTAGAAATGGACAATTAGCAAGGCTGTCCACACGCTGGAAATTAATTGGCCACTTGAGGGAAAATTGCGTGCAGCTGGCTGACATTTTTTTGTGGGTCAGAACCCCACATTCGGGGAATCCGACCATTTCCCACACAATCCACAAAATCGGGCCCTATGACTCTGGCAGCATCTTTTTCCTTGGTAAAGGCAGATGCAAAGTTCGTCGTTTGACAGCTTCACAGAGCTGTCAAACGATGACAATTCAGCTGTCAAAATGTTTTGACAGATGAAACGTTATACGCTGACATTCTCTGTAAATGGCTTTCCCTTAATTGGCCTGCTAAGTCCACTGGGTGGGCTGAACAAGGTCAATCAAGGGAAAATAGCGTGTGTTGGCCACAAGTCAATGGAGGCGGGACTGAAACCCGACAAGCAGCAGTCCCGCCTCCAACGCACCCCCATTGGCAAAATCACCCCCTCTGTAATTTCCCTGAAAGTTTGCTCCTCTATATCCTTTCCACTAGTTGGTGGTCTATAGAATACACCTAGCAGTGTAATGGCTCCTCTATTGTTTCTTAACTCTGATCAAATAGATTCTGTCCTTGATCCCTCCAGGGTGTCCTCTCTTTCTCCAGCACTGTAGTATTCTCCTTAATCAATACTGCCACCCCACCTCCTTTCTTTCCTTCCCTATCTTTCCTGAACACCTTGGGCTCAAATTTCATCGGGCCGTTGAGGCGGGATTGGAGGTGTGTGGGGGGTTAAAATCACGAAATCGGGGGGGGGAGCACGAACCCAACCCGCCTCTATGCCCGTTTCACAGGAGGCGGGTACCCGATCTGTGCTGGGAGCCGCCTCCCTGAGGCGGGAAGGGGATTAGTGCCAATTAACTGCCTGTTAACAGGTAGTTAACAGGCAGTTTTTAGCCTAATCCCTGAAGTGTGGGCTTCCCGACGGCTCCAAACCACGCCAAGTTAGTGAGGCGGACCGTCGGGCTGAAGGACTTGGGAGGGTTCGAGATGTCCGGTGTTCAGGTGAGTGATGGGTGCATGAGTGAGTTTGGTGTGTGTAAAGCGTTTAAATAAGTTTTACTTACCTTTACTTAGTAATGCAGCCTTCCTTCCTTTAGGTCTCGGGAGTCCCTCATCTCACCGGCACAGAAAGCAGAATGGCCGCGAGCTGTCAAAATCTGCAGCCTCTGCTTTCTGTTCTGGAGAGATCTCTAAATCAGCCTGAGAGGAAGGAATTAACTTCGAGTACAGATTGTCAGTGTTTGACAGCTTCAAAGAGCTGTCCAATGCTGATATTTCATCTGTCAAAAGCTCTTGAAAGATGAAATGTCAATCTGTGAGTCACCGGTTGTCGGGTGGCCCTTAATTGGCCTGCTGGGCGGGCTCAACAAGGTCAATCAAGGGAAAATCGAGTGGGTTGACCACAACTCGATGGAGGCGGGACTACAACCCCAAAAGTTGTAGTCCCGCCTCCTAAATGCCTGCATTGATAAAATCCAGCCCCTTATATCCAGGAATATTTAGTCTCCAATCCTGCCCTTTTTTGAGCCAGGTCTCCATTATCACCACATCATATTCCCATGTGGCTATTTGTGCCTGCATCTCACCAACCTTATTTACCATGCTTCGTGCATTTACACACATGTACTGTAACCCTATCTTAGATCTTCTTATATTCTCTCTTAGTCTGACCCCACCTAATACTGTACTATTTCTTACTCTAGTGCTATCTGTCTCTCCCAATCCTTTGTGCACCTTGTTTCTCCTTTCTAATGCTACATCCTGGTGCCCATCCCCCTGCTTTGTAGTGTTGTCCGCATGCCTAGAACAAATATAATGAAAATCTCCTACTTGGCTTCGTCCTCCCTACTGTAGAGCATTCCATAGCATTCTTTTTCAAGATAGGTGGTATAAAAATGCATGTTGTCATAGCAGCACTTTGTTTTGTTATTTAGTTCTTGACGGTACAATGGCTAGTTCCTGTTGCTTAGTTCAACAGCTATTCAATTTATCACCAGCACTCACAACTTTAAGGAGCAAAGTCATCCTCAGTTCTGAACAGAGGGTTGCAATGAAAGATAAGTGGTGTCACAACCATAGAAGTTTACAACATAGAAGGAAGCTATTCAACATATTGGCTGCGATTTTGCATACCTCGGCGGGTGACGTTGGTGGCGGGTCCCGACCCCGCTGCTGGCTCCATCCCAGCCTCTCAAATGAATTTACCTTGATTTGGCTTGTTAAGCCCGCCCAGTGTGTTTCCCGGCCAATTAGAGGAAGCAGGTCTGATGACACGAACCGGTTTCCTTAAAGGGACCATGGCCAACTTTATTTTGACATTTGTGCTGTCAGTGTTCTACAGCATTGAGGTGCTGCAAACACTGACAATCACTACACAGAGGTGCAGGGCTGCATCCAGGCTCTCCTGTGACTCCCTCCATATGCTTATGGAAGGAGTCACAGCATACAGGGTGGTCCTCTTCCCTTCCCATGGGCAATCAGGAGATCTCCCCAGGAGATCAACACAGCCTGGTTGCACTATGCAGAGGAGGGCACAAGCAGGGATGTCGTCAGGAGGACCTGGGTGCAGTGCCGCAAACATTTCAATGATCTCAGTAGATCACAAAATGTTAGTACAAAGCCACACACAACTTCATCCTGCTGTGCCTCTCATCACATCTCCATCACTCTGCCTTCCCTACCCTACTCCTGCACATCCTTACTCACACCAACTTAGCTTGCACCTCCACCCATCCCTCTCTATCTACATTTTCACTTCCCCATCTCACTAGCCACCCCTCACACTCACCCTCATCCTCGTGCAATCATACCAACTAACAACACACAAGGGTAGGCACTTGGGTGTTTTATGCAATGTTCATGTAAAGTTTCTGTTAACGTGGTGTCAAACATTCAAACCTTTATTTTCAACACTTTGCAGTCTTGGACAGATTTGTGTGCACCTTTGGAAGTAGCTTAGTGAGTTGCAGTGAATGGTGAGACATAACGGTACCCCCCGCAATGGTGATGAGTGTGAAAGGAATGGCTTGGGCATTGTAGGGATGCGTTATGGTGTTGGTGTGGAGTGGTGCCAACCTGGCGCATCATGTGGTAGCCAGGGTGTACAGCTTCAAGTGAAGTAAATCTGGCCATGGTGAGGCCATCCCTGGCAGCAATGTGGTCGGGTGCTGATGCCCTGTGTCCTGTGCAGCATCAGGTGATTGCGAAGAAGTTTGCTGCTGGTGTGCCTGGTGCTGCTGGTGTTGGGGCTGATCGTAGTGGGATTCTGAGGACCAAGGTGAGAGAATATAAAGGGCACCCATGCTGATGGAATAGATGGCAGGTGAAGTAGAGATGACAGAAGCGATCTGTCAATAGTGAGAGAGGTAATGAGGTCAGACTGGATGGAGACTTGTGTAAAGACTTGCAGCATGGTGAATCTGTTGTGGAAATGCAGTGAGGAAGAGCTTATGGCTGAGGGAAGATATCTCTGTAAGGTGGGAGCTTTTACTGTACAGTTGAAGCTGTCAACTCAACAGCTGATTCAATGGCCACTGATCTCCCTCCTCAGCTTCACAGATGTGATCCTTGAGCAGCGAGGACCCCATGGGCAAGCACATAAAATCAAAAGGTGAGATCAAATATGTTCTTAATCATCTCTAAACAAGGACATAATGACCAGAATTGGGTCCCTCGTCGATGCGGCACGGGTCTGCTCAGTGCTGACAGCCCCGACATCGGGAGAAGGTGCACGGCGGCAGGTTCACAGCGGGGTCCCGACCCGCTGGGGGGAAAAAACACGTTCCCACCTGACCTGCCACCGATCGCGCCTGCTGACCCCCTGGAAAATTCAACCCATAGTGTTTTTGTAGCTCTTTGCTAGAGCAATGCAAAACTAATCCCACAGCTTGGCACTCTATGGGCTGGATTTTGCCAGCCCTGAGGAGGCGGGTATGGAGGCGGGACTGCCGGTAAAGTTGCAGAAAGTGGGGGCGGCTGGCAAATCCGCCCCCATCCCGCC
Source organism: Somniosus microcephalus (assembly GCF_052327205.1). Lineage (NCBI taxonomy): Eukaryota > Metazoa > Chordata > Chondrichthyes > Squaliformes > Somniosidae > Somniosus > Somniosus microcephalus. The sequence continues at coordinate 137,946,665 of NC_140999.1, read as the reverse complement.
TCCGTGCCCTTTTGCCAGGAAGTGGGAAGCCGTCCTGACCCGGGTCCCGTCTCCTCGAGGCGGGAAAGGGATTAAATCCTTTTAACTGCCTGTTAACAGGTAGAAAAAAGGATTAATCCCATTTTACCTTTTCAAGTGCAGGCTTCCCGAACTCGGAGAACCCCGCTGGGGTGGAGGAGTTGAGTAGGAGGTCTGCGGAGGTCAGAGCGGTCTGAAAGTGCAATGTAGAGGTGAGTGATGAGAGCAAGTGTGGTATGGTAAGTATGTAAGGTGAGTGTAAAGTGTTAGAAAATGTTCATTTAACTTTGTTTCTGCCTACAGCCTTCAGCCGCCCTGGATTCGGAGTCCCGACATCTTCATTGTAGATTTCACAGACTAGCTGTTGGATCCTCCGAACCAACAGTCATCTGATTTCTACAAACTAAAAAGGTTTGATGAGTCCTAAACACAAGGGCCTAGAAATTCAGTATAGCCACGTTCGGGGCGCTACAGTCGGGCGGCCGCTAAAGTTTGCGCCCGGCGCAAGTTCGCGCCACCTTCGCCGATATTCAGTCACATCGCCCCAAGAGGTTGCTGCTGCGCTAAAACAGGCGATGCACGACTATCATTAGGCGCTAAGCCGGCGGTCCGGGGCGATACCCCCGAGGGCGGGCGCAGCGCAGGTGCGGCGAGTTGCTGATTGACGGCAGACACTCTGGCGCCGGTCAGCTCTTAAAGGGGGAGGGTGGACTTGTCTGGCTGCCATGCCCTGCGCACTGCAGCCCTGAAGCAAGGTGTGACCAATGCTGGTTCATCAGTTCTACGCCCTGGACCATGGGGAAGCCCGCTATTCTTCCAAATCCCATTGTACGCTCTTGCTGCTTGTCCAGGGTCATGGGGAAGGAGATGTACTGACGTCTCCTTCTGAAAAGGCATTGTTCACCTGTCGGATGCAGCAATGTACTGCGAACTGGGAGATGTTGGCAATGTCCCCAGTAGCGGATTGGAAGGAGCCGGTGGCATAGAAGTTGAGAGCCACCGTCACCTTCACTGCCACCGACAGAGACGTCCTGCTCCTCAGCTGTGGCTGCAGATCTCTGCGAAGCAGGTGGCAGATCTCAGTGATCACCTCCCTTCTGAATCGCAGCCTCTGAACACACTGCTCCTCAGACATGTTCAGATATGAGAACTGCTGGCGGTATACCCTGGGTGGGTAAGGCCTCCTGTGCCGACACCTGTTGGCCCTTCTCCATCTGGCCATGACTGGCACTCTCTCACGGCGTCTCTGATCCCTTTGAATGCAATGCAGAAAGCCAACGTTTCCACCCATTGTAGCCCCCATTACAGTATATGTGGCGACTCAAGGCTATGGCACTGAAAGTGAAATCCAAGTGCAAAGCTCTGGCCTGAAGCCAGAAGTACCTGTGCGAGCGCTGAGTCAAAGCAGAAAGCTCTCTGCCTTTGTCTCTCACACAGAAGGATTGGCACAAAATGGCTGTCACTTATAATGCAGGAGGAGTCCCCTTTAAATAGCGCCCCCCGCAACGACTGGGAACCGTTCCCCTCTACCAGTCGCTGGGGGCGCCAGGCGCAAAGAAGGGCGGCGCCACTGAAGTTCCGGTTTGGGGCGCACAAAGGGCGTTGCACGATGAAATGACGTCAGGATCTGCGCGCGCAGCTGAGCGCGCGCAAAGACTTTGCGCCGACGCTAAATCTCTAGTGAAGTTGGGGAGAGGCGCAGATCGCGCTGCGCCCGGCCGCTAGCCGCCTAGCGCCCAACATCTCCTCCTCCTAAGGCGCTACCGGCTGGCGCAAGCAACTGAATTTCTAGGCCAAGGGCTCATCAAACTATACAGAATGTCAGTGTTTGACAGCTTCACAGAACTGTCACACACTGACATTTCTTCTTTCAAGAAATCTTGACAGATGGCACGTCAGACGTGGACGTGCTGTCAGTGACTTCCCCCTAATTGGCCTGCTGAGCCTGCAGGGCGGGCTTAACAAGGTCAATCAGGGGAAAATCCCGCTGGCTGTACAGAAGATGATAGAGGTGGGACTGAGATCCGGCAAGCAGCAGTCCCACCTCCAACACGTCTCCATTCAGAAAATCCAGCCCTATATGTTTCTTTGCTTCAAATATTTATTCACTTTTTTGTTAAAAGACACCTTTGTCTCAACTTCTCTCTGTGATTTCCAAGTATTCCAAGTCCCAACAATTTTGAGCATAATGAAAATTCTCTTAACCTCTCACCTCAATCTCTTAGTGTTTTAAATTGATGACTCCTCATCAATAACTCCCAGCCGGAGGAAATAGTATTTCCCTATTCACTCTATCAAAACCCTTCGTAGTTTTATTAACTCTCTGCTCCAGCAGAAATAATCCTAGTATTTCAAGTGTCTCCTCATAACTATAGTTTCATAGCCTTGCTATACATTCTCTATGGTTTTAATACCCATTTTATAATGGGGCACCTAAAATGGCACAGAGTACTGTAACTGTGGCTCAACCATTGCCATGTACATATTTATCATCACCTCTTCGCTTGTGGTTCTATGCTTATTTCTAAACCCCAAATGCTATTGACCTTTATTATAGCTTTATCTAACTGCATTCATACTTTCAGGGAATCTGTAGTGGGATCCATAGGCCTCCCTGTTCATTCATACCCTCAGTGGCTTTCTACTGAATGTATACTTCAATTTCTTGTTTTCCCCCTCAAAAGTGCATAACATCACACTTCTCCACATTAAATTGCCTCTGCAACTGTCTGCCCATTCTGCTAATCTCTTTATGCCCTCTTCAAGTCTTTTACAACCATCCTAGCTGTTCAGCAAATTTCAATATTGTGCTTTGTTTGGCCAAGCTTAATAAATATGAGAGTGGTGAGTGAGAGAAGGAACCACATCCAACCCTTCTCCAGACTGGGCAACACCCAGTTACCCTGTCAGTCAATCAACTTCCTATTTACGCTGCCAGTATCTTCACAACTACATCTGCAGAGGGTGAACATACCTTATTTTAGCAGATGATTAAGTGCAGGCTCCTTTCTCAGACCCACTGGCATCACTAAGATAGATGAATGTCCAACTAATCATTATGTTGATGTTTTCAATGTTACTGCTTAGAAGAGGGCATCTCACTGTGATCAAGAGGCAGCACAGCCTGGTTAGTTACACCTGCCAAGATGTCACCAACTATGTCCGCAGGCACTGGCACACCAACCTGGCAATGACTGTGGGGAAATGTCTTTTTAGGGTCTGGGTCAGCAGAGAAACAGATGCAGAGCTGTGCCATCTGACACAAAGACACCTGCAGCTACCATGCAGCTTAGGGCTGGCACACACACTAACAGTAATAGCTGTGGTCTGAAACTTTACTCCATCCTCTTGCAAACAGGCTGAAATGCTGATCTATCTGGATAGTGCTGTGTAGTGTCACAGACGACCAGCATACTTACAATCACCTCATGTAGCAGCTATCAAACAAGGGGCCTGGTGCTGGGGTGCTCTGTCACTTACCTGCAGACTAATGCCTGCACTTTGCGGCTCTTTTCTCTTCATTTTAGTCCCTCTCTTCTTAATTCCTGTCTCGTCAGCCTCTACAAAAGCTGTTAATGGGGTGAGATGACTTTTGAAGCTCCCCAAATACTTTCAAAATTTTTCTCTCCTATTGTGATATTCCCCTTTAATTGTTCCTGTCGCTGTTACTCCACCATATGTTACCTGGAGAGCTGGGGCAGGCCACAGGAAAACTGGGAAGGCATAGGTGCAGTGTGCTAAGCCTACCCATATTTAAAATGAGCCTTGGCAGAGCAGTAAGGATGCTATTCAGTTTATAATTATATATTTTAAAAATAAAGCTCAGGTGACTTTCAATTATATATTTTATTTGGCAGATTGTTGGTTGTAGAATTACACATTCTCCTGACAGTAAAGTCAGTTTAAGAATACAGTAACCCCCTTGATGCTATTCTGGGTAAGGCAATGATTTCTTCCACATATTCAACAATTCTACAATACAATAGCAAAGTTGCTTTAAATGCAAAGAAAGAAAGAAGAAACTTGCATTTGTATAGCACCTTTCACAACCTCAGGATGTCCCAAAGCACTTCAAAGCCAGTCAAGTACTTTTGCAGGATGCAGAAACATTCAATAAATTTGCAAGACCTTACGCAAAAACTCTGCATCCAAGAATTCGTACAAAAAATTTTGCAGCATCAAAAAACAAAACCCTTTGACACCTATAAGGCAGGAAGCTAGATAGCCCTGAAGTGCCGATTTAAGAAAACAAAACATTGTACACCATGACATTTAACAACGTTACATCAAAGGTTAACTTGAGAACAATGCATAAATCACAGCCTCATTACCAATCAACTATCAATGACAAGATATTTGCAATGAGACAGTATACATGTATATATAATATTTTCAAAAAATAATATTGCACAGTTCTAATTTCTTTCTCTTTTTGGGAAATAAAACATCATAATAGACATCCAGCAAGTGTGCATACTTCCAATACAAAGCAGACGCTGCATTCCTTAGCAAAAGAGAAACAAATTACTGGGAGGAAGGATGAAAGCATTGGAACCAGGCTGGAACTGAGTGACCTTACATATCTGGCTATGGAGCTTATTAGAACATTGGGAAGGTTTTACCTCCACCAATAGTGTCTGCTGCTTGGATCCCTTCCATGTGCTACAAAACTAAGATTTGGAAAATACAGCATACTATTACAGAGGTAATGTCCTGAAGGCCCTCTAACTATTTTGATAAAGTTTTTCTAACAGGTAAGTGAAATTAAAAGCAACAGGTCCTTTGCAAACTAATCTCCATTGTGCATTGAGTTTTCAGGCACTTTACAGAACATAAAATGTTGTTTTGCTACTGTACCATCACATGAACACAGCAAAAAACTGATCCCAATTACTCTGGACAGTACAGGGAATCCACCTTCAACCAGTGAAAGCCCCAAACATTCTAACTCCATACATCAGCATCAGAATTCTGACTTATGTTTAAGGTTGGCCAACAACATAACCAAACGAGAAAACAATTTTCCACCTTATTCTCTACCTCTGGCTAACTAAAATACTACGGCCTAGAAATTGGGTTGAGGCGCCAAAGTGGCGCCAAGTTCGCCTGGGCGCTGATTTTTGCGCAGCGTTCAGAGCATTAACGAACGTCAGAAATTCAGTTTCAGCGCCCCTAGAGGGAGACGGGGCGAGGTTCGAGGCGCTCCGCATCCCTCTTAGGGCGCTGAAACTGAATATCGCAGCTCAACGTGCCGCAGCACCACACGCTGCGGCACGGCACGCTGCGGTACTGCAGGCCTTCCTCCCATTGTTAAGGGGGAGGGGCCTGCAACAGCGCGATCCCCGATCGCGAGTGCCGGCAAAAGAGCCCGGCACCGAGGAGAAGTGCTGGGCTCTCGGGAAACAGCCGGCAATGCCGCGGGGGGGGGGGGGGGGGGTCAGGAGGCCGGGGACGGAGGTGCTGGCAGGCAGCCGCCGAAAAAGGCGGCCGCCCCGCACCTCCACCTTAACTTGCGCCACTGCTGGCACAGCAAGGCCCCGTGAACCGGGCGCGGGTAGCGAACGGCGCTACAGCAGCGTTCGCTACCAAATATCGCGATCGGGGCGCTAATGGGGCGCTGCGCACACCGATGATGTCATCGGTGGCGGCGCAGCGCAACAGGCTAATGCCACCATTAGCGCCCCCGCTGAATATCGCGGGAGGCGCGGCCAGTGGCGCTACAGCCACTGACTGCTCTCTTTAGGCGCTAATAGGTGGCACTACATACCCAATTTTTCCCCCTACATGTTTTACTTGGCAGTAAATTACAAGAGAGTTTGATTTGAAGAACGTAGCTGCTTTAAAGAAATGTCAATTTGTTTTAGACTTCCTGCACAGGTATTTTCAAAAGACTTGATGCGCTGTATGGTGACAGCATGTTGATATAGCCCCATAAAGGGGGTAATTTTAACGAAACCCGCCCGCTGGAAAATCAACGGGGTTGGGTTGGCTGCCCGTTTTACACCTGCCCAATTATACTCTCCATTGACTTCAATGCAGCGTAAAATCTGGCGGGGTGTAAAACCGGTGTTCAACCCAATCCCGTCAGTATCCCGGTGGGTTTGGTATTCTCTATGACTGCAATACTTTGGCCAAGAAGACATAGGCAATCTGACCCATTTGGCTCTATTCCCAGAATGTTGGGGTTGTTTGTGAGTAGACTGTGTTAACTCTCCACAGTGTAGAAATCCCTGACTTCAGTAGCTTTCCCAACAGCAGTTGCAAAGATTTGAAGGAAAGGAATTTCTAGCAATGGTCCTGCATTCTATGATGCAGCATGACAAAACACACTGCCACATTGCTCTGGACCCACCGTGTTTACTGGAGTCTAATGGAAGATCTGGCAAAGAATACTGTATCAATGTTTAACAAAATGTCAATTAAATAGGGACCAGCGTGCAGAGATAATCCTCCAACTGATATCCACTAAAGTAAGAAATCTATCTGGAAGCAGAGATTTGAAACAGACAGCTTCAATTTGGCTTCCTCTGTCTATGTCTTTCAAATAGCATTAAAAATCTACACAACAAGCTGCCTCATATTACCAGAATACTATAAAGGGGAGAGGTCAATTCATTCTTAGCCAAATGGGCTCCTTTCTTGGCACTTGCAATTGTGAGCTAGTCCGGGTTATGACCTCACCCTAGTCCCCCATTTATAAGGCATCTCATTAAACATTGATTCAGTGTTCTTTGCCAGATTTTACAATAGATATACTGGCTAATATGGGGCAATTACATCATTTACTGTTACTCTCTCATTCTTGTACCAAAGACCTTTGCTCATTCTTCTGCAATGTTTTCAATCAAATATGGAGTGAAAGGTTAAAGCTTTTTTAAAAATCCACATAACATGCATTTATAAAAGGTTGTCTCTACTTTCTTTAACATTCCTCTTAAATATTACAAAACAATTACTCATGGAGTATGAAAGCACAGTGACCAGTTCCTGCATTACTGTTGCCAAATTCTTTGACTACATTTGTTCAACGTACTGTGCTGTGAATGTACTGAGAAAGGCAGATTCCGCCAGTATTTAAACTTCACGTTTATCCTTACACTGGAATCTGTTAATAAATTATTTTCTTTTTCAAATTAGCCAGTACGGCACTGGTTCCGAGGACAATGCTCTGTGCAAACTTTCCATTTCCTGTGAATTGAGTTTTCACATTTATTTTCCTTCTCAAATGTATTTCCAATGAACCTTGCCAGCCAATGACATGAGTAACATTTTTAATCACTGTATGCTCAAAGTAAGTTGAGTGAACATGTTCTAATTGATCTCATTATTCTTTGTGATGGGCAAAGTCTGCTTCTTCAGCGCATGCAGTACTCTGCTTTCATATTAATTGGGGCGTAGGCTGTAAACATTGATATTGCAATGCTGTCCTCACATACAGTATCTTAAGGAATACAATTGGCCATACTCACTCAGTGATTCCTTGACCAGACTACCCCAAGCTCATTGCCTTGTACATTAGATAGTTAATCAGTTGTTCAGGATTACTGTAGTTATTAAACTGTTTACAAAATCTGTATTGGATCACAATAAAGCTCAGATATTGATCAATCTAGTAGTTTCAGATTTTATTCTAGATTTCAATCATTTAGGATTTCTCTTTTTCTAAATCAATGTAATAAACAAAAACTGGAAAACCATTGCCATTCCTATTTGAGAACACCGGATCAGAATTTTTGATCTCATCGTCTAAGGTCTTTTTAATATGCACTATCTTGTTTCCATGGCAACTATTGGTCACTCCAGCTTTTTTGAGTATGCAGATCAATTTCCATTTTAAAAACAGGATCTAATGGTATTAATAAATTTCAAGGGCACACGTCAGTGTTTTTACCCAATGTGCCCATTTTAGCACCTACCTTCACCTAATGCTCCAACAGTCAATCTGCGATAAAGTCTGATAAACTCATCTTCTCATTAATTAGCACATCAAAAATGTCGTTATCAAATCCCTTGCCCCCTCAGCTTTTAACTTTAATCCTATGAATAAGTATAACTGACAGAGCTGAACGTAAACTCCCTTCTCCTAAATTTCCACCTTTTTCCTGCTCAGCATCAATCCTTTAAGAAGTAGTCCTTATGAATACTGTACATGGGGAAAACCTTGCAAAGTACTTGGAGATATTCTTTTATACGATGAGTGATATATAGATACAAGTTCTTGTAAAGTGAAAGCATACTTTCCTCATCCAAGAGAGCAGGACAAATTCACACATACACATATAAAGGTTTATCTCTGATGGGCTAGCTTGATGCAGTACTAAGTTATACAGACTAGAGGTCCCAGTTTCAATTCATAATCTGTGCTGAATTTTCCATTTTCTCTGGAAACTGCACACTCTTCTGGATCATCTTGATTCTAGTATCTTGCCTACTGCTGTATTCTCTGTTTTCTGCTTATCTGCCAGGAACTTTTCACTCTACACTGAGCTAGTTCTGATCTGTTTTTGCTGGTTCCCAGCCTGCACTGGATTTAGCTCCACTGCTGCCGAATGGACTTTGCTCTGCCACTTTCTGCCTGCTTCCCATTGTGGCTGATATACCTCTGCTGGTATACTGAGTCCATTGGTTTGCACTACTAATCACCGAGGCCGCTAATCACCTCCACTGAAACGCTGGAGCAGCCTAATGCTAGATCATGGTCGATTCTCCACGCCTCCTCAGCTCTCCATTTTCCATGGGACAACCTCTACCATTAAGCCCACTGATACTCTGCCCCTCAAACAGCTTTTTGATTCACTCGCCATCCACACCTGTCTCTGCAACCTGGACATTAGTTTGTCGGTGCTACAAACTGACCCCACTCTATCTACAAGTCAACTTCACCCCATCACAGGATCTCTGACTTTAACTTTGGACTCTTTTATTATCGCCTCCTTATTTTCCATTTACAACCAGGACACATCTATCCTGATCTTTGCCATGCTTGGCAAAATTCATATAACCTGAATTTTTTCTGTGTACATTCGCATTTTGGCTACTGCTCCAGATTCAAGCCCATTACTTCTATCTTGCTTTTTCTTTCTCTTATCCCTCTAGGACCCTTCTCTCATCTCTCTTAGGCCCAACTCTCATTTCTCCGACCCTCCTTGTTACCACCATCCTTCCTTTAATTTCTCTCCACTCCGGTACTTTGACCCCCCAATCCTTTACTATTCCTCGACCTTCATATTCTTGTACCACCGTCCCAGGCTTGACTCCCTCCTGGATTATGTATCCTCTGTGCCTCTTTCGGTATTTTCCGAAGGGCCCATTGAGGCACTTGTTGCTGCCTCCTTATGAGCAGAAATCCCAACTACCCCATTCTCCTCTCTTGTTGATCTTTCCACCCAGCATGCCCGCTGGGGGCTAATCTTGCAAGCTTCCTTCACATCCTGCTCACCCCTCCCACTGCTGCCATTGTGGACTCTATCAGCAGATCATCAATCACTGCCCCTCTCCACACCTCCGTCCAGAATGTCTGTTCACTTGTGAACAAGGCCTTTATCATTGCATTGACATAATGGCCTTGACAGAAACTTGGCTCACGGGTGATGACACCTGGCTTCTTTTCTCCACTAGCAACCGTCTCCTTAAACCCCTCTTCCCTGCCCCCTACACCTCCACTTCCAACAACAAGTGCAAGGAGCTCATGGACTTCTTTGTCACTAACATAGAAACATAGAAGATAGGAGCAGGAGTAGGCCATTCGGCCCCTCGAGCCTGCTCCGCCATTCAAAGCGATCATGGCTGATCATCCAAATTCAGTAGCCAGTCCCTGCTTTCTCCCCATATCCCTTGATCACTTTAGCCTTAAGAAATATATCCAACTCCTTCTTGAATATATTTAATGTATTGGCCTCTACTGCCTTCTGTGGTAGAGAATTCCACAGGTTCACCACTCTCTGGGTGAAGAAATTCCTCCTCATTTCTGTCCTAAATGGCCTACCCCTTATCCTTAGACTGTGACCTCTGGTTCTGGACTCCCTGACCATCGGGAACATCCTTCCTGCATCTAGTCTGTCCAGTCCTGTCAGAATTTTATAGGTTTCAATGAGATCCCCTCTCATTCTTCTAAACTCCAGCGAGTACAAGCCCAATCGACCCAATCTCTCCTCATACGTCATTCCTGCCATCCCAGGTATCAGCCTGGTGAATCTTCGCTGAACTCCTTCCATGGAAAGAAAATCCTTCCTCAGATAAGGCGACCAAAACCGCACACAATACTCACGATGTGGTCTCACCAAGGCCCTGTATAACTGCAGCAAGACATCCTTGTTCCTGTACTCAAACCCTCTCGCTACGAAGGCCAACATACCATTTGCCTTCTTAACCGCCTGCTGCACCTGCATGCTTACCTTCAGCGACTGGTGCACAAGGACACCCAGGTCTCGTTGCACTTCCCCTTCTCCCAATCTATTGCCATTCAGATAATAATCTGCCTTCCTGTTTTTGCCACCAAAGTGGATAACCTCACATTTATCCATGTTATATTGCATCTGCCATGCTTTTGCCCAATCACCCAACTTGTCCAAATCATCCTGGAGTTTCTCGGCATCCTCCTCAAAGCACACACACCCACCGAGCTTTGTGTCGTCTGCAAATTTGGAGATATTACATCTAGTTCCCTTGTCTAGATCATTAATATATATTGTGAATAGCTGGGGTCCAAGGACCGACCCCTGCCACTCGGAAAAAGACCCGTTTATTCCAACTCTTTGCTTTCTGTCTGCCAACCAATTCTCTATCCAAGTCAATACCTTGCCTCCCATCCCATGTGCCTTAACTTCACACGCTAATCTCTTATGCGGGACCATATCGAAAGCCTGCTGAAAGTCCAAATACACCACATCCACTGGTTCTCCCTTATCTACTTTACCAGTTACATCCTCAAAAAATTCCAGTAGATTAGTCAAGCACGATTTACCTTTTGTAAATCCATGTTGACTTTGTCCGATCCAGTCACTGTTTTCCAAGTGCTCTGCTACTACATCTTTTATAATGGACTCTAGCATTTCCCCCACTACCGATGTCAGGCTTACCGGTGTGTAATTCCCCGTTTTCTCTCTACCACCTTTTTTGAATAGTGGGGTAACATTAGCTACCCTCCAATCACAGAATCACAGAAACCCCACAGTGCAGATAGAGGCCATTTCGGCCCATCGAGCCTGCACCGACACATATCCCATCCGATCCCCGTAACCCCTACACCAACACATATCCCACCCTATCCCCGTAACCCCATGTATTTAATCCCCCTAACACTAAGGGTCAATTTATCATAGCCAATCAACCTAACCCGCACATCCATGGATACTGTTCCAGATTCCATTGAATGTTGGAAGATGATCAGCAATGCATCTACTATTTCTAGGGCAACTTCCTTAAGTACCCTAGGATGTAGATTATCAGGCCCTGGGGATTTATTGGCCTTCAATCCCATCAATTTCCTTAACACCATTTCCCTACAAATACTGATTTCTTTCACTTCCTCCCTTTCATCAGACCCTATGTTCCCCGACATCTCTGGGAGGTTATTTGTGTCCTCCTTTGTGAAGACAGAACAAAAATATGTATTTAATTGGTCCCACCATTTCTTTGTTCCCCATTATAAATTCCCCTGATTCTGACTGCAAGGGACCTACGCTTGACTTCACCAATCTTTTTCTCTTCACATATCTATAAAAGCTTTTACAGTCAGTTTTTATGTTCCCTGCAAGCTTACTCTCATATTCTATTTTCCCTTTCTTAATTAATCCCTTTGTCCTCCTTTGTTGAATCCTAAACTGCTCCCAATCCTCAGGTTTACTGCTTTTTCTGGCCAATTTATATGTCCTCTCCTTGGATCTTATGCTATCCCTAATTTCCCTTGTTAGCCACGGTTGAGTACCCTTTTTTGTTTTATTTTTATGCCAAACTGGGATGAACAAATTCTGTAGTTCATCCATGTGGTCTTTGAATGTTTGCCATTGCCTATCCACCGTCAACCCTTTGAGTGACATTCCCCAATCAATTCTACCCAACTCGCGCCTCAGGCCATCGTAGTTTCCTTTATTTAAATTTAGGACCCTAGTCTCTGAGTCAACTACTTCATTCTCCATCTTAATGAAGAATTCGATCATATTATGATCGCTCCGACCCAAGGGGCCTCGTACAAGATTGCTAATTAATCCTTTCTCGATACATAATACCCAGTCTAAGATGGCCTGATCTCTGGTTGGTTCCTCGACATATTGGTCCAGGAAACCATCCCGTAAACACTCCTGGAATTCCTCCTCCACAGTATTGTTACTAATTTGGTTAGCCCAATCTATATGTAAATTAAAGTCACCCATGATGACTGCTGTGCCCTTATTGCACGCTTCTCTAATTTCCCTTTTAATGCCATCCCCAACCTCCGCATTACTGTTTGGAGGTCTATATACCACTCCCACTAACGTTTTCTGCCCCTTGGTAGTTCTCAGTTCTACCCATACAGATTCCACATCATCAGAGCTAATATCCTTCCTTACAATTGTGTTAATCCCTTCTTTGACCAGCAATGCTACCCCACTTCCCTTTCCTTTTTGCCTATCTTTCCTGAATATTGAATACCCCTGGATGTTGAGTTCCCAGCCTTGGCCACCCTGGAGCCATGTTTCCATAATCCCAATCAAATCATATTCGTTTACCTCTATTTGCGCAGCTAATTCATCCACCTTATTACGAATGCTCCTCGCATTGACACAAAGCCTTCAGGCTTGTTTTTTTAACGCTCTTAGACCTATTAGAATTATTATTTACTGTGGCCATGTTTGATTTGAACCGTTGATTTCTCTGACTGCCACTTTTGTTTTTCTCCTTCCTATCTTTTGCTTTTATCCTTGTTTCCCTTTCCTCTGTCCCCCTGCTCAGGTTCCCAACCCCCTGACATTTTAGTTTAAACCCTCCCCCAGAGCACTAGCAAACACTCCCCCTAGGACATCACTAAGATTGAGACCATCTGTTTAGCTGTCTGCTGCAATTAACAAGCTTCCCTCCTGCTCTCTCGACACTATTCCCATGAAGCTGCTAACCACCCAACTTCCATTCCTAGCCTAGTTGATATTGGAAACGGTTCCCTCTCCTCAGGTACCGTCACCCCTGCCCTTTCAAATCTGCCATCATCACGTCCCTTCCTCAAAAAGCTCACCCTTGACCCTTCTGTCCTTGCAAACTGCACCACATCTCCAACCTTCCTTTCCTCCCCAAAGTCCTTGAACACATTGTTGCCTCACAAATCCATGCCCATCTTTCTGCCTCGAGATGTTTTCCTACGTTAAAGGTTCTATATAAATGCAAGTTGTTGTTGTTGAATTAGCTTGTTACAGCAGTTGAATGTTACATGCTGGGTCGTGGGGGAAAGATTCAGCCAGGGTTCCTGTGTTAACTTTGATTCAATGACCCCAACTAGAAAGTGCATGCATAGACATCAGCTGAGAACAGGACTGGACTGGGCCATAAAAGCCTACCAATACTCACTACCTAGACTCACTCATGAAGAATGGCCACTTGGGTAAAGTGTGGGAGGGCTGTCGGCACTTGTATAGCTGTATCACAGTAAGTGTCAGTGTTTTCATGACATTGAGGAGGGAGAAAAGTGGGGAAAAAAGAAAACATGGGGTGTTGAAACCACCATTGTGTAGCTTCTATTGGGCTGTTCACAGCAACAGCTTCTGAATATTAACAATACAGTGGAGGGCAATATAGCTGACGTTCTAACTGAGTGATAGTGACACTGATCTAATTTGTGATTGTTATCTAGTTGCACAAAAGCTTTGAAAATAACACATAGCAAAGGTTCACATTTTATATGGGGACACAATGTTTTCTACATTAGGGCTGACCTAGTTTGGATTGCTCAGCTATATTCAAAGCAGTACAAAGGAATAATAGGAAACATGGCTATATCATAACATGGCCTGAAGGCTCATAATATTATCTAATTTTGTGGAATTAAAATGTGTATTTGCATCCTGTTGGGTTTTCTTTGTGTTTGACTATTTGAATTATATTTATGCCATACAACAGTTTGTGAAGGCATGTGCAATCTTTCTTTCGACATGTGAGCAGACCACATAACTTATAAGTAAAGAGGTCAGGGGCTATAGAGTTACACTTATGAAGTCACAGGTGAGTTATGGATGACTATGACCAGAAATAAAAATAATTTCACTCACGACTCCACAAAGTTGGCTGTTAAAAACACTTGTGTTACGGATTTCATTTAAAACAAACAAAGCTCAGCTTTCCATTTTCCTTTAGACTGATGCAGAATAAGAGTTTTATTTCTCCAGTCTGGAACTATAATCAAGAAACAAAATGTAAAGCCAATTTTCTTCTACTGGTTAAAGTCATGTCTAAAAGACAAATCCCATCCAAATGTTAAAGTGTTAATAGTATCCAAAGTCCCTGTGTCAAGTTAATTGGATAATTATACACAGACCTAGATACAGACTTGGACACATATAGGGAGCACACTAGTGGTGGGAGAGGGAAGTTACACATAGTGAAATTTAAAGTGTCAAGGACAAGTAAAGGTGACTGTCACAATGGGAATGAAAATTCTGAAAGCCTTTACAAATGCTCAAACAACAACTCAACTCATTGGTAGCCTTTATCAAGGCTGAAGGGGCAGGGGATTAACTAGTGACAGTCAAAAATTAATAGAAAGGAATTGCCCTGTGCAGGCTTGAGGTTGCAGCTGACACTGCTGTCTGTCACTGCCAGCTCTGTGGTGCATGTTAGCAGCAGGTTTCCTTACAGAAAATGGCACAGCTCTGCATCTGCCTTTTTGCTGACACAGACCATATGAAGCCAATTCTTTACCGTTGTTTTTTTTTATTCGTTCGTAGGATCTGGGCGTCACTGGCAAGGCCAGCATTTATTGCCCATCCCCAATTGCCCTTGAGAAGGTGGTGGTGAGCTGCCTTCTTATCGTTGTCATGTAGTATTGGTAGCATCTTGGTGGGCATGGCTTTGCTGGTTGATGATCACCCTGGTATTCTTTCTTTTATGCAGTACCAAGTAAAGAATTACATGCAGTGAGTGCTTTGATGAAGCATCTAATATAATAGTTGGTCAGACTTTCAAAGATACCTGTGCCACCAGGCCTGCTTTCACAACCTACCTTCAGAGTTGGAGCTTCCGCATGCACTAATTGTTTGCAAAAGCAAGGTCTGGTGACCTCTGACTAGAGTTATGGGCACCTCTTATGCAGTCCAATCTGCCAGACATCTTTTCAGAGGTCCTCCTCTTTTTCCCTAACACCTCATAAAGGGAATTCCCTTTATTTTTAAAATGTAGTCATGCAGCTGTGGCAGCCAATTTGCATATAGCAAGGTTTCAAAACTGCAATGAGATAAATGACCAGTTCATCTGTTTTGGTGTTGCTGGTTGAGATTGGCTGCAACACCAGGAGAACTCCCTTCTCTTCTTTGGTTAGTGCCATGGGATCTTTTACATCCAGCTGAACAGGCAGACAGGACTTGATTTAGTACTTCCTTGGTACTACACTGAATGCTAGTACAAGTAGGAGTGAACTGAATGTATACAACAACAACTTGTATTTACATAGCGCCTTTAACGTAGTAAAAGGCACTTCACAGGAGTATTAAAGGACAAAAAATTTGACACCGAGCCACATAAGGAGAAATTAGGACAGGTGACCAGAAGCTTGGTCAAAGAGGTAGGTTTTAACGAGCGTCTTAAAGGAGGAAAGAGAGGTAGCGAAGTGGAGAGGTTTAGGGAGGGAATTCCAGAGCTTAGGGCCTAGGCAACAGAAGGCACGGCCACCAATAGTTGAGCGATTATAATCAGGGATGCTCAAGAGGGCAGAATTAGAAGAGCGCAGATATATTGGGGGGTTGTGAGGCTGGAGGAGGTTACAGAGGATAGGGAGGGGCGAGGCCATGGAGGGATTTGTAAACAAGGATATGAATTTTGAAATCAAGCCGTTGCTTAACCGGGAGCCAATGTAGGTCAGCGAGCACAGGGGTGATGGGTGAACAGGGCTTGGTGCGAGTTAGGACACGGGCAGCCAAGTTTTGGATCACCTCAAGTTTACGTAGGGTAGAATGTGGGAGGCCAGCCAGGAGTGCATTGGAATTGTCAAGTCTAGAGGTAACAAAGGCATGGATAAGTGTTTCAGTACTGGATGAGCTGAGGCAAGGGCGGAGACGGGCGATGTTACAGAGGTGGAAATAGGCGGTCTTAGTTATGCTGTGGATATGTGGTTGGAAGCTCATTTCAGGGTCAAATATGACACCAAGGTTGTGAACAGTGTGGTTCAGCCTCAGACAATGTTAGGAAGAGAGATGGAGTTAGTGGCTAGGGAACGGAGTTTGTGGCGGGGACTGAAAACAATGGCTTTGGCCTTCCCAATATTTAATTGGAGAACATTTCTGCTCATCCAAAACTGGATGTCGGACAAGCAGTCTGACAATTTAGAGACCGTGGAGGGGTTGAGAGAGGTGGTAGTGAGGTAGAGCTGGGTGTCGTCAGCGTACATGTGGAAACTGACACTGTGTTTTCAGATAATGTCGCCAAGGGGCAACATGTAGATGAGAAATAGGAGGGGGCCAAGGATAGATCTTTGGGGGGACACCAGAGGTAACAATGCGGGCGTGGGAAGAGAAGCCATTGCAGGTGATTCTCTGGCTACGATTAGATAGATAAGAATGGAACCAGGTGAGTGCAGTCCCATCCAGCTGGACGACGGTGGAGAGGTGTTGGAGGAGGATGGAGCGGTCAACCGTGTCAAAGGCTGCAGACAAGTCAAGAAGGACGAGGAGGGATAATTTACCTTTGTCACAGCCACAAAGGGTGTCATTTGTGACTTTGATGAGAGCTGTTTCAGTACTGTGGCAAGGGCGGAAACCTGATTGGAGGGATTCAAACATGGAATTGCGGGAAAGATGGGCATGGATTTGGGAGGCAACAACACGTTCAAGGAATGTAAACCTACAGAATGTCTTTAAGCAAGAGCCTAGGATCCTATTTGGCATACCTAGATTCAAAATTTATTTCCCCATGAATGAGAAAAATAAAAGAAACATTCAAAACCAGAGCCAGTGGTCCAACTGGTTGGGGGGGGGGGGTGGTGGGGAGGAGAAATGACACCACTTCACCTCTACATTGCATTAAGTTCTCCCCATAAAATAACCTCCATGGCCACTTGCTGTAAAACAAGTGTGTCATCACTAATTATAAAATGTCCTCTAACTGCATATAGCTATGTTAGTAACTCAGCTTAACATAAAACTGCATCTACTTTCAAACCACTGTACTTAACAGAAAGCTAGGGTACATTCAACAGAAGTTTTTTTTTTTTTAAAGGTATTTTTTAGCTGCACACCCAAAGTTCCTTTGTCAAAACTAATCTACCAGTACAGTAATTGTAACTCTATTGTCTGCATATCTGAAGAACACATTCCACACATCACTGCAGACAGCTGTCTCTATAACTGATGTATATGTAGCTCCTGTAACTCAACTAGTTATATAGACAGTAAGCTGCAGTGAAATGCGGAATAAACAGTGCACAGTATATTTTCCTCTGGTCACGAATATTGAAAGAAATAATAAGAGTATAAAGCAACGTTTTTCCTTGCTTTATACTTTCTTGCTAATATTAGTGTTCAGAGAAAAATATATTCCGTTTCACAGAAATAAAAAGAAAACAGCAAGTGCTGCAACTGCATAGCAGGTCAGTCAGTATCTGAAAGAAAAATAGATGTTCATGATTTGGGTGGGATCCTTTGTTAGGTAATTCTGATGTTGGGTCACACCTGAAACGTTAACTTCTTGGTCAGATACTGACTAACCTGATCTTATATAATGAAGAGGAGGTAAGACAATTGCAGAATTACTGAGTAACTCATCAATGGATATTGACACATTACCCCTGCTGTTATAACATTATTTGTGCTAATACTTACTGAATAAAACAGCAATTTAAAATTCTGTTTGATCTTTGTTGCTGCCCAAACTATTAAAGAGTTAAACAACTTGTATTTATATAGCACCTTTAACATAGTAAACTGTCCCAAGGCACTTCATAGGAGCGTTATAAAACAAAATTTGACACCGAACCACATACGGAGATATTAGGGCAGATGACCAAAAGCTTGGTCAAAGAGGTAGGTTTTAAGGAAAGTCTTAAAAGGAGGAAAGAGAGGCGGAGAGGTTTAGGGAGGGAATTACAGAACATAGTGCCTTGGCAGCTGAAGGCACGGCCACCAATGGTGGAGCGATCGAAATTGGGGATGCTCAAGAGGCCAGAATTAGAGGAGCGTAGATATCAGTGTTATTGACTACAACAGTCAATGTTGGCAGATAATGCATTCTCATTAGCTAATACTGAAAGCTACACATTTGCCTCATGATGATCACACCAAAATCAGAAGGCAATTACAACCCAGTTCTCTGTGGGCATAACTGGCACTGGTTTTGCACTGAATTACAGCAGCCTTACTTTGGGCAGTCCCCAGATGGAGTGTATAGAGAACTGAACTGTCACACTGCATTAGTAAGGATTTTCTTCTGAGCTTCAGAGGCATTGCAATGATAACATGGTAATTTCTGTTTGGCAATTTTGCTGGGCTGTGCTTAATGTGGGAACCCTTGGGGCAAGGAGGACTAGGAGGCAATGTCGATCAGTGAGGACAGGTGTAATGGGTGAGCGGAACTTGAAGCAGGATAGGATATGGGTAGTGGAGTTTTGAATGAGCTGAAGTTTAAAGAAGGTTTAGGATGGGAGGGCAGCCGTGAGAGCACCGGAGTAAATGAGCCTGGAGATGACAAAGGTATGAATTAAGTTTTCTGTGGCAGATGGGCTGAGGTAAGGGCAGAAGCAGGCGATATTGCAGATTGGAGGATGTGGCAAGCCAGGAGAACATTGGAATAGTTGAGTCTGGGGGTGACAAAAGCATGATCAGCATTTCAACAGGAGCTGGGCTGAGGCAGAGGTGGAGGCGGGCACCATTATGGAGGCAGGACTAGTTAATCTTTGTGATGGAGAGGATATGGGGTCGACAGCTTAGCTCAGGGTCGAATAGGACGCCAAGGTTATGAACAGTCTAGTTAGCCCGAATCAGTGGTCAAGGAGGGAGGTGGAATCAGTGGCAAGGATACAGATTTTGTGATGGGGGCCGAAGATGATGGCTTCAGTCTCATCAACGTTTATTTGAAGGAAAGTGTGGCTCATCCAAGACTGAATGTCAGACAAGCAGCGTGACAACATAGTGGCAGTGGAGAGGTCAAGTGGTTGAGAGGTAGAGATGGGTGTCATCAGCGTAAATGTGTAAGTTGACCTCTTGTCTGGAAATGGTGGTGTACCTGCATTACAACAGTGACTACACTTCAAAAGTACTTCATTGGCTGTAAAGCACTTTGGGATATCCTGAGGTCATGAAATGCACTATACAAATCCAAGTCTCTCTTTCTTTTCTTTCATGTAGGATGAGGAAGAGTTGGGGGCCAAGGATAGATCCTTGGGCGATTCTGGGGTAACCATGCAGGGGCAGGAAGAGAACCTACTGCGATACTCTTACCTCCACTCTTACCTATTCAATCATAGTAAGAGAGGGTATTTCCACTGAGATGGACAATGAAGGGGAGGCCTTAATGGAGAATGGATGGAGTGACCAGACCTAATGCTGCAGAGGGTCAAGGAAGACAAAGGATAATGCACCACTGTCACAGTCATAAAGGATGTCATTTGTAACTTTAATTAGGGCCATGTCGGTATTGTGGTAGGGGTGAAAACTTAACTGGAGTGATTCAAACAGGGAGCTGCAGGAAAGATGGGCCTAGGTTTGGGAGGTGACAACATGTTCAAGGACTTTGGAGAGGAAAGGGAGATTGGAGATGGGACGGTAGTTTGCAAGGACAAAGGGGTCAACAGTGAGTATTTTGAGGAGGGGTGATGATGGCAGTTTAGAAAGGGAGGAACTGAATGGGAGCCAGGAAGGGCAGTTGGATGGTCAGCAGTTTAATGGGAATGTCGTCAAGGGAGCAAGAAGTGGATCTCATGGACAAGGTGAATTTGGAGCGGGCATCAACGTTCCCTCTAATTTTTTTTTGTATGCATTCCCTTTAAACTTCCAGTGGCAACAGCTTGTGAGAGGCCGGTGGGGGACTACCAGATTGATGAGTGGCCGCGTGCTCGTGCTCCTTCGGGGGAGCAGGCAAGAGAATCTAGAGAGACCCATATTCAGGGCGAGGGCAGGGGGAATCTGGGGGGAGGTTTGCTTTGGTGGGTGAGAGGAAAGAACAGGTGGAGTCAACCGTAGTGACAAAGGAATCCATGAGCTCCTTCCACTTGCTGTTGGAGGTGAGGGTGGAGGGAGCATGGGACATTGACAGGGAAGGGAAGAGAAGAGATGTTTAAGGTGGTGATTGGTAGGGGAGAAAAGAAACCGTGGGTTATCTTTGCCCTCCGGGACGATTCTGGAGTACTAAATGGTTTTGGCAGTGGAGGGTGAGGCCCGATAATGCTTGGTGTGATCCAACCAGAGCTTGTGATGGATGGCTAAACCAGTTGTGCAGCAGATATGCTGACTGAAATAAAATTTTCAAGTGAGATAGATATCCTTATTAATTAAGATCTTGTTCATTGCGATAGAAAGAAATTCTTTGCTGATAGTGATGCTCAGATGGAGTTAAGTCGGGTTGAGTTAAGAAATAATAGAGGGCTTAGTATGTGGAATGCTTTATTAAAAGTGACTAATGCAATACAGAGCTTCATGCAAAGTGCATTTGGGAATTCGAGTATGCACCACCCCCCCACAAAATTTTCCATCAAGTCTTCAGTGGGGGTAGGGCATGGTTGAATTCCTGATATATATTCCTGGCACATGATGCTCTGCATAGGGAACGCTAAAAAAAACCTCCAATAACATCATTCAAAACACAGTTTGAAAAGTAAGAATATGAAAGAATATGGAGAAATGGTATTAGAGTAGATAGCTGCAGTTGAAGAGCAGGAAACAGCACAGGGGTGATGGGGCAGAATGGCACACTCGTACTGTAATATCTATGATCTGATGAAAAATGACTTAAAAACTACTAGGTATGCACATGCTTACTTAAAAACTGGGTATGCATAAACGCACAACTGGGTACAAGCTCACAGCTGCACAGTTGTTGTTCTGGTGCTTTGGAAACTGCACCGCAATATAAATGATGTCGGTTTCTCAGCACTGGGACCCTTAAAGCAGTTCTGCACTGTAAATACAAGTCTATCCAGGTCCGCATTCTTCCTGAAATAGGCACATTTTTTCGCTTTCATGGACAAGTTTGCTTTTTCTTTCTGACGTGTTGAACTTTGCATTAAAACAGCTCAATAATTATAAAAATTGATTCATTAAATATTAATATTTTTTGTAGTTAAGAAACTGGAGCCACAAAGCACCTCTACGCCAATAAGTCTGTAAAATGCTTGACAACACGCTACATTCTTTTTGTCTCATCTCCAGAGGGTTTATATATTCTTTATTCCCATTTTTTCACATTTTAATACATCAAAGCATTGTTGGGGAAATACAATATATAAAAGAGTGTTTTAATTGAAAGCTCCATTTACTTGGTTTGTATGGCTTTAGAGTGGTTTAGAGATGTTTCCACCAAAACTAAGATGCTCCATGTAAACAGTCTAAAGTACTACACTCCAGATTCATTCACTGTTAACCTCTAGGCCAACCATATCTATCTGTCTGTACACGCACTTATTTGTGTGAAAGTTGGATTCTTTTAGCTGCAACATTGTTTATACTTCCAGTAAATATACAGCCTCACTCTGAAATAGAGACTTTCAGCTTCTTCGTGCTGCCACTTTGGTTCCTTCTCTTTGAGCTACAGCTTTGAGCAGAAGGGGCACTGTTACGACCTTTGTTTCATCTGCGTCAGCCGGCATTGTACCAGAGCTGTGGGAAATGTGCAGCAAGCTGAAAGGTTCCCCTGATGAAGAGAGACGCCTCTTCAATGCAAAAAAATCTTGAGACTGATTTATTACAGTAATATTTTTACACTGCTGAGAGTGTTCATAAACAGATGGAGAAAAAAAAGCAGTGTTAGTCAATTTTTGTTAAAGGAGTCTGATCATTGTTAGCCATTAAAAGAAAAAAAATCAGTAAAAAAAATAATTGTGCTCAACTCTTTTGCCCTTTTTTAAAAACATACATGCTGATGACTTTGGCAGCAGGTGTTTCTGAACTTGGCAGTATGAATTAATTTAATTAACATACACACGGCTGAAATGGTGGGGATGGTGCAAGACTCCAGGTTAATGCCCACATGAAGGTTAATTCAACTCCCTCGTTCTGGCAGATCCAGAAACTCCTCCCATTCAGTTTCCATTTGATCATCGACATTTAAGCAAATATGTATATTAAAAAAGACATGAATCCAAACTCATTCTAACTTTTTGCTTCTTAAGAGGGGGACTAATGTTGTATCTGGTTCTTTTAAAACAAGTAGGCCTAGAAATTCGGTTGTGGGTCCGCCAGGGCTTTAGCGCCCGAAATTTTGCGCCGGCGTTAATGCCGCTGCGCCCGACGAAAATTCGGTTGCCCCGGGCCCAGACGGCGGCGGGTGCTAATGGAGGGTTTTTGCGCCTCACTATGGGCGTTCAGTGCAGTTTTGAGGCGCTAATCCCCCGCTGCGGCACCCGAGGCGGTGCGGCAGGCTGGGGTACTGCAGGCCTCCTCCTTCTGTTAAGGAGGAGCTGCCTGCAGCCGACCGCTGGCCGGTCGATTCGCCCGACAAATGAGCCCGGCACCTTGGGGAAGAGCCGGGCTCGCGGGCCACACACATCAGTGCCGCGGGGGGGTGGTGGAGGAGTCCGGGGAGGGAGGTGCGGGCAGGCGGCCGCCGGGAAAGCGGCCGGCCGCTGCTCCACCTTTATGCGCCGGCGCAAAGGAGTGTAACATCCCTTTCAACAATCGTTGGTTGTGGCTGCCACGGGCGAGGCGGCCGCAACTGAATTTGGGCTTGGGGCCGGGTTACCACGGCAACCGGGACGCTGCGCACACCGATGACGTCATCGGTGCCGGCGCAGCGCTACCGGGTAACGCCGATGGTAGGGCCCAACGCAATTTCGTTACCAGCTATAATTCCGGCGCAAGACCCTCTAACGCCTCTAATTGGGCGCTAACCCCACCGAATTTCTAGGCCGTAGACGTTTTTCAGTAAACCAAAACATTCTTAACTGAAATTGCTCTCACTGGGAGTCCATCCATTCAGTTACTAAGGGGGGAATTTTTTGGGGGGTCAGTGGGTGCGTTTGGTGGCGGGTCGGCTGGGAATTTTTTTTTTTGACAGCGGGTAGGGAACCCTCTGTCAACCCGCCTCCACGCTAGTCTCCCAGATGTCGGGTCTGTCATCGCTGAACAGACCCGACACCAAGCGGCGGGGGAGGAAATTTAGATGATTAATAGTATTTTAAGCTGACCGTTAGAGTTCGCCAACGCCTTCCCTGCTGCTCGGGGATCACATCAGGTAAGGAGGTCGGGTGTTGTGTCAGCATGGGATGATTTCTAAACTTGACAGCTGCAAATGGTCTATAAAAGCCCCCATTTCATAGCTGTTCACTTTCCAAGGTTAGAAGCTGTTACTTACTGCATTTGGAAGACAGATTGAACTTTATGCAGCTTGCAAGTGTTTGGAGTTAACTCTGTATCCAGTGTCACCTCATTGGAACAAACTCTCTCACCATTGACAGATCACTTCTGTCATCTCAACCTCGCCTGCCATCTATTCCATCAGCATCTGTGCCCTTGAAACTATCTCACCTTGGTCCTCAGAATCCCACCACGATCAGCCCCAACACCAGCAGCACCAGGCACACCAGCAGCACTTACACCACCAACCTTCTCCTCAATCAGCTGGTGCTGCACAGGACACAGGGTATCACCACTCGACCACATTGCTGCCTGGGATGCCAGGAATGGCCTCACCATAGCCAGATTTACTTCACTTGATGCTGTACACCCTGGCTGCCACATGATGCGCCAGGTTGGCACCACCCCACACCAACACCATAAAGCATTCCTACAATGCCCAAGCCATTCCTTTCACACTCGTCACCATTGTGGGGGGTACCGTTATGTCTCACCATTTACTGCAACTCACTAAGCCACTTCCAAAGGTGCACACAAATCTGTCCAAGAACGCAAAGTGTTCAAAATAAAGGTTTCAATGTTTGACACCACATTAACAGAAACTTCACATGAACATTGGTTAAAACTCCCAAGTTCCTACCCTTGTGTGATGTTAGTTATTATGATTGGACTATGCTGAGGGTGAGTGTGAGGGGTGGCTAGTGAGATGGGCAAGTGATAATGTAGATAGAGAGGGATGGGTGGAGGTGCAAAGTAAGTTGGTGTGAGTAAGGATGTGCAGGAGCAGGGTAGGGAAGGCAGAGTGATGGGGATGTGATGAGAGGCATAGCAGGAGTGTGGCTTCGCAGTATTGTTTCGTGATCTACTGAGATCATTGAAAGGTTTGTGCCACTGCAGCCTGGTCCTCCTGACAACATCCTTGCTTGTGCCCTCCTGTGCAATGTGCAACCAGGCTGCGCTGATCTCCAGAGGAGGTCTCTTCCGCCCATGGGAAGGGAAGAGGACCTCCTTGCGTGCTGTGACTCCCTCCATAAGCATATGGAGGGAGTCATGGGGGAGCCTGTGTGCAGCTGTGCACCTCTGTGCAGTGCTTGTCAGTGTTTGTAGCACCTCAATGGTGTAGAACACTGACAGCACAACTGTCAAAATCAATTTGCCCACGGTCCCTTTAAGGAAACCGGCTGATAACTCGTCATCAAGTGACATCATCAGACCCGCTTCCTTCAATTGGCTGGGAAATGCGCAGGGCGGGCTTAACAAGCCCAATCATCGTAAAATTATTTTCACAGAGCAGACTGGAGCCAGCAGCGGGGTCACACCCCACCACTGACTCCGGCCGCACTGGACCTGCCTTGGTAGGCAAAATCGTGGCCTAAGATTCCATTTACATTATTCACCCATTCTGAGAATGCTTTAGATAAACCATTTTGTATCAAGTTAAATTGCATCTGGATCCTACTTGCACTATAATCTCTTATCAGAGACTTGGTCCAAAATAAACGTACCATTGGCAACCCATGCTTGTGCAGATCATTCACCAATTCCAATCATAAACAAGTTACAATAAAGCATATACAGTCTATTTCACAGGTTAGTTGTGGTTAGTACACCGAAAAAGCAATCAAAGGAGCTTCTAAAATCAGTAAAGATAAAATTGTTTGAAACCTGCTTGAGGTCATGCACCAAGTGGAAGCTGTAATGGCAATGTGAAGGGTGCACACTTACATTGCTATAAACTGTAATGTCATTATTAAGACTTAATTTTGGTATGAAGTTCTGAGTAAAAATAGAATAGAACTGAATCTCTAACCTGATACATGGAGTAGATTACTGTTAAACTAGTTCTTCAAGGGGAGTAACATGCAAAATGTGCAGTGACTCCAACAAAGAAAACAAACTGTTTGACAGTTGACTGCTAACCATCTCATTGGACAAATTTGAGTCATAGCTATGTTATAATACAACAGAGCATCTAATTCTAACCTTTTAATAGGCAAGGCTGCAAACACACTCCGAGGCTTGTGTCATTCGAGGTTATTAAGGGGCAGGCAAGAAAGAAAAAAGGATGAAAATTTAGGTTCAATCCCGGAATGCACCCAAAACATTTTTTTTTAAAAGCCTGTTTAATAGTAATCTACTTCCATGTGCCAGTTTAGGGATTCAGTTATAGCTAGAGGGATAGAACACACATCCCCGGGGCTATTAGTGAGCTTGCACAGGGCACTGGTTTGGCCTCACTTGGAGCATGATGTATAATTCTGGTGGCAGCACTATGATGAGAACTTACGATAGCAAAATACTGCGGATGCTGGAAATCCGAAATAACAACAGAAAACGCTGGAAAAACTCAGCAGGCCAGGCAACATCCGTGGAGAGAGAAACAGAGTTAACGTTTCAGATCAAAACCCTTCTTCAGAACTGAGAAAAAAGCAGGAAATGAAACAGATTAAAAGGCCAGTTTGGGGGCTGGGAAATGGGGGAGGGGATGAAAGAACAAAAGGGAAGGTCTGAGAGGTGAAGAGACATTAAGAGATATTCAAGACACGACGAGATGGTAATAGGACAGGTAAAGAGACAAAAGATGGCTCTAGATGAAGTGTGAAAAGCACTGACAGAATGAGAGACAGCTGCCATGTGGGAGAGAAAAAAGGAAAAGGCACAAACCAAAGGTGTGAATAAAAAAATAAAAAAAATATAATGGGGCCGAGGTTATGATCTGAAATTGTTGAACTCAATATTGAGTCCGGATGGCTGTAAAGTGCCTAATCGGAAGATGAGGTGCTGTTCCTCGAGTTTACGCTGAGCTTCCATGGAACAATGCAAGAGGACGCGGACGGTGAGGTCCGAGTGAGAATGGGGCGGTGAATTGAAATGACAGGCGACCGGAAGCTCGGGGTCAACCTAACGGACTGAACGGAGGTGTTCCGCAAAGCGGTCACCCAATCTGCGCTTGGTCTCCCCAATGTAGAGGAGACCACATCGTGAGCAGCGAATACAGTATACTAGATTGCAGGAAGTACAAGTAAATCGCTGTTTCACCTGGAAGGGGTGTTTGGGGCCCTGGACAGTGGGAAGGGCGGAGGTATAAGGGCAGGTGTTGCATCTCCTGCGCTTGCACGGGAAGGTGCCGGGCGAAGGGGAAGGGGTGCTGGGGGTGATAGAGGAGTGGACTAGGGTGTCTCAGAGGGAGCGGTCCCTACGGAATGCTGAAAGGGGAGGGGAAGATGCATTTGGTGGTGGGATCACGTTGGAGGTGGCGGAAATGGCGGAGGATGATCCGTTGAATGTGGAGGCTGGTGGGGTGAAAGTGAGGACAAGGGGAACCCTATCGTGGTTCCAGGAGGGAGGGGCAGGGGTGAGGGCAGAAGTGCAGGAGACAGAACGGACACAGTCGAGGGCCGTGTCAACCACGGTAGAGGGGAATCCTTGGTTGAGGAAAAAGGAAGACATGTCGGAAGCACTGGTGTGGAAGGTGGCATCATCGGAGCAGATGCGGCGGAGATGGAGAAACTGGGAGAATGGAACAGGGTCCTTACAGGAGGTGGGGTGGGAGGAAGTGTAGTCCAGGTAGCTGTGGGAGTCAGTGGGCTTGTAGTGAATGTTGGTCAATAACCTATCCCCAGAGATGGAGACGGAGAAGTCGAGGAAGGGAAGGGAAGAGTCGATGATGGACCATGTGAAGGTGAGGGAAGGGTGGAAATTCACAGAATCCCCACAGTGCAGATAGAGGCCATTTCGGCCCATCGAGCCTGCACCAACACATATCTCACCCTATCCCCGTAACCCCACGTATTTAATCCCCTAACACGAAGGGTCAATTTTATCATAGCCAAATCAACCTAACCCACACATCTTTGGACTTGCAGGCAAAGTGAATGAAATTGTCTGGTTCAGGGCGAGAGCCTGAAATGGCACGATACAGTCATCAATGTACCAGAAAAGGAGGTGAGGGAGGTGACCCGAGTATGACTGGAACAAAGAGTGTTCCACATATCCCACAAAAAGGCAGGCATAGCTAGGACCCATGTGGGTACCCATAGCAACACCTTTAATTTGGAGGAAATGAGTGGAGTCAAAGGAGAAGTTGTTCAATGTGAGAACAAGTTCAGCCAGGCGGAGGAGGGTGGTGGTAGATAGGGACTGGTTGGGCCTCTGTTCAAGGAAGAAGCGGAGCGCCCTCAGGCCATCCTGGTGGGGAATGGAGGTGTAGCGGGATTGTACGTCCATGGTGAAAAGGAGGCGGTTGGGGCCAGGAAATTGGAAACTGTTAAAGTGGCGGAGGGCGTCAGAAGAGTCATGGATGTAGGTGGGAAGAGACTGGACAAGGGGAGAAAAGATATAGTCGAGATAGGAAGAGATAAGTTCCGTGGGGCAAGAACAGGATAAAACAATGGGTCTACCAGGGCAGTCCTGTTTGTGGATCTTGGGAAGCAGGTAGAAGCAGGCTGTGCGAGGTTGGGGAACTATGAGGTTGGCGGCTGTGGGGAGAAGATCTCCAGAGGAGATGAGGTCAGTGACAGTCTTGGAAATGGTGGTTTGATGTTCGATAGGGGGGTCATGGTCCAGCTGGAGCATGGTCCAATTTCCACCCTTCCCTCACCTTCACATGGTCCATCTCCGATTCTTCCCTTCCCTTCCTCGACTTCTCCGTCTCCATCTCTGGGGATAGGTTATTGACCAACATTCACTACAAGCCCACTGGCCCCCACAGCTAGCTGGACTACACTTCCTCCCACCCCGACTCCTGTAAGGACTCTATTCCATTCTCCCAGTTTCTCCGTCTCCACCGCATCTTCTCCGACGATGCCACCTTCCACACCAGTGCTTCCAACATGTCTTCCTTTTTCCTCAACCGAGGATTCCCCTCTACCGTGGTTGACACGGCCCTCGACTGTGTCCATTCTATCTCCCGCACTTCTGCCCTCGCCCCTGCCCCTCCCTCCCGGAACCACGATAGGGTTCCCCTTGTCCTCACCTTTCACCCCACCAGTCTCCACATTCAACAGATCATCCTCCGCCATTTCCGCCACCTCCAACGTGATCCCACCACCAAATGCATCTTCCTCTCCCCTTTCAGCATTCCGTAGGGACCGCTCCTCATCTTCCGATTAGGCACTTTACAGTCATCCGGACTCAATATTGAGTTCAACAATTTCAGATCATAACCTCGGCCCCTATTATATTTTTTTTATTTACACCTTTGGTTTGTGCCTTTTCCTTTTTTCTCTCCCACATGGCAGCTGTCTCTCATTCTGTCAGTGCTTTTCACACTTCATCTAGAGCCATCTTTTGTCTCTTTACCTGTCCTATTACCATCTCGTCGTGTCTTGAATATCTCTTAATGTCTCTTCACCTCTCAGACCTTCCCTTTTGTTCTTTCATCCCCTCCCCCATTTCCCAGCCCCCAAACTGGCCTTTTAATCTGTTTCATTTCCTGCTTTTTTCTCAGTTCTGAAGAAGGGTTTCGACCTGAAATGTTAACTCTGTTTTTCTCTCCACGGATGTTGCCTGGCCTGCTGAGTTTTTCCAGCATTTTCTGTTGTTATTTATGATGAGAACTTCCTGGCTTTGGAGACGGTAGAGGAGAGCAGCTTGTAGGTTGATCGAGGGAATTAAGCACCTGAGTACGAGGAGAGATTAAGTAAACTGAGAATGCTTACACTGGAGAAAAGACCTAGGGGAGGCCTTACTGAGGTTTTCAAGATTCTAAGAGTTTTAGACAAGTTGAACTTTAATAAATTATTTGATACAAATATAAAGAGGTAATTTTGACTTTGGGCGATAGTGTAAAATGGGTGATATCGAATCAGCCACCTGTTATACAACTCTCCCGATTTTCATTTTCATTTGAGTCCATTGAAGGCTGAGCCAATATCGGCCAAAGTCAAAATTACCTTTAAACTCAGTAACTGGGGGGCGGGGGGGCAGCTGGTGGGGGCACAAACACGTGTTGTGAATAGGGAAGGTGAACAGTCTGGGTTTAACTACTTCACACAGAGGGTGGTGAATGTGTGGAATAGACTGCCAGGGCGACAGTGGAGGTTATACTGCCAGCAAATCCAAGGGCTAAAGGTTTATGGGCAACAGAATTGATTGACATCTATAAGAGACAGAGAGGGTAATTTTAACCTACCCCCATAATGTAGTGTGGTATTATTATGAATTTAGAACTGTCCAGATGGGCTGCAATGGTCTTCCCAATTCTGTACCTTCCTATATTCCAGTACAATGAAGTATCCCTGCAAATGTTGTGAACCTCACCCAAAGGGGCAACAATGAACCTCACCCAAAGGGGCAACAATGAACCTTAGCAGCATGCTAAACTAACCCCTGGGGCCCGACAAGAGTGGTGCGTGCGGAAGATTAAAAGCGTGGCAGTGGGCTACTCACTTTCTTCACACCAAACTTGTGCCATTTTAACAGGAGTGTTTTGGACAGCATTGGAGGCTCTCACCCCAGGCAGGCAAGGGTCTCATTGGGATGCAGAAGTGGTGTGACACTACCACCATGCTAAATGGGATAGATTCCATGAGGCGCTGTAGCCCATCAACAGCAGCAGAATTGTATTCCACCACAATCTGTAAACTCATGGCCTGGCATATCCCTCACTCTACCATTACCATCAAGCCAGGGACCAACCCTGGTTCAATAAGAAGTGTAGAAGAGCATGCCAGGAGCAGGTGAGAGTGACTGCCCTTGACATCAAGGCAGTATCTGACTTGAGTGTGGCACCAAGGAGCCTTAGTAAAATTGAAGTCAAGGGAATCAAGGGGAAAACGCTCCACTGGCAGGAGATGGCATACACTGCAGCCACGTTGCGCCGGTGGCAGAGGGAGTGCTCCCTCCATGTCATTCCCACCGGGCTCAGGCAGGAGTTCAGCCTGGACTTTGGTAATGTGGCCTCTATGAAGACATGGAAGGAGAACCAATTGGAGCACCTGTGGTGTCATTGTTGGGGCAGTTATGAATGGAACAAGGACCAAGCACTTGCACGAAGGTGGACTCCTGAGGAGACATACTGGAGGAGGATAGAATGGTCATCATTGTCAAGATAGGTGAGAAGCTGAGATGGATATGGATAGACAGCAAATCTTGGTCACAAACAAGGGGTGTCATTCGTGACTTTAACTAGAGCAGCTTCTGTGCTGTGGGTAGGCCTGAACGAGGTTTTAAAGTCATAACAGGAAATGGTGGTTATGAAACAAAATTGTTCCAGTGCTTTGGAGAGGAAGGAGATGTTTCAGCACAAAGTTGGATGGGTTTAAGGTGGATTTTTGAAGAGGGTGATGATGGTGACTGTTTTGAAGGAGGTAGGGACAATGCCAAAGGATAGTGAGACGTTGATGTTGATCTCAGCAAGTAAGGGACTTTGAAGAAGAAATTAAGTGATCAGTCATGAGCAAAAAGGGGGTCAAGGTTCCTAGAAAAGACGGATCTGGGGAGTGCAGCTGTGGGGGGAGATGAGTGAAAACTATGGAATAAGGGAAGGGTGGGGGCAACAGTTTGGAAGAAGCGAAAAGGATTGGAGTTCAAGAAATATGAAGGGGGCAAATGCAGAGGCCTTTATTTTGTACATGAAGAAGTAGTTACTTTTACTCTCTAGAATAATTTTGGTGGAGTAAGCAGATTTAGTCAGGGAGAGGAAACAACAGTAAATCTTGAGGTGTCAAGTCAGATCTGTTGGTGGACTGCCAGGCTTGTGATACTGTGGGTTGCTCCAAGTTTATGGCTTGTAAATTTGAGTCTATGGAAGTGACTGTTGTACCAGGGGTAAAATGATGAAGGATTTTTTAGAATATATAAACGAGAAGGCAGACTTCAGTGCTACTTTACAGAGCCTTCTGTTGTCTTGAGAACCACTTCTATTTTTCAGCTTGTCATTTCAAACTCTCCCCAATGAAAAAAATGAGTTGAACCACTGGCAATTATTCATTCTTTAATGTAAGATTTACGGTGTGGATGAGTTGTGATTTACAAACTCCGTCAGCATCTACTTCAGCAGCAAAGCATCGGTTACATTAGAACTCCTAAGGGGATAGTACTCTAAAGAGTGAGATACCAAAAATATCTTATGGAACAAAAACGACACCACTCATTGGAGAAGATTAAAAAGGACACTTGAAAAAACTAACAGGAACAAATACATGCTGGAACATGATACATTTTGAGTGCTTCATTTCACTTTCTCCCTCTCCCTTTTGGTTAAAGGTCTGCTTGATGCTCCTTGTAAAGTTGGGCAGCTTTGTTTTTATCAATTGAAAGGTTTGGCTATTTATTATAAGCTCATAGTATATATTGTGAGTCACAGACTGCATTTGTTTACCAGTTCAACTTTAGCCAATTCATAGTTTGCCTGATTAGCATGACATTTGGTCTAAACATACCTGCCAATGTCCGATTAAAACCAATTTGCAGTATTTTTTTTAAAAAAACAAGTATTTTGCTTGAGATTTGGAATCTGACTAAGTATTTCAAGAGTGCCAGTACAATTTCTGGTGCACAATCAAAAATATAAAAAGATTTTTTTTTTGGTTTATTATTTAAGGGTACTTTATTTAACATGTGTTGCTAATTTTGATACATCATCTGAGTTGCAAATACAATTGAATTTAATCAATGAAGTTGCAAGTTAAATAACTTTAGCTCCAATGAAGAGTTTCATAGTACTGTAGTATTTTACCACAGCAAAGAACTGACCCATCAAATAGCAAAAGATCTCATCGCTTACGCCCACTAACCTAATCAAAAAGCACAGCAGGTGTTAGCTGTCAAAATTCCATTCTGAAAGAGCAATATCACACGCCTCTCCAAATCCTCACTGTATTGCAATCAGGACTCATTTCTTACACTAACTTACTTTTTCCCAGCACCTGTTAAGCTCCTCACTTCCCCTCAGTTTTCACTTCCTCCTACAATCTATACATGCTTTTAAAACCCAAATATGGCCTAATTTAACAAGTGCTTTTTGATTCCCCTCATCTTCTCCTCCACTCTTTTCAGCTTTGCTGGTGTCCTGCACTATTTACCTTAACTCTTCACCTAGGTTTTTCAATAATAAGAAAGAAACACCACAAATTCGATGAGATGAATCACAGGCCTAGAAATTAATGGGCATGTCCAATATGGCAGGTGGCGTGCGCTTGTCTGTCCTGCACTAGATGTGCGCCACTTGCCATACTGGCATGAGCTCATCCATAGGCATACAAAGTGCACGCCAGAAGTATTCAGAACGGCAATTAAAATATTTAAATAAGGGTCTTACGCTTGTTGTAGGACTCTTGTGAAATTGGGCTGCCCCAGCGCTTGACTCACCGCATGATGAACTCACTCAGCAACTCGTGGCGCTAACAGTCAGCAAGGATCCTTCAGCAGCGTTATTTAAAGAGTTCATCCATTACATATAGGTTAGTTGCTAGTTTCTCCATTTAGGCTGCTGGTTACCTTTTCGGCATTTTTTGCCCTGCACATCCTCTCCCCTGTGGAGGAAACCGTGCTGGTCATCACGGGTAGGGGGAGAGTCATGGCCATGGCGAGGAGATGTCATGCAGGGTTTCTTTACATCCTTATCCTCTTTTCCCCTTATTACTTCTATCTCACCTTACACACTCTGCATGAAAACTGCAGCTGCTTTCACCAGCCACTTCTTTCTCTGCTCTCCCTTCACACCATTTTAGGAAAAAGAGGCCAGCCTTCTTGAAGATGCACCATCACTCAATCTGAAGCTAGAAAGCACCAGCTCAGAGACTGGCATCACATGTACTTTAGAGGCTAGGCCTCTGTTGGCATTTTTAACTTCCATTCTACCACTTTTTTTGCTATATTCAGCAACTTCACGCCCTATTTGTCTATCTCCTAAGTGATGTTGCCTGTACCATACTTTTCCAAGGTTCTGCTGAAATAATCAACAAATAATCCAGCTATGGCATCAAAACAGAAGCTGCTAATCAGTATTATAGATTTAAAAGGAGATGCAACAACTGGTGGCCTTTGTAACTGACCCAGCACTCTGTGTACATAGGGCTAATGGCACGAGGTTTTTCAAACTGATGCATTTTATTTTTCCATATCTATAACACAAGCAATGTAGCTTTAAAATTAAAAAGATATATGAGCATTATGTCTAAAAAAATAGATTGCAAGTTTCCAGTTCCTGCTGAGTTTCTGATAGACAAAGAGACGTGTTACAGAAACCATCTGCTTTCTTAGGATCCAAAATTTGTCATTCACTTTTTTTTTGTTGGAGTGTCATTTCAGACAAGTACAAATTATGGTAGAAATTATTTTTCTCCAAACATATTTCACTGATTAATTTTAGATAAAGTTTCCTGAAAGTGGAGGTGTTATGATCAACTACACAGCATGCACAGCTCACGTGAAGGCATTATAATAGTACAATGTAATAGTAATATTGCTTTTATTGAAGAAAATCAGTTCAGCAATTATATATATATTTAAAATTAAAATATATCTTTGAAATCTCAGTTTGATGGTATTAAATGCTTAACACAAGGTCATTACACAGGATGACACTTCTATGCACTGAAGCCTGCCTGCCTGCCCTTTCCAAGCCTTTTTCAATTCATTTCACTCCCCTAGAATCAGGAAAGCCACTGCAGGGTGAGGCTCAGCCTTGCAAAGATATGCAGTAATTGGTCATTTAAAATGTCTGTAAGGTTAGGAAACTCCCTCCCAATAGAATTCTGCAAGATTCCATCACATAGTAGGGCAGAGTCTGTATGATCTTATGGAATCACATCACTGCCCAGGAAATCACTCTTACTGTTGTGAACCAGACCTTTAGTCCTGGACTCAGAGGGTAAACCATGGGCAGATTTTGCCTCATCAAGCATTTGTTATTATACTTTCAAAAATATCAGAGAAACAAATACACACATCTAGTGAAGTTACTGTACAGTTATGTTACATGGTACTTATAGAAGAACTAGCTGGGGGTGCCCGGCGTTGCCAAGGCTTTTTTGTTAAAACGGCAGTTTACAGGGCCGCACGGTTGACCCCGCTGCCGCTCCCCCGCTCTGTGTCTCGGGCCGAGCGGTTGTCAAGCCTGGCATGGCCCGGCCCGAGTGACCCCAACTCACCTCCCGCTCCGGCGGGCCGCCGCAGCTGCCCCGCTCGCTGTTGAGTAAAAGCAGTGAAAAAAATGGCGGCTACGTTTTGGGAGGCTGCAGGATTAGGTCCCGCCCACACACGGAATGAAACGCCCCCCGTGATGCGCCGATTGGTCAACCATCAAGTCACTGAACTGTAGGATTGGTCAACCATCACGTCACTCAACGCTAATGAGCGGTAGGATTGGTCAACCGCTAATGAGCAGATTTTTGAATGTTTTTTGTATACTGTCCGAACAATTTTTGTCTGACCAAAAAGTAAATACGCCTATGAGAATCCCGTAATCATAAGCTTTCTTTTGATATAACATATGTGTAGGTACGCTCTATAACTTTTGTGTATAGCGGACAGACAGACATACAGACAGACAGACATACGGATCCTTTGAAGTGCCCGGCGGTGCCGAGGGTTTTTTGAAGGCATGTTGTTGTTGGAAGAGAGAGAGAGCGCGACTGGGGGGGGGGAAGAGAGAGAGCGACGGGGGGGAAGAGAGAGAGCGACTGGGGGGGAAGAGAGAGAGCGACTGGGGGGAAGAGAGAGAGCGACTGGGGGGAAGAGAGAGAGAGCGACTGGGGGGAAGAGAGAGAGAGCGACTGGGGGGAAGAGAGAGAGAGCGACTGGGGGGAAGAGAGAGAGCGACTGGGGGGAAGAGAGAGAGCGACTGGGGGGGAAGAGAGAGTGCGACTGGGGGGAAGAGGGAGAGCGACGGGGGGGAAGAGAGAGAGCGACTGGGGGGGAAGAGAGGGAGCGACTGGGGGGGAAAGGGAAAGGGGGGAAAGGCGGGTGGGGAGGGGGGGAAAGGGGGGTGGGGAGGGGGGAAAGGGGGGTGGGGAGGGGGGGAAAGGGGGGTGGGGGGAAGGGGGTGGGGGGAAGGGGGAAAGGGGGGTGGGGGGAAGGGGGAAGTGCAAAGTAGGCGAGCCTCCGGGCGAAGGGCAGCGACCGCGGCCCCGCAGCAGCTCCTTCCCCGCCGGCCCATCATCGCTGCTCCTACTTCCACGAGGCCGGGGTGACAGCAGAGAGGGGAGAAAGCTACGGAGACCCCGTGGGCGGTCTAGTGCCTGAGACCCGGCCCGAGTCACCCGAGCTGAGCTCCCGCTGCAAACGGAGCCGAGCCCCGGGACCGGGCCGAGTGGGGGAAAGCCCGAGTCCCCGGCCGCAAACGGAGCCGAGCCCCGGGACCGGGCCGAGGGGGGGAAAGCCCGAGCCCCGGGACCGGGCTGAGGGAGGGAAAGCCCGAGTCCCCGGCCGCAAATGGAGCCGAGCCCCGGGACCGAGCCGAGGGGGGGAAAGCCCGAGTCCCCAGCTGCAAACGGAGCCAAGGACCGGGCCCAGGGGGCAGCGGCATCGCGCCGGGAATCCGCTCAACTCAAGGCCCAGGCTTCCCGTGCTGCTAGGCCGCGGCTCCGCGCATCCACTGCAATAAAGAGAGATTGCTAAATAGTATTTAAAAGTCAATGAATTTGTTATTTTCCGAGGAGAGAGAGAGAGAGAGAGAGAGAGAGCGAGAGAGAGGAGCGAGTGAGGTAAAGGCAGAAAAATCAAGATGGCCGAATGAACGGCAGTTTGAAAAGTTAAGCCCCGCCCACAAACGCCATTACACGCCCCCCGTGACGCAGCGCGCTCCCCGTACGATTGGTCAACCTTCACGTCACTCAATGCTAATGAGCAGAATTTTTCCCATTTAATGAGCGGAATTTTGAACGTTTTTTGGATACCGTCGGCACAATTTTTGTCTGACGGAAAAGTAAATACGCTTATGACCGTTCCGGAATCGTAAGCTTTCTTTTGATGTAGCACACGTGTAAGTACGCTCTATAACTTTTGAGTGTATAGAGGACGGACAGACAGACAGAAGAGCAATTATTATATACTAGCTGGGGGAGCCCGGTGGTGCCGAGGCTTTTTTGAGGGCATGTTGTTGTTGGAAGAGAGAGAGGGAGCGACTGGGGGGGAAGAGAGAGAGGGAAGGAGAGAGAGAGACAGGGAAGGAGAGAGAGAGGGAAGAGAGAGAGGGAAGGAGAGAGAGAGAGAGAGGGAAGGAGAGAGAGAGAGAGATGGAAGGAGAGAGAGAGGGAAGGGGAGAGAGAGAGGGAAGGAGAGAGAGGGAAGGAGAGAGAGAGGAAAAGAGAGAGAGACGGGGTGAGAGAGAGAGAGACTGGGGGAGAGAGAGAGAGAGAGAGAGAGACTGGGGGGAGAAGAGAGAGAGAGAGATTGGGGGGAGAAGAGAAAGAAAGAGAGATTGGGGGGAAGAGAGAGAGACTGGAGTGTGTGAGAGAGAGAGAGAGAGAGAGAGGCAGCCTAGAGAGAATAGAATATGCGATCAATGTCTGGCTGGCGAGGTTGAAACAGAAATGCATTTCCTCCTAAAATGCGAAAAATTCAACACATCAAGAAACATATTATTCAACAAGCTAAGCCAAACAACCCCAGATTTCAAGGAATTGGATGATCTGTCAAAATTGAGATTAGTCCTAGGAGAAGGAGACAGACCATACCTTGGGCCAAATATGTAACAACATGTCACAACCTGAGGACTGTTTAAAATTAAGACTGTTTAAAATTAATATTGAACGTACCAAATGAAGTACAAAGACTGTTTAAAATTAATATTGTTTAAAAGTAATATTGTATGTACCCAACAAATGTCAAATCGATTGACACCTACAGAATGTTGGAAAACTGTACCTTTTTGCTATGTAAGCTTTGGCAATATGGTTCTCTGTAAACTTTCATGCCAATAAAGCATTTTAATTGGAATTGGATAATTGGAGAGAGAGAGAGAGACTGGGAGAGAGAGAGAGAGAGAGACTGGGAGTGAGAGAGAGAGAGAGTCTGGGAGTGTGAGAGAGACTGGGAGTGTGAGAGAGAGAGAGAGGGCGAGTGAGAGGGAGTGTGAGAGAGAGAGAGTGGGAGTGTGTGAGAGAGAGAGAGTGGGAGTGTGTGAGTGAGAGAGAGAGAGAGAGAGACTGGGAGTGCGTGAGAGAGAGAGAGAGAGAGACTGGGAGTGTGTGAGAGAGAGAGAGACTGGGAATGTGAGAGAGAGAGAGAGAGAGAGAGACTGGGAGTGTGAGAGAGAGAGACTGGGAGTGGGAGTGAGAGAGAGAGAGAGAGAGAGACTGGGAGTGAGTGAGAGAGAGAGGGAGAGTGGGAGTGTGTGAGAGAGTGGGAGTGTGAGAGAGAGAGAGAGTGGGAGTGTGAGAGAGAGAGTGGGAGTGTGAGAGAGAGAGTGGGAGTGTGAGAGAGAGAGAGTGGGAGTGTGTGAGAGAGAGAGAGAGAGTGTGAGAGAGAGAGAGAGAGAGAGAGAGAGGGGGAGTGTGTGAGAGAGTGGGAGTGTGTGAGAGAGAGAGAGAGTGGGAGTGTGTGAGAGAGAGTGTGAGAGAGAGAGAGAGAGAGAGTGGGAGTG
Organism: Somniosus microcephalus; assembly: GCF_052327205.1. Taxonomy (NCBI): domain Eukaryota; kingdom Metazoa; phylum Chordata; class Chondrichthyes; order Squaliformes; family Somniosidae; genus Somniosus; species Somniosus microcephalus. Next base: position 137,908,442 of record NC_140999.1, on the reverse strand, counting down.
TGAGAGAGAGAGAGAGAGAGACTGGAAGTGTGAGAGAGAGACTGGGAGTGAGAGAGAGAGAGAGAGAGATAGAGAGAGAGAGAGAGAGAATGGGAGTGTGAGAGAGAGAGAGAGAGTCTGGGAGTGTGAGAGAGACTGGGAGTGTGTGAGAGAGAGAGGGCATGTGAGAGAGTGAGAGAGAGAGGGAGTGTGAGAGAGAGCGAGAGTGGGAGTGTGTGAGAGAGAGAGAGAGTGGGAGTGTGTGAGTGAGAGAGAGAGAGAGACTGGGAGTGCGTGAGAGAGAGAGAGACTGGGAGTGTGTGAGAGAGAGAGAGACTGGGAGTGTGTGAGAGAGAGAGAGACTGGGAGTGTGTGAGAGAGAGACTGGGAGTGAGAGAGAGATAGAGAGAGAGAGAGAGAGACTGGGAATGTGAGAGAGAGAGACTGGGAGTGTGAGAGAGAGAGAGACTGGGAGTGAGAGAGAGAGAGAGAGAGAGAGAGACTGGGAGTGTGAGAGAGAGAGAGTGTGAGTGTGTGAGAGAGAGAGTGGGAGTGTGTGAGAGAGAGAGTGGGAGTGTGAGAGAGAGAGTGGGAGTGTGAGAGAGAGAGTGGGAGTGTGAGAGAGAGAGAGTGGGAGTGTGTGAGAGAGAGAGAGGGAGTGTGTGAGAGAGAGAGTGTGAGAGAGAGAGAGAGAGAGAGAGAGAGAGGGAGTGTGTGAGAGAGAGAGTGGGAGTGTGTGTGAGAGAGAGAGAGAGTGGGAGTGTGTGAGAGAAAGAGAGAGAGAGTGGGAGTGTGTGAGAGAGAGACTGGGAGTGAGAGAGAGAGAGAGAGAGAGAGTGTGTGAGAGAGAGAGAGAGAGAGAGAGAGAGAGAGTGGGGGTGTGAGAGAGAGACTGGGAGTGAGAGAGAGACTGGAAGTGAGAGAGAGTGTGAGAGAGAGAGAGAGACTGGGAGAGAGAGAGAGAGAGAGAGAGAGAGATTGGGAGTGAGAGAGATTGGGAGTGTGAGAGAGATTGGGAGTGTGAGAGAGAGATTGGGAGTGTGAGAGAGAGAGATTGGGAGTGTGAGAGAGAGAGAGAGAGATTGGGAGTGTGAGAGAGAGATTGGGAGTGTGAGAGAGAGAGAGATTGGGAGTGTGAGAGAGAGAGAGATTGGGAGTGTGAGAGAGAGAGAGAGATTGGGAGTGTGAGAGAGAGAGAGATTGGGGGTGTGAGAGAGAGAGAGAGATTGGGAGTGTGAGAGAGAGCGAGAGATTGTGAGTGTGAGAGAGAGATTGTGAGTGTGAGAGAGAGAGATTGGGAGTGTGAGAGAGAGAGAGAGATTGGGAGTGTGAGAGAGAGAGAGATTGGGAGTGTGAGAGAGAGAGAGATTGGGAGTGTGAGAGAGAGAGATTGGGAGTGTGAGAGAGAGAGAGATTGGGAGTGTGAGAGAGAGAGATTGGGAGTGTGAGAGAGAGAGAGATTGGGAGTGTGAGAGAGAGAGAGATTGGGAGTGTGAGAGAGATTGGGAGTGTGAGAGAGAGAGAGATTGGGAGTGTGAGAGAGAGAGATTGGGAGTGTGAGAGAGAGATTGGGAGTGTGAGAGAGAGAGAGATTGGAAGTGTGAGAGAGAGAGATTGGGAGTGTGAGAGAGAGAGAAATTGGGAGTGAGAGAGAGAGAAATTGGGAGTGAGAGAGAGAGAGATTGGGAGTGTGAGAGAGAGAGACTGGGCCGCCGCGGCCGCTCACCTGATGGCTTTGGGTCGGGCTCTGGGGCGGGGCTGTTGACGCCGCGGGGAGGTTTTGTGCGCGGCAGCTCCCGGCACGGCCCGCCGCAGCTGGTAACCTGGTGGCTTTGGGTCGGGCTCTGGGGCGGAGCTGTTGACGCCGCGGGGAAGTTTTGTGCGCGGCAGCTCCCGGCACGGCCCGCCGCGGCCGGTGACTTGGTGGCTTTGGGTCGGGCTCTGGGGCGGGGCTGTTGACGCCGCGGGGAAGTTTTGTGCGCGGCGGCTCCCGGCACGGCCCGCAACTCAAGGTCCAGGCATCCCGGGCTGCTAGGCCGCGCCCGGCGCTGCCATAGCCACTCGAAATGGCCGTCAAAGTAGGCGAGCCTCCGGGTGAAGAGCAGGGGATCACTTCATTTCCTACTGTTGCTAAATACAATTTAAAACTCAAATAAATTGTTATTTTCCTTAGTTCCCTAACACAGAAAGTGTGGGAAAAAAATCGTGAAGAATCAAGATGGTGGCCACTCACCTCGGTTCAGAATGATAAGGCCCGCCCACACTCGAAAGAACACCCTGTACTTTTGTAAGAGGCAGGAAAGATAATATGTTGCAAATGGAAGTGGCAAAAATCATACTGCATGACAAATGGGGGCAGGGATAATTATCTGAAATTGTTGAAGTCTTCCCCCGGCATGGCTGATCCTTTCTCCCGCTTTCTACATTCTCGTTCTACTTGGACCCCTCCCTCTGGCCTCTTACCCTCTCTAGATCTTTTCATTGCTAACTGCCAACGTGACATCGGCCATCTCCATTTCTCTGCTCCCCTCACTCACTCCAACCTACCTCCCTCTGAACTTGCAGCACTCCGTTCTCTCCGATCCAACCCTAACATTATCATTAAACCTGCTGATAAGGCTGGTGCTGTTGTTGTTTGGCGAACCGACCTCTACCGTGCGGAAGCTGAACGCCAACTCTCCAACACCTCCTCCTACCTCCGCCTGGACCATGACCCCACTAGCAAACATCAAGCCATTGTTTCCAAGTGTGTCACTGACCTCATCTCCCCTGGAGATCTTCCCTCCATGGCCGCCAACCTCATAGTCCCCCAACCCCGCACAGCCCGCTTCTACCTCCTTTCCAAGATCCACAAACAGGACTGCCCCGGTAGACCAATCGTTTCATCCTGTTCTTGTCCACGGAACTTATCTCTTCCTATCTCGACTCTATTTTTTCTCCCCTTGTCCAGTCTCTTCCGACGCCCTCCGTCACTTTAACAGTTTCCAGTTTCCTGGCCCCAACCGTCTCCTTTTCACTATGGGCGTCCAATCCCTCTACACCTCCATCCCCCACCAGGACGGCCTTCGGGCGCTCCGTTTCTTCCTTGAACAGAGGCCTAACCAGTCCCCATCCACCACCACCCTCCTCCGCCTGGCTGAACTTGTTCTCACATTGAACAACTTCTCCTTTGACTCCACTCACTTCCTCCAAATTAAAGGTGTTGCTATGGGAACCCGCATGGGCCCTAGCTATGCTTGCCTTTTCATAGGATATGTGGAACACTCTTTGTTCCAGTCCTACTCAGGTCCCCTCCCTCACCTCTTTTTCCGGTACATTGGTGCCGTTTCCTGCTCTCACCCTGAACTAGATAAGTTCATTCACTTTACTTCCAATTTCCACCCTTCCCTCACCTTCACATGGTCCATCTCCGACTCTTCCCTTCCCTTCCTTGACTTCTCCGTCTCCATTTCTGGTGATTGGCTTTCAACAAACATCCACTACAAGCCCACCGACTCCCACAGCTAGCTGGACTATACTTCCTCCCACCCCGCTTCCTGTAAGGACTCTGTTCCATTCTCCCAGTTTCTCCGTCTCCGCCGCGTCTGTTCTGATGATGCCACCTTCCATACCAGTGCTTCAGACATGTCTTCCTTTTTCCTCAACCAAGGATTCCCCTCTACTGTGGTTGACACGGCCCTTGACTGTGTCCATTCTATTTCCCGCACTTCTGCTCTCACCCCTTTCCCTCCCTCCCAGAACCATGATAGGGTTCCCCTTGTCCTCACCTTTCACCCCACCAGCCTCCACATTCAACGGATCATCCTCCGCCATTTCCGCCACCTCCAGTGTGATCCCACCACTAAACACTTCTTCCCCTCACCTCCCATTTCAGCATTCCGAAGGGACCGCTCCCTCCGCGACACCCTGGTCCACTCCTCAATCACCCCCAACAGCCCTTCTCCTTCACCTGGCACCTTCCCGTGCAAGCGCAGGAGATGCAACACATGCCCTTTTACCTCCTCCCCACTGTCCAGGGCCCCAAACACCCCTTCCAGGTGAAACAGCGATTTACTTGTACTTCTTGCAATTTAATATACTCTATTCGCTGCTCACGATGTGGTCTCCTCTACATTGGGGAGACCAAACGCAGATTGGGCGACCGCTTTGCGGAACACCTCCGTTCAGTCCGTAAGGGTGACCCTGAGCTTCCTGTCGCCTGTCACTTTAATTCACCGCTTCACTCCCACTCTGATCTCTCTGTCCTTGGCCTATTGCATTGTTCCAATGAAGCTCAACGTAAGCTCGAGGAACAGCACCTCATCTTTCAATTGGGCACTTTGCAGCCTGCCGGACTCAACATTGAGTTCAACAATTTCAGATAATTATCACTGCCCCCATTTTGCATGCAGTATGATTTTTGCCACTCCCATTTGCAACATTTTATCTTTCCTGCCTCTTACAAAAGTACAGGGTGTTCTTTCTATTCCTTCCTCCCCTCCTAAACCCCCCCCCCCTCTGTCTCTGCACCTGCTTAATATCTGTTACATCTCCAGCTTTTTCCAGTTCTGATGAAGGGTCCCAGACCTGAAACGTTAACTCTGTTTCTCTATCCACGGGTGCTGCCTGGCCTGCTGAGTATTTCCAGCATTTTCTGTTGTTATTTTAAGTTTATTTTTAGCCTCGTAAGAAACTTTAATTATTTTTTTCAAAAAATTTAACTTTTGTTCAAAATATTTAATTTAATGGGCCAGAAATTCAGGTCCCCACGGGTCAGTACGCGCTGGGTACTCACGCATAGGGCCAACGAAAGTGCCGGTTTCGTGCATGTACTGCGCATGCGCTGGAAACCGGAACTTCCGTTCCCTTGAAGGAAGGGGTTCACAGGTCGAACGCGTGCGCCGGAGAGGCAGCGTGTACGCCCGGAACTTCCGTTTTTTTTTTACAGCTTTCTCCAGGAGGGTCAGTCTCCAGCAGCTACGCTTTTAAAAAGCAGTCGCAAGGCCTACTTTTAACAAGGTACAGGAAACTCTTTTTTATCCGGCAACGATGTGGTGCCGGTTTATCAAAAAGTCCGGATTACAGGGAGGTACAGTAAAAGGTACGAGAGCCCCGTACACGGCCACAGATCCAGGCGTCCCTGTTGGTGCAGGAACCCCGGCCACAGATCCAGGCATCCCTGTTGCATAGCAACAGGTGCAGGAACCCCGGTTACACGGCCACAGATCCAGGAACGGCCACTAATATGAAGTAAAACTTACCTGAACCTACTCCTGAATTTTGCCGGTTAACAGAGATTTCCGGTTATTTAGGTGCCAGTAAATCGAGAGTTTCCTGTAAGTGGTGAATTAAGTAAAATTAAAACATTTTTTCCACAGGTTTATTATTTTTAAATACTTTAAAGGTAAGTTTATTTTTAGCCCTGTTAAAAACTGTAATTAATTTTTCAAAAATTTAAATTGTTTAAAATTATTTTATGTAATTTATGGTTATTTAAAAAAAAAAATTCTTTGAAGTTTTAGTTAGGTTTTGGGGCCGATCTCTATTCATAGATTTGACAGGTCTTCCTGTCAAATCTATGAATAGAGATTCCCTGCTACGATTGGCTCTCCATGGCCCACGTGATCCCGGGGACGCTTCGAACTAACTGCGCCCCTGGGATACGCAAGCACGTGCGCCGGCAGCTGGAGGAGGCCCAGGATCGGAATCGCACACGGGCCCACAGCACAACAGCAGGCACAGTAGGTAAGTGCAGGTCGGGGGCTTGCACCCGCGGGAAGCCTCCGACCCGAATTTCTGGCCCAATGTAATTTTAACTCATTTTAAAAACGTGATTTTTAAAAAATGTATTTAATGTTTTAGTGTCTTTTTGGTGTGATCTCCATTCATATATTTGACAGGTCTATCTGTCAAAAGTGTGAAGGGAGATTCCCTTCTTTCATTGGCTCACCTGGCCCACATGATCCCAGGGACGCTTGCGAACCGCCTGCACCCCTGGGATACGTGGGCCCTGCGCATTTCGACTGTGGAGAGGCCCAGGAGTGGAAGTGTCCGGACCTCAGGAGCCTCAGGTAAGTGTGTAGATTTTTTTCCAATAGGAGGCATTCGCACGCAGGAAGCCTCCTATCGGAAATTACGGGCCAATGTCTTTTGATTCAGTGGCAAAAATGGAACACAGGGCGAAGATATAATCTGTTGGGCAGTGGAGCTACAGTTCTAGGTGAGATGCCACTCATTGGAGCTTTTACAACTTGGCCAACCTGGAGGAAATGTTTAATTTGGATGTAATGATATTGGTGCTGTTGGGTGGGGTGAATTTTGACGCCATCTATTGGCAGATAATAAGCTAACCCCTGTTGAGGACCCCTAGCCTAGTTATGCTATTCCTACATCAGGCTTGGAATCAGCCCATGGTGTCTGGGAGTTTACCATTATGCCAGAATTAAGGACAGGATCAACAAGTGCTGTTGTATTTTCAAAGAGACACAAACCTCTTTCCAAGACAATAGTGTCGCTGCTATTATTGGATGTTTCAGGACTTTTGTCAGCCTTCTCAGGATGTCTCTGAAAAGCAGGTTGGGCAAAATATTTGTTATGGAGGCTCTGGTCTCCAATCCAGTCATGAGTGTTGGGGCCAGCTTGGTTCCTGGACTTAATTCTATTTAGTTGGTCCACCATGGTAGTAATGTTTCAGACTGAGAAAGTTCAGCCTGCTTTCATGTCTGGGGAGCTGAGGGCATTTGGGATATACATGTTGTTTCTTGCCTGGCCCATAGGTACCTGATGATGCACCTGTGCTGGTCTTAGAATTGTTGAGCTGGGACCCTGACTAGCAACTTCTGAAATTGGTAGAGGTAGTGGAGAATGATATTAATTTCTATTAATTTGTACCAATACACATAATTTAAGCATCAACTTCTCATCAATCAGGGGAAGCAACGCCAATCCCAGTGGACCCTCTATATAATGCTGTCTATGGGAGCCATTCAAAAAATGTGCTATCATTAATAATCAGCTGTATTATATAGTCTCTCCTTTAAAGGGGCCCTGGGTTGTTAGCTCATTGGTTTATTGAGCCAAAATAGCAGGAAAGTTCAAGGATCAAACCTTGTGTTGACTCAATTGGTCTTAGCGAGTGGCAGTATATGTGCTACAATTGATCCCAATGATTTCTGCTGGAAAGTATGTGTACGGATAATGAGTGAGGACATTATTGAGTTCATCTGTGATGCTGTCCACAGTCAAATGGCCTGCTAACATTCACTATGGCTTATGGAGAAAGAATGGCTAATTTGGAAGATACTGGAGGGCAGCTGGCGCCCATGCACCTGAACTGTAGCATGAGAACGCACCTTTAGGGGAGGAGGGAAGACATTGGGAAGGGAGGGAAGAAGAAAAATTGATAATTGGTAAAGTGTCTAGCTAGATACTCAGTAAGATTTGAATAGAGATGTGCCCAGATACATATTCGGGAACTTGGCAATTACATTATCTCCAATTTAATTAATTCTATTTTGATTCAACAATAATATAATAGCTTTATTAGCCGAGGCATAGAATGTAAGAGCAGAGAAATTATGCTAGAACTGTATAAAACACTAGTTAGGCCATAGCTAGAGTACTGCGTACAGTTCTGGTCACCACATTACAGGAAAGATGTGATTGCACTAGAGAGGGTACAGAGGAGATTTACAAGGATGTTGGCAGGACTGGAGAATTTCAGCTATGAGGTAAGATTAGATAGGCTGGGGTTGTTTTCTTTGGAACAGAGGAAGCAGAGGGGAGACTTAATTGAGGTGTATAAAATTATGAGGGGCCTAGATAGAGTGGATAGGAAGGACCTATTTCCCTTAGCAGATAAGTCAATAACCAGGAGACATAGATTTAAAGTAATTGGTAGAAGGATTAGAGAGGAGTTGAGGAGAATTTTTTTCACCCAGAGGGCAGTGGGGGTCTGGAACTCACTGCCTGAAAGGGTGGTAGAGGCAGAAACCCATATCACATTGAAAAAGTACTTGGATATGCATTTGAAGCGCCGTAAACTGCAAAGCTACGGACCAAGAGCTGGAAAGTGGGATTAGGCTGGATAGCTCTTTTTCGACCGGCGCAAACACAATGGGCCAAAATGGCCTCCTTCTGTACCATAAATGTCTATGATTCTAAGAAAATACTTTGCAAATGTTTATGCAGCAGATATCGTAATATATATAGGAATACAGTATCTTCAACGGTTAAAATTGATGAACTATGTGCACAGCTTTGAAATAGCTAGATCATGCTGCTCCAGAAAGTTAGCCTGCCAGAAAACACTCCCACGACAATGGCCATTTACTGAGAAAGCCACAAAAAAAATTATAAAGAGGGGCTGCTGTACTACTTAATATCTATCATTAAGGAATGGGGAGCAGCAACTTTAATGATGGGGGGGATGACGGCGGGGAGGGTAAGGGTGAATTGCTCCAGTCTATGGCTCAATTCCCAGCAAATACGAACATCTGATTACCTACATTGCCGAGGGCTACAACAGCAAATTTCTGTCCAATTTTATCATGCCTCTTGCTGTCTGATCCATGTACCTTCAAAGTCTAGAAATTACTCTTGGTGATATTAGCAGACAAATGCTTATCACGTTCATATGTTCAGTGTTTCAACATAGTTGCTTAACTATTTATTGTAAATGGCTTCACACGTCCACTGAAACAGTGGACAAAGGATGTTGTATGAATGTGTTAACAGTTCGTATGCTTATATCACCAACAATAATTTCCATGCTGAAATGTTGGTGGCCAGATGAGACAAAGGAAAGGAGCGAGGGGATAGAAAACTCCATAAGCAAAAGCCAAGAGCAAATCAGGAGTTACTGTTTTGGGTTGATTTATTAAAGCTTTACAAATTTTCATTTTAAAATGATGAAAGAACAAATTCTTGAAATTACCTGGCCAAAGTATGGACAAAATTATTTTTGACCTAAATCCTCAGAGGAGTTTATATATATATATATATATGTATGTGTGTGTGTATATATATGGAGCCTATAGGACCAAAGCAGAAAATAACAAGCAAGGAGACTAGGTTTCAAAAGGATGATATACTGTACATGCCACAGCAAAGTACTTTTGTGTTAGCAACTGGGTTTATTGTCTGTCTCCCAAGTGTGCAGTGTTTCAGAGACAAGCAATATCAACCGTACAGATGCACTATCTCTTTACTGTAATTCACAGTGCTGTTCTTTGCAGTTCTCATTCTTTTCTCCCACCCTAGTAGTCACTGACTTCCACACAGCTGAAATAATGGCAGATATGTTGTTTAGGTCTCCATAGAGACCAACACCATGATTATGGTGCAAGATTCATTGTTGTCCTCAAGGTAGAATACTCCATCTACATGTGTATTTGAAAACTGATGAAACCCATCACATTAACACAGGAAGTTGGGATTAGAACAGATATAATAAACTCCGACTATTTTATTTCTAAAAATTATATCCATGTAAACTGGATTGGCATAAAATGAAATTTTTGCAAGCATTCAGCGCCAAAATGGATTCTGTGCTGTTCCTTCCTGCAATCTAAGCTGGCTGATAGGCCCCAATCCATCAAGCTCATCATTTGATCTGGTGTTTAATTAAAAAGATGGTATGAAGTATGACCTTATGTACACTGTAAGAGAAAATGTTTAGGAACATTTGAGTTGTTGCAGATAAGGAAATAATTGAATGTCCCCAAGTGGAGTCATATATCACCATTTTAATAGTGCATATTTTCATAATTGTATTTTAAAGAGTACTTGTATTATACCATATGTTTATGACATTTGTATTTAGTTTTGGAATACTGGCAGGTATTGCATCTGTTACATACTGAATTATGTTTGTTCCTTTACTCTGCAATTCTGAGACCAAAGGCTTTAAAATGATGTGGGACTGCACTATGTTACAAATGTTAGGGCTGCGCTAGATATTCCCTTGGGTTCAACATTGCTGGTCTCTCCCAAAGGTGGGCTGATGAACACTCTAATGAGACAAGGACAACTACAAGCCAACATGTTGATTTATTTTACAATATAAAATGTGAACAGACTGAATAAAATTTACAGCAAATATCAATCTATTTCATAATGTTCCTTGTACCTGTAATATATAAATAACAAAGCATACCTCACCATCCTTGTTAGTGGGCTGAATACACTTTTTTAATTAGTAATTTCTCTGAAACTAGTCAGCATTAAACTTAAGCAGTGAGTTCTCACTTCTTAACCATTTTACTGCAGACTGTCTATCCTTCCTTAGCTGGGCAAGAAGCCAAAGACTTAACCTCTGACCTTCCCTAGATCACTGTGTCTAGGGATTGGCCTGCTGAGCTGCCAATCAAACTACCCTCTTAGGTAAAGGGCTGGTCTGGAAGCAACTCCCCGTTAAGCACACATGAATTAAGCCATTCTAACATATTTGCTTGAATGTTACTGTAATGTTTTAACAAGCCTTCATTGTCTCAAGCTGATGTAGTACATAGGAAGTACCACTCTAGACAGACGTTACATCTAAATCTAATCTGCATTCCCAGAAGCTGTTGCAACTTTAAGCTGTTGTGAGCTTAATGTAATTTAATAGCAACATCCTAATATGAATTGATCCAAATCTCTCCTAGGCCAAATAGCTAAAAATCCCAAAACACGTCAGTGTATGATCACTTAATGTTCATATGAAATTCCTTCCTCCGCTATTTTAAAGGAGCAACTAACCTATTTGAAATAATTTGCACATTACTATTGCACAGTGTAATGTCAAAGCCTAAGACAATTTGGCTTATAAGCCAGAAGTTTTTGCTGATCAAGGAGTTCACCTGAGTGATCATCTGACAGCAACTCCAGTGAGTTATCTGTAATCAACTGAGAGCAGGGGGAAAATGAACATTTGATGGACTGGTTGTGTGAAAATTATCTGTGCTCAGTCGGAGATCTGGACAAATCTGATTTCTATTCTTATTGCCTTCTCTGGTGGTTCATTATATTCTTTCATCTGTAGATGAGTATCATAGTTATTTTAGCCTATAACACTCTGGTCTTGCATTTGATATTTTCACAATTCCAGTTTGAAGTGAGAGCATAACCACTAAATCGTAATGTATTCCAATAAGTAATTTACCACATCTGGGTTAATTGTTACACCCAGGAGTAATGTAACATCTGCAAGGGTAGGCAAGGTGAAATGTAAAACCTCTGCATTCATGTTGACGAGGCTTGCTGAAGAGAATGCTGTGAAGGTAAAACAGTACTGTACCTTAAAAAAACAAACTGTATCATGGACTATCTTATGCCAGAAAGTGCACATTTTGTTTTGTGACTAACGATGTTGGATGTGCATTTCGTAGTTGCTTCTGTGACTTTTCATCCATTATTCTTTATTACTGATGCCAGAGAGAGAGGAAACACAGAAAATGAGATGGAGAAAAGAAACACTGAAAGAGCAGAGAAAAGAAACACAGGAAAAAGCAGAGACAAAAGAAACACAGAAAGAGCAGAGAAAGAAACACAATGAGCAGAGAAAGAAACACAGAAAGAGCAGAGAAAGAAACACAATGAGCAGAGAAAGAAACACAATGAGCAGAGAAAGAAACACAGAAAGAGCAGAGAAAGAAACACAATGAGCAGAGAAAGAAACACAGAAAGAGCAGAGAAAGAAACACAATGAGCAGAGAAAGAAACACAATGAGCAGAGAAAGAAACACAGAAAGAGCAGAGAAAGAAACACAATGAGCAGAGAAAGAAACACAGAAAGAGCAGAGAAAGAAACACAATGAGCAGAGAAAGAAACACAGAAAGAGCAGAGAAAGAAACACAGAAAGAGCAGAGAAAGAAACAAAGAAAGAGCAGAGAAAAGAAACACAGAAAGAGCAGAGAAAAGAAACACAGAAAGAGCAGAGAAAAGAAACACAGAAAGAGCAGAGAAACACAGAATGTGCTCGTGTGCTGGTCACACTGGGTCAGCCGCCTCCTCCAGGTGTTCCTCATCTGCAACCTCATTTGGCGCTTCCTCCTCCTCCTCTGAAGAGGCTGTGCGCTGTGTTCCTCAGGCAGCGCTAATCCCTGTTGCAATGTGATGTTGTGCAGGGCACAGCAGACGACGATGATTCTCGAGACCCTGACTGGTGCATACTATAGTGCTCCACCTGATCTGTCCAGGCATCTGAAGCGCATTTTGAGCAATCCTATTGTCTGCTCAATGACACTTCTGGTGGAGATGTGGCTCTGATTGTAGCACTCCTCAGACTCGTTTGATGGCCTCCTCATCGGAGTCATTAGCCACGTCTTCAGGGAATAGCCCTTTTCTCCAAGGAGCCATCCTGAAAGGTCGTTTGGAGGAGTGAAGAGCTGAGGCACAGTGGACTGGCGCAGCATGTAGGAGTCATGGCAGCTGCCAGGGTACTTTGCGCACACATGCATGATGCTCTTCCTGTGGTTACACGCCAGTTGCACGTTAAGGGAGTGGAAGCCCTTGCGATTCATAAGTACTGCTGGGGTGCCCTGATGGTCACATGGGTGCAGTCAATGACGCCCTGCACCCGTGGAAAGCCAGCCAGATTGACAAAGTCTAGCGCCCGCGCGGTAACACTTGCTTTATCAGATGAAAAGTGGATGTAATTGGGGGATTTTGCAAAGAGGGCATCGGTAACCTGCGTGATGCATCTGTGGACGGCCGACTGGGAGATGCCACTGATGTCTGCTGTTGATCCCTGGAAGGGGCCTGACACAAAGAAGTTGAGGGCGGTGGTGACTTTGACAGCCACTGGTAAGGAGTGTCCACCTGCCCCTCCGGGCTGTAAGTCTTGGTCCAGCATTGTGCAGATGTCTGCGACTACCTCTCGCGAAAGTCTCAGCCTTCTTTGGCACTGCTGCTCAGTCATGTTAAGGAAGCTCATCCTCTGCCTGTAAACCCTGTTTTGGGAGTATCTCCTGTGACGCAGGCCAGCCAAGCCCTGACGGCCTCTACCCTGTGCAGTATCCGGAGGCTGAGGAGAAGGTTGGCGCTCTTGTTGTTGGTGCTGCTGCTGTGCCTGGTTCTGCTGCTGCCACGGATGATACTCTTCCGAATCTGAGGACCAGGATGAGAGGGTATAAATGGTTCCCATTCTGCTGTTATATCTGCCAGTTTAGGATGAGATGTTATCAGGGGTAAGTCAATGGGGAGAGACCTTATCCCGAGGAGCTGACAGCACACACTCGCAACCTCAATATAGCACAAAGGACTCCTCAAAATCATGAATTCAGCCACATCGGACATTTGAAATTGAACTGAAGTGATAGGTAAGTTTTATATGCAGCAATTGCAGCTGCGAACTTTTCAGTTCATTGGAAAACCCGACACACTCAACTGGTGTGTTTGCCGAACGGCGTGAAACAGGTTGAAAATGTGTGAAAATGGAATTACCCTGGCAAAATAGCATTTAACAAGGAGTTAACAAGCTGTTAACCTCCTGAAATATCTCTCCCACCGCTTGGTGTCGGGTCCGCTGTGAAGGCACCGACCCGATACTTTGGAAAGTGGCGTGGAGGCGGGTTCCAAACCCGCCGTCAATCATTTTGGAGTTAACACTTGACCCGCCTCCGATCCCGCCCTCTGAGCGCCGTCAAATTTGCAGCCAAAGAGGGAGAAAAAACATGGAAAGAGCAGGAAGAAAAGACGGGAAAGGAAAAAGAAAAGAAAATACGTATGCATAAATATTGTTGGTTACTTTGGGGTGACTGAGCTATGATGGATTTAAACCTTTGAACTCAGGAGTTGCTGAATAGAATGGCATGCATTGATCATAAAGTTATAGTGATGCTTGTCAATGGGGGCAAAAGGACTTCCTTCAAATCAATCTTCTTCCTGAGTATTTTCTCTCATTCAATTTTTTTTTCCTTCACTGGTTTAATTTGTCACCAACAGGACAGGTATTTCAAATGAAGGATTTATAGAGTTATTGACTTAGCAATACCCTCTGATAGTGGGAATTTTTTTTTCCCTAGCTAAAAACGATCAGAATGCAGAGTATGAATTGAAGGTACGAAGTAAATCGAAGACAAAGAGCGTATTGCACTGTCAAAAGCTGCAGTTTTGCGATGTCTAGTTAAAGGAATAGTTCAGACGACGAGCGACAAAAGAAAAGAGTCCATCAAATCCCCTAAATTAATTTAAAGTATGCGCATGTAGATTGAACCTTCAATGGTTATTACAATTAGCACCATGTTGGACAAGGTGACTCAATCACAATAGCTTTCTCACAATGTGCCAGGCCACTGCAATTATCTTGCATGCCTCCCACCAATGAAGCAGACCTGATGGCAATAATCAGTGTGGACTCAATGGGGTAGAAATTGGCACCTGTTGTGCCTGTTTTTCAGGCGTCTCTTGAGGCCATCTAAAACAGTTGTTAAGGCCTCTTGCATATGTTAATGAGGGGCCTAATGCCAGTTGAAAGATCCCTCTGTAATGTTAGTGTATGATAAACAAAGCAAGCGTGGGCCTACCCCGCTCAGAATTCTTCAGCGGCCCCTTTGGCCGCCAACTAAATACAAGTGTTTTTTAAATTTTAATTTAAAACAAGCATTCCCGTGGTACTAGGAGGGGCAGGAATGCTCCCCCGACTCCAGAGTCCTTGGGATCGGCCCTTCCCATCGGACGCTCCAGTCTCCCTCTTGGGTCTTAGCTTCGAGCCGCTGCTGGCGAGGCACGCGACATGACATTCGGCACTTACAGTGCACGAGCTGCTTGTGGAAGCATGGCAGGCACCGGCAGCTTGTGCATGGAATGCTAATGAGGTCCGAGGACCAAATCAGGGCTAGCCTTGGGCCTCTTGGTTCTGGCGTCTACTGCCTCCGGAGCGAGTGTGGGCCCGAAAACGGCCTGAAAATAGGACGGGGTTCTACAACAAGTGATCTGCTCCACCAGATTACCAACCAGGTGGTGGAATCTACACCAATCTCTCATGTGGCATACTGCTGAAAGGGGGAAAGCATTTGGGAGACTTGGCACACTCATTTTAATTAATATTTAGCTGTGGATTTTTTTTGCTCTTGCGTTTAAGAAAAAAATGGAGTCTAGTTAATTCCTTAAATTCTAACATAAAATCCTGACAACATCTTTAGGAAGATTAATTCAGATTTCTTCAGATCAGCATGGGCCAGTAGATGAGAAGAATGATCACAACTATAAATAACTGCAGGACTGCATAAGATGTATTAGCAGAACCAACAGTTTAAACACAGTCAAACAGCAATACCAGCATGAGCATGGAGTGAGGTTGGGAGGGTGGCTGATACGGCAGCTGATGGGATTAGAAGCCAATGACTACGGGAGACTGAATAATAAACAATCTTGTTAGCTGCATCTACTTTGTAATTGACTGCTAATTGACTTTGCAAGCATGGTACAACCATATGGTTAAATATATAAAAAATGTACTAACTCACAAATAAATCAGTCTTGGGTTATACTCATTGTGCCAACATAATGTGTAGTAGAGAGCTTTTGGGGGCAATCTTCAAACTGAGATGTTTACTGATGCTGTGAAATCCTGGAACGTCAGGTTGGTTTGTATGAGTGAAATCCAAAATGAATTCAGAACCCAGAGTGCTCTGATCTGTACCATTTCAAGCGAAATTGCAAATATCTAATCCAGATAGCGTTGGGTTGGATCCTGCCCTGTAGCAGCACAGTAACATGTGGACAGTAAACAGGTAATTTTCCAACATTTTGGCTCCCAGTGGGGAATTTGGTCTGACAAGAGTGCAGATCAGAAATTCGGATTTGTGCTGCACATGATTTCTCATCATTTAATTTCAATGGTCAGAAAATCATGCCCGGCGTATACCTGATTGTCTGACATGCGCCCAGCAGCCACGGCTCCCCTCTGAAAGCATGAAGTTGGAATATTATCCTTTAAATGTTTTGTTTTATAGGGACGGCACTTCCTTTATGCATTTTCAATTGGAGCCTTGGCTGAACAGGATTTTACAGATACGTATCGGTGCACTTTCAATTCAAATTAATCGGGGGATAGTTTTCAACTTCACCACATGGTTGGGAATCTGGTGGAGCAGATCACCTGTTATAGAACCCGTCTCATTTTCATCTTACTGACTCTATAGTCTATCTAAAATAGTGTCTTTCATACATACATGTTTGCTACTTCCTGCTCCAGTGTGCTTATATCCACATTAAAATCATAGAGTTAAAACATAGAGTTATGGCCCTTTCAATACAGTTTAACTCCCTTACATTCTTTATCAATAAAATTAACATAAGTAAAATAACAGTAATGAAGAAAATAATGGCACTAAAGAGTGACAAATGCCCAGGGCCAGATGGTTTCCATCCCATGGTATAAAGGAAGTAGGTGAACACATTGCAGACGCCCTAACTATAATCTTCCAAAGTTCTCTTGATTCAGGAACCGTCCCTTTAGATTGGAAAATTGCACATGCCACTCTGCTTTTTAAGAATGGCGAGAGAGGGAAACCAGGGAATTATAGACCAGTTAGCCTAGCATCTGTTGTCGGGAAATTGCTAGAGTCTATAATTAAGGATAGGGTGACTGAATGCCTCAAAAATTTTCAGTTGATCAGAGAGAGCCAGCATGGATTTGTGAAAGGTACGTCATGCCTGACAAACCTGACTGAATTATTTGAAAAGATGACTAAAGTAGTGGACAGGGGATGTTAGTTATATGGATTTCCAGAAGGCATTTGATAAAGTCGCCCATAAGAGACTGTTATCTAAGGTAGAAGCCCATGGAATTGAGTCATAATCATAGAGTTTTACAGCACAGAAAGAAGCCCTTCGGCCCATCGTGTCCGCGCTGGCCATCAAGCCCGGTCTATTCTAATCCCATTTTCCAGCACTTGGTCCGTAGCCTTGTATGCTATGGCATTTCAAGTGCTCATCTAAATGTTTCTTGAATGTTGTGAGGGTTCCTGCCTCTACCACCCTTTCAGGCAGTGAGTTCCAGATTCCAACCATCCTCTGGGTGAAAAAGTTTTTCCTCAAATCCCCATTAAACCTCCTGCCCCTTACCTTGAAACTATGCCCCCTGGTTATTGACCCCTCAACTAAGGGGAAAAGTTCCTTTCTATCTATCCTATCTATGCCCCTCATAATTTTGTACACCTCAATCAGGTTCCCCCCTCAGCCTTCTCTGCTCTAAGGAAAACAACCCCAGCCTGTCCAGTCTCTCTTCATAGCTGAAGCGCTCCAGCCCAGGTAACATCTTGGTGAATCTCCTCTGCACCCTCTCCAATGCAATCACATCTTTCCTATAGTGTGGCGACCAGGACTACACACAGTATTCCAGCTGTGGCCTAACTAGCGTTTTGTACAGCTCCATCATAACCTCTCTGCTCTTATATTCTATGCCTTGGCTAATGAAGGCAAGTATCCCATATGTCTTTTTAACCACCTTATCTACCTGTCCTGCTGCCTTCAGGGATCTATGTACATGCACACCAAGGTCCTTCTGATCCTCTGTCCTTCCTAGGGTCCTACCATTCATTGTGTATTCCCTTGCCTTATTAGTCCCTCCAAAATGCATCACCTCACACTTTTCAGGGTTAAATTCCATTTGCCACTGTTCTGCCCATCTGACCAACCCGTCTATATCGTCCTGTAGCCTGAGGCTTCCCTCCTCGCTATTTACCACTCCACCAATTTTCGTGTCATCTGCGAACTTACTGATCATACCTCCTACATTCATATCTAAATCATTAATGTACACTACAAACAGCAAGGGACCCAGCACCGATCCCTGCAGTACATCACTGGACACGGGCTTCCAGTCACAAAAACAACCTTCGACCATCACCCGCTGCCTCCTGCCACTAAGCCAATTTTGGTTCCAATGTGCCAAATTGCCCTGGATCCCATGGGCTCTTACCCTCTTGACCAGTCTCCCATGCGGGACTTTGTCAAAAGCCTTACTGAAGTCCATGTATACTACATCAACTGCACTACCCTCATCCACATACCTAGTCACCCCTTCGAAAAATTCAATCAAATTGGTTAGACATGATCTCCCCGACAAAGCCATGCTGACTATCCGGGATTAATCCTTGCCACTCCAAGTGAAGACTAATTCTGTCCCTCAGAATTTTTTCCAATAATTTCCCTACCACTGATGTTAGGCTCACTGGCCTGTAATTCCCTGGTTTATCCTTACTACTCTTCTTGAATAATGGTACTATGTTAGCTGTCCTCCAAGTCCTCTGGCACCTCCCCTGTGGCCAGAGATGTTCTGAAAATTTGTGTCAGAGCCCCCGTAATCTTCTCCCTTGCCTCACGCAGCAACCTGGGATACATCTTGTCTGGGCATGGGGATTTATCCACTTTTAAGCCCGCTAAAACCGTTAGTACCTCCTCCCTCTCAATACTAATTTGTTCAAGTATATCACAATCTCCCTGCCTGATTTCTATGCCTACATCATCCTTCTCCATAGTGAACACAGATGCAAAATATTCATTTAAAACCTCACCCACATCTTCCGGCTCTACACACAGATTGCCACTTTGGTCCCTAATGGGCTATACTCTTTCCTTGGTTATCCTCTTGCCCTTAATATACTTATAAAACACCTTGGGGTTTTCCTTTATTTTGCCCGCCAGTGTTTTTTCATGCCCCCTCTACGCTCTCCTAATTTCTTTTTTAAGTACCCCCCTGCACTTTCTATACTCCTCTAGGGCTTCCACTGTTTTTAGTCCTTTGTATCTGCCAAAAGCTTCCCTTTTTTCCCTAATCCATTCTTGTATATCCCTTGAAATCCAGGGTTCCCTGGGCTTGTTGGTCCCACCCTTGACCTTTACGGGAACATGTTGGTGTTGTACTCTCTCTATTTCCTTTCTGAAAGACTCCCGCTGCTCTGATGTGGATTTCCCTACAAGTAGCTGATCCCAGTCCACTTTGGCCAGATCCTGCCTTATCATATTAAAAGTGGCCTTCCCCCAATTTAGAACCTTTATTTCCGGTCCATCTTTGTCCTTTTCCATGACTACCTTAAATCTCACCGAATTATGGTCACTGTCACCAAAATGCTCTCCTACTGACACTTCTACCACTTGCCTGGCTACATTCCCTAGAATTAGGCCCAGTACCGCACCCTCTCTTGTAGGACTTTCTACATGCTGGCTCAAAAAGCTCTCCTGGATACACTTTAAGAATTCCATACCCTCTAAGCCTTTCACACTCTGACTATCCCAGTTAATATTGAGGAAGTTGAAATCCCCTACTATTGTATTATTACCCTATTATTTCTACACTTTTCTGAGATTTGCCTACACGAGGGCAAATTATCGACCTGCTTAGGAAATTGGTTGAGTGGCAGGACACAGAAAGTAAGGATAATGGGTAGGTACTCAAATTGGCAGGATGTGACTAGTGGTGTCAATAACAACAACTTGTATTTATATAGCACCTTTAACATAATAAAACATCCCAAGGCGCTGCACAGGAGTATTATAAGACAAAAACATTTGATACCTAGCCACATATGGAGAAATAAGGGCAGGTGACCAAAAACTTGGTCAAAGAGGTAGGTTTTAAGGAGTCTTAAATGAGGAAAGCGAGGTAGAGAGGCGGAGAGGTTTAGGGAGGGAATTCCAGAGCTTAAGGCCTAGGTAACAGAAGGCACGGCCACCAATGGTTGAGCGATTATAATCAGAGAGGCTCAAGAGGGCATAATTAGAGGAGCGCAGATATCTCGGGGGGTTGTGCGGCTGAAGGAGATTACAGAAATAGGGAGGGCCGAGTCCATGGAGGGATTTGGAAACAAGGATGAGAATTTTGAAATCGAGGCGCTGCTTAACTGGGAGCCAATGTAGGTCAGCGAGCACAGGGGTGATGGACGAATGGGACTTGGTGCGAGTTAGGACATGGGCAGCTGAGTTTTGGATGACCTAAAGTTTACGTAGGGTAGAATGTGGGAGGCCAGCCAGGAGTGTGCTGGAATAGTCAAGTCTAGAGGTAACAAAGGCATGGATGAGGGTTTCAGCAGCGGATGTGCTGAGGCAAGGGCGGAGACAGGCGATGTTATGGAGGTGGAAATAGGCAGTCTTCGTTATGCCACAGATATGTGGTCAGAAGCTCATTTCAGGGTCATATATGACACCAAGGTTGCGAACAGTGTGGTTCAGCCTCAAACAGATTTTAGGGAGAATCACAGAATCACAGAAACCCCACAGTGCAGATAGAGGCCATTTCGGCCCATCGAGCCTGCACCGACACATATCCCACCCGATCCCCGTAACCCCTACACCAACACATATCCCACCCTATCCCCGTAACCCCACGTATTTAATCCCCCTAACACCAAGGGTCAATTTATCATAGCCAATCAACCTAACGCGCACATCTTTGGACTGTGGGAGGAAACCGGAGCACCCGGAGGAAACCCACGCAAACACGGGGAGAATGTGCAAACTCCACACAGACAGTCACCCGAGGCCGGATTCGAACCCGGGTCCCTGGTGCTGTGAGGCAACAGTGCTAACCACTATGCCACCATGGAGTCAGTGGCTAGGGAACGGAGTTTGTGGCAGGGACCGAAAACAATGGCTTTGGTCTTCCTAATATTTAACTGGAGAAAATTTCTGTTCATCCAGAACTGGATGTCGGACAAACAGTCTGACAATTTAGAGACCGTGGAGGGGGCGAGAGAAGAGGAAGTGAGGTAGAGCTGGGTGTCGTCAGCGTACATGTGGAAACTGACGCTGTGATTTCGGATGATGTTGCCAAGGGGCAACATGTAGATGAGAAATAGGAGGGGGCCAAGGATAGATCCTTGGGGGACACCAGAGGTAACGATGCGGGAGCGGGAAGTGAAGCCATTGCAGGTGATTCTCTGGCTACGATTAGATAGATAAGAATGGAACCAGGCGAGTGCCGTCCCACCCAGTTGGACGACGGTGGAGAGGCGTTGGAGAAGGCTGGAGTGGTCAACCGTGTCAAAGGCTGCAGACAATTCAAGAAGGATGAGGAGGGATAGTTTACCTTTGTCACAGTCACAAAGGATGTCATTTGTTACTTTGATGAAAGCCGTTTCGGTACTGTGGCAAGGGCGGAAACCTGATTGGAGGGATTCAAACATGGAATTGCGGGAAAGATGGGCACGGATTTGGGAGGCAACAACATGTTCAAGGACTTTGGAGACTAAAGGGAGGTTGGAGATGGGGACGGTAGTTTGCAAGGACGGTGAGGTCAAGGGTGGGATTTTTGAGGAGAGGGGTGATGACGGCAGATTTGAGGGAGAGGAGGTCAGTACATGAGGAGAGAGAACCGTTAACAATGTCAGCTAACATGGGAGCCAGAAAAGGATGTTTGGTGGTCAGCCGTTTGGTGGGAATAGGGTCGAAGGAGCAGGAGGTGGGTCTCATGGACAAGATGAGCGTCGAGAGGTCATGAGGGGAGATCGAAGAGAAACTGGAGAAAGATGTGAGTTCAGGACAAGGGCAGGGGGGAATCTTAGAGGAAGTTTGGCCCAGTGGGCTAGGGGAAGGAAGGGAAGTGGCAGGGGCAGCTGAACGGATGGTCTCAATCTTAGAGACAAAGAAGTCCATGAGCTCCTCACACTTGTTATCGGACATGAGGGTGGAGGAGACAGGGGAGAGGGTTTAACTAGATGGTTAGCAGTAGAGAATAGGAGCCGGGGTTTATCTTTGCATTCCAGAATGATTCTGGAATAGTGAGCAATTTTGGCAGACAAGAGCAGGGCCTGATAATGCTTTAAGTGGTCCAGGTGAATGGCTAAACCAGTTGTCCGCCATATCCATTCAAGTCTGCATCCCTTGGACTTAAGGGAGCGAAGATGAGAGCCGTACCAGGCGGAATGGCCAGGGTGAGAGAGAGTATTGTTTTAGTAGAGACTAGGGCATCAAAGGTGGTGGTGAGGGTCTGGTTGAGCAGATTGGTAGCTGCAGAAATATCATGGTGAATGGAAGGCCAAAGGCTGGACAGTTGGGATTTCATAAGTGCAGTTGTAAGAGAGTTGGGAGAGTTTTTTTTCCTGGGCGGACACAGAAGGAAGTAGGGTTAGGGGCAGGGTGGAAGGGGTTGTGGGTGGAGAGTGAAAAGAGGAAGTGGTCAGAGATGGCCTTATCTGCGATTGACACGATGGGAGTGGCGAGGCCACGAGATGGCAAGATTGAGGGTGTGGTCGTGAATATGGGTTGGGGAGTTTACATGGAGGGAGAGATTAAGGGAGGATAGGAGGCTAGTGAATTCAGAGAGAGAGCATGATGAATTGAGATGGAGGTTGAAATCACCAAGGATGAGGAGTCATTCGGTACAGAGGCTGAGGGAGGAGAGCAGTGAAGATATCTCATTGTGCCCTGCAGGGATCTGTGTTGGGGTCTCAACTATTCACAATATTTATTACTGACTTAGATGATGGCATAGAAAGTCATATATCCAAATTTGCCAATGACACAAAGATAGGTGGCATTGTAGGCAGTGTAGATGAAAGCATAAAATTACAAAGGGATATTGATAGATTAAGTGAATGGGCAAAACTGTGGCAAATGGATTTCAATGTAAGCAAATGTGAGGTCATCCACTTTGGACCTAAAAAGGACAGAACAGGGTACTTTCTAAATGGTGAAACGCTCAGTGGATGTCCAAAGTGTTGTGTATGTAATAGGTATGTTACTTTAAACCTATGGCCAGGGCAGCACTACTTTGTAGGGCGTAGTGATACCGTAGTACCACTCCTGGCCATAGGGGTATAAATAGTACTATGGGTACTGATCTCCCCTCAGTTTCCCACCTGTTGGTATTAAGTAAAGACCTACGTTGAATCTTCCAAGCTGTCTCGTCATTATTGCATTATCGCTACAGACACATACTTTATACTGGCGACGAGTAAGGTTCGAACTCACCAGTACACGGTGCAACAAAGGAACGGTAGCAGTACGGAGAGAGAAGGAGAGAGGCTTCTTACCAGCCAGCCTGCAGAGTCCAGCGTCGACCGAAGGAGGCCGCCCAGCACTCCGGGTTCGGGAGGAGCGGCAGCAACGGAGCGAGAGAGAGAGCTTTCCAGCGGAGGCTGCGGCAGCTGAGAGAAGAGGCTGAACGGGCGCTCCAGCCACGGGACAAAAGTCCACCCAGGGCCAGGTAAACTGAAATCCTTCCCGGGGAACGGGAGCTGCAAGGGCCAGAACGGGCAGGCGATCTGGGGAACAAACGGAGCCACAAGGACTAGCGGGCCACGAGAGAGGAAGGTCGTTGTTAATAGCGGCGGTGGCAATAACGGGAGCTGCAAGGGCCAAAAATAACGACGCTGGAGAGGGGTCGTTGACAGCAGAGGGAGAAAAGGCGGGAAAAACGCCATCTAGTGGAGAAAGCGGGAAAAGTTTTTTTTTCTCTTCAAAAGTTAAAAATGGCTAAAGAAGGTTGTTTGTCAGCATTTGTTGAGGACACCGAAGAGTGGGATGCCTATATCGAAAGGCATGAACTTTATTGCATAGTAAACAAGGTGGAAGATGACCAAAAGGTAGCAACCTTATTAAATTTTATGGGGGCAAAAACATACGGTCTGCTGAGGAATCTTCTTACTCCAGAAAAGCCAGCAGACAAAACATACGCCCAAATTGTTGATACGTTAAGGGAACATTTAAACCCTAAGCCACCATTTATAGCGGAAAGGTACCGCTTCTACAGACACGACCAAAGGAATGATGAGTCGCAGGCAGCCTATTTAGCTGAGCTCAGAAGGTTGTCCAAACATTGCCAGTTTGGAGCCATATTGGCGGACGCGATCAGAGACAGATTTGTCCGTGGCATGTTAAATGAGAATACACGTAAATGGTTGCTAGCCAAGAAACAGCTCAGCCTAGATCAGGCGATTGAAATAGCATTGGTCCACGAAGCAGCAGCACAGGGTGCTGCTCAAATACGACAAAACACAACCGGCTATGACACCCATGAGGTGACATTTCACAAAGGTAAATGCTACCGTTGTGGCAAAACCACCCATGACCAAAGTAATTGTTGGTTTCGTGATAAAATATGCCGGCAGTGTGGGAAAAAGGGGCATATAGCGAAAGTTTGTCGGTCTGGTACGAAACCCAATCGTGGGGGCAATCCGAGCAGTACCAAGGCAAGGACAAAAATACATAAGATGTCTGACAGTAGCTCAGACGAGTCACAGGAAGGCACAAAAGCAGAGCCTAAAGGTCTGGGATGTCTCAAGTTATATGGTGTAGACAAAACAGAGGACCACAGCACAATGTGGGTTAAAATGAAGGTAGCAGGCGTCGAAGTTAATATGGAGCTGGACACGGGTTCAGCCCTATCAGTAATTAATGAACAAGATTATAACAGGCTGTTCAAACGCATTCCCTTAAAGGATACGGAAATTAAATTAAAAACATATACGGGACAAAAAGTTTACCCGAAGGGAAAAATGCAAGTAACAGTTAAATACAACGGCAGAAAAGTGCCAGGACTTTATTTATACGTCCTACCAAACGGTGGACCACCACTTTTGGGTAGGGAATGGATAAGAAAAATCCATTTCGACTGGAAGTCGATACACGAGTTAAAAGTAGAGGCCACCACGGATGATACAACCATTACAAGCAGGCTGTCGAAACTATTAGCAAAAACGCCAGAGGTGTTCCAACAAGGGCTGGGGACCTTAAAGGACATTAGAGCAAAAATAACTATCGCTCAAGACGCAAACCCCAAGTTTTGTAAGGCCAGACCGGTGCCTTATGCCATTCGGCCAGCGGTGGAAGCAGAACTGGATGCCTTAGAGAGTGCAGGTGTCCCTACAAAGATTGAGTGGAGCGAGTGGGCCACGCCCATCGTCCCAGTTATAAAGAAATCTGCAAATAACCAAAGAAGGTTCGCATTTGCGGGGATTTTAAGATAACTATTAACCCAGTCCTGCACACGGTACAGTATCCGCTGCCGCGGATAGAGGACATATTCGCATCGTTAGCTGGGGGTAGACACTTTACGAAGATTGACCTTTGTCAAGCTTATTTACAGATGGAGGTGGAGCAGGACTCGAAAAAGCTCCTAACGATTAACACACACAAGGGATTGTACCAGTACAATCGCCTGGTATTTGGTGTGGCGTCCACCCCGGCAATATGGCAGAGGACCATGGAACAGGTCCTACAGGGCATTCCAGGAACGCAATGCTACCTGGATGACATCCTGGTGACAGGACAAGCAGATAACGACCACCTCGCTAACCTGTAGCGAGTACTTCTGCGGTTACAACAATACGGACTCAGGGCGAACAAGCAGAAATGTGAGTTTTTCCAGGAACGTATCTCATACTGTGGTCACATTATAGATAAGGAAGGCCTGCATAAGTCCCCGGAAAAGATCGAGGCAGTAGTGAAGGCCCCGCCCCCTGAGAATGTATCTCAGTTACGATCATTCTTAGGCCTTATAAACTATTACCATAAGTTCCTCCCGAACTTATCGTCCATTTTACATCCACTAAATTCATTGCTGCAAAAGGGAGTCTCCTGGAATTGGGACGAAGCGTGTGAGGCTGCTTTTAAAAAGGGTAAACAACTCATTACATCAAAGGAAGTGCTCGCACACTTTGACCCAAAAATGCCAATGAGGTTGGCATGTGGCGCCTCCCCGTACGGTATAGGGGCAGTGTTGTCACACAAATTTCCCAACGGGACGGAGAGGCCAATAGCATTTGCCTCAAGGTCGTTAACTACAGCCGAAAGAAACTATGTGCAAATCGACAGGGAGGCCCTCAGTCTGGTGTGGGGTGTAAAAAAAATTCCACCACTACCTGCATGGGCAACGTTTCACACTACTGACGGATCATCAACCGTTGGTGTCGATATTTAATCCAACAAAAGGGGCGCCCCTGATGACGGCCCAAAGGCTACAGAGATGGTCATTGTTCTTAGGAGCACACCAGTACCTTATCGAATATAAGGGTACCAAACAGCATGGCAATGCGGATGGCCTGTTGCGGCTACCCTTGCCTGCCGAGATCGAAGAGATAGTACAGGACCCCGTGGAAATATATCATACGGCTGTTATGGAACACTTGCCCATCACCAGCCAATGTATCGAGCGGGAAACACGGAACGACCCGACAT
The DNA here is from genome assembly GCF_052327205.1 of Somniosus microcephalus. Taxonomy (NCBI): domain Eukaryota; kingdom Metazoa; phylum Chordata; class Chondrichthyes; order Squaliformes; family Somniosidae; genus Somniosus; species Somniosus microcephalus. The sequence goes on along the minus strand of NC_140999.1, from coordinate 137,882,380 downwards.
TGGCAAGGGTTTACGAATTAACCGTGAAAGGCTGGCCGGCGCAGGGTGACGCATCATTGCCGGCGTTTTCGGCAAGGAAGGACCAGTTGTCCGTCTGCCGGGGCACATTGATGTGCGGAGCCAGGGTGGTGGTCCCTCTAAAATTACAACATAAAGTGTTGCAGGACTTACACGAAGGTCATCTGGGGGGTGTCAAAATGAAAAGCCCCGCCAGAGCCTACGTCTGGTGGCCCGGCATTGACAGGGACATTGAGGAAGTAGCAAAAGCATGCCAAGGGTGCCAGATGGTACAGAACGTACCACCACAAGCCCCACTACATCCGTGGGAGTGGCCCTCAACGCCGTGGCAAAGGATCCACGTGGACTTCGCTGGCCCCTTCCTGGATGCGATGTTCCTTATTGTAGTGGACGCCCATTCAAAATGGCCGGAGGTCATAAAGATGTCATCAACGACAGCCGAAAAGACGGTCGCAGTCTTAAGGACCATTTTTGCCCGAAACGGGGTGCCCGAGCAAGTCTGTTCGGACAATGGGCCACAATTTGTGGCAGAAGAATTTCAAGCATTCCTAAAAAGGAATGGAGTGCGACATTATACGTCCGCACCATATCATCCGGCTACAAATGGGCTGGCAGAGCGATTTGTACAGACTTTTAAAAAGGCCATCAAGGCGATGGGGGAGGAAAGGTTGCCACTACAACACAAGGTGGACAACTTCCTATTCGCATACCGTAATGCTGCACATACGGTGACCAACCAGGCCCCCGCCGTCATGTTCTTTAATAGAAGGTTAAGGTCTCGCCTTGAATTGCTCAGACCAAACATTCGGAGAGATGTGGAAAACCGAGTATTTCGTAGGGCTCCTGACAGACAGACACGGAGCTTCGAGGTGGGGCAGCAAGTGTTGGCCCGTGATTATAGGCATGAAAAGTGGCGGTCTGGTACGATAAAGGCCCGCCAGGGACCCCTGATGTACACAGTTGAGACAGGGGAAGGCATAATCAGACGACATGCTGATCAACTTGTGGAGTCCAGAAACCCAACTGATTCACTACCTCAAACGTCTCAGCACATTGTTACAGCGGAATCACGGCCCAGCTCATCGTTACAGAGGTCTCAGGATTGCGAGGAGTTCAGCACTCCAGTGATCTCCACGGCACAGGATGTGCCATCAGACACCGACGAGTCCAGCGATGAAGGGGTGACGGAAGTACCGCCACCTACACCGAGACCGACTAGAGAAAGACGTTATCCTAGTCGAGACAGGAGGCCTCCTCAGAGACTGAATCTATAACATGTTTCTGTTTATATATATATAAGTAGACAACTCTTGATGTAAATATGTTATGTATATTGTGTTACCAAATGTTATTAGCCCTAGTTATGGGGCATCTATTGACTTAATTGCACGGGTACGTTTTAATTAAAAGAGGAGGAATGTTGTGTATGTAATAGGTATGTTACTTTAAACCTATGGCCAGGGCAGCACTACTTTGTAGGGCGTAGTGATACCGTAGTACCACTCCTGGCCATAGGGGTATAAATAGTACTGTGCGTACTGATCTCCCCTCAGTTTCCCGCCTGTTGGTATTAAGTAAAGACCTACGTTGAATCTTCCAAGCTGTCTCGTCATTATTGCATTAAGTATAGACACATACTTTATACAAAGAGACTTGGGGGTTTCAGGTACATAGATCATTAAAATGTCATGAACAGGTAGAGAAAATAATCAAAAAGGCTAAAGGAATGCTGGCCTTTATATCTAAATGACTCGAGTACAAGGGGGTAGAAGCTATGCTGCAGCTGTACAAAGCCCTGGTTAGACCACACCTGGAGTACTGTGAACAGTTCTGGGCACCACACCTTAGGAAGGATATATTGGCCTTTGAGGGTGTGCAGCGTAGGTTTACCAGAATGATAAGGGTTAAGTTACGAAGAGAGATTACACAAATTAGGGTTGTATTCCCTAGAATTTAGAAGGTTAAGGGGTGATATGATCGAAGTTTTCAGGATATTAAGGGAACAGATAGGGTAGATAAACTATTTCCGCTGGTTGGGGATTCTAGGACTAGGGTGCATAGGCTAAAAATTAGAGCCACACCTTTCAGGAGTGAAATTAAGAAACACTTCTACACACAAAGGCCTAGAAATTCGGTTGTTAGCGCCGGCGATTAGCGCCTAATGAGTCCGAAATGTGGGGCGTTACCCAATGTTTGGGCGGGCGCAATGAAGATAGCGACACCTCCCATATTGACTATACATTTAACGCCTGCGCTAACTGTTAGCGCGCGCCCGCGTGCGCAGGCAGATCATGACGTCATTTCAGTGTGCAACGCCTTTTAGGCGCCCCTGACCGGATATTCGGTGGCGCCCGGAACCTTTCCGCCTAGCGCTATTAGTGACAGTTCGATGGAACATTACCAGGCCCTTCTCGGAGTCGGGGGGGGCGCTATTTAAAGGGGACAGCTCTTGTATAAAAGCTGCAGCCACTTGGCCTGTTCATTGTGATCGTTGCTGGAGAGAGTTGGTGAGCTACTGTTGAGCAGATTTTTTTGGATTTAGCCTTAGAATACTTGGGACCTTCAGACCTGTCCGGAGCAGTTGGAGCGCTACACCTAACAGCATTTTGCCCGACTGGCATCGGAATGGGAGCTGCTTTGGAGGGCCACGTCCTCATGGCCAGACACTTTGAAGGGGCACAGAGACGGCGGGAGAGAGGGCCGGGATTGGCCAGAAGGAGGAGGGGCAATGGAGGTTGGCCAATCCGAGGGTACGCTGCGAGGGTATTCAGGCAGCAGGTGTCATACCTTGCCATGTTGGAGGAGCAGTGTGTTCAAAGGCTCTGATTCGGTAAGGAGGTTGTAACTGAGCTGTGCCACCTGCTTGCTGAGGATCTGCAGCCGCGTCTACGGTGCAGGACCTCTCTGTCGGTGGCCGTCAAAGTGACTGTTGCCCTCAATTTCTATGCCAGCAGATCCTTTCAGTCAGCCACTGGGGACATTGCGAATATCTCTCAGTTTGCAGTGCATTGTTGCATCCGGCAAGTGACAGCTGCCCTTTATAGAAGAAGCCGTCAATTCATCACCTTCCCTCTGACCCTGGAGAAGCAGGTGGAGCGCGCGCAGGGCTTCGCTGCTATTGCGGACTTCCCCATGGTGCAGGGGGCGATTGATTGCACACACGTGGCTTTGCGGGCGCCATTACTGAATCCTGAGGACTTCCGCAACCGCAAGGGGTTCCACTCCCTCAATGTGCAGCTGGTCTGTGACCACCGCCAAATGATCATGGCAGTCAACGCCCAATTCCCTGGGAGCAGCCACGATGCGTTCATCCTGCGGCAGACCTCAGTTTGTGACCTTTTTGAGGGGCCGGCTCACCCACGAGGCTGGCTTCTTGGGGACAAGGGCTATCCTCTCTGCCCATGGCTCATGACACCACTCCGTTTGGCCGCCACCCCAGCAGAAGAGCTGTACAACAGCAGCCATCAGGCGACCAGGAACATTGTGGAGCACACTATTGGTGTGCTCAAACAGCGTTTCCGCTGTCTAGACCATTCGGGGGGAGCCCTGCAGTACTTGCCGGAGCAAGTGGGTCACATCGTTGTCGTCTGCTGCATGCTCCACAACTTGGCCATTCGACGCACCCAGCCAATGCCAGCTGTCCCTCAAGGTCCAGCAGAGCAAGTGGACGAGGAGGAGGACGAGCAGGCGGACGAGGAGGAGGAGGAGGAGGAGGAAGATGGGAGGGCTCCTGAAAGTGGAAGGGCCATCCGTCAGAGGCGCATCAGGAGTCGGTTCGAGGCCCCTCTGACGGAATGATGGGTGTCATTCGTCCTGCGCACTTCGGATCTTTCAAAGCCTCTGAAGGCCAGCATGACTGTAAATAGTAACGTGTACCATTGCAAATTAAAACTTTTCTTTATTGTCAAAAAAGTCCTTCCTTCCAGCATAACGACGTCATGTCAACAGAAACCATAACTAACAAAATAACAGTTAACTCTTCGGCAAAGCCGCAAAACTAAACAAACCATTTCCAACAATCACAACAGGTGAGGGAGTCCTTGAATTTGGCCAAAGAAACGTCTCAGCACCTCCCTCTACTGCTGGCCCCTTGATGGAGAACAACTTCTCTTTCGCGGTCGGCCCCTTCCCTCCCTGCTGCTCCTACGTAATTGAACCCCAGTGGTGGGGTCAAGGCTGGGGGACGCCTGCTGACTGTGTGGAAGCGCAGAAGCCCCTGAGGGACGGCCTGGACGACCTCTGGTCTTGGAGGGTGCGGAAGCTGGCTGCTTGATCTGGGCATGGCTGGAAGCAGTGTGCCCTGCAGGTGGTGGCAGCTGCACTGCAGACGTACCAGCGGTGGCATGAGCAATGATCACCTGCCGAGAGAGGACACCTGCACCATGGTCGGACGACACACTGGCTCTCTGAGGGAACCGGTTAGGCTCATCCGCCACAATCGACTGCTCCACTGATTCCTGGCCTCGTATGGTACTGGAAGGGCCCGGGGTGATCCTAGCTGATGCAGATAGGGTGGCTGCAGTGAGAGTTCGCGTTGCCTCAATCTGGGTGTGGACGAGGCCAGCAAGTGACTGCGTGGCAGCAGTGAGGACCTGTGTGGCAGGTGCCAGTGCTTCGGAGAAGCCCTGGACAGTTCTTTCCATTGCTTCGGACAAGGCCGGAGCAGTCCGTTCCACTGCCTCGGACAAGCCCTGGACAGGCCTTTCCAGGGATTGTCCGAAGCTCTGAACAGTCCTTTCCATAGCAGCCTCGAAGCCCTGGACAGTCCTCTCCATTGCTGCCCCGAAGCCCTGGACAGTCCTCTCCATTGCTGCTCCAAAGTCCAGCACACTCTTTGCCAGTGTTTCTATCGACTGAGGCATCCTCCCCACTGCAGCCATCAGCTCAGTGTGCCTGAGCCGGGCCTGGGTGCTCATTTCAGCCAGGCTACGCACCTCCTCTGCACTCTGTTCAGCAGTCATCGCTCCCTGCCTTGCCCTCTGGGGAGCCGGTGGCCGAACTTGCCTACCCCCCTCGCGTTGCTGCAGGCTGCTTGTTCCGGCAACTGGCTCATCATCAGAGCGCCCCCCCTCCCCTCCAGGGAACTACTATCCCCAGTCTGCAGATGTGTAGGCTCCCCTGAGGCTGGAACGGATGCTCCGGCTTCCTCCTGATCCTCTCCTCCGGAGGCACTGGCACTGGCAGCTTCAGGGCGCAGATCCCGAGTTGGTGATGCAGCATCTGAAAGCAGGGAGGTCGAAGAGTGGCTTTAGCAAAAGGACAGGTTGGCGGCAAGGCATGCCAGATTGCGGCAAGGCTCTGACATGGCTGCACACTGAGAAAGCATGCTGGCGGGGGGACCAAGTGGAAGGAGACAGCTGAAAAAGGTGAGCGCCTTACCCTCGCTGTCAACAATGGGGTCGGCAGCTGCAGTGGTAACAGGACCACTCAGACATCCTCCAAGAACCTGGTGCACTCTCTCCTCGAGATCCGTGAGAGTGACCACTTGTGGAGGTCCGCCACCGGTTTGAAGCTGGTCCTTGCGGATCGTCGCCAGCTCGGACTGCAGGGGAAAGAAGGGGAAGTTCTGTTACATGATGCCCTGAGTGATCATCTCATGCCTCTCATGGTGCAAGAGCCCTTACATGATGCCCTGAGTGATCATCTCATGCCCCCCATGGTGCAAGAGCCCTTACATGATGCCTTGAGTCAAATGTGCATGTGTGTGCCCAGAAAGGGCCATGGGTGCTTGCTGACAGATGGCCAATGGGGCATCATGGCTACAGGGTGCGTGAAGTCAGGTGCAGATGGAGGGAATCAGAAGTTTGCATAAACAACACTCACCCTAACGACCCGAGTGAGGTCGTTGAATTTCTTCCTGCACTGAACAGGGCTCCTGGTCGCCATGCTGCTGGAGTTGACCCTCTGACAAACATCCCTCCAAGCTCGGCGGTACTCCTTTTGATTCGGCCTCCTGCCATTGTCAGGATAGAGAACATCTCGACGGCGCTTCACTGCGGACACCAACTGCTCCAGAGCCTCAGTGCTGAAGCGCTCTGCTCTCTGTCTCACCTTCTCCATCGTGACCAAGCTTTTTGCGCCAGAGAAGGGCGAACGCCGATTCTGAGGCCTACAGGGCGATGAGTGTGGAAGCTGAGGCTGACTGACCCACCCCTTTAAGAGCCGGCCGGCACCTGGAAGTCTCGTGGTTATCGGTAATTGAGATCACCTGCGCTGCGCCCGTCCGCGCCGATATTGGGTAGCGCCGGAAGTTTTGCGCCTTAGGAAGCCCATGCAACGTCTGAATTCGCGCCTCAATCCCCTTTGGGGGCGATGCAACCCAATATCGCGCCAGGCGGCGATAAGTTTCGTCTGGCTATAAACCTTGCGCAGTGCCATTTCTAACGCCTCAAGCGGGGCTATACCCAATTTCTAGGCCAAAGAGTGGTAGAAGTTTTGAAAACTCTTCCACAAACAACAATAGAATCATAGAATGGTTACAGCATGGAAGAAGGCCATTCGGCCCATCAAGCCCATACCGGCTCTCTGCAAGAGCACCTCAGCTAATCCCACTCCCCCTCCCTTTCCCCGTAGCCCTGCAAATGTTTTCTTTCAGGTACTTATCCAGCTCCCTTTTGAAAGCCGTGATTAAGTCTGCCTCCACCACCCTTTCAGGCAGTGCATTCCAGATCCTAACCACTTGCTGAGTAAATAAGTTTTGTCTTATTGGAGGAAATGAGGAGGAATTTCTTCTCTCAGAGGGTTGTGAATCTTTGGAATTCTCTTCCCCAGAGAGCTATGGAGGCTGGGTCATTGAATATACTTAAGGTGGAGATAGACAGATTTTTGAATGGTAAGGGAGTCAAGGGTTAATGGGGAGCGGGCAGGGAAGTGGAGTTGAGGCCACGATCAGATCAGCCATGATCTTATTGAATGGCGGAGCAGGCTCGAGGGGCAAAATTACCTACTCCTGCTCCTATGTCTTATAGAAACATAGAAGATAGGAGCAGGAGTAGGCCATTCGGCCCCTCGAGCCTGCTCCGCCATTTAATGAGGTCATGGCTGATCATCCAAATTCAGTACCCTGTCCCTGCTTTCTCCCCATATCCCCCGATCCCTTTAGCCTTAAGAAATATATCTAACTCCTTCTTGAATATATTTAATGAATTGGCCTCAACTGCCTTCTGTGGTAGAGAATTTCACAGGTTCACCACTCTCTGGGTGAAGAAATTCCTCCTCATCTCTGTCCTAAATGGCTTACCCTTATCCTTAGACTGTGACCCCTGGTTCTGGACTCCCCGACCATTGGGAACATCCTTCCTGCATCTAGTCTGTCTAGTCCTGCTAGAATTTTATAAGTTTCAATGAGATCCCCTCTCATTCTTCTAAACTCTAGTGACCATAAGCCTAATCGACCCAATCTCTCTTCATACGTCATTCCTGCCATCCCAGGTATCAGTCTGGTGAATCTTCGCTGCACTCCCTCCATGGCAAGAACATCCTTCCTCAGATAAGGCAACCAAAACTGCACACAATACACAAGGTGTGGTCTCACCAAGGCCCTGTACAACTGCAGCAAGACATCCTTGCTCCTGTACTCGAATCCTCTCGCTATGAAGGCCAACATACTATTTGCCTTCTTAACCGCCTGCTGCACCTGCATGCTTACCTTCAGTGACTGGTGCACAAGGACACCCAGGTCTCGTTAAACTTCTCCTTTTCTCAATCTATTGCCGTTCAGATAATAATCTGTCTTCCTGTTTTAGCCACCAAAGTGGATAACCTCGCATTTATCCACATTATACTGCAACTGCCATGCATCTGCCCAATCACCCAACCTGTCCAAATCATACTGGAGTTTCTCTGCATCCTCCTCACAGCACACATGCCCACCCAGCTTTATGTCTTCTGCAAACTTGGAGATATTACATCTAGTTCCCTCGTCTAGATCATGAATATATATAATGGCCCAGAAATTCAGGTCGGGGGCTTCCCGCGGGTGTAAGCCCCCGACCTGCACTTACCTAGCGCGCCGGTGGGCCGCCATGGAATTCCGATCCGCGGCCTGCTCCAACTGCCGGCATGCAGTGCTTGTGTATCCCAGGGGCGCAGTTAGTTCGAGTTCGATGCGTCCCCTGGGATCACGTGGGCCATGGGGAGCCAATCAGAGCAGGGAATGCCCATTCATAAGTACTACGGGCCCCAAAACATCACTAAATCTTTTTAAAAAATCACATTTTTTAAATATCTATAAATTACATGAAATAACTTATTTTAAACAATAATTTAAATTTTTGAAATTTATTTTTAATTTTCTAACGGGGCTAAAAATAAACTTACCTTGCTTTAAAGTATTTAAAAATAATAAACCTGTGGAAAAAATGTTTTAATTTTAATTAATTCACCACTTACCTTGTAAAAAGCAGGCCTTACGTCTGCTTTTTATATGTCTAACTTCTGGAGACTTACCCTCCCGGGAAAACCTGCAAAAAAAAAGTAAGTTCGATGCGCACGCACAGCCTCTCCTGCGCACGCATTCGAACTCTGAACCCCTTCTTTCAGGGGAACGGAAGTGCCAGTTTCCCACGCATGTGCAGTGCATGCACGAAACCGGCACTTCCCTTGGGCCTACGGGTGAGTACCCTGTGCGTACTCACCCATGGAGACCCGAAGTTCTGGGCCAGTGAATAGTTGGGGTCCTAGCACCGATCCCTGCAGTACCCCACTAGTCTTATGTTGCCTTTGGTTCTTTTGCCAATCTGTGTCCTCTGGTTCTTGACCCTTCTGCCAATGGGAACAGTTTCTCTCTACTCTGTCCAGACCCCTCATGATTTTGAACACCTTTATCAAATCTCTTCTCAATCTTCTCTGCTCTAAGGCGAACAACCCCAGCTTCTCTAGTCTATCCACATAACTGAAGTCTCTCATCCCTGGAATCATTCTCATAAATCTTTGCTGCACCCTCTCTAAGGCCTTCACATCCTTCCTAAAGCCCAGAATTGGACACAGTTCTCCAGTTGAGTTTTATACAGATTCATCATAATTTCCACGCTTTTGTACTCTATACCACTTTTCATGAAGCCCAGGATCCCGTAAGCTTTTTTAACTGCTTTCTCAACCTGCCCTGCCACCTTCAATGATTTATGCATATATACCCCCAGGTCTCTCTGTTCATGCACCCCCTTTAGAATTGTACTCTTTAGTTTATATTGTCTCTCCTCATTCTTCCTACCAAAATGTATCTACTTTGCACTTTTCTGTATTAAATTTCATCTGACACGTATCCGCCCATTCCACCAGCCTGTCTATGTCGTCTTGAAGTATATCACTATCCTCCTCACTGTTCACTATACTGCCAAGTTTTGTTTCATCTGCAAATTTTGAAATTGTGCCCTGTACAACACATCCAAGTCATTAATATTTATCAACAAAAACAGTGGTCCTAGTACCGACCCCTAGGGAACACCAGTCCAAAAAACAACCGTTCACCACTACTCTCTGTTTCCTGTCACTTAGCCAATTTTGTATCCATGCTGCCACTGTCCCCTTTATTCCAGGGGCTTCAACTTTGTTGGCAAGTCTATTATGTGGCACTTTATCTGTTATCTCATCAAAAAGCTCGATCAAGTTGGTTAAACATGATTTGCCTTTAACAAATCCGTGCTGGCTTTCCTTAATTAATCCATACTTATCCAAGTGACTGTTAATTTTGTCCCTGATTATTGTTTCTAAAAGCTTCCCCACAACCGAGGTTAAACTGACCGGCCTTTAGTTGCTGGGTTTATCTTTGCACCCTTTTTGAACAAGGGTCTAACATTTGCATTTCTCCCATCCTCTGGCACCACCCCCGTTTCTAAGGCGGATTGGAAAATTATGGCCAGTACTTCCCACAGCATCCTGGGATGCATCCCATCCGGTCCTGGTGACTTATCTACTTTAAGTACAGCCAGCTTTTCTAGTACCTCATCTTTATCAATTCTTATCCCATCCAGTATCTCCTCTACCTCCTCTTTTACTATGTCTATGGTAGCATTCTCTTTCTTGGTGAAGACAGATACAAAGTACTCATTTAGTACCTCAGCCATACCCTCTGCCTCCATGTGTAGGTCTCCTTTTTGGTCCCTAATCAGCCCCAACCTTCACCCTCTTACTACCCGTTTACTATTTATATGCCTATTGAAGACTTTTGGATTACCTTTTATGTTAGCTGCAATTCTATTCTCATACCCTCTCTTTGCCCCTCTTATTTTCTTTTTCGCTTCTCCTTTGAACTTTCTATATTTAACCTGATTCTCAGATGTATTCTTGATCTGACATCTGTCATACGCGCTCTTTTTCTGCTTCATCTTACTCTCTATCTCTTTCGTCATTCAGGGAGCTCTGACTTTAGTTGCCCTGCCTTTCCCCCTAGTGGGAATGTACCTCAACTGTACCCAAACTATTTCCTCTTTAAAGGCAGCCCATTGTTCCACTACAGTTTTGCCTGCCAATCTTTGATTCCATTTTACCTGGGCTAGATCCGTTCTCATCCCACTGAAATTTGCTTTCCTCCAATTAAGTACTGATGCTAGATCAAATGTTAATTTTAAATCAGTGATTGACAGCTTTTTGTTAACCAAAGGTATTAAGGGATTTGGTTCAAAGGATATATGGAGTTAGATCGCAGATCACCCATGATCTCATTGAATGGCGGAACAGGCTCAATGGCCTACTCCTGTTCCTATGTTCCTATTTTATCACACATCTTGGTATTATCAGCAAATTTTATATAAGGCACACTCTTCTCTCTAGTTATTAGTGAATTGTGTGAACAGCAAGAGATCTACACCTGATAATTCAAAGTTGCACTAAAAAATATGAATTATCTAATAATTTGAGCTAAGCAACATGAATAACACAGCAAAGTAGGAATTAAGCGCTAATGATCAGGTAATTTGAACTAAACAACTTTAAATGAGGAATAGACTATTTATCATTACTTTCTGCTTCCAATTGCCGTCAAGTTTTCAATCCAGCTAGCTAATTTGTCATTAACTTCATAAGTCTTAATCATCTGTGAAGTCTCATATGTAGAATTTCATTAAATGCCTTCTGCAAATTCAAGTAAATTGTATCCATTGATTAGCCTTCATCCACTAATTCAGTTATATCCTAAAAGAATTCCAGCAAGTTGGGAAGCATTACCTATTATTTTTACATTCATGCTGATTAATCCTTATGACTTCTATACTCTTTAGATACAAGTTTTGTGCATGTCTCTCACTGAAGACGTTAAGCTAACTGGCCAACATTTCCAGGTTGATGTTTCACTCTTGCTTCATGTATCTGGATAAAATTTACTCTCCTCCAATCCTCAGATACTCCTCTAGTCAATTGGGACCCTTACAAAGGAGCTGTTCTGAAGTAGGGTCAAAGCTTGCAGATATATTTAATAATGCTGCTTGATTTTTTTTCATGGGAGGTAGAGGAAGGAAATTAGTTGTCCTTAAAGTAAGGGACAAACAGGTAGGATAGAAGAGATATCCATAAATAGAATACAAGGACTCTGGATGGAACAGGACTAATGGGCTGAATGGCCTCATCTGAAAACTGCACTTTCTTATGTTAAGTGTTCATGGATTTCTCAATTATTTACCAAAACACCACATATTTCTCTTCTTCACTTCCTTGAGGATTGTAGAGTGTATCCCTTGTGGCCCCAGCACCATATCGACATTTAATTTTTAAGGGCTGATTTTAACACTGTGCACCTGGCATGAACGGTGTGAGCGGAGGGTCAAGGTGACGGACAGAGTTGCACCATGTTCCTGCGCACCCCCCATCCACCATATTAACTCAACTCAGAAAGGGCCTGGGAGGGCTGCCCACCACAAGCAGGCGGGTGCTTATTTTACATTCGAAAGTCGCAGCCTGATCATGCCAACATTCTGGAGGCCATCACAGGGCCAAACCCTCCAGCAGAACCTGGCGGCAGTCAGCGGAGAGGCCAGAAGAGCCCATGGTAAGTATTTAAATTGACCTTTTCTGTAGATTCCTTGTGGGCTAGTAGGAGCAGGAGTGCTTCCTTGGGCCCCACAAGGAGTCCTAGGGTCTCCCAGCCCCAACCTTGCCACTTCCTCCCAGTGCTGCATCGCTAATGGAAACCCCCTTCCCCCCACCAGCATTAACTTTATGTCGGGGACCATTCCAATTTCTGCTTCAGCCAGTCAGTCCTGACATCACTCCCACCAGTTTCGGGTGAGAGACTATGGTGCCAGATTTAAATGAGGTCCAGGGGTTAAAACACCCCAGATCTCAGGCTGCAGTCTCGGCGGGGGTTTCCCCCCACCTTGCACCCTCAGCCCGAAGTTATAATTGACCCATAAAACTTTATTCATAATATCTAGTTTTGTATTACAGCCAAAATGATTAGATGTAGGGCCTGTCCACTGACTACATTTGTTTACACTGGTTTAGCACATCTGACATTTCCAGCCCTGTTAAGTTATTATTAAATTGTTGATTGCGTGTTAAGGGCAATAAGAGGGCCGCCTATAAAGGTATTATATTTTTGTCAGATAAACAGGTTTTTTTCATTTTGCTTTATCATGGAGCATAATCTGAAAATATCTCAAGCACAATATTCTGTATTGTGTTCTTTAGGTGCCACTCAAACACTTACAAATGTCACTGTCCTGTTAGGGTCAACTTTTGTAAGTACCCTACATTAATGTTTAATGGAGCTTCATCACCGATAAGCACAACATTTGGTTTGAATGAATTGATTTTGACCTTAATGGCTTTTCACTCGAATAATCATAAAGCTGTTATTAGTTTAAGGAATGTAAGGTGAGCAAAAAGCTTGTCTCTTTGAAGGTTTATTTAGTTCCAAAATATATATTTTTTATTTAAGAATCCCATCTTAACCTTCAAGTCTTTGTGATTGTATCATCTACAAAGCCACCAGGCTTTCTTCTGCCAACATCTGTGGTACAGCACTTTTGCTCTTGTTGCTGTGATTATGTGGGCTTCCTGCTTGGCAGATAAACAAATGTCAATCTGAGATGTTAGAAGGAAGCTGGGCATCTACAAATCGACAAAAGGAAAATAAGCAAAACTAAAGGCATATAAATTTTGAAGACTGAAAGGTTTTTACTAGTAAAGATTGGAAAGTAGAAAAACACCCTTCATCAATGCCCTGAAAGGAACCATTTTTGTGTATTTTACTGCAGAACATTTTTATATCAATTTACTCTATATAGAAACAATCACAGAAAAAACAATTTCTGACTAAACTGCCACTCAACCAGTACACTGTAGTCCTGTTAATGGAATGGATTATTAAAACACTAGAACTTTGTTGTTTTGCAATTACCTGAGTCAACTCTAGATGACTGACTGAACAAAGTATTCCTTGCATTGTTCAAGCACTTCAGTCATCTTTTTATCTGAAAAGCCTAGCTCCCTAACAAATAACTGCTGCCAGAAAAATCAACTTCCTCAGCTATGGCAAGGCCTACATAATTTATGGCTTTAATATGCTCACTGAGGTGTATAGTCTATGACAGTAATTATAAATGCAATAAGAAATTATAGCTGAATGCTTTAACTGCATTAGGAGCCATTTGATGAACAATGATGATTGCTCCTCATTTTGAACAATAGAGGGCAAGTGAGTGTCAACGCATTAGAATATTTGCTGTTCTGCTCTGTTCTTTTTCCATTTACCACAGAATGTCAGTTGTCTATTATGAGGCAGCGATGTGATGTCCAGAGGTAGCTTAAGTCTTGACAGGCACAAAAATGCACAAAGGAACTAATCAGTTTAGTATGCAATGACTTTCATTAGCACTTAAAATCTTCAGCTTTTTTTCTTCTTCCTTTAGGTACACGACTGGTTTTAGATTTATTTAGGACAATAGACTTCATTTATGTAAATTCTTGATAAGTGATTTTTTTTTTGTGAACAGGAACTTTGATAACCCAAACCTTTTCTGATTTAGGCTGATTACAATCACTTCTGTTAATTGTCTACTGTATGGAAAATTTCTTCTAAGTGAATATAGCTTTTCTTTTCCATCCACCTTATGTTTTATCCGTTTAATGCCAAATTTTTTGCATTATGATCTCACAGAGTTGCTGCAGTAGGTGATTACTTGTGACCCACCCCCCACCCAAAATAAAACCCTTCCTGTCAAAACATGGCAAGTAATAGACCAGCAAAATAGCTTGGTATCTCACTCAAGATTCCAATAGAGACCATGGGCTGGATTTTGCCGGAGCTCAGAGGGCGGGTTTGGAGGCGGGTTCGCTGTTAGAATAGCAAAGATTGACAGCGGGTAGGAAATCCGCTGTCGACCCGCCTCCACATGAGTCTCCCAGGTGTTGGGTCTGTCAGCAGAGAACTGACCTGACACCAAGCAGCAGGGGAGACAATTGAAATCATTAAATGACTTGTTAACAGCCAATTTAATGCTATTTTGAGGCTTCCTTCCAATTTTTTGTGCTCCCCCACGGGTTACCTGCTGCTCAGGGAACACGCCAGCTCAACCTGGCGTGAGTTCAGTCTGCTCTGATGTATCTGATGAGATGACAGCTGCAGCAGTGGTGTAAAGGATGCCATGTTGCAGATGGTCAGTTTCAGAGCGCAGAAACTGTTGGTTACTGCATTTGTAAGACATATAGAGATTTCTTTAGCTTGCAAGTGTTTAGAGCCAACTGTATGTCCAGTGTCACCTCATTGGAACAACCTCTCTCACCATTGACAGATCACTTGTCATCTCACCTGCAGCTGCCATCTATTGCAGCAACATCGGTGCCCTAGAAACTCTCTCACCTTGCTCCTCTGATTCCTTCCAAACTCAGCCCCAACACCAACATCACCAGGCACACCAGCAGCACCAACAACAACACCAACCTTCTCCGCCATCACCTGATGCTGCACAGGACACAGGGCATCAGCCCCTGACAACATTGCTGCCCAGGAGGCCAACGATGGCGTCACCATGGCCAGATTTACTTCACTTGACGCTGCAAATCCTGGCTGCTACATGATGTGCCAGGTTGACACCATCCCACACCAGCACCATGAAGCATCCCTTTAATGTCCGTCATTCCATGCACACTCATCACTATAGCGGGGGGGGGGGGGGGGGGGAAGTTATGTCTCAACATTCACTGGAACTCAGTAAGACACTTCTCAAGGTGTGCACAGATCTGTCCAATAAGAGGCTGTGTTGAAAATATAGATTTCACTGTATGACAACACATTACCAGAAACTTCACATGGACATTGGCTAAAGTTCTCAAGTGCCTGCCCTTGTGTGTTGTTAGTTGGTATGCTTGCAGTAGGATAAGGGCGAGTGTGAGGGGTGGCTAGTGAAATGGGGAAGTGATAAAGTAGATAGCGAGGGTTGGATGGAGTTGCAAGGTAAGTTGGTGTGAGTAAGGATGTGCAGGAGAAGGGTATGGAAGGCAGAGTGATGGGGATGTGTTGAGTGGCACAGCAGGGTGAGCTTGCGTGAGGCTTTGCAGTAACATTTTGTGATCCACTGAGACCACTGAAAGGTTGGCGCCACTGCAGTCAGGGACCCCCGACGACATCCCTGCTTGTGTTCTCCTGTGCAATGTGTAACCAGGCTGCGTTGGTGTCCTGGGGAGGTCTCTTCCGCCCTTGGAAGGGAAGAGAGCCTCCGTGCGTGCTGTGACTCCCTCCATAAGCATATGGAGGGAGTCATTGGAGAGCCTGGGTGCAACCGTCCACCTTTGTGCAGTGCTTGTCAGTGCTTGCAGCACTTCAATGCTGTAAAACACTGACAGAACAACTGTCAAAGTCAATGTGGCTGTGGTCACTTTAAGGAAACCGGCTGATGATGCGTCATCAAATGACGTCATCAGACCCGCTTCCTGTTAATTGGCCGGGAAGCCCGCAGGGCGGACTTAACAAGGCCAATCAAGGGAAAATTCTTTGGCAGAGCGGCTTCAGCCGGAAGCAGAACCGGGACCCAGCAACCAGCTCTCCCGTCACAATCCCACCTCCGCAGAGAAAATCCAGCCCCATGTGTTGCCTGTCTTTAGTGGGTCTTCTGAGGGAGAGGAAGTTCATTTGGATGGGGAGGGGGACCCCTCCTACCCTGCTCAAGTATGCCTCCTGCCAGGTCACCCAAGGAATGCCTCTGCAGATTAAATTATTTGTACCACCCATTCGGTGAAAACAAAAAAAATATATAATTAACATTCTCCTAAGTAATATGAAGAGCATACTGTAAAATGGAGAGGTCTGAGGCTAGCCCAAAACTGGGCCTCGGCAACAGCCCGAAGCAAAGTCCTGGGCAATTGGGGATAGGGCGTATCGATTGTGGCAACTGTGGAGTCAGAGGAGCACTTCCATTCCTCCTGGCTCCACAGGAAGATTTTTGTGAAAATTGGCTTTAAAAAAAGACTTGCATTTATATAGCGCCTTTCACAACCGGACGTCTCAAAGCACTTTACAGCCAATGAAGTACTTTTTGGAGTGTAGTCACTGTTGTAATGTGGGAAACGCGGCAGCCAGTTTGCGCACAGCAAGCTCCCACAAACAGCAATGTGATAATGACCAGATAATCTGTTTTTGTTATGCTGGTTGAGGGATAAATGTTGGCCAGGACACCGGGGATAATTCCCCTGCTCTTCTTCGAAATAGTGCCATGGGATCTTTTACATCCAACTGAGAGAGCAGACGGGGCCTCGGTTTAACGTCTCATGCGAAAGACGGCTCCTCCGACAGTGCAGTACTCACTCAGTTCAACTGAATTTTTATTTTTAAATCATGGGGGCCTGGGCAGGTAAACAAAAATATGAGAAGGGCTGGATCCATAAGATAGATTCTAGAACGGTCCCTGCAGATTGAAAGGTAGCAAATGTAACCCAGCTATTCAAGAAAGGAGGGAGAGAGAAAGCAGGGAACTCTATAGTTAGCCTGACATCAGTAGTAGGGAAAATGCTAGAATCTATTATTAGGGGCGTGGTAACAGGGCACTTAAATCATAATATGATTGGCAGAGTCGACACTGATTTATGAAAGGGAAATCTTGTTTGACAAATCTAATTGAGTTTTTGAGGTTGTAACTAATGTTCCAGTTCATTTTTTTTTTGAGTGTGCGGCCCCTTTAAGGGGATGCATGGCCCATTATAAATTCCGCGCATGCACGGATTTTCCTAATTAAAATCTGGTGAGCCGGCTGCGCGGGAGCTGCACGGCCGCGCAGCTTAAAGGGAGCGTTGGTTGCAACTAGCAGGTTAGATAAGGGGGAACCAGTGGATGTGGTGTATTTGGATTTTCAGAAAGCATTCGCTAAGGTGCCACACAAGAGGTTATTACACAAAATCAGGGCTCATGGGATTGTTGGTAATATACTAGCATGGATTGAGGATTGGTTAATGGACAGAAAACAGAGAGTAGGAATAAACAGGTCATTTTCAGGTTGGCAGGCTGTAACTAGTGGGGTACCGCAAGGATCAATGCTTGGGCCTCAGTTAATCACAATCTGTATCAATGACTTAGATGAGGGGACTGCGTGTAATGTATCCAAGTTTGCTGATGATAAAAAGCTAGGTGGGAAAGTAAGTTGTGAGGAGGATGCTAAGAGGCTGCAAAGGAATATAGACAGGTTAAGTGGGCAAGAACATGGCAAATGGAAAAAATGTGGAGAAAGGTGAGTTATCCACTTTGGTAGGAAAAATAGAAAAGCAGAATATTTTTTAAATGGTGAGAGACTGGGAAATGTTGGTATTCAGAGGGACCTTGTACACGAATCACTGAAAGTTAACATTCAGGTACAGCAAGCAATTAGGAAAGCAAATAGTATGTTAGCCTTTATTACAAAAGGATTGGAGTATAAGAGTAAAGAAGTCTTACTGCAATTATATAGGGCTTTGGTGAGACCACACCTTTAGTACTGTGTACAGTTTTGGTCTCCCTAACTAAGGAAGGATATACTTGCCTTAGAGGGAGTGCAACGAAGGTTCACCAGACTGATTCCTGGGATGGGGGGATTGTCCTATGAGGAGAGATTGAATAAACTAGGCCTATATTCACTAGAAATTAGAAGAATGAGAGGTGATCTCATTGAAACATATAAAATTCTTACAGGGCTTGATAGGATAGATGTTGTTTCCCCGGCTGGGGAGTCTAGAATCAGGGGTCACAGTCTCCAAATAAGGAATCGGCCATTTAGGACTGAGATGAGAAATTTCTTCATGCAAAGGGTTTGTATCTTTGGAATTCTCTACCCCAGAGGGCTGTGGATGCTCGAGTATATTCAAGGCTGAGAGAAATAGATTTTTGGATATTGAGGGAATCAAGGGATTTGGGGATAGTGCGGGAAGGTGGAGTTGAGGTAGAAGATCAGCCATGATCTTATCGAATGGCGGTGCAGATTCGAAGCGCCAAATGGCCTACTCCTGTTACTATTTCTTATGTAAGTATCTTCATTGCACTGCTTGTGGGCCAGGAGGGGCAGGAGTGTTTCCTCCAAGCCCAACATGCTTACCTTCCTGCGATCGGACCCCCTTCCCCACGATGTCCGACCAGCTCCCACAGTGTCCGACCACCTGCCCCCCACCCCCCACCACCCTCCCCGTGATGTGTCCAGACCCCACCCGCAACGTCCCGATCAATGTTCCCGTTCAGGTGCGCGGCCTTGCGTGCGGCGGTCAGGAGGTCCCGCGCAGGCGGCTCACTGGCTTTTAAATGGAAAAACCGCGCATGTGCGGAAATTTCAACGGGCCATGCAGCCCGTTAAAGGGGCCGTGCACCCAAAAAAAATTAGACGGAACATTGGTCCCGATCCCCCAACCCCCCACCCCCATGATGTCCGACCCGCTCGCCACTCCCCTCCCAGATGTCAGACTTACCTGACATCCAATGCCCGGGTGATTTCCAGCCCGACATACAGCCAGCCTGTCAATCTGGCTGGGGGTCGGGCGGGAAACCTGTTCAAAAAATTTAAAAGATGACCTTCCATTACATTTGGCAGCATGTGCTGGAGACCCTTACTTCCGGGTATCCCTCTCTGAAAATCCTCCTCATCCCTCTCTCTTCCGAGTAAATACCAGGGCTAATGTCTCTTTTAGACACCTGCCAGGGACACCCGAAAAATGGCATGACCAATTTCAGGTCAGAAAGTTTTCAAACGTCCTTGCTGCGCAGGACATTGGTCTCCGAAATTGGTGCCTGTTGCACAAGTTTTACACCCATAAAATGGATGCAATGAGATCCAATTTCAAACCTGATATCGTTACTATGTCCGACTGCTTAATAATCATCACGATTTATAATCTTTGAAGAAATGGGAGTAGGTGTGATTTTTTTTTTTGCCCCTACATTACCTGTCATAATGGCTATTATACATAACAGGATCTAAATAATGGCCCGGATTTTTCCGGACTGCGGCGAAGGAACCTCGCCGTTCATTATGCTTATAGCTGCCCACAGACTTGTTGTGGGCTTTTGAGCGGCAAGTTACAGTTACTGGAAATCCTTTTCAGCATGGCGCCCTCTACAGGGGATCGGTGACATGTGTGAGCATGGCAAGCAACAGCGTGTCTCTGCAACCAATCAGATTGAGGAATCCTCATTGATACATGCAGGGGGTGATTTTGCCAGCCCCGAGGAGGTGGGTATGGAGGTGGGACTGCCGGGAAAATGGCAGAATTTGGGGGCAGGTGGCAAACCTACCCCCAACCAGCCTCCATGCCATCTTCCCAGGAGGCAGGTTGCCGTCCCGCGCCGGGTCCCGTCTCCTTGGAGGCGGGAATGGATTAAAGCCTATTGCCTGCCTGTTAACAGGTAGTTAACAGGCAGAAAATAGGATTATTCTGTTTTTGCCCTCACAAGTGCGGGCTTCCCGACAGCTCCAAAACCCGCCAGATCAGTGAGGCGAGTAGGGGGGCTGCGGGGTGCAAAAGTGTGGTGTGAAGGTGAGTGATAGGTGCAAGAGTGTAGAGCTGAGTATCTGGGATAAGTCCTAAGTGTTTTTAAAAGTGTACTTACCTTTGTTTCTTTCTGCAGGTTTCAGTCGGTTTCTATACGGAGAGTCTCGCACCTCCGTGTTGCAGATGGGAGATGTCCATTGCATTCTCATATACAACAAACATCTCATTTCTGTAAAAGAAAGAGGGTTGATGAGGTCTTGTATGCAGAGATTGTCACTATTTTGACAGCTTCTCAGAGCTGTCAAACGATGACAATTCATCTGTCAAGTTTTTTTGACAGATGACACGTTATACGTTGACGTGCTTTGCAATCGGCTTTCCCTTAATTGGCCTGTTACAAGGTCAATCAAGGGAAAATAGTGTGGGTTGGCCACAACTCGATGGAGGCGGGACTGAAACCCGACAAGCAGCAGTCCCGCCTCCAACACGCATCGATTCACAAAATCACCCCCGCAGAGTCTAAACTAGGATGTATAAATTAGAATATTTAATTCAAATATAAAATCATGTATAGAAAGTGAAATAAAGTGAGGAAAAGAAAGATGGGATTGAGAAAGAGAGAAAAGAGAAAGAAAAAGTAAAAATTATTTAAATTTTTATAAAATATCTTAAAATAATTAAAATCTGAAAGAATGAGAATCCACACTTGCAAAAGTAAATTTTCAGTGCCAGAGAGGTTGTTTGGCAGTAATTAAGATTTATCACACTGATAAAAATTCACTAACACCTGAATGCACCAGCCCTAACTTTTCCTGCCATGTTTAGTGGGTAACTACAGCAACTTCATGCCCTTCATGTATTTTAATGCCGAGTCTCTCTGATTTATATTTTAATAACGGTGAGTGCTGATAGCCTCACCGTTATTCCTACTGCAAAATCCGGGCCGTTAACTTTTAAGAATCATTATTTAATTCCTAAAATATTGTGCCTTTGGTCATTCATAATAAACTATATTTTTAATGAAGGATCATAGTGAACTTAATTCATTGTAACCTGGGTATAAATTAAAATAATTTTACTTAGGCACTCCAGCTTTTGTTCACGCGAACATTATTCCAATACCACAAGTCTCTGTGAAGGGAAGATTTCAACATGGAATTAAAAAGACAATGTTTCATTTTGCTAACATACAGATGTACAGCAGAGACTCCATAATCTGACCCACGTGAAAGGCAAGTTGTGCTGGAATTCAAATCAGATTGACAATGACCAATATTATTTTTTTAACCATAATTGGTAATTCTCTTGACTCATCAGATGACAAAAATAATAATTACTGGAAATTTCTGTAAACACATCTCTAATACAAGTACAATTTTATGGCCGTGATTTTAAAACTGTATGACCCCTCGCCATTTTGGGTGCAGGAAGTTGTAAATTACTATTACAGTTTGAAGAAAGGTATTAACTGAAATTTGTACTTAAACATTCCCCTAAAAATGGCCAAAATGCATTTCTAAAAGGTCCCCTGTAGTAACACTTTATTTATTACTTCTTAAATGGAAGATCTGACAGAGCTGTTTGAGGCCTGCATTCAGTTTACAAAATATATATATTTTTAATGAAAAAAATAAACTAAGAAAGCCAAGTGTGATTCTGCCAGTATTTAATACTATTTTTTCGGACAGCAGATGTTGGTGAATATTCCTATTTACACTTCCTCTAGACCCGTCTTGTGTTTCTTTACTTGTCCCATTACCATCTCCTTTCGCCTTGCACCATCATCCCTTTTGTTTCTTAATCTCTCCTACCTTCCACCCTATCACAGGCCTTCCCTTCTGTTCTTTCCTCTCCTCCCCTCCCCCCTTTCCCTGCCTCTGTACTTGCTTAAAACCTGTTATACCTCTAACATTTTCCAGTTCGAACGAAAGGTCATCGGCCTGAAATATTATCCCTGTTTACTCTCTCCACAGATGCTGCCTGACCTGCTGAGTATTTCCAGCATTTTCTGTTTTTATTTAATACTGCAGTATTACATTGGATAGGCTGCTGTATGAACAGCATGGAAATAAAAATTGGCCCCATTAAATTTCAGTCGACAAACTTTACATTTTAACATCTCAAAACTAAAATAGATTTAAATTATGTTTTCTCTTTGGGTGACGCTCCTTATATTAGCCAGTATTAGTAATTTCAGCAGCAAAATGTTGTGGGCTCATTCAGCTTGAATGTTGGAATTGAAATTCAAGATTGCTGCTTGATCAAGGCTAATTGCTTCATAATCAGATTGACTGTCACTGAAATACATTTACATTACAATGTGAAACCGGGATCAAAGCCATGTTGGTATAAATTCTACTGACACAGAAATATTGGATTAAAATTGCAACTTCTGGTTCCTAGGCTTCACACCTAGCAAATATAGACCACGAGGTGATGTGATACCAATCTTGGTATTCCTTTAGTCATTACAGTTGATTTATTTCCCAAATAAGGATCATTCTCTTTTTTAAAAGAAAATTCCTCAAATATCATTGAAATTTACAAAGTTTACATGTTTTCTTGCATCATGGTACATAATGGCTTATAAGGTATTTTAGATACACACGTTGAGGACCTTGCAGAGTTTTGTACGTTTAGGTAGTGCTGTGCATTGAGCATTAACAGGACTGAGTTAATTCCATGGCATGAGGCATAGGTCGTGTTGTGGGCTCATTGAGAATTGGATGTAGGTGAGGTTTGTACAGCATATGCTCTCTGAAGTATTTAGATGGGCAGCTCGATGCTGGGGCCTCTCCATTCATCAGACTGTCCATTTTACATGATCACATCATGATGCAAATTCTGTAATCTAGGAAAGAAGGCTAACTCCAGGTGAAAACGCAGTGCAAATGTGTAGCAACGTCAATCAGACCCAGTATGTTGAAAACTATATCACACAGATACATGTTGTACAATACCAATATCAGAATCATTAACGAAAAATGCATTAATGCATGGTTAATTCACGTCACATTTTTTTCTTACTATGATGCAGATGTTAGAGGGTTGCTGGAACAAATAAGGAGATTTCTGTATTTTATTTTACGTTATGAACTTGCATCTTTCTCTAGTTTCTCTCCTATCTGAGCTCATCTTGTCCATGAGACCCAGCTCCCTCGACCCTATTCCCAACAAACTGCTGACCACCCAATTTCTCTTCCTGGCTCCCATGTTAGCGGATATTGTTAACGGTTCTCTCTCATCAGGTACTGTTACCATCTCATTCAAATCTGCCATCATCACCCCTCTCCTCAAAAAACCCATTCTTGACTCCTCTGTCCTTGCAAACTACCGCCCCATCTCCAACCTCCCTTTCCTTGCCAAAGTCCCTGAACGTGCTGTCACCTCCCAAATCCATGCCAATCTTTCCCAGAACTCCATGTTTGAATCCCTCCAATCAGGTTTCCGCTCCTGCCACAGTACTGAAACAGCCCTTATCAAAGTAAGAAATGACATCCTATGTGACTGTGGTAAACTATTCCTCCTAATCCTTCTTGACCTGTCTGCAGCCTTTGACATGGTTGACCACACCATTCTCCTCCACACCTCTCCTCTGTCGTCCAGCTGGGTGGGGCTGCACTCGCCAGATTCTATTCTTATCTATCCAGTCATAATCAGAGAATCATCTGCAACAGCTTCTCTTCCCGCTCCCGCACCGTTACCTCTGGAGTCCCCCAAGGATCTATCCTCGGCCCCCTCCTATTTCTCATCTACATGCTGCCCCTCGGCGTCATCATCCGAAAAAAAAAATGTCCGATTTCACATGCACGCTGATGACACCCAGCTCTACCTCAAAACCACCTATCTTGACCCATCCACTATCTCTAATTTGTCACCCTGCTTGTCCGACGTCCAGTATTGGATGAGCAGGAGTTTCCTCCAACTAAAAATTGGGAAGTCCGAAGCCATTGGCCAGAATTTTCCAGGTTGATAGCAGGCAAGTTCGGTGGCGGGTCAGGTGGGAAATTGTTATTTTTGACCGAGTCGGGAACCTGCTGTCATCCCGCCCCCATGCGCCTTTCCCCCAGGCGCGTCTGTCATCGCGGAGCTGACTGACCGGCGGTGGAGGGCAACACAATTGAAATCATTATCAGGTAGTTTACAGGCACTTAAGAGCCTTTTTTCACGGGATTCACGCAGCTCAGGAACCATGTCTGTCAACCTGAGGCGGGAGTTCCGTGGCCATTGCTCCAGCTGATTACTTGAAACATCAAACGTAAAGTAAAATCTCCCACCTGACAGATATCACTTCCCTCAGGCAGAAGCTGTTGCTCAGTCCATTTCCAGCACAGATTCTGCAGGCTGCAAGTCTTTGCAGCAAAGTCTCCTTCCAGTGTCACCTCATTGGAAGAACTCCATCACCATTGACAGAATGCTTCTGTCATCTGTACTTCACCTGCCATCTATTACATCAACATGGGTGCCATTTATACTGTCTCACCTTGGTTCACAGAATCGGACCATGATGAGCCTCAACACCAGCAGCACCAACAACACCACCAACCTTCTCCGCAATCACCTGATGCTGCACAGGACAGAGGGCCTCAGCACCCAAGCACATTGCTGCCCGGGAGGCCAGCAATGGCCTCATTATGGCCAGATTTAGTTAACTTTACGCTGTACACCCATATGGCTGCCACATGATGCGCCAGGTTGGCACCAACACCATAAAGCATCCCTACAATGCCCAAGCCATTCCTTTCACACTTATCACCATTGTGGGGGGTACCGTTATGTCTCACCATTCACTGCAACTCACTAAGCCACTTACAAAGGTGCACAGAAATCTGTCCAAGAATGAAAAGTGTTGAAAATAAAGATTTTTATGTTTCACACCACATTAACAGAAACTTTACATAAACATTAGATAAAACACCTTTGTGGCTACCCTTGTGCTCTGTTAGTTGGTATGATTGCACTAGGATGAGGGTGAGTGTGAGGGGTGGCTAGTGAGATGGGGAAGTGATAATGTAGATAGAGACAGAGGGATGGGTGGATGTGCATGGTATGTTGGTGTGAGTAAGGATGTGCAGGAGTAGGGTTGGGAAGGCAGAGTGATGAGGATGTGATGAGAGGCACAGCAGGATGCAGTTGAGTGTGGCTTTGTACTAACGTTTGCTGATCTAATGAGATCATTGAAACATTTGAGGCACTGCACCCAGGTCCTCCGGACCACTTCCCTGCTTGTGACCTCCTCCGCAATCTGCAACCAGCCTGTTTTGGTTTGCTGGGGTGAACTCTTTCGCCCATCGGAAGGGAAGACGACCTCCCTGCATACTCTGACTCCCTCCATAAGCACATGGAGGGAGTCATTGGAGAACTTGGGTGCAGCCCTCTGCCTCTGTGCAGTCATTGTCAGTGTTTGCAGCACTCCAATGCTGTAGTACACTGACAGCATTATGTTAGATTAAACTTCAAACGTAATGTGGCCATGGTCCCTTTAAAGATCCCGGGTGAAAAGACATCATGAACAACATCACCAGATCCGTTCCATCTCATTGGGCTGGGTAACGCACTAGGCGGGCTAATTAGGGTAATTACCCTATTAAGGTAAATTCATTTTCAACAGCGGGATGGAGCCAGCAGCGGGGTCGCGACCCACCACGGACACCGCCCACACCGGACCCGCCCAAGTAGGCAAAATTCCGGCCATTGTCTGCGGTCCCCGCCACCACCTCCAACTCTCTCACTGGCAACTGTCTGAGGCTGAACCAGACTGTTTGCAAACTTGGTGTCATATTTGACCCCGAGTTGAGCTTCCAACCACATATCTGCGCCATCACCAAATCCACCTATTTCCACCTCTGTAACATCGTCTGACTCTACCTCTGCTTCAGCTCATCTGCTGCTGAAACCCTCATCCATTCCTGTGTTACCGTTAAACTTGACTATTTTAGATCTCTCTAAGCTGGCCTCCCATCTTCCACCCACCATAAACTTGAGTTCATCCAAAACTCTGCTGACCATAGCCTAACTCACACCAAATCATGTTCACCCATCACCCCTGTGCTCACTGACCTACATTGGCTCCCGGTCCCGCAATGCCTCAATTTAAAAATTCTCACCCTTGTTTTCAAATCCCTCCATGGCCTTGTCCCTCCCTATCTCTAACCTCCTCCAGCCCTACAACCCTCTGAAATCTCTGCGCTCCTCCAATTCTGGTCTCTTGCGCATCCCCGCTTTTAATCTCTCCACCATTGGTGGCCATGCTTTCAGCTGCCTAGGCCCTAAGCTCTGGAATTCCATCCCTAATCCTCTCTGCCTCTCTACCTCTCTCTCCTCCCTTAAGACACTCCTTAAAACCTACCACTTTGACCAAGCTTTTGGTCGTCTGTCCTAGTATCTCCTTTTGTGGCTTGGTGTCAAATTTTGTTTCCTGTGAAGCGCCTTGAGACATTTTTACTACGCTAAAAACGCTATATAAATACAACTTGTTGTTGTTACATTGTAAGGGTAAATTTGACTAAAAATGGCTTCTGCTAGCTGTGTCTCTGTGACTCATTGTTCTGTGCCTTTTCTTTAAACATTTGTTCTCAGGATGCTGGTTAAGTCCACCCTTATTGTCCATCCCTAGTTGTCCTGAAAAAGTGGTGCTGGGCCTTCTGCTTGCACCACTGCAGTCCTCATCATCATGATGCTCCCAACAATAGTAAATGATACTCTCAGGATAGTGTGCTTTGCAGTAATTGTTTATAGAAATGGGTGACTTGATAGCTCACTTCAAAGACCATTAAGAGTCAACCACATAGTGTAAGACTGGGGTCAAGTGTAAGCCAGACTGGGTAGGGGTGGCAGATTCCCTTCCCTGAAGGATATCAGTGAACCAGTTGGAATTTTATGACAAGAAAGTTAAGTGAAATTCCATCAGTTTGAATAAAATATAAATGTAAGTTCTTTTCATCAGGGCATGCTGGAGTGGGAGCAGCAGAGAAATAAAAACTGGCCTTTCAAATTTAAATTAGCAAACTTTAAATTTTAACATCTCAAAACTAAAATTGATTTAATGCAATTTCTTTTGGATGAAGGGATTTATAATATAGCATATATTAGTAACTTCAGCAGCAAAATCATGTGGGCTTATTCAGCTAACCCATAAACAGGTGTAAACGACCAGAGGTTTTCGTTCAAGCAGACCCAGTGTAATTATGGAACTGCCTTTTTGCTGTGACCACAAGATGAAAGTATTGGGAAAGAACCTACATTTTAACACAAGGCGTTACTTGCCTACAGTTGGATGAGCTCCTCAGTGCAACAATCAGTCAAACACAATGACCACTAGTGGAATATGCATTGCTTATTGTTCCCTCAGTAACAAAATATAAAACTAAACACCTTCTTTATTGTAAGCATGGATTCTGTTAATCAAAGCATGATTCTCTCTCTGCTTCTTCATTGTTTCACCTGAACAGTACACCCATTCTCCAACCTAACATCTTGAGATGAATATCAGCTTTTGAGTTCCAATTCACATTTTCTAATTTGTGGCTAATATTGAGGGTGAAGATCTTATTTGGCCGACTGGCATGTAGCTGCCAGGTGGCAAGGACTCATGCCCCTATGACACAGCTGGGGAATACAAATGTAGTCACTTGCAGAAATTGAATGCAGAAAGTTTCTCCAGAGCACGCAGTGTCAGAAATGGTGACATATTATCTGGTATTTGACTGCCAGAAATCAGACTCCTTCCCAGCACCCCCCCCCCCCCCACCCCAACCGACAGCAGTTACTGGAGAATATGGATTCACAGTTACCTCTGAGCCACAAGGAATTGGATCCAACCTCCCAGTCACACTCCCTGATCAGCAATAGTGATAGTCACCAGGTTAATTGTACAATTACTTCCCACAAAGTGGCAGGTGGGATGTCTTCGAACTAGATTGCCAATAGTTTTATACCTTTCTCCTCTAACATTCAGAGAATTGATGGTAAAGATAAGTAAAGTAAAAAAATTACCTTTTCTCCAATGACAGATGCCAGTCACTTGGTTACTGCCTGTCACAATATCAGGATACAGCAAAATGCAGTGTACATGTACACGGGGACATTTTACCCTTCTGAGGGATAGGGCAAGGTGACAGCAACCAAAGTAATCAGAACTGGGCAGAATCCAAGTGAACTTGAAATGGCCAAATTTAGATCACTTTGGATTTAGATTCGATCTGTTTCTCATCGGCTTCGAATAAAAATACTATAGCAAAAACCTTTTATTACGTTTGCTGGATCACATGGTGAGTTAGTAGCAGTTTATATAATGTGATAGACAGCTGGACACAGTGGATGCATTTTGACTGTTTCAGTGGACGTACTTTGACTGTTTCAAATAAAATTGTAATCTATGTAACGTGCTTTATACCTTATTTATGTATCAAACTCTCGAGTTATTTTTTTCCCTTCTAGGCCAATTCTGCATTATCTATTAAAGGTTTTAGCAGTAAACACTGACAAACTTTTCTATAATACATTTTCTGTATGACTTTCAGCGAAAGGGTCCAGTGTATTTTCACAGTAGACTGCTAGGGTTGGTTTACTATGGTACCTATTATACATTTGTGCATTTTCATAAAATAAAACATGATTCTGACTTCATTTCAATTAATATTTTCAAATAAATATTCAATAAACTGTGTTATTTCCATCATCCTTTTAAAATAGGCCCAAGCAAAATTACATTTTATTAATAGGTTATTATTTACAGAGGACAACTGAGAATGGGTTTGTGTTCTGAAAAATGCCATATATTCAGTAATCAAAAGCTTAACTTCATTAATGTACATCAGAATTATTTTAAGACACAAAAAATACACCCATTTATATCCACACACTTTATCATTATTAAGAATCTTTATGTGATAACAACAATCATGAGATATAAAAAAAATGCAAGATTTTGAGACATATGTGTTGTATCCATAGCTGTTAAACTGATTCTAAAAAACTCTTTTGCAGAGCCAACCCATATTGGGGGTGAAAATGGGCTGATAATGAATCGGCAACCCGTTTTACACCATGCCCATTTTTCTTTTCCATTGAAGTGAATAGTAAGGAAAAGCATGATGTAAAACAGGCTGCCGATTTATCAGCCCATTTTCCGCTACTGGCTTGAGCAATTTCACCCCAAATATTTCAAATGCTTTTCAGTACATTTTCAGCATTTCAGATATACTGTAATACTTCAGTGTTCAAACTGCTTGGGAGACCCTCAAAAAGTCTGAATAATTGCCATTGTAAATAACTGGAACAATGATCTACATCTAATACAGGGGAGACCAGATTGAATTTGGTTAACATTAAGAGTGTGATAAAGGGCACTTTATTATGCCAATTGAGAAACAAACAGCTCTATACATTATACAAAATTTCACAAAACACCCTGAATTTCTGAGACATATTATTTCTTTATCTATCCAAAGTACAATAAGCCACCTTCAATCAAGATGATGGCCTTGGCCTTTGGAATAAAAGTCTCTGCTTTATGAATATTTATCCAGGATATTCCCAATTAGAAAAATGAAAGACATTTTGGAAAGGACTTACTGTTTTTCTTGACCACTATACTTCCCTAGAATACAGTTTGCTTAATATAATTTACAGTGACTCACCTTCCCAATGTGATTTAGACAATTAAATTACTTTGAACAGAACAGAAACAGAGTTTTGATTGCTCACCTTGAGTTGCTACTCTTCCTCTAGTTCAGTTACATACTGCGAATGATTCTCTGGTGACTTGCCATGCGTTTTGCTGAGGTGCAGTTTTACTGCGTGCTTGCTAGCAAAAGTTCGATTGCACAGATTACATTGGAACTTGCTGCCTGTGTCCTCATCTGCTACCAATGGACCTGTTGACTTTTCAGATGTCACTTTTGACACTTCTTGCTCCCCTCTGGCATGCTGTACAGAAATTTTTGCCATATCTTTCATAGTGAAGCCCAAATGCGATTCTAAATGACTAATATAAGCGGAAGGAGTCCTAAACTGGGAGGCACAATCATTGCAGTAGAAAATTGGGTGTCCTGTGTCTAAGTTCTTAAGGAATTTTGTTCCACCTGTCTTTCTCAGTTGATATTTTACATTGGCAAGCCAGTGACTTATGGTAGTCATGGTGAGTCCAGTAAACTTTGAAATATGCATACGGTCTTGTGGACCTAAATCTGATAATAAATATTTGCCTTCACCTGTCTGCCACAGACTGGCAGCAAATTGGGCCTGCAGAATAAGAAGATGCTGGGGATTCCAGTTTGACTGCCTACCTTTTCTTTTCTGAACTGGTAAATATTCCATTGACACATCTTCAAAGCTCCTCACATCAGTCTCTAACCTCTCTGTTGTCATCTTTGATGAGGTAGAAGGTTTTGGTGTTGTACCTTTAGGAAGGACCTTTACCATATCAGCAATGTCAGATAAAGCATGTTTGGAAGGTAACGAAGTAAAGGATTTGACCGGGTTTGATTGGACTGTTTTGCCACTCTTAGATTTGGTGAGATCTATTGGCTGATCACTGCTTTCATAGTAATAACGATCAGCAAGACTAGATGGTTTTATTAAACCTGGCGGTGAAGCGGATTTCTCCAACAAACTTTTATTGAGTCTACATAGCATAGTTACAGGGTCTGAGTTTGAGTTAAGGGGCTTGGCAGCTTTGCCAAGATGAGTGTTCATGATAGACTGTAATGCACTAAGTGGGCTGATGGAAAGCTGTTCAGATGGGTGGTCTGTGATAACAGCCATTCCAGAGCAACCATTGGTTATTGAAAAATTTGGAGATCCTGTGTCACATTTTACAGGCTCTTTCTTGAAGCTTTCCTTTACTTCTTCAGCATCTTTCAAGCAAGGTGAATCTGTCCTTGGCAGATCAGCAGGAGTCTCTGTTTTTATTGGGTTCTCACTTTCCTTCTTGCATGGTGAAACCATTCCAGATTGAAGATTTAACTTTGGATCCTTTTTCTCAATATTGCTTTCTTCTAACTTGGATGAAAGCAGTTCATGAGCTGGACTAATCGGTTCTTCCTTAATTTGGTCACTGTTGGGTTGAAGGGGTTGGTTTTGGCTACTTGTAATAACAGAGAAATACCTGACTTTTGGAGCTATTGGTTTCAGGTTTGGCTTAACTTGTAATATTTGAGTACCGAGTTGCACAGGTTTAATAATCCCTGGAAGCTGATAGGCAGCATGGATGCTTGGATAAGCACTCCAGCTTGGACTCCCAGTTTGGGCTTTGTTGATGGCTGAAGTAACAGTGTTTTCAAGTGATTTAAGAATATCACCACCTCCCTTTGAGCTCTCTTCTAGATCTTCTTCCCTTATGTATTGATACTGAAGTGTGGGATCAAACATCTTCTCTGGGTTGTCATCTTTGCAATTATCTTTATCTTTATGTGGTTTCTCTATATCTTCTGTTATCTCTTGCTTTTCTTCTTGGTTTTTGTTGTCTTCTAGTACTGATGGTGTTAATGAATCTGGAGGCAATTTGCTGACTGGTGCCAAAGGTTGGATTTCATTCAATGGTCCTTCTGCGATTGACTGTGCTTTGTCCACAGCCAAAGGGTCAAAAACAATCTGTTTTCCCTTTTTTGATGCAGAGTTTGTTACCTTAAGAAAGTGCCCCGTTACCATCATATGAGCTGTGAGCTGCTGTAGTGTATCATGCGAGCTTCCACATTCCATGCACTTCAGGATTTGAGACTTACAGGCTTCAAATTGCCAGGTATAGCTGGCACCATTTTGATAACCATAGCGATTGTTAGATGACACATAGGGGTTTGAATTCTTTTGTGCTTCACCTGTGAATGTCCCTGCAACTCCAGTCGTTGAATCTGGCGAACAAGGCTGGTTGACTTCATGCTGGGCTCGTTTTTTAGTGGGAGGGACTAACTTTGATCCAATAGGTGGCATTGGTTCCTTCAGAGGCACTTTCTGGTAATGTTTTGTTTTAATCATATGAACACTCAAGTCTTGAAGGGAATCAAATGAATGACCACAGTACATGCACTTTAAAACTTTCTGGGCATCATGCATTCCATCCATGTCCTGCAAAGCCCGTTTTCGTGACTTTGTCCAACTGCTGCTATGGTCCACATTTTTTTTGAGGTTATCATCTTGGTAATGTCCTGTATCATTCATGTGCACAGTTAGCTCTACCAAAGTGTCGTATGCTGCACTACATTCTCTGCAGCGAAACCTACTGGCACCTGTGAAAACAGTCCCAAACAACTTGTTATTTTGCCTGTACAACTGCACTGAACTGAAAAGATTTGGTTTAGGCACTGGCCTGCCAGAGGATGTCTGTTGAAATGTTTTGGATAATGCATCTTGGTGCCAATCGAAACTACTTTTGGTGCTTTCATTGCTGCTTTTGCAGCTTGTCCTTTCAGTCTTTGATTGTTTGAGGTCAAATCCTAGACTTGACCAATATGAATCAGATAGAAAGCTAGCATAAACAGCTCTCATTGCTCCTAAACTGTTCTGTTGGCCATTCTTTATCTCTCCATTTGATTGTTCTTCCTTTTCCTGCCCATCCCGGGAAGAAATACTTTTAAAATCAGCCAATCTGTCACTGGTGTCACTTATGTGTGATTCACACTCTGCATCCTGATTGGACATTGCACTGAGTGGAGAATTCTGGTAGCTGTAACTGCCTTTGCTTTCTTCCTCTTCCTCCTCCTCTTCCTCAGTGCACATGTAACCATTGCCCTGTAACTCTTCAGCAGAAGGGCTGGCATCTTCTCCTTCTCTCAGTTCTCCTGTCTTTAAGTCTTCTTCGGGGACATAAACTGAAATACAAAGAAACATTGAAACTGTAATCAGAATTGAATCTGAACAACAATCAGTACCATCGACACAAAGAATGGATTCCTCCCTATGTCGTCCCCAGTAATCTTCAATCTAGCTTTCGACAGCTGGGTTAAATCTCCCTCTTCTGCACATCTGCTGAACCAGCCTGTAGTTCCACTCATTGCTCAACAAGTCCATATTTTTCCCCTTTTAGTCTTAACCCCTCTTATTCATGCAAGGAAAAATGTTCATTTGATAGATTTGGTTGCAAAAAAATGAGTGAGGTGACAGATTCACACTAATTCTCATTAATGCAATGCAAACAACATAATAACTACATACTTCACAAAAAGTCTGCATTTTACAGTTATTTTTTGTTGAAACCATCTTTTTTTGGTTAAAGGCAACAAAATCTATCTAATATTTCACTGCATACTTCTAAAATTTAGTTTCTCATTTTTTTAAGCCAGTTTTGTCCTCATTAAAGTGAGGGATGCCAATGGAACATTTTTCACTATCAGCACCTTGTATCAGCATCAAGCATTCTCAGGTCAGGTACAATATGGCCACAGGCAAACCAGAGCTATCGCTGTACTAGCTCAATAACATGCCTCAACCTTAGTGTCAGAAATGATCTTCTGACTACACCAATGTGATACGCCTAGTGTAATTATATTTATTATAGACTGTTTATACACCTCGTGCTCACTGAGTGAGTTTTTTTTGTTCTTGAGTTCCAGAAACAAGGACAGATATCTCTTGTAGTTGATTACAATTACCGGGAGCACAGATAAAATTGGAGACATTACCAGTGGATATATCAAGGATTTTCTCTAGCCAACTGCATGATCTGCCAACCCAGGTTCAGCAAGCATTGAATACGAACTTCTGCACAAAAGGAGCAAAATTTCAGGTGACTACACTCTCTGGGAGAGGGTTCTACCAGCATGAGAAGCTTTACCACTGATATTCAGTGCTAACATTTTGGATGGACATAGTTACCCTGATTTTAACTCGGGGCAGGAGTTGGGCAAGTGGGGCCCAAGGTGGGATGGGGCATGGGAGATTTTAACTGCTGAGCCTCATCTGTACAGCCTCAGTCCATCTCCTGCTCGAAACTCAGGAAGTGGTAGCTGGCCGGCAGATGGGGGCAGAGTTTCGGGTGGCATGTGTTTGCCGTTGCAGACCAAAGGAACGATCCCGTCACTCAGGTAAGTCTCTACCCCAGAGAGCGGAGGAGGCAGAGTCAATGAATATATTCAAGGCGGAGCTAGACAGATTTCTGAAAAACAGGGGAATCAAGGGTTATGGGGAGCGGGCAGGAAAGTGGAGTTGAGGCCAAGATCAGATCAGCCATGATCTTATTGAATGGCAGAGCAGGCTCGAGGGGCCGAATGGCCTACTCCTGCTCCTATTGCTTATGTACTTGTGTTCTAAGTCACCAGGTGGAGGTTTGGGAGGGTCTCGAAATCGAGGATTGGGGATGGGGGTAACCCAGGGCAGGAGGATTTCTAAACTTTCCTTGTGTGGTCCGGAGGAGCAGTTCTGCTCCCCCTAGACTTCACAAGGAAAGTCATAAAAATTAAAACACCATGAGGGGAAAATTCGGTTGCTTTGCGCCTCCCGTTAGCGCCTGGGCGCCTCGCTGCCAACACCTCCCGCGAAATTCAGCGGGAGGTTAGCGGCGGCAGTAACTGTTAGCGCCCCGTGGCGCTGCGCCGCCAGTGATGACGTCATCACCGTGCCCAGCGCCCCGGCCGCGATCTTCGGTAGCGCCCCCTAACTTACCACCAGATGCTATGTCCGACAGGGTCAGGGGGGCTTACCTGTGGCCAGGGCGGTGCTATTTAAAGGCGAGGTGCCGGGCGGCCTTTTCTGTTGCTGGCCGCCTGCCAGCACCTGCCTTCGCTGCCATCCCCGGCCTCCTGACCCCCCCCCTCCCCCCCCCCACGGAGCGCCGGCTGCGCTCCATGAGCCTGGCACTTCTCTCGAGTGCTGGGCTCTTTTGCCGGCACTCCCGATCCCTGGTGGCCCGCCTGGGCCCCAGGTCGCGCTGCGCAAGGCCCCTCCCCTTTAAGAAGGGGAAGGTGGCCTCCAATACCACTGCACTTAGCGCCGCGATATTCCCTCGCAGCGCCCCAAGAGGGAGGCGGGGCGCTTCCAGTAGCACCCCGCATCCCTCTTGGGGCGCTACCACTCAATTTCAGCCGCAGGGCCGCTAATTTTTTCGGGGCGCGACTCAATTTTCCCCCCATACCTTTTTGGGCCTTTTCTGGCTCTGACTTATCTTACCATTAGGTTGGCCTAGCGGGAAAGCCACAACCACTTTCCCGCACAGGCTTCTGGTTAAAATAGCAGTTGGATGATGTCATCGGAGTCCAATCTGCATATTTAAAGAAGGACCCTGCCTATTGTGTGTCCTTCCATCCTGCTCAGAAGAGCAGGTTAAAACCAGAACCTGCGGGACCTAGGTATGTAAGTTCCATGGGTGGTTTTAACTGCCCGCCTGGTGTGTTGTGATGCAGCTGCAGCAGTTTGAGTGTTCCAGGCATATCACTAATATCATGTGTGCTATTGATCCAGTCATAACACTGTGGAGCACTGATAGCCGTGTTTTCTCAATTGTGATAGAGGGCAGACTCAGAGCAGGTCATTTCTCATTGATTATCAATTTACCGGTGGTTTGTGCCAAATTGTTGGCTGTTTTGTGCTATGGGCGTGTTGCCGTTAGGAACTGGATTGGTCAAACTCATTTAATGCAGGATTCACACAACCAGCAGAGAAGGAAAAAATAATTCTTTCAATTTGGGCTGTTTTGGAACCCAGAGCCTTTCAGAATGATTTAAATGTATGGTTTGTGACATACTAAAATATCTAACTCTTAAACATTTGGTACATCAAGGTGTTTAAAATGTACTTTTTACCTAGTTTTGCTTCTCTTATACAATGAATAGCTATCCTTTTTAAGCATAAAATTATTTCAAGGAGTTTTTCTGAATCACTGGCCTAGAAATTCGGTATAGCCGCGTTTGGGGCGCTAGTCCTGGCGATGCGCAAAGTTTAGCGCCACCTAGCGCGATATTGGGTTGCAGCGCCCCTAAAGGTGATTGCGGCGCTACATGCTACTCTTAAGGTGCTAACCCGGCGGCGCAACCCAATTTCGCGGTGGCGGGACGCAGCGAGGGTGCTGTCAATAATCACTTTCCCTGAGACACAGTGGCGCCGGCCAGCTCTTAAAGGGGCAGGTCAATTGGCATCACCAGACACACTCACTGCCTTGTAGGCCTTCAAAGCGGTGGGAGCCTACCTGTGGCGCACCAGCCTAGCAAGACATGGAAAGGGTGAGGCAGAGGGCGGAACGCCTCACTGATGGAGCATTGGATGCTTTGGTT
This sequence comes from Somniosus microcephalus, assembly GCF_052327205.1. NCBI lineage: Eukaryota > Metazoa > Chordata > Chondrichthyes > Squaliformes > Somniosidae > Somniosus > Somniosus microcephalus. The sequence continues at coordinate 137,846,288 of NC_140999.1, read as the reverse complement.
GGCGCAGTGGAATCAAGGCCAAGGAAGATGGTCGGAATGTGATTTATGTTTTGGACAGTCTCCCGGGTGTGAGAGGCAGTTATGTGTCAGTGTATTAGTTTTGCTTTCTGTTGCCATAGCTTTCTCATGTTTGAAGGAACCACATTTTGTGTAATGAAACACTTTCTTCATTTACAATGGCCATGCCTGCTATTTACATGCATCTTGCCCTTCACAGGCTTGGGGGTATCAGACCGGTTCCATTCCTGTTCTTGGAATGGCAGCAAGCATTCCGTGAGAGGGGCCTAGAAGCTACTTCTGATCAGCCTCTGATGCGCAGCCTGAGAAGAGCTGCTCGCGTAGAAGTTCAGGCCAGCAGCCATCTTCTCAACCGTCGACAGAGATGTCCTGCACCTTATCTGAGGCTGGAGATCTGGCTGAAGCAGCTGGCACAGCTCAGTCACCACCTCCTTTCTAAATCACAGCCTTCTGACACACTGCTCCTCCGGCATGTTCATGTAGGAAAACTGCTGTCGGATAACCCTGCCAGCGTAAGGTCTGCTGTGGCGACGTCTGTTGGCCCTCCTCCATCTGGCCATGCCCGCCCCCCTCTCCCTGCGTCTCAGTGCCCTTTCCAGATGATTCAGCAGCAGGACGTTCCCCTCCAACGCAGCCCCCATAATAAGTGCCCACAGGAAGGTTCCCCGTTGTCAAGGCTCACCAACAGCAAGGTGATGGTCAGAAGGCTGAAGATCGTCTGCCTGCACTGGCTCAGTGGTCAAATGGCTCTCAGTGTGCAGCTCAGCAACTCTTTGTAGCTCTCGAGGAAGTTGTGATCCAAAAATGGCTGCCGCTTTTAAACCACACCAGTCCCCTTTAAATAACGCTCCTCCAGCCCGAGAGCGACTTGGTAAGGCCCAGGTAAGCTGTCACTATTAGCACCAGGCACTACGGAGGGGGGCGCCACTGAATTTCCGGTCCGGGGCACACAAAAGGCATTGCACACTTAAATGACGTCATAATCAGCCTGCGCCCATGAGCGGGCGCTAAGATTTAGCGCCGGCGTTAAATGCATGCTCAATATGGGGCAAGGCGCTAGGCGCCTTGCGCCCGCCCGGAAATTGGCTAGCGCCCCACTTCTCGGCCTCTTTAGGCGTTAATCGGTGGCGCTATCAACCGAATTTCTCCCCCACTGAGTCCATAAAGTAAACTTACGATAAGTGTAGCATACACTGAATTTGTGTGCTTAAGATTTTCCCCCCACTGTCAAGACCGGTATAGCAGAACGTACCATGCCAACTATACATGTAAAACCCTCTAAAAAAGCTTATAAAGCAATGGCACCAGACTTAATATTTCATCAATATTTTAATAATGGCCTCTAGAAAAATTGAGAGTAGAGTGTTCATTTATCCTGCACAGAGCTGAAATGGAATGGACACTGTGTTTGACAGTCAGTCAGTCATTTCACCTCCATCAAAACTTTACTTGACCTAGCCTTAATCCTTCTACTTCCTTTATAAGATCTTCCATTAGGCCTTTTGTTATAACACCACGAACTCATTAAACATATTTTGTGTTTTTTCCTTGACCGAAGTTGTAGATCAAAATAGGCCATTTCAAAATACAGGTTAGGTTGCTTGAGGGGAAAAGCCACTAAAGAGCAATTCCGTTGTCCTCTAAGAGAAATTTTTTAAGCAGCTCATGCCCACATCTGTGCATTATCCTTTTCATCTGAAATTATATTTAATAAATTGATTGATAAGAAAGTCTGTGCAGCTCTCCATGCTGACCACCAGTGTCATGCCATTATCAGTGAAGGGCAGGGGGGAGGGGTGGGAGAATGATCTTCTTTTCAATTTTCTCTCCCCCATGCAAAAGGGAGCAGCCTGTTGACAATCAGAAAAAAAACCTTGATTGCCAATTGAAAGGGATTTGAACTGAGATGCTCTGAATGGGAGCCGAGCGTTTGATTACAAGTCTCCGCACAGAATACATTTGTGGGGCACATACATGATTAAACTGAATATATTCAATTCTTCAGAATTTTCAATTACTATAGATTCTGGACAGACCAATAAAAAGTGATACAGCCTCTTAAATTCACATTATTTTAGTTCGGAACCATTTTGATTTATTTTAAGATATAAAACAGAAAGATTTACAATTTAAAGTGCAGAGATTGTAGTCATTTTCTCTTCAAATTTTTATTCTGCTTCATTAAACTTTCTCAAAAACCTTGTTACATCTTCACTTTGTTTTCACCCATCATTCTCCAGTGAATGACTGAACTTTATTAATTTTGGACTGAGCATCATTCAGATTTAATTAATCTTGTATCAATATCAGATATACTGATATTTTCAGCACTTAATTCTTATTATAATTCAACTAGATGAAGCTGGTAACAGTACTCCACATATTTCACCCACTGATAAACGCTTCATCTTCTTAGAAATACTGAATGATTTGTTTAACTTTCAAAATGCTTTCTTCACAGAAATCACTTGCAAAACTGCATTTGTGAAAACTTACAATCATAATGGGAAGATCAGCCTAGAAATTCAATGATGCCACACCGGTTTTACAGGTGTAAAACAGGCGTCTAAGTGTCCAATATGGTGGGTGGCGTGTGCGGACATTCCGTGCCAGAAGAGTGCCACTCGCCATATTGGTAAAGGCTCCAGTATAGGCGTCCAGGGCCCAGGCCTGAAACAGGGATTTACAGATGCAAATAGGGAGCTTAACACCTGTTTGAGGCCTCCTTCCCAAAATTAGGATGCCCTGAATGCAGCCGGCGCTGGGCTGGCTGTGTTCAGGAGATCCATGTCTACATGCAGCATAACTAGTGGTTATTAAAGGGACTGACAGAAGTCCTCTCCTATCAGCAATGGCGTTGATATGGATTTCAAGCGCTACTTAAAGGGATACTCAGCATTTCATTTTGACTTGAATTTTTTTTTTTTGATAACACTCCTGTAAAGTGTCTTGAGACGTTTTATTACGTAAAGGCGTTATGTAAATATAAGTTTTTGTTGTTGCTGCTGGAGCTATGAAGAGGACCTCTGAAACACATCGGGAGACTTTCTGGGATTTTGTCAAGTCTTCAACTCTGGCAACATTTATCCTGTAAATTCTCTGAGGACTTCACCTAAAAAGAGTAAGTGCTGTGCTACTCCACCTTATAGGAGTCACCAGGGGAAAGGGAGTGCTTTGTCATGGGCAACTTGTTAGTGGTCCCCCATGGTCTGGACGAAGAATGGGAGGAGGACATGAGGCCAAGCAGAGCAGCACCAGTTGCTGCAGGAGAGGGGGACAGGAGGGCGAGGTTGCATCCTTCCCCCGCTGCGGGTACAGGACATCCCTCCTCCTCTGGACCTCCTCCACCAGGACCCCCAGTGCTGCATCTGAGATCCTGTGCACCCTCTCCCTCGGTCCCTGAGCCATCCTGCAACGTGCCACTGTGTGCCAGCCAGAGCACTCCACACCTTCAGTGGATGTGAGGAACCCACATATACTGCTCAACAAAAATTGCATCTAATCAGCAATTGAGTGCTAAATCTGCAGATGTCTGGTTTACCAACTCCAGGCAAGTTCAAATTATGGTAATCAGCAATTAGGGCCAAAATTGTATGTTAAATCCAGACTTTCAAACAGACATGTCTTATTAGCACAGCTCCTACTTAACACCGGTTTTCAGCCTTTGGCCAAAATAACCCCCGAAGACTTCCCTTCATGCATATTTCAAGATAGATTCAAAGATATCTACAGAAATAAATAACCTTTCTTGAATGGGTGTGATCCTCTAACCAGCAAGTTTTTGGAGAGGCACAGCTCTTCATAATGGCCAGCAAAGCCTTGATATCCCATTATCGCTAGTCCCCTTATGTTCTACATAGGAACGTAGGAATTGCTAGACGTAAAAAGACGAATGTCCATCTAGTTTGCCTTCTACCATCTGTATTGATTTCTTTGTGGGTTCAATGACGAGACATTTATGAAAGAGAATGTCTTTTAATCTAAAGTCTGTTCAACTCTTTTTAACAGCATTACAGGAGACACCATGCTAGTGATCCATCTAGAATGAAACTAAAACTAAACTGTTTGTCTCTCACATGCCCTCTGCTGGTCAGGCACAAGCAATCAATCAGGCAAATATGCTGGTAAGGCATCATAATCAAACAGGCAAATACCATCACTATTTGCTGATATCATTACATCTCCCTTTCTTAAAACAAAAGTATTTTACTTTTAACTAACATGTTTTCTTTGTATTAATCTGCATTTTAACTGTAACACTTAATGAACTTACATTATCATTATCAAGGTTTTTTAACCTTGCTTTGTGTGTTCACATGAAATATGTAAATACACTAGAACTTGAAGAAAGAATAAGATAACATTACTTCCTTAAATTTGCTCAATGAGTCTCTCAGGAGGCTTCACGCGTCTTGAGGATTTTCTGATTGATTGTCCTTGAATCTGAGTTGTTGCCTCAGATGATTGTTTCTCAGCTGTGTGATCAGGTTGTTCAACAGTATCAGTCTCTTGACCTGCTGTGTGATCAGGTTGTTCAATAGTATCAGTCTTTTGACTTGCTGTGGCTGGCCCCATGAGAAGATCCCGATGATTTCTTCTCAGAACAGCACCCTCATCTGTCTGAATGGTGTATGATCTTGGTTGAACTTCACTCAGGACAGTTCCCTTCTGAGTCCATATGTTTGTTTTGTCTTTGAACCTTACTTGGTCACCAGTGTGGAGTTCAGGTAGGTTTTGTGTTCCTCTGTCATAGTAGTACTTTTGCTTTTCTTTCTGTTGTTCTTTGAACTTCCTTCCCTTCTTGGCATTAGAGGATCTCCAACAGCACAGGAGGCTGCAGCAGATCCAGCAACAACAGCAGCACCAGCAACAGCAGCACCAGCAGGAGCGACAGGCTGCGGCTCAGCCACCTGAGGCAGCACAGGCCAGAAGGGGCCAGCGCATGGAAGGCCGTCGGCACAGGTGCTACCCCCCAAACAGGGTCTACAGACACAGGGTCAGCTACCTCAACATGACTGAGCAGCAGTGCCAAAGGCGGCTCTGACTTTCGCGAGAGGTAGTGACTGACATCTGCGTAATGCTACAGCAAGACTTGGAGCCCAGAGCACCAGGTCGACACTCCTTACCAGTGGCCATCAAAGTCACCACCGCACTCAACATTTATGCCTCAGGCTCCTTCCAGGGATCAGCAGCAGACATCAGCGGCATCTCCCAGGTGGCTGCACACACTTGCATCAAACAGGTCACCGATGGCCTCTTTGCCCTCGCACACAATCACATCCATTTCACCCGGGATCGCGCAAGTGTGAGGGCGCGAGCGCGTGGATTAGCTCAGCTGGCAGACTTTCCAAGGGTGCAGGGTGTCATTGACTGCACACGTGGCCCTTAGGGCACCCCATCGCAATCCAGGAGTTTTTGTCAACCGCAAGGGCTTCCACTCCCTTAACGTTCAGCTGGTGTGTGACCACAAGGAGGAGATTTTGCATGTTTGTGCCAAGTACCCTGGCAGCTGCCATAACTCCCTCATACTGCGCCAGTCTATTGTGCCTCCGCTATTCAGTCCGCCAAACGAACTTCAGGGATGGCTACTTGGAGACAAGGGATATCCCCTGCGGAGTTGGCTAATGGCGCCGGTGAGGAGACCAGCCAACGAAGCTGAGGAGCGCTACAACTCCAGCCACATTTCCACCAGATGCATTTTCGAGCAATCCATCGGATTGCTAAAGATGCGCTTCAGATGCCTCGACAGATCAGGTGGAGCCCTACAGTACTCAGCAGCCAAGGTCTCCAAAATTGTTGTGGTATGCTGTGTGCTTCACAACATGGCACAGCGTCGTGGCTTGCCGATTCCGCAGGACCAAGAGGCTCCTCACAGAGCCGCCTCGGATGAGGATGATGCTGAGGAGGATGGAAACGAGCATCCTGCAGAGGTCCATCAACCAGCGGCACCAGTGTGCGAGAACATTGCTGGGCGGAATGCAAGGAACGCACTCATCCTGGCCAGATTTGCGTAGCCTGGTACCTCAAACACTGTAGCCTCGCTGCTTCTTAACTGACCATGGACAGTGGCCCATACCTGCGCATTTCTACCTATTGGACCAGCTTGCTGACATCTGCAAGTAATCCTAAGGCCTCAATGTGAAATCCCCATTTGCCAAATGACAGACGCCACAACTACAGCAGTTGCCACCAGATTTTTTATGTACAACAAACTGATGGCATTAAAACTATATACATGACTTTTCACCCAAGTGACTACCCTTGTGATTAGTGGTGCTTTATTTTTCTCTTATGTGTGCTCCTACGTAGTGGTACCTTGTGGCTTCAGCAGATGTGCAGGCCCCTTGCTCACTTTCCTGCTGCTCCTGTCTCGATACCTTTGGCGGGCGTCCTCTGGGGTGGTGAGCCTATGAGGGCTCGCCAGCAGTCTGCTGCTCCTGCGGCTGTGCAGGGGTTGAGACTCCTATCTCACTTGGGTGTGGACTCCGGCGGGGCTCTGACCAAGGGCTCTGAAGTGGCATGGAAGTGTGAGCACGTGGAGAGGAGACCCCACTTCCTTGAGGTGTGCCAACAACCTCCCTCTCATGGGTCAGCTCCCCCTCAGTGCCTGCAAGTGGCTGGACAGCACCTTGCTGCACATCAAGGGGACCATGGGGACCGGTATCTACAATGGCAGTCCTACTCAGAGGGACTTCCATGAAGGTCTGGTTTCGGTGCTCAATAGATGCCCATCGCTCCTCAAGAGATGTCATTCTATTCTGAGCACTCACCATGTTTTCGATACTCTGGCGACTAAGCTCCTCCATGGCCGCAGCCCTCCTCTCCTCGGCTGCAGCCAGCCTTACCACGGAGGTAGCCATCCTTTCCGTGGTGATGCTTTCATGCGCCAATGACTCCAATAAGGCTCTGCTCATGCTCGCCATGGACTCCTCCATTCTCTCCACACTCGCAGTGACCCTGGAGACAAAACCTGCCAGAGACTCCTGCATCTGTGCATGGAGGTCCATCACCTCCTCTCTTGCGGATGGACCCAGAGGCATAGGGTCGACATGCAGCTGAACTGAGCTGGCAGAGGCCTCCGACGAGGACTCTCCACTGCTGTCCCTGTCTCCACAATCTGCTGATGCTCACTTGTGAGCTGTGATACACCAGGTGACAACATTACTCTATGTCCCGAAGGCCCCACCGAGGTGTGAGTATCTGCGCTGGTGCTGGGTGCGCTGAATTCTGCTAACGCTGCGCCCTCAGAGGTTGGAGCTTCCTCTGAGGCGTCTGGCTGCTCAGCCTCTTCCTCCTCCGCAGTGGGGACGGGGGCTTTGGATGGTCCTGTGGGGGAGTGAAGGAAAGAGTTAGAGATGTGATGCCAAGGTTACATGCACATTGGATTTTGCAGATGCTCATAAGGCCAAATGATGTAGCTTCAGATTCGTTACAGCGACTCATACTATGTCAAAGAGAGAGATGGAAATGTATTCTGTCACCAGCTTGCGGGCTTGCTCCGATCTCTCCTTCCCCAGCTTCGGAGCGACGTCACCCCCAGCAATCTCCATCACTGCTTCCTCCCAGGGGGTCAGGCGCGCGATTGAGGGTGGCCCTCCGCCAGTCCTGGCTCGCTCTCTCCTGTTGTGAGCTCTCTTTTCCTGCAATGAGGGAGACAAGTGGAGTTTGAGTGAGAGTGCAGGAGTGAGTGTAGAGATGGCATTGCATAGATACTTAGAAGGAGACAAAGATGGTGTGAGGCTGCAAGACCAAGGGCCCTCCATATGTGTTGTCAGTTGTGTTCCAAGCATCAGAGTGAGAGGCAGTGTGAGGGCTGCATGGTGGAATAGTTATGTGAATGTGAGCATAGAGAGATAGGGAATGGGTAAGGGCGCATGGATGTGACTGTGAAGTGGGATGTGGAGGAAGAGATTGCTGAAGCTGAGTGCTGTTGGGGAAAGGCAATGGGGATCAGGTTGAGGGTGATGGAAACTTCATACTTACTTTTCCTGTACGGTGAAGGTCATGGAAGCGCTTCCTGCACTGCATCCAGGTCCGGCGGGTGATTCCCTGAGAGTTGACCTCTGCAGTCACCTCCATCCATGCAGCCCTGGTCTCTTGGGGAGGCCTCTTCCTCCCTGTGCTAGGGAAGAGGACCTCCCTGTGGGCCCTTACCCCATCTGCCAATGTCTGGAGTGATGTCTCATCAAATTTGGCGGCAGCTCGGCCTCTGCCGCTGGCAGCAGCTGGTGCAGGCTCCTCTGCCATTCTGCAAGACTGGTTGGGAAGCCTGCAGAGGTTGAAAAGCTTGCTGGACACTTTAAAAGCACCACGAATGATGACATCACAGTGCGGGGCTTTCTGACTGGAAATGGACAATTAGCAAGGGTGCCCACACGCTGGAAATAAATTGGCCAATTGAGGGAAAATTGCATGTAGCTGGCTGACCCATTTAGATTCGGGTCGGAACCCGATATTCGGGGAACCCGACAATTCCCCGCACCTTCGGGAAAATCGGGGCCTTTGTGTCCACAAATGAAAATAGTTAACCTGACCCACATGATGCAGGTGAGAATATAAGATTAATCATTTTGTTTTCTAAAGTCTGGGAAAAGCAAAAATAGGGAAAATCCTTATAACACTACAGGATCTACTTCACTATCACCAATATTATTCTTATGTCCTACAACATTATCACAAATGCCTCATATCCTACATTGGGCAGGATTTTCATTGGGCCGTGGAGGCGGGATTGGAGGCGTGTGGGGGGTTAAAATCCCAAAATCGGGGGGCATGAACCCATCCCGCCTCCATGCCAGTTTCAAAGGAGGCGGGTACCCGACCCGCACTGGGACCCGCCTCCCCGAGGCGGGAAGGGGATTAATGCCAATTAACTGCCTGTTAACAGGTAGTTAACAGGCAGTTTTTAGCCTAATCCCTATTTTCATTGGTGAAATGTGGGATTCCTGACTGCTCCAATCCACGCCAAGTTAGCGAGGCAGGCTGTCGGGATGAAAGGCTTGGAGGGGTCGAGATGTCCGGTGTTCAGGTGAGTGATGGGTGCATGAGTGCAGAGGTAAGTGTGTTTGGTGTGTTTAAAGTGTTTAAAGAAGTTTTACTTACCTTTACAGCCTTCCTTCCTTCAGGTCTCGGGAGTCCCTCATCTCACCGGCACAGAAAGCAGAATGGCCGCGATCTGTCAAAAATTGCAGCATTCAGCTTTCTGTTCCAGAGAGATCTCTGAATCATCCTGAGAGAAAGGAATTAACTTGCAGTACAGTTTGTCAGTGTTTGACAGCTAAAACAGCTGTCGAACGCTGATATTTCATCTGTCAAAAGGTCTTAACAGATGAAATATCAATCTGTGACGTCACCTGTTGCCGGGTGGTCCATAATTGGCCTGCTGAGCCCGCTGGGTGGGCTCAACAAGGTCAATCAAGTCAAAATCGTGTGGGTTGGCTAGAACTCGATGGAGGCAGCACTACAACCCCGAAAGTTGTAGTCCCGCCTCCTATCCGCCTCCTCAATGAAAATCCAGCCCATTGTCTTCACTTGTCTTTATCTTACTTCACTTTCACCAATATCCTGATATACAATGCTACTATTCTCCCTATGTTCTACATGAGCATCGCTAAGCATTGAACTCGAGAAGAATAGTTGATCCTGGACTGTATAATTGTCCACTCACTATACTCCATCCATGATAAGGCAAACTGGTCAATCTGAGCAATTTTAATGGTCAAAATTAACACACTTTATTCATGCTTATCAGCTATTCACCTGATTTATTTATTTTTTCCCCTATCTTTCCTCACTCTTGCACCCTCATCCACTATTCCTAATTCAATGGCCATTGGGAGAGCAGGAATGGTTAAGAAATGACACTGAAGCTGTAAATTTATAGGATGGCATGAGTTTTTAAATAAAAGGCTATTGTTTTGAGAAAATACAGGGGTGAAAGAAGGATCTGTGTAGGTTGGGTAAATATCTTTGAAGAGATAGTTAAATTTGGAGCACAACAATTCTAAAAGAATAACATGATCTACTTCAGAGAACATGAATAAAATCAATCATCAAGACAGGATGAACCAATTGTTTAAAGAAAATATGTGGGCTGCACAAGTTTTATTTCAGCCTTGCACCTTGGTGGATAGAGATTATTATACTGGACTTTTCAAATTTGTGATATTAAATTATTTCTCACATTAAGGGATTGAAATTCCTTTAGACCCATTTTTGGGCCTGAAATGGGGGCCTCGCATAGAGCACACGCCCCAACCGGGAGGCACAAGACCGGTCTGAAATTGGGCCTCGGGCCTCATTAGTATTAATTGGGCAAGCTGCTGGCACTTATCGCACCTCCACAGGCAGCTCGCCTAGTTGAAGAAAATAAATATCGGGCTGCAGAATGCGGTGTAGTTACGGGAGCACCCCGATCCTAAAAATGGGTCAGGGAGTTTAAACAAAAAAAGAAAAACAAGTATTTCTATTGTACATTTTTTTTTAAATGTATAAAAATGCTTACAAAGTTTTGAGTTTCTACAACAGATCTAAATGAGCTGAATTTAATGGATCACCAATTAAGCCCACGCAGCATTATCGTATAGCTCAGCCATCCCATAAACGTCATGGCATTTGTAATAAATGTCACCAGAAAAGATGGCAGTAAGACCAAAACAGCTATCATCTTTTTATGCGAATATAAAAATGACACTGCTGCAATCAAATTGAATTTTTAAAAGTGAAATTGCACTGAAACGGTGTAGAATGAATCTCTCATTTTGAAATATTTTATAATAGAGACTGAAAAAAAGGTTGTTGTCTCTAGATTTTTAAGTAATTCTAGCCCACTTGCCAGAACCTAACTGATCCTGTGATTATGGCTTGATGTGTATACTTCTTTTAAATATGGAAGTACACAAAAGCCGATCCCACAGCTAGGTGTGGTAGTGAGTAAGTGTGGTAAAAATGTGTCAATAGAATTCCTGTCTCAGGGAGTCAAGGAGAAATTAAATTAACTCGTACAAATTTGACAGCATGTTCTCAATTATGTAGTAGGCCCCGAAAATTAATTACTCCCTTCCAATTTCTTTCTTTGCTTTAAAGCATGAAATGATTTATGTAACAGGAATGAATCTATTACAACAGTAACAGCTAAGTTTATACCATACTTTACACTCTAACAAATCCACTGTTGATTCTGCTCAGTGCGTAATGCTGACTGGCACTGAGTGAACTGCCCCATTTTATTTTGATAGGAACTGACCCAATCCAATGAACCAGGAGCCAGGACTGAATCATTAAAATTACTTCACATGTGTAAGCCAACAGCAGGTGTGTCACTTAACTGAAGTGCGCCATTTAACATAGCTGTAGTAAATGTTTACTGGGGAGAGAGAAACAAACTCGATTAACACGAGACAGTAAGCAGAAGTCTTCCGGGCAATATGTGGATGACTTGGATTTTTGCAGCAGTGGTTTAGTAATGTAGACACTACAACCCAAGAGGCAGTGGGAGGGGTTATGACAGATTATATATAAAAGTTTGACTGAATCAGACACTTGTATACCAAACTTAATAAATTATGTGAAATAAGATTTTTTTTTTTTTTTTTTAAGAACTTCTACCGACCAGAGAAATTCCAGTGTCCATGGACCAGCTAGTTTTTAAAGTTTTCTGTTCATACATGATACTGAAAGCAATACCAACATTACATTAACAATGTTAGGAATAGCTTTATTATTGTACTAGCCCTCAACTACTATTAAACTTCCTGCAATAAACCTTAAACTACAATAAGCACATTAAATATGTTAATTAAAAATACAATTCTGCTTGCTCTATCATCCCTTCCCCATTTTCTCTTCCTTTTCACTCTCTGTCCTTTTTTAATATTCATTTTACCCTTTTCTATATAATCTAACCTATCTTTTTTCTATTCTATGTATTCTGACGATGTTGATTTAAAAATCTTTCTTACACTCTTCTCTCTTTCAGCTTCCGCTTTCCGTGTTGGAGATCAGAGTAAATTTCAAAAAATCTGGGTTTTTATTGACAGAACAGAGTTTTAAATGCTGGTTTGTCAGCCCACCAAAAGTCCAGAATGACACGAGCAAATTGCAGATCTGATCAAGTCAACCTTTGACCCATAAAAACTTGTAAATTCATCCAAGGTGCTATGAGGTATTGGATGTGCATCTTTGTCTTATTTTTGATCAGGCTTAGTTCCTGGAAGAGGCTGTTCCAAGAACTTTGCCGTAGGACCATTGTTTTGGCAGCTGCGCCAAGTTCATATTGTACCAACCTCTGTGTCTACAGCACATGTCTAGTGGGGTTTCTGTAACTTTAAAAAAAAAATCAAAACATAAAATAATATTTACCACTGCAGCCTCCTCTGAATAAGGACTACAAGATGTGTTACAATTTTTGTGTATTCAAGTCATGTGAAACAATCATTAGATAAGCTGCCAGTTCAGTACCAGTGCTGAGCTTGGCTAGTTACAGTTTTGTAAAATCCTTGATATATTCAGAGCATTCTGCTTGAATCTGAGATTTTTTTTGTATGATGCGTGTTCTTGCTGCGGGTCTTTGTAATTAATAGTTCTTTTTGATTAACTTAAGAAAAATAATGGTTAACCAGAATATAATAAAAATCAAATGATAATGGTAATAATGGTCATTTACCTCATTGCTGTTTGTGGGCTGCCATGTTTCCCTACATTACAACAATGACAACACGTTAAAAAGTACTTCATTGACTGTGAAGTGCTTTGGGACACCCTGAGGTTACGAAAGAGACTATATAAATGCAAGTTCTTTATTTCTTTGCAGTGTATTTCAAGGCATTGTGTATTGGAGATTTTACCACACCAGTTACTTTAGTATTTGACATTGTTTTATGCCAAAAGAATTAATGGTGTGGCACTCGCCCCTCATCTTCACCCCCACCCCCTACCCCAACGCAGTTATTTATTATTGTCATATAAAGCACTACTGGGTCCTGCTCTCCATCACTAAAACTGCCCATTATTTTAAGATCATCCAGGACGGCAAAAATAACACCAGGCTTCTCTTCTCCACCACTAACCGTCTTCTCAAACCATCCTCCACTGCCTCCTCCTCCTCCCTCATCTCCAACAATAAATGTGAGGACTTCTTTGTTATAAAGATTGACAACATCTGTTCAACTGCTTCTGCTTTCAATTCCCTCCCTTCCCCATGCCCACTGGACCTTACTTCCTCTCAGTTTTCCCCCTGCCCAAACCCTAAATTTGCATAATTCTCTCCTGTCTCCCCTCTTGCCCTTTCAAAGCTCATCTTGTCAATGAGATCGACCTCCTGTTCTCACGACCGTATTCCTAGTAAACTGTTGACAACCCAACTTTCCTTCCTGGCTCTCATGTTAGTGGATATTGTTAACGGTTCTCTCTCCCCTGGTATTGTCCCCATTTCCTTCAAATCTACCGTCATCACCCCTCTCCTAAAAAAAAACCCATGACCCCTCCGTCCTTGCAAACTATCACCCCATCTCCAACCTCCCTTTCCTCTCCAAAGTTCTTGAATGTGTTGTCGCCTCCCAAATCCGTGCCCATCCTTCCCAGAACTCCTTGTTTGAATCCCTCCAATCAGACTTCCGCCCCTGCCACAGTACTGAAATTGCTTTTACCAAGGTCACAAATTACATCCTAATTGACTGCGACAAAGATAATCTATCACTTTTCATCCTTCTGGACTTGTCTGCAGCCTTTGTCACGGTTTACAACAAAATTCTGCTCCAACGCCTCTCCACCATCGTCCAGCTGAATGGGACTGCACTCGCCTGGTTTCATTCCTATCCTTCCAGCCATACTCATAGAATCACCTACAATGGCTTCTCTTTCCGATTCCATACTCTCACCTCTGGTGTCCCCCAAGGATCTATCCTTGGCCCCCTCCTATTTTTCATCTACATGCTGCCCCTCGGTGACATCATCCAGCAACACAACGTGAGTTTTCACATGTACGCTGATGATACCCAGCTTTACCTCTGCTCCACCTCTCTCGAACCCTGCACCATCTCTGTACTATCAGACTGTTTGTCCGACATCCAGCAATGGATGAATAGAAATTTCCTCCAATTAAATATCGGGAAGACTAAAGCAATTGTCTTCAGTTCATGCCCAAACTCCATTCCCTTTCCACTGATTCGATCTCGCTCCCCGGCAACTGTTTAAGGCTGACCAAGTCTGTTCGCAACCTTGGTGTCATATTTGATCACGAATTGAGCTTCCTACCTCATATCTGTTCTATCACTAAAACTGCCCATTTCCACCTTCATAATATCGCCCGTCTCTGCTCTTATCGCAGCTTATTTTCTGCTGAAACCCTCATCCATGCCTTTATCACCTCTAGACTTGACTATTTCAATGCATTCCTGGCTGGCCTCCCTAGTTCTACCCTCCATAAACTCAAGGTCATCCAAAACTCTGCCGCCCGTATGCTAACTCGCACCAAGTCCCATTCACCCATCTCCCCTGTGCTTGCTGACCTACATTGGCTCCCAGTTAAGCAACACTTCAATTTTAAAATTCTCATCCTTGTTTTCAAATCCCTCCATGGCCTCGCCCCATCTTATCTCTGTAATCTCCTCCAGCCCTATAATCCCCCTAGACCTCTGCACTCCGCCTCTTCTGGCCTTTTGAACATCCCCAATTTTAAATGCTTCACGATTGGCAGTCATACCTCAGCTGCCTAGGTCCTACGCTCTTAAATTCCCTCCCCAAATCTCTCCGCCTCCTCACCTCTCTTTCCTCCTTTAAGACACTCCTTAAAACCTACCTCTTCGACCAAGCTTTTGGTCATCTGCCCTAAAATCTCCTTATATGGCTCGGTGTCACATTTTTTTTTGATAACATGCCCGTGAAGTGCCTTGGGATGTTTTATTACATTATAGGTGTTGTTGTCTAATTACAGCACATTCTTGCACTGGCAGGGTATTTTGACATAACCTCTACGTTTGGCAAGCCATTAATTTTATAGTATATCTCAGGATTGCTGTATCATATCAAGTCATTTTGTAATCCTGCATCAAGTATGGGTGAGCTGATTGTTAAATTCCTTTCCATTTTAGAATAAATAGATCTTAATAATTGGTATATGCTTTACAGGCTGGAGGTTACTATTGGCAATATTAGCAGCCGAATGCATAATATGTTTGTATAACATTCCTCTATCCACCATTTTAGTGGAGGCATTAGCCATTTAAAATAAACGGGTTAACACCTGCACTTAAATAGCAGGCAGAGGAATGTCATACAAAGTGTCCAAGCTTATGGTCCTAATATCTCTTTCTTTGGCTTGGTACTCATTTTCTTCCTTACGCCCCTGTGAAGCATGTTAGGACATTTTTTTCTGCGTTAAAGGTACTATGTAGGTGCCAGTTGTTGTTACTGAATGATTTAAGCATTCACCTACTATTATTAACAACCCTTATTTCTAGGCTTGTATGCCAGTTATCACGGTCAGGTTCAATGATGAATACACTTTTTTTTTTACAGTTACTCTCTTGCTATGATGTGGTAACAAGTCATTGTATTTGAGTGAATTTTCAGTGGACCTTTTCTGAACCACTAACCTGGTCACAATGCAGGGGACAGACATATTTGTACAAAACACCTTGAATAGCTGATCTGTATGTGTATATAAAACATACAAACAATTCTTTGAAGCAGGAATTTGTCATAAGCTTTGTATGTGTGAAAGTGTGAATGGGCCATAAAATGTGTGGACCTCCCACCTAATGCATGAGACTTGACAGGTTTGACAGTATGATAACATTCCCAGTGAGATTTAACCCACTAGCCCATAGTTCTTGTGAAAAAGAAAGCTCTTTTTTATCATTTGGCTATTAAAGATATGGATATGGTTTCTGTGTAGATAAGCTTGAATTTCCCGTCTGCTGAACCATCACTGTCTTGAAGTCTCTCTTAGACTATAGAGCAGTCAAAAAACTATTTGCAAAAACCACACATACTGAATATGTAAATATACTTAGCTGCACCTTGTTCACATCGCAAGGCCATTACTGCAGTTAATAACCCAGTATGACAATCCAGAGAATGCAGCATGTTTACATTTTAGGAGAATAACCAGCCGAAAGAGTTTTTATAGGAATATTGATTCTCAAATACACTCCGAGCTGCTAGAAATTTCACTATATAGGGTTTTGGAAGCAAACGTGATTGGTCTCCATTAACTACCAAAAGCGCATTAGATTATTTTTCTCTGAATGATTTCTTCTTTGCCCTCCACTGTTGTCCTCTCCTGAAGCTGTAGGCTCCTTGGTTGAAAACAGTACCACAGGTACTGGTCCTCCTCTAAGTGACCGTTTTCTGTGAGCCTTGACAGTGAGTGTTGGCAGGCATCACAGCCAAGGCCAAACCTATCCTCCCCTGACGTTGACACACGCATGCTTCCAGCAGGGATCATTAGATCGTGATCAAGTGCAGGACCGTTGGCTAAATGTATCTTTCCCAACAAAAGGGGCGTGAGTAGGGGAATTTTAACAACCGTACCAGATGAGATCAGCTAACTCATCACAAATCAGGAATTGAAATTGGAACCTTCCTGGTCTGTATGGCTCAGCTACTGCCTGGATAAACTCATTCAGCCATTGTGCAAGAGAATTTAAAGAGATATTGTAGTGCTAGTTATCTTACATCAGCAGAACCTCCATTTTGAGTACAGCAGTGTGAAGGTGTTAAGTTTGTCTGATTATAGTAAAAGCACTTTTATTTCTCATGATTTCCAATTTCTACTGAGCTGCAAGATTTGAAATAGAGTAAAAGTACAACTTCCCTGAATTAAAAGGTACACTATGCCAAGCAGATCACAGATGTTGTACTTTTTATTCAGGTATTACTTACATCTTCGGTAGTTTTGATCGTAAATTAAATTATCTAGTGCAAAAACAGTGAATTAGTCTTGACTTCTGGCAGGTTACAGATAATGTGAAGAGGGTTTAATAAGGACAGTAAATGTATTAAAATGTTGCTACAATTAGCTGGAGGCATGTTCAGGAATGGTCCATGCCATGAGTGGACCAGTGAAAGAAAGGGAGAAGATATACATTCAAAAAACCAAGTTTTTCAAAAGGAATAATTATATTAAAAACTAAGTTCTCCTGCCTAGAGCAAGCAGCTAAATGCTTTATTCTTGAAATAACTTGAGGGCTTATAATTTTGTCATTAATTGTGTCACACTGTCAAACCAGATCAGGATTTTATGTATTTTGATATGAGTTGGTATTTTTCAATCTGGGAATGTCCCGTGGCGTGATAACATTACTGAACACCAGATAGATAGCAACACTTTCTTAGTTCAGGGAAGAAAATACTGGGCTGGATTTTGCCCTCAATGATGCCAACCATTCAGTACACTTGTACTTGCCCACAGACTTTCCATGGGGTTCTGCACTGGAACTTACTGTAAATTAGAGAGCCAAAATGGCACGGCGCCCTCTACAGGGGATCTGGGATGTGTGAACAGGACAAACAACTGTGTATCTCCTTAACCAATCACACTGAAGAATCATTAATAAGCAGCAGAGAGTCTGAACCAGGAAGTATCAGTTAGAATATTTAATTCAATGTCAACTCAGATACAGAAAGCAAAATAAAGAGAGGGAAAGAAAGATGGGATTAAGAGAGAGAGATGAGAGACAGAATGAAAAAGTAAAAAAAAAATTATTTAATTTTAAAAACATTTTAAAATCTCCAATAATAATAATTAAAATCTGAAGGAATGAGACCCCAGTCTTGTAAAAGTTAATTTTCAGGGCCAGAGAGGTTGTTTGACAGTAATTAAGACTTATCACACCGTTAAAAAATAGAAACTAGCTTTGAAAGAACAACGGGACAAGTTGGGAGAATTTTGTGTGTGTAGAAGGTGGTCAGGAGATGGAATGCTGCGCAAGAAACAGTGATGGAAGCAGAATCTGATAATAGCTTTTAAAAGGAAAGTGGATAAATACTTGAAAAATAAAAAAATTAAAGGAGATGTGGAAAGGTTGGGGTGGGACTAAGTGGATAGCTCTTCAGAGAACTGGCACAGGCACAATAGGCCAAAATGACCTCCTTTTATGCTATAAAATTCTATGAGGATCCTAAAAGGGCCATCATCTTCTGGCAATAAATCTTAATAAGACAGAAAATTCAAGGTGCATGCAATATGGCAGTTTTCATGAAGTCTGCCATGTTACTGTCCATTTTCTGCTTATACCAGAATAATTATTTTACCCTATTTTTGGAGTAACTACTGCAAATACACCTTTTCTGTAGTTGATCAAACAGAATGCAAGCAAATTAACCCACAATGAATAAAACAGCAGTTTTTCAGACGTGGCCTAGATTAGCTCCTATGTTTCTGCCTTGTGAGATGAGGGAACAGTCTATTTAATGTGACAAATAAACCACGGTGTCACAGCAGATACCTCCAATTGTACACCTAATCTTCAACTTCCTGCCAGCCATAAAGCTGGCTTTGCCGATTATAGAAACTACTGGTTTCAATGGAAATGACAATGGGGCAGTTTCTATAACAGATGGGACACTTTTGGTGTAAGAGTAAGAGAAAGCCATCGATTAACAAAAGCTGCTTTGGCTGACACAAATCCACAACCACTTTTACCACGATTTTTAATTGGCTGCAAATACACTACACAAACCTCTTATTTAATATTTTACATGTAAATAATCATGTGACTGCAGCAAGAGCTGTCATTTGCATCAAAGTACATTGTTCTTGGCCGGTTCTAGCAATGCCGCACATCTGGAGGGGTGCCTTGTGAATTTTCTTGAGTTAAAATACCCTTCCTCTCCAACTTTCAAAACACAGTTGCATCACTGAGCAAACCATTCTAGGTTTATGCTTTTTGGAAGCTTTTATTCTCTTTCTGCTAATGTTATGCCTGGTTTTGATGGGTACTGATAAATGGTGATGTATCATTCTTGGTCTCTGCATATTTTGGCAATATATTATCATTAAGATGCCTTTAAACTAAAGCTGTTCCATTTTTTTTTTACCAGTATGAACTGCTCACAAGAGCACGGAGATCTGAAAACAACATACCAACATTTTTCTTAAGACTGGGAGAAAAAGATCTGAAGGAAAGTTCCTAAATTATTTACAGTTTTTTTTGTAAGAGATGGATTACTTATGTCTACATCAAATGCAATGTTTCATTGATTGGTCAGGGTTGGGCTGAAGACATGCATCATTGTTTGGTTATGCCTGCCTTAAGACCGTCAATGTGATTGTGATAGATGGGTCTGAGCTGGTACTTCCTGTCTGGCTTTTAGGAGAGAGTCAGCTAATGATTGCCAAAAATCTGGATCCAGGGCCAAATCCATTTCCTAACTGGAGAATTTAGTATTCCAGATCCGAATTCAGAGATGCAGTACATCTTTACACACCAGACTATAGCCTATAGATTGCCAGCGGTGATACTGTCAGGGACATTATATTCCTTTGTCCCTTATTTTACTGCTCATGCTAACTTGGTTATCTTAAATAGGTTAACTCCTCTGCTAAAATAGTAGAGAGAACAATGTTATATAAGCATGTTAAACGTTTGTCCACCGAAATCATTAACAGTAGTTTCAAGGCTCGGCACGTGATTACTGTAAACTACCGGTAACCTCGCTTGCACTGGATTGAGTGGCAGAAAATTGCCTAAAGAGATCACAAGACAGCTATACATGAAGAAGACTATTAAGCTTATCTTCTTTTTTATTTGTTTATGGGATGTGGGCGTTATTGCCCATCCCTAATTGCCCTTGAGAAGGTGGTGGTGAGCCGTTTTCTTGAACCGCTGCAGTCTTTGTGGTGAAGGTACTCCCATAGTGCTGTTAGGGAGGGAGTTCCAGGATTTTGACCGAGCGACGATGAAGGATCGGCGATATACTTCTAAGTCATGATGGTGTGTGACTTGGAGGGGAACTTGGAGGTGGTGGTGTTCCCATGCGCCTGCTGCCCTTGTCCTTTTAGGTGGAAGAGGTCGCGGGTTTGGGTGGTGCTGTCGAAGAAGCCTTGGCGAGTTGCTGCGGTGCATCTTGTAGATGGGACACACTGCAGCCACGGTACGCCGGTGGTGGAGGGAGTCAATGTTTAAAGTGGTGGATGGGGTACCAATCAAGCGGGCTGCTTTGTCCTGGATGGTGTCGAGCTTCTTGAATGTTGTTGGAGCTGCACTCATCCAGGCAAGTGGTGAGTATTCCATCACACTCTTGACTTGTGCCTTGTAGATGGTAGAAAGGCTTTGGGGAGTCAGAAGGTGAGATACTTGCCGCAGAATACCCAGCCTCTGACCTGCTCTTGTTGCCACAGTATTTATGTGGCTGGTCCAGTTAAGTTTCTGGTCAATGGTGACCCGCAGGATGTTGATGGTGGGGGATTCGGTGATGGTAATGCCGTTGACTGTCAAGGGGCGGTGGTTAAACTCTCGCTTGTTGGAGCTAGTCATTGCCTGCCACTTTTGTGGCACGAATGTAACCTGCCACTTATCAGCCCAAGCCTGAACATTGTTCAGGTCTTGTTGCATGCGGGCATGGACTGCTTCATTATCTGAGGAGTTGTGAATGGCACTGGACACTGTGCAGTCATCAGTGAACATCCCCATTTCTGAGGGAAGGTCATTGATGAAGCAGCTGAAGACGGTTGGGCCTAGGACACTGCCCTGAGGAATTCCTGCAGTGATGTCCTGGGGCTGTGATGATTGATCTTCAATCACCACAACCATCTTCCTTTGTGCTAGATATGATTACAGCCAGTGGAGATTTTTTCCCCCGATTCCCTTTGAATTCAGTTTTACTAGGGCTCCTTCATGCCACTCTCGGTCAAATGCTGCCTTGATGTCAAGGGCAGTCACTCTCACTTCTCCTCTGGAATTCAGCTCCTTTGTCCATGTTTGGACCAAGGCTGTAATGACGTCGGGAGCCGAGTGGTCTTGGCGGAACCCAAACTGGGCATCAGTGAGCAGGTTATTGGTGAGTAAGTGCCGCTTGATAGCACTGTCGATGACACCTTCCATCACTTTGCTGATGATTGAAAGTAGACTGATGGGGCGATAATTGTCCGGATTGGATTTGTCCTGCTTTTTGTGGACAGGACATACCTGGGCAGTTTTCCACATGGTCGGATAGATGCCAGTGTTGTAGCTGTACTGGAACAGCTTGGTTAGTTCTGGAGCACAAGTCTTCAGCATGATAGCCGGGATGTTGTCAGGGTCCATAGCCTTTGCTGTATCCAGTGCGCTCAGCCATTTCTTGATATCACATGGGCTGAATTGAATTGGCTGAAGACTGGCTTCTGTGATGGTGGGGACCTCAGGAGTAGGCCGGTATGGATAATCCACTCGGCACTTCAGCCTTGTCTTTTGCACTCACATGCTGGGCTGCACCATCATTGAGAATGGGGATATTGATGGAGCCTCCGCCTCCCGTTAGTTGTTTAATGGTCCACCACCATTCACGACTGGATGCGGCAGGACTGCAGAGCTTTGATTTGATCCGTTGATTGTGGAATTGCTTAGCTCTGTCTATAGCATGCTGCTTCCACTGTTTAGCATGCAGGTAGTCCTGTGTTGCAGCTTCCCCAGGTTGGCACCTCATTTTTAGGTACGCCTAGTGCTGCTCCTGGCATGCTCTTCCACACTCCTTATTGAACCAGGGTTGGTGCCCTGGCTTGAAGGTAATGGTAGAGTGAGCGATATGCTGGGCCATGAGGTTACAGATTGTGGTGGAATACAATTCTGCTGCTGTTGATGGCCCACAGCACCTCATGGATGCTCAGTTTTGTTCTGTTAGATCTGTTCTGAATCTATCCCATTTAGCACGGTGGTAGTGCCACACAACACGATGGAGGATGTCCTCAGTGTGAAGACGGGACTTTGTCTCCACAATGACTGTGCGGTGGTCACTGCTACCAATACTGTCATGGACAGATGCATCTGCGACAGGTAAATTGGTGAGGACGAGGTCAAGTAGGTTTTTCCCTCATGTTGGTTCTCTCACCATCTGCTGCAGGCCCAGACTGGCAGCTATATCCTTCAGGACTTGGCCAGCTCGGTCAGTAGTGGTGCTACCGAGCCACTCTTGGTGATGGATATTTAAGTTCCCCACCCAGAGTACATTCTGTGCCCTTGCTACTCTCAGTGCTTCTTCCAAGTGCTGTTCAACATGGAGGAGTACTGATTCATCAGCTGAGGGAGGGCGGTAGGTGGTAATCAGCAGGAGGTTTTCTTACCCATGCTTGACCTGTAGCCATGAGACTTCATGGGGTCTGGAGTCAATGTTGCGGACTCCCAGGGTCACTCCTTCCCGACTGTATACCACTGTGCCACCACCCCAGCAAGATGGCGATGAAGGGACATTGGCTGAAAGGTATGATTCTGAGTATGACTATGTCAGGCTCTCCCAATTTTGGCACAAGTCCCCAGATGCTGGTGAGGACTTTGCAGGGTTGACTGGGCTGGGTGCGCCGTTACCGTGTCCGTAGCCGGTGCCGAGGTTGATGCCGGGTGGTCCATCCGGTTTCATTTTTATTATTTTGTTTCGTAGCGGTTTGTTACAACTGAGTGGCTTGCTAGGCCATTTCAGAGGGCAGTTAAGAGTCAACCACATTGCTGTGGGTCTGGAGTCACATATAGGCTAGACCAGGTAAGGACGGCAGATTTCCTTCCCTAAAGGGCATTAGTGAACTACAATCCGATAGTTTCATGGTTACCATTACTGATACGAGCTTTTTATTCCAGATTAGTTTAATTAACTGAATTTAAATTCCCCAGCTGCCGTGGTGGAGTTTGAACTCAGGCGTCTGGATTACTAGACCAGTGACATTACCACTATGCTACCATTCCCGTTCTTAGCTCATCTATCCAGAAAGATCCTGAAGTTCACACATTTCAGTATCCAACTGTTTCTTACAAGATGTATACTGTGGTGGGCTCAGCACGGCAAGGTACCAATGGGCACTCATGGCCCGTGTCTAACTAGATGTTGAACGAAGGGGCTATGCCATTGAATTTAAACACCTACATCTTATGGGTTTTATGTATATGTACATATGATTGGCAGATTTTTGTTGCGTTTAAGAAACATATTTAAATGTTGGTTCTCTCAGTCATTTTTTAAAGTATTTCTCAACCTGTCTTGTTAAAATTGGATATACATATAGAGAGAGAAAGAACATACAAAAGGGACCTAATACTCAGGGACCCTGTTACATTTTTGAGATTTTTACTTTCTATATATTTTTTGTTTCTATGTAAGTGAGCCCTTGTTCCCGATGTCCTTATGCCCTGATATTTTGAAAAATTTACAGGATGCCTGGGGAATGAACAGAGTTCATTTCAGCTATTGGCTTTAACACTTGCATTCTTATGGTCCTCCTCGTCTTTGGAAGGTGGTAGAATAATACTACATTTTACTTTGAATTAAGCTTTTACAACAAAACAAATTTAATAAACAGTAAATAGTAAGCGAATAGTAGCAGTCACATAACTGTTAAATGTTAGGATTTTTTGTTTCACCTCTTTTCCACAGAAAGGATTTACATTTAATAGCAATGTGCATTTTCAAGAATCCAAAAATGGACAAACAGATAAAGGGGTGGTTAATATGTGGAAACAAAAACTGTTTTCCCAGCGACTAAAATATAAACTATTCATTAGCAAGTCTGGGTAATCGACAAAACGCCTCTAATCCATTGTACTGGGAAACCTTCTGATCTCTGTCTGTGGCCAAAGAGCAGGCTACCTTCTGCAGCAAAGAAGATACTTTGGTGTCAGCCGTGACTCAGTGGGTAGTACTCTCACCTCTGAGTCAGAGTCAAGTCCTACTCCAGAGACTTGAGCACATAATCTAGGCTGACACACCAGTGCAGTACTGACGGAATGCTGCACTGTCGGAGGTGCAGTCTTTCGGATGAGACGTTAAACCAAGGCCCCGTCTGCTCTCTCAGGTGGACGTAAAAGATCCCATGGCTCTATTTCGTAGAAGAGCAGGGGAGTTCACCCTAGTCTCCTGGCCAATATTTATCCCTCAACAAACACCTAAAAACAGATTGGCCCAGAAATTCGTACTCACCCGTAGGCCGAACGGAAGTGCCGGTTTCGTGCATGCATTGCGCATGCGCGGGAAACCGGGACTTCTGTTCCCTTAAAGGAAGGCGAACGCGTACGCGGGAGAGGCAGCACGTGCGCATGGAACTTACGTTTTTTTTGAAGGGTTCTCCGGGAGGGTAAGTCTCCAGAAGTTACACATGTAACAAGCAGGCGCAATGTCTGCTTTTAACAAGGTAAGTGGTGAATTAATTAAAATTAAAACATTTTTTCCACAGGTTCATTATTTTTAAATACTTTAAAGAAAGGTAAGTTTATTTTTAGCCCCGTTAGAAAATGTAATTAATTTTTTCAAAAATTTAAATAATTGTTTAAAATAGTTATTTTATGTAATTTATAGTTATTTTAAAAATGTGATTTAAAAAAAAATTTATTTGAAGTTTTAGTGATGTTTTGGGGCTTATAGTATTTATAGTTTTGACAGCCCTTCCTGTCAATTTTATGAATGAGCATTTCCCTGCTGCCATTGGCTCTCCATGGCCCACATGATCCCAGGGGACGCATCGAACTAACTGCGCCCCTGGGATACGCAAGCACTGCGCGCCGGCAGTTGGAGCAGGCCCAGGATCGGAATCCCACGCGGACCCACAGCTCAACGGCCGGCACGCTAGGTAACTGCAGGTCGGAGGCTTGCACCCGCGGGAAGCCTCCGACCCGAATTTCTGGGCCAATATGTTTGCGGGGCCTTGCTGTGGGCAAATTAGCCACCGCATTTCCTACATTACAACAGTGACTACACTTCAAAAGCCATTTCATTGGCTGTAAAATGCTTTGGAACATCCTGAGGTTGTGAAAGGTGCTATATAAATGTAAGTCTTTTTATAAAGGGCTCAAAAAATCAAAATGCAGAGGAGTTAGTTTTAAATCAAACACAATGTGGCCGATTTTGCCAGCCCTGGGGAGGCGGGACTGCAGGGAAAATGGCAGAATTTGGGGGCGGGTGCCCAACCCACCCCCAAACCGCCTCCGTGCCATCTTCCTAGGAGGCGGGTAGCCATCCCGCGCTGGGTCCCGTCTCCTTGGAGGCGGGAAGGGATTAAAGCCTATTAACTGCCTGTTAACAGGTAGAAAATAGAATTATCCCCTTTTTGCCCTCAAGTGCAGGCTTCCCGAAGGCTCCAAAACCCGCCAGGTCAGCGAGGCGAGTACTTGGTCTGCGGAGGTTGGGGGGAGTGCAAAAGTGTGTTGTGAAGGTAAATGATGGGTGCGTGAGTGTAGAGGTGAGTAACTGAGGTAAGTGCAAAGTGTTAGTAAAAGTGCACTTAGCTTTGTTTCTTCCTGCAGGCTTCAGTCGGTTTGTATGCGGAGAGTCTCTGACCTCCATGTTGCAGATGAGAGATGGCCGTTGCATTCTCAGATGCAACAACCATCTCATTTCTGTAAAAGAAAGAAGTTTGATGAGGTCTTGAACTCAAGGCCTCATCAAACTACAGAGAATGTTACTGTTTGACAGCTTCACAGAGCTGTCAAACGATGACAATTCATCTGCCAAGATGAAATGTCGTACGTTGACGTTCTCTGCAACCGGCTTTCCCTTAATTGGCCTGCTAAACCCGCTGGTTGGGCTGAACAAGGTCAATCAAGGGAAAATAGCTTGGGTTGGCCACAAATCGATGGAGGCGGGACATCGACCCACCAAGCAGCAGTCCCGCCTCCAATGCGCCCCCATTAACAAAATCGCCCCCTATGACCCAATGAAGCCGGGTAGCATAGGATGTTCATTTTCTTTATGTTATTAGTCATATAAGTCATATTGATTAAACTAAGTGAATCTAATCATAACTATTGCTCTGTATTCTCACCTTACTGTAGAGTAAAGCAGCTTAATAACTGAAACTAATTCTCACCTTATATAATGTTCTGCCTGGCCTGCTAAGTGTTTCCAGCATTTTCTGTTTTGATATTAGATTTCCAACATCTGTAGTATTTTGCTTTTGTTTTAGTGTTAACTCGGATTGCCATCATAAAGATAAAAATATACATACAAAAGACATGAGGGTAAGTTTGACTTTGTATGATAGTGTAAATCAGGTAAAAGTGAATCAACAGCCCATCTTACATCTCTCCCGATTTTTATTTCCATTGAAGTCAACACGTTCAAAGATTTTGGAGAGGAAAGAGGTTGGAGATGGGGCAGTAGTTTGCAAGGACATAGGGTCAAGGGTGGGCTTTTTGAGGAGAAGTGTGATGATGGCAGTTTTGAAAAGGATGTGGACAGTACTTGAGAAAAGAAAACCATTTACAATGTCAGCTAGCATGGGGGCCAGGTAGGGAGATTGGGTGATCAACAATTTAATGGGAATGGGGTTGAGAAAGCCGGATGTGGGTCTCATGGATAAGATGAGCTTGGTTAGGACATGAGGGGAGATAGGAGAGAAACTAAAGAAAGATGTGGGTTCAGGGCTAAGGCAGGACATTTTCTTGAGGGGAGTTTGGTCTGGTGGCCAAGGGGAAGATGGGGATGCGCAAAGGAAGCTTAACGGATGGTCTCAAACTTAGGGGTTGATTTTCAGTGTGCTGTGAGGCGGGCTTTTAGGCGTGCGGGGAGGCTAAAATCCCGAATTCGGGGGTCCCGACACCATCCCGCCCAAAACCCGCCTCCATGTAAGTTTCAAAGGAGGCGGGTACCCGCCCCCCCCCCCGAGGTGGAAAGGGATTAGTGCCAATTAACTGCCTGTTAATAGGTAGTTAACAGGCAGTTTTTAGCCTAATCCCTATTTTGAAAGTTGTCGTGTGGGATTCCCGACGGCTCCAAACCACGCCAGGTTGGAGCAGTCGGGCCGTCGGGTTGAAGGACTTGGAGGGGTCGAGATGTCGGTGTTCAGGTGAGTGATGGGTGCATGAGTGCAAAGGTAAGTGTGTTTGGTGTGTCTAAAGTGTGTAAAGAAGTTTAAATTACCTGTACTTACCTTCCTTCCTCTGGGTTTCGGGAGTCCATCATTCAGCCGGCACAGAAAGCAGAACGGCCGCGAGCTGTCAAAAGTGACAGGTTGCAGCTTTCAGTGCCGGCGAGATTTCTAACTGAGTCTGCGTAGAAGGACTCAGGTTAGAAGTAAGACTGTCAGTGTTTGACAGCTTGAAACAGCTGTGAAACACTGATATTTCATCTGTCAACACGTCTTGACAGATGAAATTTCAGTCTGTGACGTCACCTGTTGCTGGGTGGCCCTTAATTGGCCTGCTGAGCCCGCTGGGCGGGCTCAACAAGGTCAATCAAGTGAAAATCGCGTGGATTGGCCGCATCTCAATGGAGGCGGGACTACAACCCAAAAGTTGTAGTCCCGCCTCCTTCCCGACTTCTGAATGAAAATCCAGCCCTTAGTGTCAAAGAAGTCCATGAGCTCCTCGCACTTGTGGTGACAGGGAAGAGGAGTTTATGGTGATGATTGGTAGTGGAGAAAAGAAGCAGGGGGTTGTCTTTGCATTCCTGGATGATCCTGGAGTAATGAGCAGTTTTGGCAGAGAAGCAGGCTTCGATAGTGCTTGGTGTGGTCCAGCCAGATCGGGCGATCGATGACAAAGCAGTTGTGCGGTAGATACATTCAGGTTGGTGCCCCTTGGACTTGAGGGAGTAAAGATGGAGGCTGTACTAGGGGGATCAACCACGGTGGAAGAGGGTAAAGGTTTCACTGGGGACAAGAGCATTAATAGCACAAGTGATTGAGCAGATTGACAGCTACAGAAGTATCGTAGAAAATGGAGGGCATAAGTCTAGGCAGACGGCAGTTGGAAAATGCAGATATAAATGACCTTGGAGAGAGTTTTTTTTGGAGGGGCAGGAAGGGAGTTGGAGGGTGTGAATGGTGAGGAAGACAAGGAAATGATCAGAGACAGCATTGTCTGTGATCAAGACTATGGGAGTTGAAAAACCATGTGAGATGGTGAAGGATGTGGCCATGAATATGGGTAGGATAGGTTAAGGGAGGGCAATAGGGCACTGAACTCAGAAGGTAGCAGGCAAGGTGAGTTGAGATTCAGACTGCAATCACCCAGGATGAGGAGTCTCTCAGTACAGAGGCTGAGGAAGGAAAGGCATGACGATATCTCGGTGAGAAATTCGGGGTGGCGCTTGGGAAGGGGCAGTAGACAACAAGGATATTAAAGGATAGGCAAGAGGGATGGAACAAAGTGAGGTGCTCAAAGGAGGAGAAGGTGCCAAAGGAGTAGGGGGAGAAAGCAATGTGAGATTTGGAGATAAGGGCCCAGGTTTGGGCAGGGCAGGCGGTGGAAAGTATAGCCAGGCTGGGAGTCTTTGGTCAGGGGCAAGGCATCACCACCCAAGTTTCTATCAAAACCATGATGTCAATGGATTCATCCACAATAAGGTCGTAGATGGCACGGACCTTGTTCATGAGTAAATGGGCATTCTGAGGGGAATGCATAGAGGGGCGGTGACTGTTGATGTGCTGGTAGAGTCCAACAGGTCAGCGATGTGTGGGTAGGTAAGGAGGTTGCTGAGATTAACCCCAGCAGATATGTTGGCTGGGAAGGTCAGTGAGAGAGGAAGATGGGGTAGTTGGGGTTGCTGCTGTTAAGGAGGCAGCAACTTGTACCTTGATGGGCTCTTCGAAGCATGGCAAGATAGGCACAAAGGGTAGCTGTGGGCTTATCCAAGGGGGAACTCAAGCCTGGGATGGCAGCAGGAGAACAGGAAGGCAGAGGAATAGTGAAAGATTTGGGTAGGGATTTGAGGGGGGTGGGGGGCGCGGAAGAACCTGAGAGGGGAGAAATGAAAGGTGGCAATGACTGGGTGACAGGAAGGGGAGGAGAAAGGAGAAAGCAGTCATGAAAAAACAGCGACAGAAGTAATGGGCTCAGGGTTGGAGCAGCTGCCAAAATGTGCACGTGAATGGACATAGATAAAATTCAGGTTACATAGGTATGGCAAGGATGAGGATAGATATGCACTGGTTGCAAACAAATGACAAGGAGGAGAAGATATTGTGACTTAAATCACTGCTACCAGAAATAGTAAGTGATGCACATTATATATATAGATATATATATAAGAATGGACAAGTTTTAAAGGAAAGGATTTTCATGTATTGGCTTCTTAGGATCATACTGGCACAAGGAAAACATGATGGATTATGGGCTGAAGTACTACAGCTTTAAAATAAATTTAGTATTCTTGCATCCGAACTTGATCTCACCACAGAGTCTTGATTGTAAACCAGTCAACTTAGGCCAATTTGTGATAAAAATATTGAAATGTGGAGTTTTCTTTTACTTTGGATATATAATACACATCATAGGCTTTTTCTATGTACAGGTTGAACCCCGGTAATCCGGCACCCGACACCTTCAGTGGTCCGGCATGAATTGAAACCGGCGGTCTTTAGTTTGCGGAGCAGCCGCTCGGCGGCGCTACCGTTTCCCGCGATATAAACATTGTTATTTTAGGTGTTATTTACCTAACCTTCAGTGGTTCAGAATTTTCAATGGTCCGGCACCGGCCTGGTCCCGAGGGTGCCGGATTACCGGGGTCCAACTTGTACAATGTAATTATCCTGAGATAACTGGTGGGGCTGTGAGTCATTTTCAACTGTGAGGCCTCATACTCTGGGAATTATTAGACCAACTCTTGAAGAAATTACTGGGTCTCAGCCCTGGCAGATTGCCAAGCTTGAGTATATCTATGCTCTGGCGCCATTCAGTGCTATCAGTTATTTGATTTTTATTGAATTGCAGTGGTTTACTGCAACTGTATTCGTAGAATACCACACAGATGCAAAATTGTATTGATTATGACAAGTAAGAAGATTTAAGGACAATTACAAATACATTAGAATTCGAAATCATTACATCACTCCTGACCATTTAGAGCAATGTTTTGCAGCACAACAAGACATTATCAAACTGATGAGACATCCCTGGAACCTAATTCTCCAATAGTCTCATACTTAGCTCATTCACAAAGATCTAATAGTAACTATTCCCAGTGCAAAGCTCTCTAGTGCAAACATGAACTGCATTTACAATGTCTTTTTAAAAGTTGATCATTTATTTATAATGATTTATAATAACTGTATAATGATTTACATTTTTTTATTGTATTGCCAGGCAAAATACTTTGTTTTAATAGTACATCTTCTCAGCAAACACCTTTTGCCGCATCAGTACACTTAAAAACATTCAAAAAAGGAGTTAGGTGCTTCCTAAGCAGAGGTAAAATACGGGTGAGGACAAGGTTGGCTCTGTTGGACGCCTCTATGATCACATATCCTGACAACACTCAGTGTCCTGACTGGAAGACGAAGAATGGTCATTCAGGCAAGATATTGGATGGCTGCTGAATCCCTGTGGAACTATACCCCAGCAAAGGTAATGTCTTCAAAAAAGTAGAGGGGAAAAAGGAAAGAAAAATTACAAAAATTCTTTTTTTTTTATTTTTATAAAAGCTGTTAGTTAATGTTTGCAGTCTTACGGTTTTGATGAAGGGTCATAAGACCTGCAACATTAACCTAATCTTTTTCCTTACTCCATAGATGCTGCCTGATCTGTGAACATTTTCTGTTTTTATTTCAAATTTCCAGCAGTTGCAAAATTTTGCCTTTTTAAAAAAAAAGTCCTGATTGATTGCTATTCAGGGAAATCTTATTTCTAAGCCCAAGCCCAGGTACACATCACAAAAAGAGTTAAACACTCTGTACACAATAGTGATAATAAGCTTTCCCTCAGCTGAATGGAAAAGTTTGATGACATCGTTGCAGCCATTTGCAGCACTACTGTCCACTTCCATCTGCATTCACTCTGCTGATTTAGGTGCTCAGTGTAGTTTGAAAGCAAACATGATGAGGCCGCCGTGTACAGCAGCCTCTCTAATGGGCAACTGGCAGTCTGATTTCTTTCATATATTTGGTCTGTCACTGGATCTCCATTCCCTGTCACTCAGCTTTTATAACTTTGGACAGGCCTGGTGAAGAGGTCATGTGACCCAGACAATGAAGCTGAAACTTGGTAAAATCGAAGAAAGGGACTCTAGGGGTTTAAACAAATGCACCTCATTTTAACACAATATCATGTACAAAAGTCAATTATGATAATACACTGGGGTGTCAGAAAATACAGAAATCCTGAAACAGCAGCCAATCTGCATTTAGAATGTCTTTTGCACCAGTGGTGCTCCGTTTCAGCTATAAATAAATTGTGCACTGTTCTGAGACTGCAGGACACAGAGGAAGGAAGCCAAGGTATAAGACGTCAGCCAGAATATTGCCTTTGCATACTGGTAACTGAAGACACTACTAATCACTTTAATACCATTCACTAACTAGCTGCCCAATTGCTATAAGCTACAGGTTTCCAGTTAATCCCAAGAAACAAAACTTGAAAACTTGTGCTTTCATTCCACTTTGAAGTATTTTTTGGAAATTGTCCAAAAGTAGAAAAAGCTACAATCACAGTACTGATGGCCTTGCTCCCAACTGCATTTGCAACAAACTACCAAGAAAATGCACTGCATTGCTTCGGAAACACTTCGCAGACTAACTCAGGTTAAACCGTGCCCTCAATACTCTGTTCAAAGTTGGTATTCTGCACCATTGGACCTGGCCCTGCACCTAGGTTTCTCAGTTTAAAAAAAAGGGTTACACCATGCTCTGATTATATTATGCCTTATACAGACATTCTGGTAGCCCAAGCTATACATGCACTAATAACACAATTTAAACATTGTGCAATTCACTTGTGCCTTGTGCAAAACAAATGATTAAGAGGCTAATCATAATGTAATTATCATCTTAATGCTGCTAATTCAGCAATACCAATTGTGTGGAGGACACAAAGAATCTCCAAAGGGATATAGATAGGCTAAGTGAGTGGGCAAAAATTTGGCAGATGGAGTTTAATGTGGGAAAATGCGAGGTTATCCACTTTGGTAGGAAAAACAAAAATGCGAATTATTATTTAAATGGGGAGAGATTACAAAATGCTGAGGTACAGAGGGATCTGGGGGTCCTTGTACATGAATCACAAAAGGTTAGCATGCAGGTAATTAGGAAGGCAAATGAGTGTTGGCTTTTATTGTAAAGGGAATGGAGTATAAAAGTAGGGAAGTCCTGTTACAACTGTACAGGGCGTTGGTGAGACCACACCTGGAGTACTGCGTACAGTTTTGGTCTCCTTATTTAAGGAAGGATATACTTGCATTGGAGGCAGTTCAGAGAAGGTTCACGAGGTTGATTCCGGAGATGAAGGGGTTGTCTTATGAAGAAAGGTTGAGCAGGTTGGGCCTCTACTCATTGGAGTTTAGAAGAATGAGAGGGGATCTTATTGAAACATATAAGATTTTGAAGAGGCTTGACAGGGTAGATGCAGAGAGAATGTTTCCCCTCGTGGGGGAATCTAGAACTAGGGGGCATAATTTCAGAATAAGGGGGAACCCTTTTAAATCGGAAATGAGGAGGAATTTCTTCTCTCAGAGGGTCGTGAATCTTTGGAATTCTCTTCCCCAGAGAGCTGTGGAGGCTGGGTGATTGAATATACTTAAGGTGGAGATGGACAGATTTTTGAAAGGTAAGGGAGTCAAGAGATATGGGGAGTGGGCAGGAAAGTGGAGTTGAGGCCAAGATCAGATCAGCCATGATCTTATTGAATGGCGGAGCAGGCTCGAGGGGCCAAATGGTCTACTCCTGCTCCTACATCTTATGTTCTTATCAGTTTAGAGGAAAGGACAAAGACTGCATCTTGCCCAACAGCAAGTGTACCTCTGTTGGTTGAGTGCTATCGGCAGCAAAGTTACAGAGAAATCTTGACTTACTGGTCTGCTTTCCTAGCCGGAGGAACTTGAGTAAAGCAGAGAACACTTGAACAGAAAACTCAAGGAAAATGACCATTATTGCAGCTTTGGTTCTACTGATTATATGGCCACAAGTGTCCTGAAGAAACCTGTGATCAGCAAGCTTGTCATTATCAACGTAAGACCTTGTGTACAGTTTAGCTACTCTAATGAACAATATTGCCTGCATTACTTGTAAATACATCTTAGACTAACATGGATAATATATAAATAAAAATGTTCAATTTGTCAAACTCTCAAAGAAAATTTCCCAACATCTCGTATGTCCCACTCATTGTAGTTTATAAACAGGTAAATTCTAATCAAAGCAACATATTTATGCCTCATTTTTATGACCCTCCCAGTAGGTTCAAATGGGGGTCAGAATGAACTGCCAATCAACATCAGCTGAGAGACCATCAAAATAAACTGACAGTGTGAATCTAAAGACACTTTATGATGGGCATGCTCGGGTGCTAACGAGCTAAACTTTGACTTTCCTGCATCACTCCCCCAAAGGTCACTACAAGCTGGCACTGAAATTCATTTGAGAGTCCATCATATATACGAACTTCCATTTAATAGTTAGCCTCTGTGGTGCGATTAGCAAGTTACTGGCCGACTGTGGCGGAGCCACTAAGGGACTCCGATCATCAAATGTATATAATTCCCTTTAACAATATGTTAACTGCAGCCTGAGTCTGTATCTTTGTATATACTGTTTGCATGTACAGGGCGCGGTCCCTTTAAGAGCGCGGGCAAGCGCGATGACGTCACGCCGTTCATCACGTGATCCCCCACCGGCGGGAAAAACGTGATGACGCCATGACGCCAGCCACGGGACCGCCCAAGCAGTCCTTGTGGAGCCTCCGAACTGACTAGACCTGTATTCGTAGTTTTCTTGCATCTGTTTGTTAAACTCAATTAGTTTTACATTAAACATCGTTTGTTTGATTGCCTGAGTCGACCTCAGTCTCTTGATAGGAACTAGACATTCCTACATTGGTGACCCCGACTTTTGCGAACGGTTTTCGCAGAAGGAACAAAGCATGGAAACAAACGCCATTGCATTGAAGCTACCGCAATTCTGGGAGCAACAAGCGACCGCATGGTTCATCCAGGTCGAAGCCCAGTTTGCATTACGGAACATCGTTGCGGATCAGACCCGATATTTTTACGTGGTCTCCACACTCGATAGCTCCACCGCGTCGCGGATCGTCAACCTGCTTGAGAACCCCCCGGACGACCGCAAGTATGAAACAATCAAGGCGCGGTTGTTACAGGTCTTCGGGCTCACGAAGTCGGAGCGCGCCTGCTGACTGCTCGCTATGCCCGGCCCCGGGGACTCCAAGCAGTCTGAGCTAATGCTCACACTCCTTGGCTCCGAACCGGAATGCTTCCTCTTTAGGGAGCTCTTCCTCAGTCAGTTACCGGAGCAAGTACAAGCTGCCCTGGCCAGGTCCGAAGTTTCAGACTGCGCAGCTGCTGCCGAAGCGGACAAGATTTTCATGGTGACGCAGCAGTACTGCGCTGCCACGAGGCGCCCATCCCCCACAGACACCACCCCAGCTCCTCAGCTTTCGGGGCTGTGCTCCTACCATGCGCAGTTTGGCGCGAAAGCCAGATGTTGCCGCCCTCCCTGCAGCTTCTCTCCCCAAAAAAAACTGCAACCCCGGCAAAAGAAGAACGGGTCTGACGGGTGCCCCGCGGCTACGATGGCAATCGGAAATTCTGGCAAGCTGTTGTTCATCATCGATTCCATCTCTGGTCGGCGATTCCTATGCGACACCGGCGCACAGTGCAGCATTATACCCGCGTCCGCTATTGATGTTCAAGCTGGGAGGCACGGCCTCTCACTCGAAGCGACTAATGGCGGAGCTATCCGGACCTTCGGCAAACGGCGGGTCCAGGTGTGCTTCGGTGGCCAGCGATTTGTTTGGGAATTTGTTATGGCCAGAGTTTCACAAGCCATCCTCGGCGCGGATTTCCTGTGCACCAACGGCCTCCTCGTCGATGTGAGGAACCGGCAGCTGATCAACGCGGCCACATTTCACTCCATTCCTTGCCACCGTGGTACCACCATGTCGCGCACCATCTCCTGCGCTTTCCCAACTCCGGACGAGTTCGCTCGCCTGCTCGGTGAATTTTTGGACCTGACCAGACCTACGTTCTCCTCGTGTGGAACACCACATCACTACTACCGGCCCCCCCGGTCCACGCGCGGGCCCGGCGCCTCGAACCCGGCAAGCTGGCGGTCGCGAAGGCGGAGTTCGCTACAATGGAACGCCTGGGGATTATTCGCCGGTCCGATAGTCCATGGTCTTCGCCTCTCCACATAGTACTGAAACCTGGCGGCGGATGGCGGCCATGCGGCGACTATCGGCAACTTAACGACGCTACCACTCCTGATCGATACCCGATCCCCCACATTCAGGATTTCTCTGCCCATTTGGTTGGGAACACCGTGTTTTCCAAGGTGGATCTGGTCCGAGGCTAGCACCAGGTCCCGGTACACCCGCAGGACGTGCAGAAGACCGCAGTCATCACCCCATTCGGCCTGTTTGAATTTTTGAGGATGCCTTTTGGGTTGAAGAACGCTGCCCAGGCCTTCCAGCGCCTCATGGACTCCGTGCTGCGGGACCTCAAGTTCCTTTTCGTCTATTTAGATGACATCCTTGTGGCCAGTCGAAATAAGGAGGAACACATCGCGCACCTACGCACCCTCTTTCGTCGCCTCAGCCAACACAGCCTGATTCTCAACCCGGCCAAGTGTCAGTTTGGTCTGCCCCACATTGATTTCCTGGGACATCGCATTACATCGGAGGGAGCGGTGCCTTTGCAAGCAAAGGTAGAGGCGGTGACATCCTTTCCTCGCCCGCAGACCATCAAGGCCCTGCAGGAGTTCCTCGGGATGGTAAATTTTTACCACCGCTTTGTGCCTAAGGCAGCTCTGCTCATGCAGCCCCTGTACGAGGCCCTCAAGGGCAAGTCTGGCAAGGACCTGGTAAGCTGGACGGTCGACACAAAAAGCACCCTCGCCAACGCGACCATGCTGGCGCACCCGCTGCCAGGTGCCACCATCGCCCTCACCACCGTCGCGTCAGACTACGCCATCGGCGCAGTGCAGGAACAGTGGGTAAATGGAACGTGGCAACCGCTGGCGTTCTTCAGCCGTCAACTACGGCGAAACGAGCGGAAGTACAGTACCTTCGACCGGGAGTTGCTGGCTCTTTTTCTGGCCATCCGCCATTTCCGGTTCTTGCTGGAAGGACGTCCTTTCACTGCTTTTGTAGACCATAAGCCACTAACATTCGCTATGGCCAAGACTGCCGAACCGTGGTCAGCCCGACAACAGCGTCAGTTAACGTTTATCTCTGAATTCACTACTGATATTCAGCACGTGACCGGTAAAGACAACCTGGTGGCGGATTGCCTCTCCCATGCGACCGTTCAGGCAGTCCAGCTCGGCATCGACTATGCCCTCATGGCTGCGGATCAAGCTTCGGATCCAGAGGTGCAAGCTTACCGAACCAGCCCCTCTAGCCTCCAAGCGGCCGACGTCAAATTCCACGGCGCAGGCACCACACTACTTTGTGACGTCTCCGTAGGAGATCCTCGCCCCATCGTGCCGGTTGCCTGGCGCCAAAAAGTGTTTGACGCCACACACAGGTTGTCACACCCTGGCATGAAGGCCTCGCAAAGGCTGATGTCGTCCAAGTTCGTTTGGCGGGGCATGCATATGGATGTCTGCGACTGAGCCAACACCTGCGTGGTCTGCCAAAAGGCCAAGGTGCAGTGTCACGTCAAAGCCCCATTGGCCACCTTCGCTGTTCCGGAGCGACGGTTCGATCACGTGAATGTGGACCTGGTGGGGCCACTTCCACCTTCTCATGGGTTTACACATATCCTTACGATGGTAGACCGCACCACTAGCTGGCCAGAGGCAGTTCCCTTGTCATCCACCACTTCAGCAGACGTAGCCAGGGCATTCATCTCCTCTTGGGTCGCCCGTTTCGGGGTACCGGCGGACATCTCTTCTGATCGTGGACCGCAATTTTCCTCTGAGCTCTGGAATGCAGTGGCTCAGGGGCTCGGCATCAAGCTACATTGCACCACAGCCTACCATCCACAGGTGAACGGTCTGTGCGAACGGTTTCACAGGTCGCTCAAAGCCACACTGAGGGCCAGCCTCCAAGGCGCTGGATGGGTGGACAGGCTGCCATGGGTCCTGTTGGGTCTTCGCACGGCACCCAAGGAAGATCTTCGCTCGTCCTCGGCAGAGCTCGTCTATGGCCAGCCGCTACGCGTACCAGGGGATTTCCTTCCGACTCCAACAGAGCCATGGTCCGCATCCAATCAACTCATCAGCCACCAGGAGGCAGCCAGGTGTTTTGCAGCAGTACCAACGTCGCATCACGGCTTTCAGAGCTCCCACGTCCCAGCAGAGCTGAAGAACGCTGAGTGTGTTCATCCGCCACGACGCTCATCGGGATCCGCTCAAGGCCCCTTACACTGGTCCTTTCTGCGTACTAGAGCCGGGAGACAAAACTTTCTCGGTGGATATCGGAGGTAAACCGGACCACATTTCAGTTGACGCCAGCACACTTGGACCTTGACCGCCCGGTCGAGACCGCACAGCCGCCAAAACGTGGCCGACCGCCCACAGTCGCCATGCCAGATCAAGCGCAACCGCCCGCCAGCCCGCCCGCCGTCCAGCAGCTTCCACTCCAAGTGTACAGAAGTCGCTCTGACAGGCTTGTCAGGCCTCCTCGCCATGTCACTTTTTCTGTTAGAGACAATTCTGGGGGGGCGCATGTGGCGGAGCCACTAAGGGACTCCGATCAAATGTATATAATTCCCTTTAACAATATGTTAACTACAGCCTGAGTCTGTATCTTTGTATATACTGTTTGCATGTACAGGGCGCAGTCCCTTTAAGAGCGCGGGCAAATGCGGTGACGTCACGCCGTTCATCACGTGATCCCCCACCGGCGGGAAAAACGTGATGATGTCATAACGCCAGCCACGGGACCGCCCAAGCAGTCCTTGTGGAGCCTCCGAACTGACTAGACCTGTATTCGTAGTTTTCTTGCATCTGTTTGTTAAACTCAATTAGTTTTACATTAAACATTGTTTGTTTGATCGCCTGAGTCGACCTCAGTCTCTTGATAGGAACTAGACATTCCTACACTACAATAATAATAAAGACAATAAGGATGGGCACTGTTAGATCCGTGTATCTTAATGTTGTGTCCTTCAATAATCAGACAAAAGACTGCAGGGAACGATCAACAGGTGTTTACTGAATGAGGGTTACTCTAGAACTAACTGTACAGATCACGACTCAGGGTTTATATCCAGGTGTGGTCACTGCCGGTACTACAGTATACAGGAGCTGTAAAAAGTAGTTCTCCCCTTCAAGGTACATACATTACAATTCCTCCCCTTTTAGATTAACAGTACCATAACACTCATTTAACAATTAAATATCAAACTAATTACAATTAACACTTTTAACATGCAACATTAGCTGAAAATAGTCTATTTATAAATTCAGTTTTCGGGGAGGCTTCCTGATCCTTTCTGGATAGCGCCTTTCCCGAGTGTCTTGCTCTTGGTGCGGAGGCGATTCTGGCTCCCTGTCGTCGGTTGGTTCATCAGCTTCCGATGCTACTGTTTCTGAGGTAGATGCGACCTGTACGTCGGGTTCCTCACCAGGTACGTATGGCCGAGACATGGGGTTGACTCGTTCCTGTGACTCTAGGATCTGGTCAGCATGGCGTCTCTCAATGTTCTCCCCAACATCCACTGTGTACATTAGTGGCCCCTGCCGTGTGCATATCGTTCCTGGTTGCCATTTCTCTGTTCGGTAGTCGCGGGCCAAGACTGGTTGCCCTACATTGAAGCTCCTTGTCGGCTTCTCATTGATGTGCTGGAATTGCTTACTCTCAACATCCCTTCGTACATTTGGTCTGAGCAAATCCAGACGAGATCTCAACCTTTGGTTAAAGAACATCATGGCCGGGGCCTGGTTGGTGATGGCATGTGTCGCATTTCTGTAGGCTAACAGGAAATTGTCCACCTTATGCTGCAGTGGAATGTCGTCATCGCACATGGCCTTTACTGCTTTTTTAAAGGTTTGTACGAACCTCTCAGCCAATCCATTTGTGGCTGGATGATACGGGGTGGATGTGTAATGCCTTACCCCATTCCTTTTCATAAATCTTCGAAACTCTTCTGACACAAACTGTGGTCTGTTATCAGAGCAAATCTGCTCTGGCAAGCCGTTCCTGGCAAAAATGGTCCGTAGGACTGCAATAGTTTTCTCCATGGTGCTGGAGGACATTTTGATCACCTCAGGCCATTTTGAGTGCGCATCCACGGCTATTAAAAACATTGAGTCCATGAATGGACCAGCAAAATCAATATGCACCCATTGCCATGGAGATGAGGGCCACTCCCATGGGTGTAGAAGGGCATGTGGTGGTGCATTTTGGACCTTCTGGCATCCTGAGCAGCTCATTGTCAGGTCCTCGATTTGCTGATCGATCCCCGGCCACCACACATAAGCCCTAGCAAGGCTTTTCATTTTCACCCCTCCCAGATGACCTTCGTGAAGCTCATTGAGCACTCTCTCCCTTAACTTGGGTGGAATTGCCACTCGGGATCCACACATCAAGGTCCCCTGGCATACTGACAGCTGTTCTCTTCTGGATGAGAATGCTGGCAACAGTGAGTCGCCATGTGCTGGCCATCCCTTCACCGTCAAATCATATACCCGAGACAGCGTCGGGTCATTTCGAGTCTCCTTCTCTATACCAGCGTTAGTTACTGGCAACCATTCAATTATAGTCGAATGAAATATTTCGACAGGATCCACTGCTGGTGCTTCCTCCGCAGTAGGCAGTGGCAGGCGTGATAGCCCATCAGCGTTTCCATGCTGTTTCGTGCCCTTATCTCGATTTCATATTGGTGCGCCCCTAGAAAAAGGGACCATCTTTGTAGCCGTTGCGCAGTCATCATCGGAACGCCCTTCTTTGGATTAAAGATGGAGACAAGTGGTTGGTGGTCAGTCAGCAAGGTGAATTTCTGCCCGTGCAGATAGTGATTGAACTTTTTCACTCCCCACACTAGGCTGAGGGCCTCCCTGTCAATCTGGGCGTAGTTATGCTCGGCTGAGGGTAGTGACCGAGACGCAAAGGCTACTGGCCTCTCCGAGCCGTCCGGGAATTTGTGCAACAGCACCGCTCCAATGCCATAGGTTGATGCATCACACGCCAACCGAATTGGTAGTGCGGGATTGAAATGAGCCAACACCTCTTTTGATGTGATCAATGCTTTGCTCTTCTGGAAAGCTCGTTTACATTCGTCACTCCACTTCCATGGTACCCCCGTTTGCAGTAGGGTGTTCAGTGGGTGTAGTACGGTAGACAAATTCGGCAAGAACTTATGGTAGTAGTTCACCAGCCCGAGGAACGACCTCAGTTGTGACACATTTTCCGGTGCTGGAGCCTTGACTACTGCCTCAATCTTTTCAGGGGACTTATGTAACCCCTCTTTATCAATAACGTGGCCACAATACGAGATCTGCTTCTCGAAAAACTCGCATTTGTGGCGATTAGCTCGGTGCCCATATTCCTTCAATCTAGTGAGCACCTGCTCCAGGTTGGCGAGGTGATCACTGTCATTTTCGCCCGTGACCAGGATGTCGTCCAAATAACACTGGGTCCCAGAATCCCTTGCAGGACTTGTTCCATTGCCCTTTGCCAAATAGCCGGAGCTGATGCTACCCCGAACACCAGCCGGTTGTATTGGTAGAGACCTTTATGAGTGTTGATCGTGAGGTACTGTTTCGAGGCTTCTTCTACCTCCATTTGCAGGTACGCCTGGGCCAGATCAATCTTAGTGAAGCGTTTCCCTCCAGATAGCGAGGCAAAAGTATCTTCAATCCGCGGAAGTGGATATTGTACAGTGTGAAGGACTGGGTTCACTGTCACCTTAAAGTCCCCACGGATGCAAACCTTCTTTGGTTCCCCAGGCGTATTACTCAACAACCTCTTCATTACAGGAGCGATGGGTGTAGCCCACTCGCTCCAGTCCACTTTGGACAGTACTCCTGAACGTTCCAAACCTTCCAGCTCTGCTTCGACGGCTGGGCGGATCGCATAAGGTACCGGTCTGGCCTTAAAAAACTTTGGGCTTGCATTTTCCTCTATTTTGATCGTCGCTGTTATGCCTTTTAGTGTTCCGAGTCCCTGCTGGAACACTTCTTGTGCGTCAGTTAGCATTTTTGACAGTCGTCCAGGTGTGACGTCGTCATCCTTTTTGGCATCTACAGTCAGTGCTTGTATGGAATGCCAATCTAGCTGTATTTTCCGGATCCATTCACGTCCTAGTAGTGGTGGTCCTCCATCTGGCAATACATATAGGTCCATTTTTGGTGTTTCCTTGCCGTTATATATAACGTTCACCCTTATTTTTCCTTTGGGGTAGACTTTTTGCCCCGTGTACGTCTTCAAGACAATCTTTGTATCTCTCAAGGGTATATGTGAGAATAGCCACTTGTAGTCCCTTCGGTTTATGACTGTTAGGGCTGATCCTGTGTCCAATTCCATTTTCACTTGGACTCCTGCTATCTTGAGCGTGACCCAGATAGTTTGGTGATCCTCCATTTTGATCACATTATGTAGTTTCAGACAACCCAGCTCCTTGCTTCCGGAGTCTGTATCACTTTTCTGTTCGTCTGAACTACTCTCCGTCACCTTATGTACCTTCTTGTACTTCTCCTGTGGAGATTTCTTGCTGCTGGTTTTCTTTCCCGACCTGCAGACTCTTGCTATGTGTCCTACTTTTCCACACTGTCTGCACACTTTGTCCTTGAACCAGCAATCATTATGGTCGTGTGTTGTTCTGCCGCAGCGATTGCACTTCACTGTTCCGTATGACATTTCATTTGTGCCATATACTTGCGGTCTCCGTTGTATCTCTGCAGCGCCCCGTGCGGCTGCTTCGTGTGATACTGCAATGCTGAAAGCCTTGTCCAGCGTAAGATCCTTTTCTGATAGAAGCCGTTCTGGGTTCCTTCACTTTGAAGCCCACACACAAACTTGTCCCTTAAAGTATCTGCTAGTCCCGTTCCAAACTGGCAGTGTTTCGATAGCTTGCGCAGTTCCGTTAAATACTCAGCATTACTTTCATCTTTATGCTGGTTCCTTTTGTGAAACTTAAATCTTTCTGCTATCAGCAGCGGTGTGGGGTTTAAGTGGTCCTGTAGGATTGACACTATGTTTTCAAAATCCTTTTCTACTGGCTTCTCTGGGGTTACTAGGTTTCGTAGTAAGCCATACGTTTTTGCACCCATGGAATTCAACAATACCAGCGCTTTCTTGTCATCTGGCACTTCATTTGCCTTGCAGTATACTTCTATGCGTTCGACATATGTCGTCCAATCTTCGACTTCATTGTCGAACGCTGTGATACTGCCACTCTTCGGCATTTTTGGGTGTGGTTAGACTGGCTTAAAATGGCATCTCCCGCGCTTTCCTTTCTTCCCCGCTGCGGCTTAAAATGGCGTCTCCCGCGCTGCTGCCAAAGCCGCTCTTGGCGGTCCTCGTGGCAAATGGTGACGCCCTGTGGGTTTCGTGCGCTGCTCCTGCGCTGCTGCCAATGCCGCTCTCTGTGGTCCTCGTGGCAATGGCAGCGCCTCGCGTTTTCCTGCGCACCTCTCTCCCCCGTTGATGCTGCTCGGCCCTTGAACACCGGCTGCGCTCTGCTCTCTCTCGCCTCTCTCCCCCGTTGACGCTGCTTGGGCCTGAACACCGGCTGCGCCCTGTGCGCTCTGCCCTCTCTCTCTCCCCCGTCGACGCTGCTCGGCTTTTTTCTGTGCCGCTCGTTCTGGCTCTAGCCGCCGCTGTCCGGGAAGGGTCTGCGCAGTACCTGTTGCCAGCCTGTTTCGCTGGACCACCGTGACTGGAAAGCCAAGCCTGGCTCTCGACAGCCTCCCCTGCGATGCTCAAATCTCCGCTGGATGACTGGGCGGTTGCCCGTGGTCGACGCCCGTGCTTCTGGACTCAACCTCCTTCCACTGTTCTCCAGGAGCGAATCCCTGGGAGGCGATGCAGAGTTGCAGGTAGGTTCGAATCTGCGTCGTCGCCAATGTTAGATCCGTGTATCTTAATGTTGTGTCCTTCAATAATCAGACAAAAGACTGCAGGGAACGATCAACAGGTGTTTACTGAATGAGGGTTACTCTAGAACTAACTGTACAGATCACTACTCAGGGTTTATATACAGATGTGGTCACTGCCGGTACTACAGTATACAGGAGCTGTAAAAAGTAGTTCTCCCCTTCAAGGTACATACATTACAGGCACTGCATCAAGTTACATGCTAAATTCACCATTTAAAAATATATAAACTGTTTTCTTGCAACCAAAAGGCCCTACCAAGTCAAATGTGACAGAATGTACTGGTTATCATAGTTACATTCTGTTAGTCTGCAATAAAGTTAGACAGACAGAAAAGCTGTAAATACCTAGACTTGTTTGCAACAGAATTTATTAACCATTCTGAGTTATGCAAAGAGCAATGCTAAGCCCTGAGAATAATTTGCAAGCATCAGGACATTCCTATGTTTGGACTTGGACAAAGATGGTATATACATTGATTCAAGCATGTAGAGCATTACTGGGAAATGTTGGCATATTTTAGGTTTTCTTCTTCTAATCCTGAATAATGCTAACTTAATCCAACAAGAAATGTTACACTTGGAGCGGGATTGTTTGGATTAGGACTTCTATATAATGAAGTATAGTGTACTGGAATGCCACACTTGGCTCACGTGTGCATTTAACCAGATTTCTCCTTGTATCACTATTTAATTCTTGTTTTTCCCCTCCCTTAAAGGGGCACTCGGTCCAGAAAAATGATATCTAACATGCATAGTCTTCCTCTGACATCTACTTTTGACATTAATTCATTTTAAATCTTTTTATCTGCAGAGTAAAATCACGTCTCTGTGTGAGTGTTGTCTACCTATTGATTGGAAGCATTTTGTCAGCAGATCATGATGTAACACTTTTGCTGCTGCTGACCAAAAATACAAATACAGAAGCTATAAATAATTCTTAAAGATTTCTCCTCAGGGACTATGGTTCTAGGGAGCTATCAAAAATGGGTAACATACAGGATTATTTGAAAAAGAAAATAAAAGATCGCTTTGCCTTTTCATAGAACTTTCACAACATGAAGAGGCTATTTGGTCCATTGCGCCTGTACCAGTGCTAGCTCTGGATTGGAGAAATCTACTCTAACCTCATTTCCCTGCTCTTTTCTTGTAGCTGTTAATATTTTTTCTTCAAGTTTGGACTGGCCTTACAAAGAACACCAAACACAGACAAGAAAATTCAGCCATGTCACAGCAGGAACCCCCCATGTCACAGCCACAATACAATATTCACTCAGGTTCAGCATGACTGGTTCCTCCCGTAAGCAGATCCCTCATGATCAGGAGTTTACCTTTACTGCCCAATGCCTAGTTCCATGATAACATGACCCAGAGGTCATAACAATGAAAAATCCCTTGTTATATGATCTGGATACTAGAATCTCACATGTGCTTCCATGTGCTCTTCTTCAATTTTCCGAAAGGCAGACGGATTAACACTTCAGTGAGATGAGACCGAACATAAATCATCAAACATGGTATCTTTTACAATAGTCAAGCATATGACCAGAATAACATTTATGGTAAATCTCACCATACATCAAGTTAATTCAGCATCACTCCAAAAACAAAGACAATTAAAAAAATACCCCACCATTCCTGTTAGAGCACCTCCAGCTCTCCATCAATGAACTCCTACTCAGCAGTCTGA
This sequence comes from Somniosus microcephalus, assembly GCF_052327205.1. Classification (NCBI taxonomy): domain Eukaryota; kingdom Metazoa; phylum Chordata; class Chondrichthyes; order Squaliformes; family Somniosidae; genus Somniosus; species Somniosus microcephalus. The sequence continues at coordinate 137,801,478 of NC_140999.1, read as the reverse complement.
ATGTGGCCTCTTTCTTCTCCTTCCTCTTTCTCCAACTACAGCCACAGACTTTCAAGATACTCCACAGGTGATCACTGTCCCAGGAGAAACAGCAGAACTTTAAAATGATAGCAAAATACTGCGGATGCTGGAAATCTGAAATAACAACAGAAAATGCTGGAAATACTCAGCAGGCCAGGCAGCATCCGTGGAGAGAGAAACAGAGTTAACGTTTTGAGGAAAAGCACCTCATCTTTCGATTAGGCACTTTACAGCCTACCGGACTCAACATCGAGTTCAACAATTTCAGATAATTATCCCTGCCCCCTTTTTTCATGCTGTATGATTTTTGCCACTCCCATTTGCAACATTTTACCTTTCCTGCCTCTTACAAAAGTACAGGATGTTCTTTCAATTCCTTCCTCCCCTCCTAACCACCCCCCCCCCCCCGTCTCTGCACCTGCTTAATATCTGTTACATCTCCAGCTTTTTCCAGTTCTGATGAAGGGTCCCAGACCTGAAACGTTAACTCTGTTTCTCTCTCCACGGATGCTGCCTGGCCTGCTGAGTATTTCCAGCATTTTCTGTTGTTATAGCAGAACTTTAAATCCTGCTGCAACACTGATTTCCACTTCCCCAAGCTTCTCCGCCCAATCAGCTCATCCAAATGAGCTAACCCTGGTAAACACATCGGTGTAACACTTGCATACTGAATTATCATTGGCCCGCAGGCATCTGTGAGGAATACCTATTATATTCACATGTGATCACATGCTGAGTTGTCATTGGCCTGCAGGCATCTGTAAGGACTGCTATTGTTTAGAAGACCCAGGGGTCCTGACTCCATCTTGTCCACACGGTGCTGCTGTATTGATTGAGAAAGCTTACAGACCTGATGCTTCATTAAAATAGTTTAAACTGTAATACTCCGTTGTCCTGCTATTTATTATTTTTGTACAAAGTGTGCAAAACAAGACATCGGGGTTAGTGGTGCATAGGTGCAGGTGTTGAAATTGCCCACTGTCTTAAGGTCTGCTAACGCATCAACTCAAGAGAAGCCTAGGCCATCGCTGTACTGTAATTTTAATTAAAAAAGGCTTGCATTTATATAGCACCTTTCATGACCACCGGATGTCCCAAAGCGCTTTACAGCCAATGAAGTACTTTATGAAGTGTAGTCACTGTTGTAATGTAGGAAATGCGGCAGCCATTTTGCGCATAGCAAGCTCTCACAAACAGCAATGTGATAATGACCAGATAATCTGTTTTAGTGATGTTGATTAAGAGATAAATATTGGCTAGGACACAGGGGATAACTCCCCTGCTCTTCTTCGAAATAGTGCCATGGGATCTTTTACGTCCACCTGAGAGAGCAGATGGGGCCCTGGATTAACGTCACATCCGAAAGATGGCACCTTCAACCAGTACTGCACTGGAAAGCTAGCCTAGATTTTTGTGCTCAAGTCTCTGACTCAGAGGCGAGGGTGCTACCAACTACTGTATAAAGTACACCAAACTCCTTCTGTGGCCAAATTATAAAAAATCCTGAAACATGACGGGGGGGGGGGGGGGCGGGGGGGAAAGCCCCCAAAAATGGTAATTTATTAAGCAGTAATGAACTTGACAATGTGAATTTATTTTTGCTTTAGGGCACTGTGCTCTCTTTAGTACTCAACTCTTGTACCACAATGGTACCTTTGATAAGTTACAATGTACATGTACACCTTTCATTCATTATTAACTAGAGAATCTGGTATTATTAACAAATAAAACATTGAAGGGAATGGGAAATATACATAGTTTGATCAATGCCATTTTACTTCTGGCAGCTGACACTGAATGGAGTTCAAGCAAATAGGATAGTGCTCCTCACTCGCTGGAGTTCACCATCCACAGAACAATCCTCCCCAAATTCAGCATAAATTCTCTCCTCGGAATATTGAGCAATATACCGGAGGGAGAATGCAGAGTGGGTTGACAGCCATGAAACGTAGGTATTCATGAACAATGAATGCAAATAACACAGACCGGAAAACAACCTCTGGATTTCCAGGAAAATGAATACACCCCTCCCACAAGAACAGGAACTGAATGCTCTAGGCTAAGCAGCATTAAAAAATGGACTCTGCTATGTAGGGGTTCGCAAAATTCCCCTATTTTTCCCTGAAGATTGAAAATATATTGGTCCACATCGTGGATGAAGAATCATGTGTTTTGACTTGCCTCTGGGTAGGACAGTGTTTTTAAAACATACCCAGAATCGTGAAAAGCTGCGTTGAGCAGAGCAGCACTTGGGCAACATCAGGATCTAAGACATTACATTTTATTAAAAATGGTACCTCTGAGTTTCGAACTGTGTATATTCCAAAGAGGTTTGAAAATGGCCATCACAAAGCATGGCCAAAAGACAAAAGAAAGCAGCTAGCAGCTTGGAGTATGTCTGTGTGGGAGGATCTAGCAGTGGCTGTGAGTAAGACCTGCCAATCAAAGGGAGGTTCCCTTCTAAACAATTGATGTTGTTTATTGACATAAGGGATTACAACCACTTGAGACTAACGCAAGAACAATCGGCTGTGTACACAGAAATTCAAACCCATTCAAAGCACTCACACACAATGGAGATACTTAAGCCATGGAACGGACTTTTGTTATGGAACAGATCAGTATAAATGAGATTTTGAATCACCCATCATTCTGAACAATAAGGCAGTTGGATTCCCTTTTGTTTTAGCCCAGGTGAGCTCCGGATGTGGGCGGGAACATTTCGGCCCCACAGTGCAGACATATTAACCCATTCCAACCGCTTTGAATCAGCCAATCACAGCTTTTCTCTTGTGTATTGGAACTTTTAGGCGCGAGTTTTGCAGACAGACTTTTTCAGCGCCAAAGAGGAGCTCACCAGGTATAAAGATAGCTCCTGAGAAGCTAGCTCTCTCTTACTTCGCTGGACCACAGGTGAGCAGGGTTTCTGACTCCTCAGCAAGGCAACCTAGTAAGGAATTAGGGGGTGATGATTAAGGGGGTATTGCTAAGATTGTTAAATTAACATTGTAGCCACTTACCCCTCGTTTTTGCCGTCTGCCTTCCCCTATTCATGCAATTTACTGTAATTACTGTGTTCGTGTGGTATAGTTTAAAATTTGGTTACAGTTTCTTTAGTTTAATAAAGTTTGACTTTCTCACATCAAAACCACTTGTCCGTTTTAATATATCATTAATTGTAAATCCTCCAGTCAGAACTGGAAGGTGGGGTAGCGATTTGAAACCGCTGTTTGGAAATTGGTTTACAGTGTAGCAGCAAAAGGTTGCCTGACCAGGTGAATTACCATAAACCAGGTAAAAGGTTGGATTTGGTCAGAGTGCAGGCAAAGGCTGCCTGACCAGGTAAATTACCTTAAACCAGTTAAAAGATGCCCCCCTACAGCTAATAATCGCCACAAATCCAACATCACCCACCAGACCATCAAAAACTGCTTGTATCCTGATAGACCCCAAAGATTGAATGTATTCCACCACAGTGCACCATAGAAAAACCTACAGAAAAACGGTTTATTTAAAAAAAAAATTAATTTACTCTAAAGCTGTGGTTCCAGTCTCCGATACCAAACACCACGGAGTTGTAATTTTTGTTGGAACACTGATTACACACACACTGCTGATCACAGTCTTAACAGGGACACTCACTGTACATACACATACAGGCACACTGTACACACACAAAGGAATACTGACTGTTCAAACACAAAGGGACACAACTGTCATGTATAAAGGAAAATTCTGTTGCTTACCTATGTACGATATTTCAGCTTTTTATTGGAAGAGCTGAATATACCTCAACTCAAAGCAGTGTAAAATGATCCAAATTGAGGGTATTTGAAAATAGAATTTTCTGGGGTGGTAGCGAGCGCGATCGGTGGCGGGTCGTGTGGGAAAGTTGTTATTTTTGACAGCGGGTCGGGAACCTGCGGTCATCTCGCTCCGACACGCCTTTCCCCAAGGCGCGTCTGTCATTGCGGAGCCGACCCGACCGGCAGCAGCAGGCGACCCAATTGAAATCATTATCAGGTAGCTTACAGGCACTTCAGAGCCTTTCCCCACTACATTTTAAACTTCCCTGCATGGCTACAGGATTCATGCAGCTCGGGAACCACGTCGTCAACCTGAGGCAGGAGTTCCATGGCCATTGCTCCAGCTGATTACTCGACAACATCAAATGTACAGTAAAAGCTCCCACCTGACAGATGATCACTTTACTCAGGCAAAAACTATTGCCCAGTCCATTTCCAGCACAGATTCTGCAGGCTGCAAGTCCTTCCAGCAAAGTCTCCATCCAGTGTCACCTCATTGGAAGAACTCCATCACCATTGACAGAATGCTTCAGTCATCTCATAGTCATAGAGTCATAGAGTTATACAGCACAGGAAGAGGCCCTTCGGCCCATCGCGTCTGTGCCGGCCATCAAGCCCTGTCTAATCTAATCCCATTTTCTAGCATTTGGTCCGTAGCCTTGTATGCTATGGCATTTGAAGTGCTCATCCAAATGCTTCTTGAATGTTGTGAGGGTTCCTGCCTCTACCACCCTTTCAGGCAGTGAGTTCCAGATTCCAACCACCCTCTGGGTGAAAAAGTTCTTCCTCAAATCCCCTCTAAACCTCCTGCCCCTTACCTTGAATCTATGCCCCCTTGTTATTGACCCCTCTACTAAGGGAAAAAGTTCCTTTCTATCTACCCTATCTATGCCCCTCATAATTTTGTACACCTCAATCAGGTCCCCCCTCAGCCTTCTCTGCTGCAAGGAAAACAACCCCAGCCTGTCCAGTCTTCATAGCTGAAGCGCTCCAGCCCAGGTAACATCCTGGTGAATCTCCTCTGCACCCTCTCCAAAGCAATCACATCCTTCCTATAGTGTGGCGACCAGAACTGCATACAGTATTCCAGCTGTGGTCTAACCAGTGTTTTGTACAGCTCCATCATAACCTCCCTACTCTTATATTCCATGCCTCGGCTAATGAAGGCAAGTATCCCATATGCCTTTTTAACCACCTTATCCACCTGTTCTGCTGCCTTCAGGGATCTATGTACATGCACACCAAGGTCCCTCTGATCCTCTGTCTTTCCTAGGGTCTTACCATTCATTGTGTATTCCCTTGCCTTGTTAATCCCTCCAAAATGCATCACCTCACACTTTTCAGGGTTAAATTCCATTAGCCACTGTTCCGCCCATCTGACCAACCCATCTATATTGTCCTACAGACTGAGGCTACCCTCCTCGCTATTTACCACCCCACCAATTTTCGTGTCATCTGCGAACTTACTGATCATACCTTTTACATTCACATCCAAATCATTAATGTAGACCACAAACAGCAAGGGACCCAGCACCGACCCCTGCGGTACCCCACTGGACACAGGCTTCCAGTCACAAAAACAACCTTCGACCATCACCCTCTGCCTTCTGCCACTAAGCCAGTTTTGGATCCAATGTGCCAAGGCACCCTGGATCCTATGGGCTCTTACCTTCTTGACCAGTCTCCTGTGCGGGACTTTATCGAAAGCCTTACTGAAATCCATGTATACCACATCCACTGCACTACCCTCATCCACACACCTAGTCACCCCCTCAAAAAATTCAATCAAATTGGTCAGACATGATCTTCCCTTGACAAAGCCATGCTGACTATCCCTGATTAATCCTTGCCTCTCCAAGTGGAGACTAATTCTGTCCCTCAGAATTTTTTCCAATAATTTCCCTACCACTGATGTTAGGCTCACTGGCTTGTAATTCCCTAGTTTATCCCTACTACCCTTCTTGAATAATGGTACTACGTTAGCTGTTCTCCAGTCCTCTGGCACATCCCCTGTGGCCAGAGAGGTTTTGAAAATTTGTGTCAGAGCCCCTGCAATCTCCTCCTTTGCCTCACACAGCAGCCTGGGATACATCTCGTCCGGGCCTGGGGATATATCCACTTTTAAGCCTGCTAAAACCACTAGTACCTCCTCCCTCTCGATGCTAATATGTTCAAGTATATCACAGTCCCCCTGCCCGATTTCTATGTCTACATCGTCCTTCTCCATAGTGAACACAGATGCAAAAAATTCATTTAAAACCCCACCTACATCTTCTGGCTCCACACACAGATTGCCACTTTGGTCCCTACTCTTTCCCTAGTTATCCTCTTGCCCTTAATATACTTATAAAACACCTTAGGATTTTCCTTTATTTTGCTCGCCAGTGTTATTTCATGGTCCCTCCTCGCTCTCCTAATTTCTTTTTTAAGTATCCCCCTGCACTTTTTATACTCCTCTAAGGCTTCCTCTGTCTTTAGTCCTTTGTATCTGCCAAAAGCCCCCCTTTTTTTCATAATCCATTCTCGTATATCCCTTGACATCCAAGGTTCCCTGGGCTTGTTGGTCCCACCCTTGACCTTTACGGGAACATGTTGCCATTGTACTCTCTCAATTTCCTTTCTGAAAGACTCCCATTGCTCCGATGTGGATTTTCCTACAAGTAGCTGATCCCAGTCCACTTTGGCCAGATCCTGCCTTATCATATTAAAATCGGCCTTCCCCCAATTTAGAACCTTTATTTCCGGTCCATCTCTGTCCTTTTCCATCTGTACTTCACCTGCCATCTATTCCATCAACATGGGTGCCATTTATACTGTCTCACCTTGGTTCTCAGAATCGGACCATGATGAGCCCCAACACCAGCAGCACCAGGCACACCAGCAGCACCAACAACAAAACCAACCTTCTCCGCAATCACCTGATGCTGCACAGGACACAGGGCATCAGCGCCCGAGCGGCCAGGGATGGCCTCATCATGGATTTAGTTAACTTTACGCTGTACACCCATATGGCTGCCACATGAAGCGCCTGGTTGGCACCACCGCACACCAACACCATAAAGCATCCTTACAATGCCCAAACCATTCCTTTCACACTCATCACCATTGCGGGGGGTACCCTTATGTCTCACCATTCACTGCAACTCACTAAGCCACTTCCAAAGTTGCACACAAATCTGTCCAAGACCAGAAAGTGTTGAAAATAGATTTTTTATGTATGACACCATATTAACAGAAACTTTACATAAACATTGGATAAAACACCCAAATGGCTACCCTTATGTGTTGTTAGTTGGCATGATTGCACTAGGATGAGGGTGAGTGTGAAGGGTGGCTAGTGGGATGGGGATGTGATAATGTAGATAGAGAGGGATGGGTGGAGGTGCAAGGTATGTTGGTGTGAGTAAGGATGTGCATGAGTCTGGTAGGGAAGACAGAGTGATGGGGATGTGATGAGAGGCACAGCAGTAAGAAGTTGAGTGTGGCTTTGTACTAACATTTCCTGATCTAATGAGATCATTGAAACTTTTGCGGCACTGCACCCAGGTCTTCCTGTGACCTCCTCTGCAATCTGCAACTAGGCTGTTTGGTCTCCTGGAGAGGTTTCTTCTGCCCATCGGAAGGGAAGAGGACCTCCCTGCATGCTCTGACATCATGGGAGAACCTGGGTGCAGCCCTCTGCCTCTGTGCAGTGATTGTCAGTGTTTGCAGCACTCCAATGCTGTAGTACACTGACAGCACTATGTTAGATTAAACTTCAAATCTAATGTGGCCATGGCCCCTTTAAAGATCCCAGCTGAAAATGCGTCATGAATGATGTCACCAGACCTGCGCCATATAATTGGGTCGGGTAACGTGCTAGGCGGGCTTATTATGCGGTAAGTCCATTTTCAACAGCAGGATGGAGCCAGCAGCGGGGTCACAACTTATCACGGACACCGCCCACACCGGACCCGCCCAGGTAGGCAAAATTCCGGCCATAATCTCCTAAGTTAGGTCACTCTGGGGTTCCATGGTGGTTCAATTCGAATAACTATATGCAAACCAAAACCAGGTCTCATTCCCCAGCACTGGCAGCCATTACTTTGATAAACACACATAACAAATTAAAACAAAAAAAAATAAAGTCCTGTACTATAATGCATAGACCACAATTACTTAAGAGATCATTATCCCAGTGTTTATGGTTGCATTAGCCAAATAGCCAGCTGCACTTCTAACCTTTGGCTGGTAACAATTTTTCTTTCCATGTTAATTGAAGTACTTACTCAATTCACGAATCACAGCAGATGTCACTGTGGGTGATATACGTTCGCAAAATGCGAGTTAGATAAATTCTTTCCTATATAAAGCAGCTTAACTGCAAAGGTCATTAATCCAATTTAACTCTTGGTGTCAGAGAAGGTCTGGAAATTGTAACTGCCCAGATACAGCCATGTTTTCTGGACTGCAGGTGAGTCTTTTCCTTAGCTGGCTGCACAGGAAGCAGCCACAAGGGATACAAAGATTCAAGCGACTTGCATGGAGAGGTTCCAAGAAAGGGTATTCAGATAGAATATGAGATATTGAGGATGAGTGTCCGAGTCTTCAACTTCCATCTTTGGTGGTTTGTTTGGCATTTTGAATTTGAAGACCAATCTCGATTACCAGGCCCATGTATAAACCTCCCTCGACTTCCCAGAGAACCAGTATAAAGAGCTACTCCAATAGTATCTAGGCCATCAAGACAGATACATATTCTAGGCCAACATGAGGTGCCAGAGGACAAAATTTCAAGTAAACAAATACACCCACCCCACCAACAAACTACCTGCTAGAGACACATACCACCATATCACTCAAGATGCACAAACACTATGAGACCCTAGAGATAGGCACACATATCTACCACAAGACCCCAGAAAGAGAGACAGATATTGACCATGAGTTCATAGAAAGCACAGACACACCCCAATCATGGATTCTTAGTGGATATGTGCGTTGCTCTCTTTGGGGTCTCATGGGACACCCATCAAATGAGTAGTGACAGATACGCAAGCATTATAAGATCCCAGAGATCCCATAGACACTTACCTATGGTGAGACCCCAGACAGACACAGTACATCTCAGTACACAGATACACATCCAGTAAGACATGCACCTGTCATAGGACTGCCAGAGTGAAACATGTATACCCACTGTGAGACCCACACATAATAATCATGTTACTGGCAGGGAATACAAAAACTCAACATGAGTTTGCCAGAGAATAATGGTCCACAACCACCATGACGTTGCTAGGAACCAGTATATCCCCCAGGACATCATATAGAACAATCTTTATTTTTTAAATAAGCATTTTAAGCTCCTGCTCCTGTTCCAAAATGTCTAGCAGCTGCTAATTTGACAGCAAGCCTGTGGTAGGGCATAAAAAGGACATTGCACATACACATAAGAGTGTTTTGTCCCTTTACTCCTGATAGATGCATTGTTTTTAAAGGCAACAAGCACCTCCAAATCCAAAATGTATCAGAATCTGGGCCAAATTTCTGTGCATTATGAACTGACCCAAAACAGCCAAATTCAGACCACGGAGACTTACAGTTGTTGCTGTCACTGTCTGTGTACAGCATTGATGCAGACTGAAGGGAGGAAGGTGGATTTAAATTGGGACATCCTCCTCCAAAGAGCTGCTTAGGATTGATTTATATTATTATATTATATTTTTATATATATAGATGTATATATACACATACATACACTATTTGAAAATAGTAGAATTTCTAATCACAAAAAGCTACCAGAAAACCCTATTTTAAAGAATCCAGTGCATTACAAAATTGCTCTTTGATTTCAAATACATCTCAAAACCAGATTCAGAATATTCAGCAATAGAAATATGCAAAACAAGCAAATAATATAATCAGAAAATGCAGGAAACAGCAGGTCAATCAGCTTCTACAGCTGAAAGATAGGTTCATGTTTTAGCTCTGACCCTTCATCAGAACTGGAAAGGCAGACATACATAATGGGACCATCAGAGGCAAACATGTATCCCCATTGTGAAAGCCTCACCGAATACAACCATTCTGAGGAAGGGTTACACCCAAAACATTACCCTCCCCTTCTTTAGGCACCAACTGATTTACTGTGCATTTCTAGGATTCATGTGTTCTTTTAGTTGCGATGTCTAGTTTTCACGTTTTGTCTTTTTAATCATTTTTGCAGATTTATTCAATAGAAATATATGCACAAATTGAGAGCTAGAAATGATGCGTGATCTGAAAAGGGGTTTAAAAACCTGTCGCTGCAGATGCAGTAAGTGGGGAAAAATAAAGTACGGCAGATTTCATGGACATTTGGGCCAGCTGTGGTTCTCTGGTGTAATCATTTTAAGAACATTTTTTCAACCAGTGCAGCAATATGCTGTAGGTTAAGGTTGAAAGCTAGCATGGTACTGTGCTGGCATCTATGCTAAATGTTCCTAATATTATTATTAATAATGCATGACCCAACAGTGACAACCATGAATAAAATGAAGGTGACAGTAAAAATAGGAGCTTAAGCTGCCAAACACAAGCCATTAGGCTTCCTCATTTTCTTTTAATTTAGTCAGGAAAGATTTAGCTTCTTTTGACAGAAGTCTGTACCGACATTCCTTTCTACTGCTTCATTAAAGGAAAGGTGATTTAATGAGCTTATAAAACCCATATTAAACAATAATCTTGAATTATTAAAACTTTAAAATGGCACTCTGAGTCACAGTTAGCATTTTAATTACTTCCCAAATTAATACTTTAATTACTTTTGGTCTTCTGTTTCATCACACAACAATCTGTTTTCTAACCCTTACTCTTTTTCACCTTTGGCAATTACTTTTTCTGCTTCAAAGTTACTTTTTCTGCTTCAAAGTTACTTTAGAAGTTATCAGCAAGGTTGGCTCAAATATTTACTGGTCTGTTCTTTGTCCAATTTTGTTTTAACTATTACCTGCTGGTACTAATGCGGTATTGCCAAAACATTTAATGGATGCAATTAGAAAAACTGGAAACCAGCAGAATGTTTGAAACATGTTTGAGGCAAGCAGCCATCTGGATAGAGAAGCAGACAAAACAGTACAGGCTCTTCAGATTGATTTGCACTGGTCAGCATTGTACATTGTGAATTATTACTCCTTTAAAATCAAATGTGCAACCAGATTTTCATATTCAGAACATTACATTTTTTGACTCTATCTTTTTGTCTACTTCCTCCCCCACTTCTATGCATGCACACATATTTTTCAATTCAGCTAGTAAGATTGAACAGTCCAGCCTACAAACAATCTCCATGGATACAGTTAATGATGCTCATTGCTTGACAACCAAGAAAGTGTGCTCAAAGGGTTCAAGAGGAGGCGTAACCCCCACCCACCCCCCCCACCACCCCAAGTCAGTTTTTTCCAATCTTCGACCAACAAAATAAGCCTTCGGAGTGATCCCAAGTGTTAATTTGGCAAGGAATAGCTATCAAATTTGTCTCCCGAGTCAGACATCCTAAATACCGGATTGTCTGAAGTTGCTGCTGTGATTTCTGTAGTTACAGAAGCAGCTGTACCCCTTCTCTGCCTTAGGATCTATTTAAAGCTCCCAAACCTTTTGACTGAAGTCCTCTCAAACACTGAAACACTCACTAATGGTTCAATCCCTGTTGGAAAACATAGTTGCCTGGTGTTAGCTTGGTTTCTCTAAGATCTGTTTTTTCTGGTCATTAGACAAGCTGTTGAAATTTCAACGACAGGTTCCCCCCGCCCCCCCCCGCCCCCAATCAACACATAAGGTCACTGAGGATCTATTCAGTACTCAAGTGCTGGAAACATCCTGGAAATATTGTTGGATACTTGATGGCCTCAGCAGGTAACTTGTCAAAATCTTCATTCTTACACACAATGCCTCTCTCCACTGTCACAAACAGATTTAGCATGTTTTTTTATGTCTGGAGGATCATAATTATGCTGCATGAACTAAGCAAACTACTGAGTCTTACTGGAAATATCTCTTTATAACCTTGATTAAGGTCTAGCTTCAGGGTGGAAGTAAACTTACTATGCATTAGTGGCAGCTGGTAGCAGGCTGTACACAAATTCCTGTTGGGCATCTACAGTGCTTAAAGCTTCTGTGGGCATTTCATGAAAAACAAGGCAATATTAGGCTTCCAATTGCCTGCACTCAGTTATGAGTACTGCAATTTTGATTGGCTGACCAATATAAGAGACAAGATAGTTTAAAAAAAAATATTGAATTCAAATTTTTCACGCTGAGCTGCTTCTATTCATCTTCAATGCAGGCAAGAGCCATGACATAAGTCAAAGTGTCTGATTCCTACTGGTGGTGAGTTTAGATATTTAAGCACATGGGTCATACCACCTGGTGGGAAATAGCCTGGGCAGAGATTTAGGATTATTTTTCTCTCTGGTAAGGGCTTGCATTCCCCTCAGCAGGAAGGAGGCCCCCCCATGTTATTAGGTTTGTCTACATCCTGGCATTTCACAGCTGCCCAGCACTGGGTCAGCAGCAGTGGGTTCTGCATCATCAATCATGCAAGACCTAAAACGGTAATGTAAATTCCAGAGAAACTTACCACAGAGGCAAGGCAAAAGATTTGTGTTGGTCTGATTGTCGGTATCAAAATGCATCTGCTTGAAACTTAACAGTAAAATTACTACCCATTGCTTTCACAAGCCTGGCAGATAAAACACACGATTAGCATAAAAAGTAAAACACTAGATGATGTCTGGAGCACCACATTGGGGAGATATTTCCTCTGACATATAAAATTATATCAGCTCTGCTTTTTATGTACAGTTTTGTGAAAAGAGCAGAAGATACTGAGAGTAAGACAGACAACACGTTTTGCACAATTGTGCTGCTGAGGGAACCTAGAAACAGTTCCTGTAACCTTTCTCTGAATCAGGACACCATGATATTCAGGGTCTTCTGTTTCTAGGAAATTACAGTATATGATCAGGCAGCCGGTATAATATTAGTGAGCACATAATTGTACTGGTTGTCTTAGTGATACAACAATTAGAGAGCACAGTGGGTGTGTACCTTTTACTGTAAAAACCTCCTTGAAGGATTCCTGATAAGGCATGTACTGTTTGTGTCTGTTTTAGATTCTGTTTGTCAGAAATACAAATTTAAAACACATGCAAACATATGCTGTTAAATAAATATAAAAGTTTCATTCACCTTAACGTACCACATAACTCATTACCTCCTTCAACCTTCCTCCTACAATTGACAGGCTTTAAAATACAAGTTTAAAGGCCGATTTTAACTCGGAGTGGGGATCGGGGGTGTAGGGGCTGAATTGGCTGGTGAGCCAAAGCGTGAAGCCCAGGAGGTTTTAAGTCACAGGCCTTACTGGCATGTCCCGATTCTAAGTCCCGCCCGAAGCCAGCAGGAATTATGTCGCTACTGGTGGGGAGTCAGACTGCCACCAGGAACCCACTGAAACAGTTCCCAGCAAGGTAAGTATGGATTAGTTGGGGGGGGGGGGGGGGGGGGATGGTGAGGTCGGCAACTTCACGATCGGAAGGCGAAAACCCAATTCAGGGGATATCCGAGGTATCCTTGTAGGGCTAGGAGAAGCACTCCTGCTTCTCAAGAAGCCTTTAAAAAATTTTTTTAAACACTAGCTTTCATTAGTGCGCCGGAGGCCATGTGTGCATTCTGATGTGTCATCAGGACATTGCACTGCCATGTAAATTAGGCTGCTGCTCCTCTGCAGTCAGGTAACAGTGAACGCAGCGTGACTGCCACCCCCGTCATCTTACCCCCTGCCTGCACCGATCCTGCCGGCCGAGGGGGGGTGGTGGGGGAAGTGGAGATTGTTAAAATTTAGTTTTTGGCTCTTCACATGGGCTTCTTAACAAAAGAAAAGTAGTATCTGAAATAAACTGTGGCCTTGAAATTATGCTGTGAGATAATATCAAATGCTTAATGCATTTGTAGGAAAGTCCCCTCCCCACTATTTTAGAGGAGGCATTAACCTGCTTAAAAATCCATTTTATGCTGATATCCCATGTGTAGTGTATGTGCCTTTAAGAGCCCCAGGTGTGCTGTAATGCCGGTAATGGCCACTCGGGCTATATAAGCCTGTATATTGTGTATATCCGTTAGAACCCCGCCCCAGACTTTGCTTAGTAAACACCTATGAACCAACTCCTGTCTTCAGTGTCTTTATCAACACACGGACACAACAGTGGCGACGAAGTGGAAACAGACTTACCTGCATTTCGGCAGCACCTCAAGGACATCGATTCCTCGGGCGTCCAGAAGACTCAAGAAAGTGAGAGAAGCTGTGGTTTCACCAGCTGGCCAAGCTGGTGGCAGGTACTGCGCTAATCCTTCCTGGGCGTCAGGCTGGGGCTCCAGCGGCTGGCTCTACAGCTGAGACAGGCAGCAAAATCGGAGGCAAGCAATAACGGACTGGGAGGGAGCACTCGGGAGACGGCCGGCGCGGCAAGCAGGTCAGCGTTCAGACCTGGAGAGAAAGTCCGGCGGGAACGAGTCTCCAACTGTAAATAAAAAATAAAAATAAAAAAAACGGAAACCGCGGGAAACAGCGTTGTCATCGGCAGCAGCGACGGGAAAGCGCGGGAAGCACCATATCTTTTCTGAAATGCCTAAGTCTGGCAATATTGATGCTTTTGATAGCGAAATAGAGGATTGGACCACATACGTGGAAAGAGTAGAGGTATATTGCACTGCAAATCAAATAGAAGATGAAAAAAAAGCTTCAGTACTGCTGAACCTAATGGGCGCAAAGGCATACGGGCTGTTACGAAATTTAATCACTCCAGCCAAACCAAAGGACAAGAATTTTAAAGAAATTGTTGATACCCTGCAGGAGCACTTAAACCAAACACTGCTGCTGATAGCGGAACGATTCAAATTCTTCAAGAGAAATCAACACAAGAATGAAAGTAACGCTGATTACCTAACCGAATTAAGAAAGCTATCGAAGTACTGCCAATTTAGGGCAGGACTAGCAGATTATCTTCGAGACAAATTCGTCTGCGATCTCTTAAGTGAAGGAACACAAAAAAGGCTGCTTTCTGAAAAAGATTTAACATTGGACAAAGCTTTCAGTATGGCTGTATCATACGAAGCAGCAGCAAGAGGAGCTGCAGAGATACAACAAAAGACACAGGACTTCGGCACCCATGAAATGACACAGGGTTTCGAAAGATGTTATCGCTGCGGCAGATCCACCCATAACCAGAGGGACTGCTGGTTCAAGGACAAAGCATGCAGGCAATGCGGAAAGATTGGACACATTGCACGGGTATGCCGATCTGGACAAAATAAATTCAGACAGGAAAAAAAAAAAATCAATAAAGGAAAGTACAGGAAGGTACAAATGATGACGGACAGTAGCTCCGAAGACCAGAAGAGCGATAGCGACTCCGAAAGCAAGAGACTAAGCTGTCTCAAATTACATAATGTACTTGCCAAAGATGATTACCAAACCATTTGGGTTACCCTCACGATAGCAGGGTCCCCAGTTAAAATGGAGCTAGATACAGGATCAGCTCTAACCGTAATAAATCGACGGGATTACGAGAGGCTATTTTCGCATATACCTCTAAAAGACACATCCATTATCTTAAAAACATATACGGGGCAGAAAGTATACCCCAAAGTAAAAATAAGGGCGCCTGTTGTATACAACGGCAAAGAAATACAAAAGTTGTATTTATACATTCTACAAGATGGTGGTCCACCGTTGTTGGGACGTGAATGGCTCAGAAAGATACGTTTAGACTGGCACTCCATTCAGGCACTGACGGTGACCAGTAAGAAAAAAAACAATGATGACATCATACCTGAACGATTAAAAGACATCTTGGCCAACGCCAAAGAAGTGTTCCAAGAGAAACTAGGAACCTTGAAAGGCATCACCGCCTCAATAAAAGTGGAAGATGCAGCAATTCCCAAATTTTTTAAGGCAAGACCGGTGCCATACGCAATTCGTCCAGCAGTCGAGGCAGAGCTGGAGAATTTGGAAAAGGCAGGCGTATTATCCAAAATAGATTGGAGCGAGTGGGCAACACCCATCGTTCCAGTCATGAAAAAAGCATTGAATAATGATAAATCTGAAGAACAGAGAAAAATTTGCATCTGTGGAGACTTCAAGGTGACTGTAAACCCGGTCCTTCACACAGTACAGTATCCTCTTCTGAGGATAGAAGATATTTTCGCCTCACTATCCGGAGGGAAACGTTTCACCAAAATTGACTTGGCACAGGCATATCTACAGGTGGAGGTTGAGGAGGCCTCTAAAAAGTATCTCATGATAAACACACACAAAGGCCTGTACCAGTACAATCGACTGGTTTTTGGAGTAGCATCAGCTCCAGCTATCTGGCAAAGAGCTATGGAGCAAGTCCTGCAAGGGATTCCGGGGACTCAATGCTACCTAGACGACATCCTTGTAACAGGAGAAAATGACAACGAGCACCTTGCCAATTTGGAGCAGGTGCTCACTAGGCTGAGAGAACGGGGCCTACGAGCAAATCGCCCCAAGTGCGAATTTTTCCAAAATCAGATATCATATTGTGGCCACATAATTAATAAGGAAGGGTTGCATAAGTCACCTGAAAAAATTGAAGCGGTCATAAAAGCCCCAGCACCTGAAAATGTTTCACAATTAAGGTCGTTCCTGGGATTAATAAATTACTATCATAAATTTTTACCGAACTTATCAACTCTTCTACACCCTCTTAATGAACTTCTACAAACAGGAGTGATTTGGAAATGGAATGAAGACTGTAAACGTGCCTTCCATAAATGCAAAGACTTAATCACATCCGAAGAAGTTTTGGCTCATTACAACCCATCACTGCCAATCAGACTGGCGTGCGATGCATCCCCTTACGGCATAGGAGCAGTATTATCCCATAAATTCCCTGATGGCTCAGAATGGCCGATAGCTTTTGCGTCACGCTCATTAAACTCAGCTGAGCGTAACTATGCCCAAATCGACAGGGAAGCACTCAGCCTGATATGGGGAGTGAAGAAATTCAACCATTACCTACACGGACAAAAATTTACCTTGTTGACTGACCATCAACCCCTCATGTCCATATTCAACCCTAAAAAGGGTGTTCCCATTATGACAGCGCAAAGGCTACAGAGGTGGTCCCTTTTTCTAGGGGCACACCAATACAACATAGAATACAAAGGATCAAAACAGCATGGGAATGCTGACGGTTTATCGCGCCTACCGTTGCCAATGGTAGAAGAGGCACCTACAGTAGACCCAATAGAGATGTTCCACTCTACCATAGTGGAATGTCTACCAGTAACAAATTCTGCCATTGAAAGGGAGACGAGAAATGACCCGACTCTCTCACGGGTCTACGATTTAACAGTGAAGCGATGGCCAGCACATGGCGAACCACTGTTGCCAGCATTCTCACAAAGAAGAGAACAGCTGTCAGTGTGCCGAGGAACCTTGATGTGTGGATCCAGAGTGGTGATTCCACCCAAACTCCAGGATAAAGTGCTAAAGGAGCTTCACGAGGGGCATCTGGGTGGAGTGAAAATGAAGAACCTAGCTAGGGCGTTTGTATGGTGGCCAGGTATCGATGGAGACATCGAAGAAATGACCAAGAGCTGCCTAGGATGCCAGAAGGTCCAAAACGCTCCACCACAAGCTCCTCTACATCCATGGGAGTGGCCCTCATCTCCCTGGCAAAGGGTGCACATCGACTTTGCTGGTCCATTTATGGACTCAATGTTCTTAATCGCGGTTGATGCACACTCCAAGTGGCCGGAGGTAATAAAGATGTCCTCCACCACCACGGAAAAAACCATCACAGTATTAAGGACCATATTTGCCAGGAATGGGCTGCCGGAACAGATATGTTCTGATAATGGACCGCAATTTGTGTCCGAAGAATTCAGGAAGTTCTTAAAAAACAATGGGGTTAAGCACTACACGTCCGCCCCATACCATCCCGCCACCAATGGATTGGCTGAAAGGTTTGTCCAGACCTTCAAGAAGGCCATAAAGGCCATGGGTAATGAAGACATAAAACTTCAGCACAAGGTGGATAACTTCTTATTCGCATACAGGAATGCAACACATATGGTTACCAACCAAACTCCCGCCATGATGTTCTTCAATAGAAACCTAAGATGCCGGCTGGATTTGGTCAAGCCCAACATCAGAAGGGACATGGAGAACCGGCAGTTTCAAGGCATGAATGAAAGGCCAACTAGAACCTTCCAGATAGGTCAACAAGTTTTGGCCCGGGACTACTGTACCGAGAAATGGCAGCCTGGAACTATCTGCACACGACTAGGACCACTGATGTATACCGTGGACATCGGAGAAAGCATAATAAGGTGCCATGCTGACCAAATCATAAAGTCATCCGAAAAGGGACAACCTACACAACTCTATACGTCTAACGATGAAGTAGAGATACCCATATCTACCTCCGATCCGGTGATACTGGAACCCGATGAACCCGACACTGGCATTCAAGCCGAATCAGCCTTGCCAAAAGAACCTACTACACCACCAGAAACTACTACACCCCCGAGGCGTTATCCGGACTGAGTCAGGAAGCCTCCTGAGAGACTGACTTATAATTAATTAACTACAGCAATGTGTATATTATTTTTCTTATAACATGTAATTAATAATTACTTAAAATATGATGTACTGGTTAGCTAAAAGGGGAGGAATTGTAGTGTATGTGCCTTTAAGAGCCCCAGGTGTGCTGTAATGCCGGTAATGGCCACTCGGGCTATATAAGCCTGTATATTGTGTATATCAGTTAGAACCACCCCCAGACTTTGCTTAGTAAACACCTATGAACCAACTCCTGTCTTCAGTGTCTTTATCAACACACGGACACTACACCATGATGCCTCACAACCCCCCCCACCCCCGAGATATCTACGCTCCTCTAATTCTGCCCTCTTGAGCATCCCTGATTATAATTGCTCAACCATCGGTGGCCGTGCCTTCTGTTACCTAGGCCCTAAGCTCTGGAATTCCGCTCCTAAACCTCTCCGCCTCGCTACCTCTCTTTCCTTTAAGACGCTCCTTAAGACCTACCTCTTTGACCATGTTTTTGGTCATCTGCCCTAATTTCTCCTTGTATGGCTCGGTGTCAAATGTTTTTGTCTTTTAATACTCCTGTGAAGTGCCTTGGGACATTTTACTACGTTAAAGGCGCTATATAAATACAAGTTATTGATGTAATTTCTGAGCCTATCTAGTTACCGTGAAACAGTGGGTTACATTTGTATGCATTTTTAAAAATTCAAAAACACGTTTTAATGTTTATTGGTTAGCATGTGACATAAACTGTTCACTTCCTTGCTCTTGTTGGTCTGATTTAAAGTTTAATTTGTGAGTGTAATCTGTGCTCATTGAGGAATGGCAGTGCTGGGGAACGGCATGCTTTGCAGTTTTTTCTTTCAAAAGCATCAAGCACTTTTGAGATCAGATACAGCATAGATCTCCCACTCCCTCTATTCTACCCACCATTATGTCTTCACTCCTACCTCAGCAGAACGAACCCCTTCTACTAGTGTGAGAGTTCTCTGTCCATTCAATCCAAACATGGTGCAAATTATGACTACGTGAAACTGGGTTGAGGCTGTTCAAGCACATTTCACTTAGGACTCCTAAAACTGGCAGAGAGGAGTGACTTTCACACCATTAGCCTACAATGTATCTCGGAAGCATACTTGTACATGAGGGGCGCTGTAAACTGCAAGTTATTATTATAGTTCTTGTTGTTTGAAAGCAAAACTTTAACTCAATGTGCCACCCAGGTTCCTAATTTTAGCAACCAGTTATCACTCCTGCTTGTGCTTACACATCAAAAATGTGGGCATTCAGACACAGAAGTGCTAAACTTAGATACCAATAGCAGATTAGGCACAAATTGACACCTTTGTGCAAATAGGACTAATGTGTTCAGCTTCATTTAAAAAAAATATAAATTTGGAAACAATACCCAAGGGTTCTGATGTAGTTTGATAACACAAAGTCACTGCTGTCACTGTGGAGACATACTGAAACAATGCCACTGATTTTCTGCTGACGTCTGGTGAATGAACTGAAACAGGGCAGCTGTGAATGGAAAAGTAGGAAGAATCACATTCACTTCGGATCATCCCGATTAGAATCAAATGCAATCGCTACGGGACTATGCTCTTTCCTCCATTTATCAATGTGATTCGGAGCATATTGGTAATCAGTGGCATAGCGAGAGGTTCCGCCCAGACAGCAACCTGCAACCAGAGAGTGAATATAAGCTGAATTATCTCTTGCAATTTGATCTCCTGACCATAGGTTACCATTAAACTCCCCCCACCCCACCTCAGCCTCCAAACACACCATATGCAACAATCATATAAAATTTCAACACACAAAACTGTGGGTGAAAAATTTCAATGGATAATGAAACAAAATAGATACACAGGGCTGGATATTGCTCGCCCTGGGGAGGCGGGTTTGGAGGCGTGACTGCTGGGAAAATGGCAGAATTTGGGGGCGGGTGCCCAACCTGCCCCCGTGCAATCTTGCCAGGAGGCGGGTAGCCGACCCGCGCCAGGTCCCACCTCCTCGAGGCGGGAAGGGGATTAATGTCAATTAACTGCCTGTTAACAGGCAGTTTTTTGGCTAATCCCTATTTTGAGCCCTGAAGTGTGGGCTTCCCGACGGCTCCGTACCGCGCCAGGGTCAGCGAGGCGGGCCGTCGGTCTGCGGGGGTCGGAGGGGCCGAGATGTCCGGTGTGCAGGTGAGTGATGGGTGCATGTGTGCAGAGGTAAGTGTGTGAGGTGTGTGTAAAGTGTTTTAATAAGTTTTACTTACCTTTACTTCTTCCTGCAGGCTTCCTCCCTTCAGGTCTTGGGAGTCCCTCAGCTCACTGGCACAGAAAGCAGAATGGCCGCTGAACTGACAAAAGCTGCAACCTTCTGCTTTCTGCTCAGGAAGGCTTTCTAATTGAGTCTTGAGTAAAGACACAACTTAGAAGACAGATTGTCAGTGTTTGACAGCTTCACAGAGCTGTCAAATGATGACATTTCATCTGTCAAAAGCTCTTGATAGATGAAACGGCACTCGCTGACGTCACCTGTAACTGGCTTTCCCTTAATTGGCCTGCTGAGCCCGCTGGGGAAATAGCGTGGGTTGGCCACAAGTCGATGGAGGCGGGACTAAAACCCAACAAGTGGGAGTCCCACCTCCAAAAGCTCCCCATTGACAAAATCCAGCCCTTAGTCCCATCTAATGAAGTAAATTCCAATATTACTTTTGGCCTAATCAGCTGGCGCTAGGGTTTCTAACCTTCCCGTTTTGCTCGGGAGTCTCCCGGAATTAACGATTGATCTCCTGGGCACCGCTGCTGGTGTCCCGGGAGAAAGGTACTTTGTAGGTACAGTTGAGCCTGTGAGCTTCCAAAGCTGTACTCTCAATTCCCGCCCCTCATCATTCGATCAGCTTTGGTCCCCGAGGCCCAGTCGGGGCTTTTCCAGGTGCCGGTGTTGCAGATGATCTCGCCCTAGCTGCTCTTCCTCCACATGGCCAAGGACCTGGCCCTCTGCATGCGGCAGGAAGGTTTTGAATCCAATGACATCTTTGAGTCTCCACTGAGCGCCAACTAACCCGACCAGAAAACCCACACATCAGTGGCCCAGACCACGACCAGAACCCGGGCCTGCCCTCCAAATGACATCAAATTGAACCACGGCAAAACACCCCAGCTGTGCCCCTAACAGACAGGCAAGTGACACCCATCACACCCCTTAAAATATACAGTTGCATTTAAGTAGGGTTAACAACCAGTTTTTACGCAGAGCTCAAAACCCAATAGGAGATACATTTGGTCATGTCTATAGGCAGAGGTACTTTGAAATTTCAGAAGAAAACACCCTCCACAGCCCTGATTTTGTCTCTGGTGCTGATGAAAAATCCTTGGAAACTTCAGCACTGAAACTCCTCTACCTCATAAGTTACAAAAGTAACCGGGGCTCAACTGTTAAAAGATAAGTTCATCGTGAAACTCATGCAATGAGTAATACTTGGAATTGTGTCCCAGGTAGGATAACAGAATTAGAAACTGATATCGTTCAAAGGGCAGTTCGATATTATAATGGGGCAGCATCAATAGAAAGATGAGCTGGATGTGGAAATTGTTAAAGCTGGTTAGCTAAGTTGGAACAAGAGCATGAAAACCAACCGTGATAAGGTAACTGTAATAATATTTGCAAACTGCAGCAAATGCCACATGATCAAACATTGCATGATTAAAATGCCACATGATCGACCATCATGTGATTAAACCTCCACAAATAAGGCCAACCAGAGTTGGCAACACTTGCTGGTGCACAATAAAAAGCCTGTCATCTGTCTGCCATTACATCCTTGTCAGTAAAAGATACATAAGAAACAGTGTACTCCATAAAGGGGAAAAAATGCTTTATTTGTATATCTTATGGAAAATAACATTCTGAAGTATGACATATGACAATAATGCAGTTCAGTATTGATAAACTGTTTCAGCATGGCTGTTGCAGCTTTACACTTCAGACTCAACTTTCAGTGAGTTCCATCCTTGTATGACACTACAAATTTTTACAAACACAAACGGCTCCAGCAAAAGGCAGGTGGAGGCCTAATTAACAAAGGTTGTGGTTAGATGACATCATCGGCGCTGCGACTTAAATTTAACAGTAAGTCGGGGGAAGCCCACACTGTCGGCTGCCTGGTAGCAGATCCGAGGTGGGAGGTGTCGACTGTCTGAGGTCTGAAGATCAGCTCTTGTTTAGCATTCCTTGTGGCAGGATCCTCCTCCAGCTCTGATCGTGGCCCCAATGTCCTGGCTCCCCTCCCCAGCCCTGATCGTGGCCCGGAGCCTTCAGCCTCCACTGACTGCTGGGGACCGTCCCCATGGGTCACTGGCTGCAGCCTCCTACTGCTTGTTTGAGTTTCTGCTGGCCGGTCGGCCAGGCTGTCAATTCGACTGACTGTGGGGCGGGAGTGTGGAGAAGGTTATTTAAATGAGGCCCTGCCGTTAAGATCAGCAGTGCCGCCATGTCTTCGGCCTTGCTGGGTTCTTCACACACTGCCGGGCTCCCCTGCACCCTCGCCGCCTCCCCATTAATATTGGGGCATATATATCTAACATTTTCAAGTTTTGGGAATGTTTTGAAAGTTTAGGGTTTACATGAGCATTTGAAAATATACAGACAATTCTTTTGAAAAAAAAAATCCTTAATGACAGAACTGATATGAATCGTTTAAGTTTATAGCAGCATTCACCTTTAGCCTTTGTCATTGGGCAAATAACATCAACCCTTTCTTTTCTATTATGGTTATCAGGTGGATATATTGAAACATTAGAGGAGAATGGCAATATTTTATCAAATATTCCAACTCTACATAAGAATTTTAACAACGTACTGAATATCTAATCATACCTTCCAAATTCTTTACGAAAAATAAGTGCGAGAAATCACCAACTATTATTGACATTATGTAATTGTAACTGAACTGTGCTAATAACAAAAGAAGCCTTCAACTGAACTTATTTAAATATCGTGACTTGCTACCAAAACCCATTTTAGAAATCAGTTATGAACAAAATTATGAATTTTATTGTTCATTTTATTTGATTCCTATTGACTGTATTTTGTAATATTTTTGTTTAAACAGTAAGTGCTGATGACAGAAATCGGGAAAGCTGATTGGAGGAGGTACTGAACTCGACAGTGTGAGAAAGCTTCATTGGCCTCCACATAGTCAGAACGGCAAGATTACGGAAGCCTCAGGTTAATGACCCTCCACCAATGTCAATTTGGTTTCACTGTTGGACTTGGTAACTATTGCCAGCAGTTCCCCTCATGATGTTTTTGCACTGATTATTTAAATATATTTTTAAAAGAAATGGACTAGTCACAATTGTTTCTGTCTGATTCATTTTTGAAATGAGGTTCCTAACAGCAAGACTCCCTCATTTACTGTCACAAGGATGCACTATTCGAGGTCCAAATTCACCCCATTCATAGGCTGTGACAGTTAGCTTTCAGTGGTCACCGAGAACCTCAATGCTCAATAACTGTCTAACGGGAACATGCCTGTGGTGCGCAAAACATTCCATTTATACAATCATTGCACAATGTATGGGGATTGCATTGGTGCTTGAGAAAATGCTCCCTTTAAAGGACTCATCCAAACAGATGAATTATTATTTTTTCCACTCATTAAATTGAGCATACCTGGTGGCAGTTCATTGAGTATCAAATCCTTTTAAAGATACCAAATACCATTTCACAATCTCACCATCATAAGCCCCTCCTCTGTGCAACTTAACAGTGCACAGGTTAAGCAGTTTGGTTACTCACTGAATATTTCTTGCCAACCCATTTCCTATGTTGAACTAACAAAATATTGTGACATGCCTGTCTCAAATGCATTGGAACGAAAATGAACTCTGCAGATTTTAGCTGAAGCATTTTATCCAATTACCACACTGCCCTGAGCCGCATTCAGTTTGCTGTGGGCAAAATAATACAGCCCAAATTCTTGTTTATCATCTTTTACAACTGCATTACTCTGTTCCATAGTGTCTCTGCTCAAACAACCCTAACACATCCTTAATAATGCATTACAAGAAACATTTCTCAGCACTTCATGTTCTGTACAAAAAGCTGCTGTTCCCACCACTTAAAAAGCATTCACCGTATCAGGCAGAAGGTTAAACTGACATGTTAGCCTCT
Source organism: Somniosus microcephalus (assembly GCF_052327205.1). Classification (NCBI taxonomy): domain Eukaryota; kingdom Metazoa; phylum Chordata; class Chondrichthyes; order Squaliformes; family Somniosidae; genus Somniosus; species Somniosus microcephalus. The sequence continues at coordinate 137,776,875 of NC_140999.1, read as the reverse complement.
CCAGAATGGCTATAATCAATTAACTCTTTAAGTGCTAAGAGTCTACGGCTGCATTCTGTGCTTTTGGCCCACATCTTGCTTTTGCCTGAGTATTACATTGTGTTTGTACCACAATGAGGTGTCACTGCAATTTAACACTGCATCATTTGGAATACTGTAAAATGTTGTCATATAACAGTGGCCATGGCTGCATTTTGTGCAGTGGAAGAAGAGAAACTATTTATACCCTGGTGGATATTTTATGCATCCAATCGATCCAATACTTTCTCAAGACTTCACAATTGAAGGTTTGGAAAATGAAACAGCAGCTTTTTGGTGAAGTGAGTTTTTTTTAAAAAATACCCGAAAACAAAAAAAGTGGAGAAAAATGAAAACTTACATTTCTGAAGCATTCTTCCATTTAGAAAAGCATCTCAAAGCATATTGCAAAGAGCAGGACAAACAGTGGGCATCCAGGAAAAAGGATATTGGCAAACAGAAATGTTGGGAGGGTGGGGGTGCAAAAGCATCCACCTGATTTATAAAATAGAATAGCTGCCACTGGCACCAACATGATAGACACAGTGCTGCAGAATAATTGTTTATATCTGTATTTACTTATTTATAAAAGGTTTTGAAAAACAAGAGACAAAGCAACACAATTTAAAATGGCTACTAGCACAGATGCAGCTGTGGTGCTAATAATTTATAGGAAATACAACACATAGCCACGTCTTAGTATCAGCATAACCAGAAATGTTGCAGCACTGAAACCTCACAATTAATTGCTTAGAAATGCTCATCATGATACGCATTAAGTATTATATTGGGTGAATGAATGGTACAAGGATCACAGCTTCTTTCATCTGGAGAAAGACTGTACAGTTTCTAAGAAATAAAACTGGTTTAGGAAGCATCAACATTCTCCTCATAACCACTGGAGCTCCATCCATACTGTAACATTTGGAAGAATACCCCATGTGAGCTTCCATTTTTAGCACATTTCTGATGTGAGGTGAGGAAATGTGTCAGCACTGATGTTACACGTGAGATACTAGTGTACGAACACTTAATGCACGTCAGAAATTCCTCTCTGCCATTAATTTTACATGGGTTAGCACCTCCACTGAAATGGTGGCGAGAAGAATTTCAGATAAATGTGTGTACAGTTTGGTTGCCAATATCCCACAGCATAATTTCAGACCTACTGTGATCAACTCAGCTTCCAAACATTGCTACTGCTCAGTGCATTCTGTGGGACAGCAGCGGATGATGAGAACCGAGGTTAGGTGAAAAAAGGTCATGTTTCAACAACTTGCCTCAGAAATGCAGTAAAACAATGGTGGAAAGCCAGATACCTCATGACAAGTGTTTGAAATGCCAGAACTGTTTGATTCAGCTACTGCCAGTTTTCTTTTAGCCTATATTATCTGTATTGGATTCTGGGAAGAACGAGTCTATCATCACGTCATGGAGTGGGACAGGTGTGAACTGATGCATGATTCTTGCCAAGCTTTACAATTGATCGTGCCTTCAGTCTTGGGAGTTGGCACAAATCAGCTTGACCAAGAAGGTGAGCATTAAAATTTATCTCTTTCACTTTGGCATGTGAGGCAACTGCTGATAACACCTGTGAAGAACAGCAGAACAATGGTGATTCTCACCGCTGGGAACTATAGTTTTTCATGGGAGTTACATTGAGAACATCACTAAAAAATAAAAGAAAATGAAAGATAATTTGAAAACACAGCATTCAGGCCAAGTCTTTAGGTTGCTTTGAATTCTTTTTCAGAATTAAAGAATAAACAAAATAGAGGCTTGGTACTCCCTCTCTCCCTCCCACCGATGCCCTCCACAGCCTGCAATCTCCTCCCTGCCCCCCCCCCCCCCACCCACCCAATGTCCTCCCTGGCCTGCGATCCATGTCCCTCCCTCCCTCCCTGATCTCCTCAATGGGTCTCCTGCGATCTTCTCCCCTCTTCCCCGATCTCTCCGGGCCCCCCATCGATGCCCCTCAGACCCACGCTCTCTCCCTCCCTCCTCTACGCTCCCCGGCTGCGGCCTGGTGCCACAGGTCGACAGCAAGCCCTCTAAATCTGGTTGGCTGCAGCCAGGAAACGTATTCCAAAAATGGTAATCGGGTCCTGCTGTTAAATTCGTCAGGAACTGAGGTAAACCTGTTCTTCCGGGTTTCCCGACCGCAAAAATGCACCCCCCCAACCCAACCCCCACAAATATCGGCGCCAATATCTTAACTGAAGGATGGTGTTTCCATTATATATTATATACAAACCCCCAAGTGCAGAATCTGCTTCCAGGTGGATGTGGTCACCAGGAGAATTTTTGAGCATCTTTTTATTATTAAATAATTACTATTTTAAAGATAAAAATGCAAATCAACTGACTATTCCATTAATAATTTAAATTTACCTACCAAGAATAATTTGCTTTTGCTGGCTCCTCTTTAGAACACTGACTGATGATTTTTTACTGAACAGATGCGCTTTGCTAATGTCAGGTACAGGATTCCTTGTCTAGCACACTTACCAGCTGCTATTGATTCCCTGTATAGTTATTCTGTGTACATTCTGACGAGGGTCAGTCTTTTTAATTTTAAACCTGTCCCGCCATATTTTTCTGTTGGTTAATTGGTAACACAATAAAACTCTATGGAATTGGGTTAAAGTGAACAAAGGGAAGCTCCCAATTGGCAAATGCAGAGCAACTATGAAGTGTTCAAAAGTGACTAGCGGACACGTTCCATTGAGGCTCTTTGTACTTATCAGTGAAGTGTGTCCAATTCCCATCTGCTGCCACTTTTAAAACATCATGTAAATGTGGGTAGACAGTACAATGGGTTTGAACACTATCGTTTAGGACTTGGATTTGAATGTAGTCCAGTATATTGGAATGCAATCCAGTCTGATAGAATGAAAGACTCCTCTCTTGGTCATATTTAAGGATCCTGTAAACTGAGGTGAGGCATTCTCAATCCAGCTCAACAACAACTTGTATTTATATAGCGCCTTTAACATAGTAAAACATCCCAAGGCGCTTCACAGGAGTATTATAAGACAAAAAATTTTGACACATATGGAGAAATTAGGGCAGATAACCAAGAACTCGATTAAACAGGTCGGTTTTAAGGAGCGTCTTAAAGGAGGAGAGGTAGAGAGGCGGAGAGTTTTAGGCAGGGAATTTCAGAGCTTAGGGCCTAAGTAACAGAAGGCATGGCCACCAAAGGTTGAGCAACTATAATCAGGAATGCTCAAGAGGGCAGAATTAGAGGAGCAGAGAAGCGCAGATATCTCGGGGTGGGGGCGGTGGCTGGAGGAGATTACAGAGATAGGGTGGGGTGAGGCCATGGAGGGATTTGAAAACAAGGATGAGAATTTTGAAATCGAGGCGTTGCTTAACCGGGAGCCAATGTCGATCAGCAAGCACAGGGGTGATCAGTGAACGGGACTTGGTGCGAGTTAGGACACGGGCAGCTGAGTTTTGGATGTCCTCAAGTTTACATAGGGTAGACCGTGGAGGCCAGCCAGGAGTGTGTTAGAATAGTCAACTCTAGAGGTAACAAAGGCATGGATGAGGATTTCAGCAGCAGATGAGCTGAGGCAAGGGCGGAGATGGGCGATGTTAGAGAGGTGGAAATAGGCGGTCTTAATTATGCCGCGGATATGTGGTCGGAAGCTCATTTCAGGGTCATATATGACACCAAGGTTGCGAACAGTGTGGTTCAGCCTCAAACAGATTTTAGGGAGAGGGATGGAGTCAGTGGCTAGGGAACGGAGTTTGTGGTAGGGACCGAAAACAATGGCTTCGGTCTTCCCAATATTTAATTGGAGAAAATTTCTGCTCATCCAGAACTGATGTCGGACAAGCAGTTTGACAATTTAGAGACCGTGGAGTGGTCGAGAGAAGTGGTAATGAGGTAGAGCTGGGTGCTGTCAGCATACATGTGGAAACTGACGCTGTGTTTTTGGGTTGACGTTGCCAAGGGGCAGCATGTAGATGGGAAATTGGAGGGGGCCAAGGATCGATCTTGGGGGACACCAGAGGTAACAATGTGGGAGCAGGAAGAGAAGCCATTGCAGGTGATTCTCTGGCTACGATTAGATAGATAAGAATGGAACCAGGCGAGTGCCATCCCACCCAGCTGGACGACGGCGAAGAGGCGTTGGAGAAGGATGGAGTGGTCAACCATGTCAAACCTCCTATTGGTTGCAAGTCCACAATGATAAACTATCCATAACTGTGCACAAACTGGCACAGAATTAGTAATCTCACCCAAGAAACTAGAAAGATGGCCAAATTGCGGAAAGTGGAAATACACAGTGGTGCAGTGAAAGGTTCTCAGATTGGATTAGTTATATGATTGATGCAATTCAAGCATTGATGCATTCAATCGTGAAATTGTAAAATTTTGAAAGAAAAAGTCACCTAAAAAGGTACATAATATTTGAATACATCTTTGAAAACATATCAATATAATAGATTAAGAAAACTCAAAAAATCTCACCAACAATGGTAAACGTCAATTGGCAATACTCTCATCTTAGAATAAGAAAGTTGTAGATTCAAGCCCCACTCAGCACATAAACTAGGCTGACGCTTCAGTGCAATATTGAGAGAATGCTCATTGTTGGAGATGCTGTTCTTCAGGTGAAATATTAAACCAAGTTTGCCTGTTATAATGGTCCAGGCGGACGTAAATCCCACAGCGCTATTTAAGTGCAGGGAGTTCTCCCAGTGTCCTGGCCAACATCCATCTTCAACTGACCCCACCAAAAATTAGTAACTGGTCATTAATCTCGTTTGCAGTTTATGGGACCATGATGTGTACCAATTCGCTGCTGCATTTGTCTGCATAACAACAGTGATTCCACTTCAAAATAGTAATTTCTTGATTATTGGGCACTTGGGACATCTCAATGATGTGATAAGGTGCTTTATAAATGCAAGTTAGTTCTTTAAATGGAATTTTCCTATTTTCAATGGAAATTCATAACTTGTGCCCATGAAACATATTAAAGAAAAATGGTAACAAACCATTATCCTATCAATAATGAAACACAATTTACAGCACCTTCCTTTAGAGGCTGAATATTTGGGCAATACACTGTATAGACTTTCAAATTCAGTTACATCTTTATAATGGTTTAGTTTGCACATTGTAACCTGTCCTTTTCAATGTACAAAATGTACCATCAACTCTCGCTGTAGTTTCCACCTTGACATCAATGAGATAGTAATACACCTGTGGGAATACAGCTGAGGATAGCTATTTTCACTGAGAGGGAGCTGCCAGGCAAGTTCTTAACACTGAAAACAATTGTTTTATGGAGCTGTCACTCTGGAATTGTCATTCACATTTTTCTTGTTTTTACTCCACAATCAATTAATACCAAAAATTCCATCAAAATGCACATATTTCAAAGTGGACTTATCTTTATTAGAGTATCCTTTTCCAACAAGGCCAAGCTTAAACTGTACTATATCTGAAAAGCCACAACCCCAAAGCTTTTTATGAGGTAAATATTGTGAAATACCATGCCAGTGCAGAGACTTGCTCAAAAGGAGCACTGATTGGAGAATTGGTTGGGAGGGCTGTAGACCTGACTTACAACACTCCTGATTTTCCGATCATTAATTTTAACATGCCGACCACTGCACCATATTACCTGATTTGTGCTCCCATCCAGCACTACTTTGCACCAGGAGTGGTGTATTGCAAATGTTACCCCTATATCTTCTGGACAAAAGCAGCTGATAATATTAGAAGCCTTAACTGATTTTTACATCATCCCTAACCTCTCCAAGCTCCAATGGCTCCCTGTTTGTTTTTAAAACTCTAGTTCTCACTTAAAAATCTCTCAATGACCTTGTTCCTTCCTACCAAAGTGTTGTCCTATATAGCCTGATATGCCTACCTGCACTCACCACCCCCTCTAATGCCAGGCTTCCCCTTGTTTTTCGCTACTGCAGCACCATACTTAGTGACTTGTTTTTTCAGCCACTAACCTCCTTCCCTACAGAATGTCTAGTCCCTGCTACCTTGCCTTTACTTTTACTCAGCTCTGTTCAAACTACTTCTTTGTAATCAAGACATGGTTTTCTCATTGGGGTACATTTATTTTGATATTATAAAGTGGTGGAGGATTACCACATGAAAGAGACTGCGTTGGAGGCTCTTAGAATGAGCACCACCAAAGATATCTTTTCCCTACATGTAGACATTCACCTGAGTCTACAAACCAAGAAGGTTTTACTTAGCATCTCCATATCATGAGGAGGGCGCACAAATATGAGGGGACGTAGAACAGGAGATCCAGCAGCTGGTTGCCAGAGCCAGAAGGGTACAAATGTGAGCCAAGACCTGCCTGTTCTCCATCCACACACCCTCACACAGTCCCTCACATTCCAAGACTTCTGCCAATGTTCTTCAAAAGACAGCAGTCTACATTTCCCTTGCCATCATCCAACTTCCAAATATTGAAAGCAGACAGAGAAACAAACTCATAACTTTACATGATCAAACTATCTTTCCTTGAAACAAAAACATTCAGCAGGAAGTTAAGCAACGCCTCGATTTCAAAATTCTCATCTTTGTTTTCAAAGCCCTCCATGGCCTCGTCCCTTCCTATCTCTAATCTCCTTCAGCCCCGAGATATCTACGCTCCTCTAATTCTGCACTCTTGAGCATTCCTAATTATAATCACTCAACCATTGGTGGCCGTGCCTTCTGTTGCCTAGGCCCTAAGCTCTGGAATTCCCTTTCTAAACCTCTCCGCCTCTCTACCTCCTTTAAGATGCTCCTTAAAACCTACCTCTTCGGCCAAGCTTTTGCTCACCTGCCCTAATTTCTCCTTATGTGGCTCAGTGTCAAGTTTTTTGTCTTATAATACTCCTGTGAAGCGCCTTGGGATGTTTTACTACGTTAAAGGCGCTATATAAATACAAGTTGTTGTTGTTGAAGTGGCAACAAAATATATTCTCCCCTTCCATGACTAATTGTTAAAACTCTGACTACACTTTGTGCCAGTTTACTTACTCTAGTTCCTAAACAACTACTCCTACGAGCGCTCCCTGATTGGCTTGAGTTTGAGCTGTGGGTGGCAGGATGGTTGCCTTGGAGCCTTAGAGACCTGAGGTGAATCTCATCTCAGGGTAGCTGCAGTCCCAGAGGGATCAGCTTCCAGCAGCCTGATGCAAGGGGTGCCGGACTTAAGTTTGAAGCTCCTTCATGTGAAGGCATTTGAGGTGGCCTTAAATAAGTGGGTTCACTCTCATTCTCCAGAGAGAAAGTGACATCTGCACCCAATGCTTTCAGCACACTGGTGCTAGGCACAGGCTCAGAGGTGCAACCAGTGTCATCACAGACTGAACAGTCCCAATGAGGTAGTGGAAGCCCTGTGATACCGTTCAAACCATCTATTGAAGTATTGGAAACTACCAATGTCTTTAAAAGCTCTTCTTGACAGCTTAATGCAGCAGCAGTTTCCCAGGCTGTCACATGCTCTAGGGTATTCTGCAGATCATGAGAAATGTACTGCAATATATCGATCATCTCAGCAATATGCATGGAAACCACCTCCACTGCCTCCACAAGACTGATACTCTAAAATCATTATACTCTTGAAGACTGGGCCCCTGAGATCTGGGTTCCCAGGCTCCTCAACCGGGGTTGGTTATTTCTTCCCCCTCTCTTCCACTCCCAGGTCCTCATTCTCAGTGGTGCTCAATAATAACACAGCAGCTTTTTCTAGCTGGGCACAAGTGATATTTTTCCTTGAAGGAATAGCGTGTGAGTGTAAGAAAACTTTAAAAATACACAAAAACCAGATATGCTGAGCCTTGGCAAGACTGTACCAACCTTCTCTTGCCAGCGCAGCTCCAACCTCACCCTCCCCTACAGGCTCTCCTGTCCATCTGCCCATTAAATCTGATACCTCCTTTTCCAGTGGACTCAGGGCTTTCAGTAATGGTGGTCCTCCACCACTGTCCTTCTACGCCCTTACTTGAGGGCTCAAGAGGTCCAGCCATTTCCGATCTTGGGCCTGTCCACAATGAAATGCGCAGGACCCACGTGATCCCAGGGGCGCAGGCGGTTCGCAAGCGTCCCTGGAATCACGTGGGTCAGGCGAGCCAATGGGAGAAGGGAATCCCCCTTCATACTTTTGACAGATAGACCTGTCAAAAGTATGAATGGGGATCACTGAAAAAAGACACGAAAACATTAAATACATTTTTTTAAAAACCATCATGTTTTTAAAATGAGTTACAATTACATTAAATTAAATATTTTAAACAAAAGTTTAATTCTGTGAAAAAAATTAAAGTTTTTTTGGGGCTATAAATAAACTTTACTTTTTTAAAAAGTATTTTTAAATTACCAGCCTTACGCCTGCTTTTACCAGGTGAAGATTTTTAAAGGATTTCAGCGGGCAGAGATTCTGCAGAAAACAGAACTATCCGCCCGCAGAAGCCCTTCTCCAGGGCAGGCATCCGATCTGTCAAGAGCATTTTTGACAGATCGGAAATGCCGGTTTTCAGTGCAGGCACTTTGCATGCCTGAAACCAGCATTTGCGAGGTCCCTACGGGTGTGTACACACCTCGTACACACCCGCAGGCATCGGAAAATATGGGCCAATGTTACACATCTGTGAGCGTTATGGAGACTCCTCCCTTATAGGATTATGCACGCCTTGATGATGAGAGGTAAAGTTTCCTTGAAGACTAGCAGGAGCCCTGATGGCAGACAAAGTGAGTTGAGAGCATGATTCTGCATAAAGATGGTGCTCGAGTGTTTGCCCTTAGCAAAAGTGAGTTTTGCCCACACAGGTGCTGAGAGAATAGGGGGGGAAATTTGGTTGCTTTGTGATAACGGGGCGCAAAGCAACTAGCGCCCGGGCGCGGCGCCGCCAACGCCTCCCGTCATCGGCTTGCGCAGCACCCAGCTCCTGCCTCGGCCATGAACTTCGGAAGCACCCCCTGACTTACCACTGGACGCTATGTCCTATGGTGTCAGAGGGGCCTACCTGCGGCCGGGTAAGCACTATTTAAATGATAGGTGCTGGGCGGCCATTTTTCTTGCTGGCCGCCTGCCAGCACCTGCCCCCGTTGCTGTCCCCGGCCTCCTCAGCAGCGCTCCATGAGCTTGGCACTCCTCTTGAGTGCCGGGCTCTTTAGCCGGCACTCCATAGAAACATAGAAGACAGGAGCAGGAGTAGGCCATTCGGCCCCTCGAGCCTGCTCCGCCATTCAGTGAGATCATGGCTGATCATCCAAACTCAGTACCCTGTCCCTGCCTTCGCCCCATATCCCTTGACCCCTTTAACTTTAAGAAATATATCTAACTCCTTCTTGAATATATTTAATGAATTGGCCTCAACTGTCTTCTGTGGTAGAGAATTCCACAGGTTCACCACTCTCTGGGTGAAGAAATTCCTCCTCATCTCTGTCCTAAATGGCTTACCCCTTATCTTTAGACTGTGACCCCTGTTTCTGGACTCCCTCGCCATCAGGAACATCCTTCCTGCATCTAGTCTGTCTAGTCCTGTTACAATTTTATAAGTTTCAATGAGATCCCCTTTCATTCTTCTAAACTCCAGCAAGTATAAGCCCAATCGACCCAATCTCTCCTCATACGTCATTCCTGCCATCCCAAGTATCAGTCTGGTGAATCTTCGCTGCAACCCTCCATGGCAAGAACATCCTTCCTCAGATAAGGCGAACTAAACGGCACACAATACTCAAGGTGTGGTCTCACCAAGGCCCTGTACAACTGCAGCAAGACATCCTTGTTCCTGTACTCGAATCCTCTCGCTACGAAGGCCAACATACCATTTGCCTTCTTAACCGCCTGCTGCACCTGCATGCTTACCTTCAGCGACTGGTGCACAAGGACACCCAGGTCTCGTTGCACTTCCCCTTCTCCCAATCTATTGCCATTCAGATAATAATCTGCCTTCCTGTTTTTGCCACCAAAGTGGATAACCTCGCATTTATCCACATTATACTGCATCTGCCATGCATCTGCCCAATCACCCAACCTGTCCAAATCATACTGGAGTTGCTCGGCATCCTCCTCATAGCACACACGCCCACCCAGCTTTGTGTCATCTGCAAACTTGGAGATATTACATCTAGTTCCCTCATCTAGATCATTAATATATATTGTGAATAGCTGGGGTCCTAGCACCGATCCCTGCAGTACCCCACTAGTCTCTGCCTGCCACTCGGAAAAAGAGCCGTTTATTCCAACTCTTTGCTTCCTGTCTGCCAACCAGTTCTCTATCCAAGTCAGTACCTTGCCCCCAGTCCCTTGTGCTTTAACTTTGCATGCTAATCTCTTCTGCGGGACCTTATCGAAAGCCTTCTGAAAGTCCAAATACACCACATCCACTGGTTATCCCTTATCTATTCTACCAGTTACATCCTCCAAAAATTCCAGTAGATTAGTCAAGCACGATTTACCTTTTGTAAATCCATGTTGACTTTGTCCGATCCTGTCACTGTTTTCCAAGTGCTCTGCTATTACATCTTTTATAATGGACTCTAGCATTTTCCCCACTACTGATGTCAGGCTTCCCGGTCTATAATTCCCCGTTTTCTCTCTACCACCTTTTCTGAACAGTGGGGTAACTTTAGCTACCCTCCAATCCATGGGAACTGTTCCAGAGTCTGTAGAATTTTGGAAGATGACCAGCAATGCATCTACTATTTCTAGGGCCACTTCCTTAAGTATCCTTGGATGTAGATTATCAGGCCCTGGGGATTTATCGGCCTTCAATCCCGTCAATTTCCCTAACACCATTTCCCTACAAATACTGATTTCATTCAGTTCCTCCTTCTCATTAGACCCTATGTTCCCCGACATCTCTGGGAGGTTATTTGTGTTCTCCTTTGTGAAGACAGAACCAAAGTATGTATTTAATTGGTCTGCCATTTATTTGTTCCCCATTATAAATTCCCCTGATTCTGACTGCAAGGGACCTACGCTTGACTTCACCAATTTTTTTCTCTTCACATATCTATAGAAGCTTTTACAGTCAGTTTTTATATTCCCTGCAAGCTTACTCTCGTACTCTATTTTCCCCCTCTTAAATAATCCCTTTGTCCTCCTTTGCTGAATCCTAAACTGCTCCCAATCCTCAGGTTTGCTGCTTTTTCTGGCCATATCCTCTACTTGGATCTTATGCAATCCCTAATTTCCCTTGTTAGCCACCGTTGAGTTACCTTTTTTGTTTTATTTTTATGCCAAGCAAGGATGAACAAATTCTGTAGTTCATCCATGCGATCTTTAAATGTTTGCCATTGCCTATCCACCGTTAACCCTTTAAGTAACATTCCCCAATCCATCCTAGCTAACTCGCGCCTCATACCATCATAGTTTCCTTTATTTAAATTCAGGACCCTAGTCTCTGAGTCAAATACTTCACTCTCCATCTTAATGAAGAATTCTATCATATTATGATCGCTCCGCCCCAAGGGGCCTCGCACAACAAGATTGCTACTTAATCCTTTCTCATTACATAATACCCAGTCTAAGATGGCCTGATCTCTGGTTGGTTCCTCGAAATATTGGTCCAGGAAACCATCCCGTATACACTCCAGGACTTCCTCCTCCACAGTATTGTTATTAATTTGTTTATCCCAATCTATATGTAGATTAAAGTCACCCATGATAACTGCTGTGCCCTTATTGCACGCGTCTCTAATTTCCCGTTTAATGCCATCCCCAACCTTAGCATTACTGTTTGGGGGTCTGTATACAACTCCCACTAATGTTTTCTGCCCCATGGTATTTCTCAGCTCTACCCATACAGATTCCACATCATCAGAGCTAATATCCTTCCTTATTATTCTGTTAATCTTCTCTTTAACCAGCAATGCTACCCCACCTCCTTTTCCTTTTTGCCTGTCTTTCCTGAATATTGAATACCCCTGGATTTGAGTTCCCAGCCTTGGTCACCCTGGAGCTATGTTTCCATAATCCCAATCATATTATATCTGTTTACATCTATTTGCGCAGCTAATTCATCCAACTTATTACGAGTGCTCCTCGCATTAAGACACAAAGCCTTCAGGCTTGTTTTCTTAACACTCTTCGACCTTATAGAATTATTATTTACTGTGGCCATGTTTGATTTAAACCGTTGATTTCTCTGACTGCCACTTTTGCTTTTCTCCTTCCTGTCTTTTGCTTCTATCCTGGTTTCCCTTTCCTCTGTCTCCCTGCACAGGTTCCCAACCCCCTGCCATTTTAGATTAAACCCTCCCCAACAGCACTAGCAAACACTCCCCCCAGGACATCGGTCCCAGTCCTGCCCAGGTGCAAACCGTCCATTTTGTCCTGGTCCCACCTCCCCCAGAACAGGTTCCAAAGTCCCAGGAATTTGAATCCCTCCCCCTTGCACCATTCCTCTAGCCACATATTCCTCTGAAATATCCTTCTATTTCTACTCTGACTAGCACGTGGCACTGGTAGCAATCCTGAGATTACTACCTTTGAGGTCCTATTTTTAAATTTTCCTCCTAACTCCCTATATTCAGCTTTTAGGACCTCATCCCGGTTTTTACCTATATCATAAGAACACAAGAACATAAGAAATAGGAGCAGGAGTAGGCCAATCGGCCCTTCGAGCCTGCTCCGCCATTCAATAAGATCATGGCTGATCTGATCCTAACCGCTAATCCACTATCACAGAACCATCTCCTGAATCTAACAGAATTAGACACACGAAATAGGAGCAGGATCAGGCAACACGGCCCCTGGGCCCGCTCCGCTACCCACAGGGCCATGACCGATCCGAACCTAGACTCATGTCCAAATTCCTGCCCGCTCCCCGTAACCCTTAATTCCCTTTACTTCTAGGAAACTGTCTATTTCTGTTTTAAATTTATGTAATGATGTAGCTTCTACAGCTTTTTGGGGCAGCATATTCCATGGACCTACCACCCTCTGAGTGAAGTAGTTCCTCCTCATCTCAGTTTTGAAAGAGCAGCCCCTTATTCTAAGACTATGCCCCCTAGTTCTAGTTTCACCCATCATCGGGAACATCCTCCCCGCATCCACCCGATCCAACCCCTTCGCAATCTTGTATGTTTCAATAAGATCGCCTCTCATTCTTCTGAACTCCAATGAGTAGAGTCCCAATCTACTCAACCTCTCCTCATATGTCCATCCCCTCATCCCCGGGATTAACCGAGTGAACCTTCTTTGTACTGACTCGAGAGCAAGTATGTCCTTTCTTAAGTCTGGACACCAAAACTGTACGCAGTATTCCAGGTGCGGTCTCACCAATACCTTGTGCAACTGAAGCAATACCTCCCTGTTTTTATATTCTATCCCCCTACCAATGAAAGCCAACATTCCATTGGCCTTCTTCATCACTTGCTGCACCTGCATACTAACCTTTTGAGTTTCATGCACCAGGACCCCCAGATCCCTTAGTACTTCAGTACTTTCCAGTTTCTTGCCATTAAGATTGTAATGAAATCTGTTTGTTCTTGCCTGTATTCGTTTTGCACTCATGTATGTTACCCTCCCCCACACGGTGTATAGTTTCACTTCCTCTTTCCTGACTAACCTGTATGACTCATTCCTGCGAGCCAGTCAGTGTGTTGAGATGTTAGCTCTGATCTTAGTGATTAAAACGATTTTTCCTGCCAAAGTGCATAACCTCATACTTGCCAGTATTGTATTCCATCTGCCAAATCTCTGCCCACTTACTTAGCCTGTCTATGTCCCCTTGCAGGTTTTTTATGTCCTCCTCACTCACTACTTTCCCTCCCATCTTAGTATCATCTGCAAACTTTGATATGTTACACTCGGTCCCCTCCTCCAAATCGTTAATATAGATTGTAAAGAGTTGGGGACCCAGCACTGACCCCTGCGGAGCCCCACTAGTTACTGATTGCCAGTCTGAGAATGAACCATTTATCCCAACTCTCTGCCTTCTGTTAGATAGCCAATCCTCTATCCATGCCAGAATATTACCCCCAATCCCGTGATTTTTTATCTTAAGCAATAATCTTCTGTGTGGCACCTTGTCAAATGCCTTTTGGAAGTCTAAATACACTACGTCCACTGGTTCCCCTTTATCCACCCTATATGTTACTTCCTCAAAGAACTCCAGCAAATTTGTCAAACATGACTTCCTCTTCATAAAACCATGCTGACTTTGTCCTATTAAATTATATGATTATCCAAATGTCCTGTTACTGTCTCCTTAATAATGGACTCCAAAATTTTACCTACAATGCACCACGACAACTGGCTGTTCACCCCCCCCACCCAGAATGCCCTGCAGCCGTTCCGAGACATCCTTGACCCTTGCACCAGGGAGGCAACATACCATCCTGGAGTCTCGTTTGCGGCCGCAGAAACGCCTATCTATTCTCCTTACAATAGAATCCCCTATTACTATAGCTCGCTCACTCTTTTTCCTCCCGTCCTGTGCAGCAGAACCACCCACGGTGCCAGGAAGTTGGCTGCTGCTGCCTTCCCCTGATAAGCCATCTCCCTCAACAATATCCAAAGCGGTATATCTGTTTGAGAGGGGATGGCCACAGGGGACACCTGCACTACCTGCCTGCGCGTACTACTCTGCCTGGCGGTCACCCATTCCCTTCCTGCCTGTGCAGCCTTTACCTGTGGTGTGACCAACTCATTAAACGTGGTATCCACGCTGTCCTCAGCATCGCGAATGCTCCAGTATGTATCCATTCGCAGCTCTAGCACCGCAATGCGGTCTGCCAGTAGCTGCAGCTGGATACGCTTCCCGCACACATGGTCGTCAGGGACACAGGAGGTATCCCTGATTTCCCACATAGCGCAGGAGGAGCATGCCACGGGGCCGAGCTGTCCTGCCATGACTTACCCTTTAATTAATTAAAATTAAATTAAATCAAATCAATACCACCAATTACACTAGAATTAAATGATATACTCAAGGGCCCTTGTTTCCTAGCACTCCCCGTTACACAACAGAGACCGTAGCAACTATAAACCACAAAATTAAGACCGTTTAAACTTTATAAACTATTAACCTTAACTGTCAAACTATAGAGTAGTAGTAGTATAAATACTCACCTGGCCGTACTCACCCAATCAGCTGCTTCCCCTGCACCGGCATCACTTTCTGTACTGTGACGTCCCTCTCGAATTCTGCCGTCGCTCCCGTTGTTGCCGCTGCTCGACTGGGCCTGAAATTCACCGACCTTTATTTTCACCCACAGCCGCTGCTCCCTCGCAGGTCCGCCGCTCCCGCTGCTCGACTGGGCCCTGGGTCACGCTGAGCTAGGCCCCTCCCCTTTAAAGAGAGGAAGGCCTGCAGTACCGCAGCGCGACATTCACTCGCAACGCCCCAAGAGGGAGGCGGGGTGCTTCCAGTAGCACCCTGCTTCCCTCTTGGGGGTGCTACCGATGAATTTCTGCTGCAGGGGCACTAATTTTTTCAGGGCACTAAAAGTAGCGCCCCTGCGAAGTTAGCACCCCAAAGGGGGTGCGACTCAATTTTTCCCCCATAGAGTATTATAGGTAAGGAGGTGCGTGAAGCTGTACGAGTAGTAGAGGATGTGTATTGGCACCAGTGATGACTTACCTTAGCTGCCCTTGAAAGGTCACTGATTGTTTTTTTGGCACTGTAGGGCAGTATTGGGGAGGGGTGCGGGGGGGTGTTGGAGGTTACATTGATTGCCTCTGCAACCTCACTTTTTTATGGGGTCTCCTAACCTTGGTGCCCACATAGTCCCCCCTGACCCTCAATTCTGCCAGCAGCACCTCCATGGACAGAAAAGAAAACCTGGGCCCTTCCAGCTCCTCACAGCCCCGAGGCTTCTGGCAGCTGCTGAAAAATGACATTGCACTTTAAGTGGCTGCAGCCTTTTAAAGCCTGCACCAGAATTGTATTCAGTTCCCCCAAACCTGCCAGTGGCAGTAAACCATTGAAGGTCAGTTTTCTGGACTCTAAACCATCCTCCATGGTTTATAAAGGCTCTGGTAGGAAAATGTAGTGGACTCGCGGCAGTTTCACATTGGTGGGTGTTAAAGACCACCCTTCTGCAAACCCACCAATGGGAGGCCGACGTTTTTTGTGATGAAGTGTTGAGACAATTGTCAGTCTCCTAACGAGTGAGTTGAATATGGCTTGTACACCAATTGATCGCACATGCAGCCACAAGGTTGAAAAGTGGCCAAGTTCTTTCCTGAGATTCATTACAGAACTACATCTCTTTTACTTTAATTGGAATTGAGGCTTTGTTGTATTTTTAAAGATGGGTAGTGCGATAACCTAGAATACAGTAATTGTGTATGGGCCGTTCTCTAGTTCCGGTATAAAAAGGTTATTTGTTTCAGTTGTTCAGACCAGGATGCTAATATAAATTGGTACAAGAAACATTATTAAAAGATTAAGACGCTGTTATTTACTGTGGCAAGTAATTCTCCCAATGCAGCTGAGCCTGGATTCAGCCAGTTAAAAGCTAACCATGGGTGTCTGAGCTTTGCTGGAATAGAGGTAAAATGGACAAACACTATTTGCATGCAATGAATGAGTGACAGCTTTTCTGTGTAATACAAAACAAAGAGCTACTGTATTGAAACAGGGCCTTGATGGATGACTCTGAAAGATGGATAGTTACTATAAATCATGTCTCTGGACCAGTGACAAAGATAAAAGTACAAAAGAGGAACAATGGCTTGCATGACATTTTGTAACTCTTAATGTATGCTGACCAATATTGGGAGATGCACCACAAAATGTGCAATTATATAAGTTAAATAATTTCCTTGCTATCCTCTGTTTGGCTTTATTCAGTTGAAATTAGCATAGTTTATTGGAGAAGATTGGAGCCAACATTATTTTACTGTATTTTAAAGACTTTTACAATTCATTATAATTGTGTCACGTTTCACAATTTATTTTAATTAAGCAGATTTAACTCTATCCAACACAAACCTAGCAATGTAAAATGCCTTCTGGACAACTTAAAACCTATATAACCAAGTTAAGATAAGCAAATACTTAGTCCCAGCATAGAACTCCAATGTAATACATCCATTCACTCCAAACATACTAGAATATCCTAATCCAAGCCTAATCCTCATTGAGTAAGAAAGATATCTTCATACGTAATAAAACAGTACACTTGATGTGATAAGTCTATGTTAATCTTACCATCTGCTTTTTGATAATTACAAGCTGTGGCAAATGTCAGTTGTGGTAAGTGAACAGAAAGTGGCTATTGCCTAATGCTTTAATCAGCTCGTTATCCTTTGGTCCACTGTAGAGCTACTCATTCACATTACAGTCTTATTTGAATATCATTCCTAAATAGGTTGTGTTTTGTAATGTGCCAGGGAAATTCAGCTTTGTAAACTATTTTGTTTGATAAAGATAGAAAGGCAGAGAAATAAAAGTCAAGATTCAAGCACAACCCCAGGTAAAGAGCACTCTATAAAATAATACATTTGGTTTCCACTTCTTGAACATACAAAAGCAAGGTGGTAATGTTAAATCTTAGTTAGGTAACAGTTGGGATATTGTGCACAATTTGAGGCACCTCATTATAAAAAGGATATAAAAGCAAAGGAAAAGGTACAGCGTAGATTCACGAGGATAGTACCAGGGATAAGGGGTTACAGTTCTGAAGAGGGACTTAAGAAGTTAGGGCTTTTTTCATCAGCGTTGAGAAGCTTAAGGGGTAAGGCAGTAGAACTCTTCATTTTATGATAGGGTAAACAGTGATAGGTTGTTTCCACTGGTTGATGAGATGGTATGTTTCCACTGGTTGATGAGATGGTAATGAGAGGGCACAAATTTAACAATCACAAAAGAATTAAAGGTGAGGCTAGAGGATTTTTTTTTTTTTAATTTATTTTTTAATTTTTTTTTTTTTTTTAACAGAGGGTGGTTATAATGTGCAATTCTCTGCTAAAGCCATTGTTGAAGCAGAATCCATAAGTACTTTTAAAAGGAAATTATATAGTTGCTTGAAAAAGAATATTAAAGAGTGACGTAAAAAAAGTACTAGGCACTTGGTCTAAACGGTAAACAAAGCTTTGATCAACTGTTTTACAACATGGAGGTCTAGTTGTGTCCTTCACTAGCTCCTGTTAAGAATGTCCTGCGCAAGCTGGGCCCGTGCCTGAGTATTTATACTCTCCCTGGACAGCGCCACCCGTAGGCCACTCAGTATTATTTCATAAGTCTTTCTTTCATGAATTACTGATTCATGTCAAAGAGTATGAGGAGTGAATAGGAGACTCAGATCAGACTGGGTGGCTCATGTGGAGAAAAACACCAGCTACGATGTGATGGGCCAATAGCCTGTTTATGTGCTGTAACATTCTATGATTCTATAACGCAATTTAAAAAAAACTTTCAGCAGCAAGTGTTCAAATTACAGTTCAAGGCAATGTAATCCTTTCATTTTCTCTTCACGGGATCCCTTTGCTGCCATTGGGGTCTCTTCGACTTCTCTTTTTGCACAGCCATTTCTGGATTTCCTGCTACATGTCAATGTAAGATTCCCTAGGAGAACTTCAGGATAGACTTTAAATTAACAGCGCACAAGGGGTATTCATTGATGTGATCTCTGGTGGGAGGGGGGGAGGGAGAGGGGGAGAGGGGGGAGGGGGGGAGAGGGGGGAGGGGGGGGAGAGGGGGGGAGAGAGGGGGAGGGGGGGAGAGAGGGGGAGGGCTCAACATTCGCTAATTCAAAGTACATAGTATTTGCGATGTGACCCTGGGGATTAACGTACAGCTCAGTTTGCAAGTACTCTGTGACACTGCAGGTCATCATTCTTCCTTGTAGGGTTCAATAGCTTGGCTGACCCTGTATCCACTCCTCTAACTCAAGCTGTACAACATATTTACAAAGTAGTCTGGTGATGTTTCTGAAATAATTATAAAATTATTCTTAAGTCATCAAAATTATATTGTTGGATACTGCAGATGCTTCAACAATTTTTTTTAAATGCCCCTCTCTACTTTGTTAGTGAAGCCATCGATTCATTTTTCCTTAAACAGGTTAATACCTCTGCTATAGGAGGTAAACTTTATCTTAGTACTCAAATGGGACTTATCACTTTATAACTCATCACCTAGAACTTAAGAAAATGCAAAAGGTATTGCCAATCACAATATATGATACTTAGGATTCTCTTAACCAAATGTATCTTTATGGTTGCCATTCAGTAGTTAAATTGGACCAAAATACTTAGGAATGATGTAGACAAGAGTGCGAGTTTTGCTTAATCACTGGAATACTGTTCTGGAGAATTTCGGTCCAGTTTGATTAAACTTAATCACTGTGATAACACCAACTCTTTGCTAAGGCACAGATATTTCAGAAATTCTGGAAGCCTCACAAATATACTTACAATTGAAAGAATACAGTCATTCCAAAATGTCTGTAACTGTAATATCTAACATGCATGGGTACTTCTGTCCTCCTCAATAAGAAATTAATCTGCCCACATTTCTTCTTCTTCAGCT